>NC_141689.1:1784361589-1785561589 GCF_964263255.1 Lissotriton vulgaris
TTTCTTTGATTGAGGATAAGTGTCCTTTCACAGCTGAAGTACTTGAATATGCTAACCTGCGTTAGCACAGACTGCCCACACTGGATATGATTATTATTACAGGCGTATGTGTGCTGTATCAAGGATCAGGGCAATTAGCTTTAGGACCAGAGTTGTTGGAAACAAATGGTGCATGTCCACCCGCCACCGTAACGCCAAAATATTCTGCCCGCCGGCGGGCCCGTGATTCAGATTAGGATGCGCCTGCCACCCTGGCAGGCGCATCCCGCATTTTTTACATTGCGTGTGTGGTGCTTTCAGAAGCACCCGCCACAATGTAAAAAAGGCATGTTGTACATGCAAATGCAGAGGGGTATCATAGGTACCCCCATGTGCACCCCCTGACATCCTGGGGGCCCACAAAGGCCCCTGAAGGTGTTCTCTGCCTGGCATTCCATGGCAGTGTCTCTGCCATGGAAAGCCGTGCCCGCCGCACATCATGATATGGATCGCGATGTCTTGCAGACACCGCCATCATATCTGAACCATTTTCCGCCCGGTCACCTGTCTGATGGCGGAAAACCAGCAGACGGTCTTTCCGTCCGCCGGGGTCCCCCCCACCATCTTAATATGGCAGGGGGGAAAATGGTAGGCGGGGGTGGGAATTGATGGGCAGATCACCACAGCCATACAGGTGGTGGTGATGCGCCCGTTATGATAATGACCCCCCCAAGTTGGAAGCTGAGGGGAATTAAATGTTCCATTCTGGAATATTTTTATGCATATCAAACTCAGGAATGTTCATATGTGATTGCCAATTATTAAGCAGAGTAAAGGTACTTTTGCTCTGGACAGATTCAACATCTTTCACTACACCTTGCACTGCTGTGGAGAACTTATATTTTATTCAAGCCACTGGGTGAGCTGAGCCATCTGTGTAGAATATGCTTTGATACATTTCAATGGGCAAGGCTTTTGGAGCTGGAGTGACATTTTATTCCAGATGCAGAAATGCCTGTGCAGGAAGAGTAGGATCATACTGAAATTTCACAGCCAATGCACCTAAAGAAGAGGCTCACTGCACCCACCTTGTATGTAGGAATATAAATGCTTACGTTTGTGGCTGCCTCTAGTGCTGGTACAGAAGAAACCCTAAGCATGGGTATTCTCTGCATCAAAATAGCCATTTGCACAGCTGCAAGAACTTTTCAATTGAAGCATAATGTGCTTCAGCTGGAGAATACAAGTGAGATGTGCTTGTTATTGGAATAATCAGTCCCTCCTTTTAGGTCACCTAGGAATAACTGTAATAGCTAAGAATGCAATGAAGAACTAGGTTGCACTTACTGTCCCTAGTTTGCAAATATTGTATATATGAGTTGTACCCTTTCTGAGCAAGCAAGATATCACTGTGTCTGTTCTTCCACTGTTTTGCTGAAAATGTGTGCGAAGTCAAGTCAAACACGGTCTTCACTCACTAAGTATAGTAAAACTGATCTAATATTGATTTGCTTCTGTTTTTAGAAGGTACTGAGCTTGTGCTTGAGGTTTAATACTTAAGGGAATAACATGTGAAATAGAATATCTATCCCACACTGCTTGGTTTCCGTTTAAGGTTGGAGTCTGTCTCACAGTGTATTCAATGGTGTAAATGTCTCTGATGTCTTCAGGTAGTATGGTACAAAAAGCTAAGCTTATTGATTTCTATCCTGTATGATTCACTAATACAGACTGAAAGCCTGTCTTCCTTAACAAATATGATGTCATAATCTTCAGATAAATTCAACCAGAAGACTGCTTTAATAGTGAGTGATCTATTCACATCAATTTATATTTTTTAATCATAAACCCAGTTGGGAAGATTGAAAGGCTTATCTCGAGCCTCAACTCACATGAACGCATCGTTGGATTTACCAACAGAAACCTTTGAAGTGCCTGCTGCAGTATTTGTGATTTCTACTGCGCTGTCTAGAAGCACTATCCCTCAAATCTCATTTTGTAGCAGGAACCATAGATGTATGAACATGTTTCTTAGAAGGTTGTGCTGCTTCCTTTTTAGGTTGAGCCTAGAGTAAACGCACAAGCGAATCTCTGGTGAAGATCTGCTGTAGTTCAGTACATGAGGGAATCTCTGTCCACTCCCCTGCGCATATTTTTCATTGGCTTGTGTCTTTGTCCTTCGTAAATGCTGCCTTCGTATTCATTTAAAGTCGTGTCAGTCCCTCCATATTACAGCTGTATCATCATTTGTATCCTCCAATGGCTACTGGCCCATTTACTTACACAGTACGTGTTATTTAGACTGTGAGCACCAGTTTCTTTAATGAGGTTCTCCTACTGCCTTCTCTACTCCCCCTCCCTCCTCTTGTACATGCCTTTTAATCCCCACCCACACTCCAGTTGTCTGTGCAGTCTTCTCCCCTCTCCCCACCCTCCCACCCATTGTCCATGTTTTAGGAATGTGGGGCCTCATTTATGAGGATGTGCGTCATTTTTACGCCGCTCGTGCGTCACTATTTGTGACGCACCAGTGGCGTAATAAATGCGCCTTGTTGCGCCATATTTACAAAGTGACGCATCTAGGTAGATGCGTCACTTTGTAAACCCCTGCGCCACATTATACCTGCGCCAAGTATAATGTATGCAAGGGGGCGTATCGACGCAAGGAAGGGTCGTAGAAGTGACGCAGTGAAATCTATGAGATTTCACTGCGTCACTTTTAGGACGCTGTTGCGTCAAAATCTTGTGCCTGCCTCACAGCAGGAGTAAGACTGACGCAGGTCCTTTCACATGGGGCTTGCCCCATGTGAAAGGACACATTGATGGAGTTGCGTCACTTTTGTGACACACTCCAGCAATGCGTCACTTTTGCGCTTACAGATACGTCAGAAATACTGACGTATCTGTAACTCCTTGCGACATAATGCGTCATACATTAAATATTATGCATCAGGAATGTCGCAAGGAGTGCGCACTGAGAAGTGACGCATCGCTGCTTTCACGCAGCGATGCATCATTTCTCATAAATGAGGCCTGTGGTGTTTTGCCAAGCAACACTGGGACTAAGTGAGCTGGGACAAGTTTCAACATTTAAATGCTGTCGTGGCACTCATGGCTTTTCCTGCTTTGGCACGTGCGGTTCAGATTATTTGTTATAATCTGCATTTATTTTTAGAGAAAAGCATACGCCGAGACTGGAACCCGGTTGCCCAGTACCAAAGTCGGTTTCTGCATATTACGCCACATTACTGAAGCTTGTTAATTCTACACCCTCTGTGTCGCAAAATACTAGGCATAATCGTCATCATAATACAAATCGTGAAAATAAATAAATTAAACCAACTCTAATGCAGATGTAAGAAATACAGACATCTATCAAAAATGCCATTAGTCCACGTTTGTTTCTTTTAGGGGATAGACTTCGCTTAGACTTGAACACGGTTCCAGAGCACCAAAGCAGCTCTGTACGCCACATTACTAAAGCTTGTTTGTCTTGTTTTGTCCATTTCTCATTGCCTTTAGTGTCTGAATATGGTTGTTTTGGGGATGAGCTCATTGTAGGCTTGTTTTTACAAGCTCTTGTGCTTGTCCTGCATTTACTGGCATCCCTCTGTTTCGGATCCTCCTGGCAGCCCCTACTGCTAATCCTTGGTTGACTGCTTCTTCTTGCTAGATATACTAGCTGCTCACATGTTTTTTATGAATTGCTTACAATTTACGTTTTGACATTGTTACCAAAAGATTGTGTGTGTGCATTTGAAAACTTCCAGCTGGTGCTATCATGAGGAACTACATTTCCCATCAGCCGGTTATCATGCGTTCCCATGCTTGTCATTCACAGCCACCTTCTTTTCCTGTTTATTTAAAAAAAAATGGGTGTGCCTGCCAAGCATGCCGGTAAGTAGTGATCTCCATCTTATGGGTCTCTTTTACATGCACAACCTGATCAATGGTGAGTAGTACTCAGTACACCGGTCGTCCTGAAAATGAATGAGTGCCTTTTAACCAGATAACTGCATACCTAGAAAAGTGTTCCTTGGGGTGTATGCATTGTTCAATTATGTTCCGTATTCATTTCCATTTTTGGACTACGATCAAGTAGATAACTTGCTTTGGTAGATAACTTGCTTTGGTAAAGTTGTCGTCCACTGCCCACATATCAGAGTATAGCAATAGGACTGTCCTGTGCTGCCTGGCTGTCCTGCACACTTGTGGTGAGGCAACGACACCAACAACACCAACTGCACTCGGTGCATAGCATGCTCGGACACCTTACCATAACTGGTGTTTCCAAGATTGAGTGACAGCTACACCACTCTGTACACACAGAGGAGGGTGCTGCTCTTACCGGTACATTTTTGCAGGCCCAGCTAAGTGCAGGCCCAGCTAAGATTTCATAAATGCATGCACTCCACTCTACACCCTAAAGTAGCATTGGTCTCACCATGAACGTAAACAGTAAGCCCATAATCTTAAATGGAGAAACTCTGACACATATACTTTGGGGCTTGCACTTCTCTCACCAGAACATCTAATTAATGGTCATTGGCTACACCACTGCCATGCAGACTTTGAAGGCACAACTTTTGAACAGAAAACTACCATGAGTTAGGAACCTATGCAACCACTTGTTAAGTGCCTGCCATTAAATGCCTGCCACATCTCAGCACCGTAGCACTGCTCCTCTATGCACAAAGATTTCATGTTAAAGAACAGAAAATGTTGTAGCACCTAGTATAATATGCTGCATCGCTGAATACTTAGAAGGTCCCAAAGGTGAGACCTATTTGCTATGCCAATGCTTGTTCTTAACTGGAGTCCAATCTGGTCTTTCCCTCTTCATGCTGACTTTAATCTCTTGTTGTCCTGTTCACCTTTCCTACTGTTCCCCTCCTTTCTATGGTACTTGGATCAGCTCCCTCTCTCTGTTTGTTTGCCCGTCAGTGTCCTGAAAAGAACCGGGTGAGCAGATATCAGAATACTGATACTGTTCAGGTTTTTTTTAAATATTTTGCAATCTATTATATTATAACCACCCTACCAGATTCCAGAGATCCAGGGGAAATAGTCTGTCTTTGCTGTCTACCCCTCTCTTTCTTCCTGCCTTCTATTGCAGATTTCTCAATGACACTTTTAGGTTTTAAATGTGGCTTAACAGGTCGTGTACCAAAGGTAGCACGGAACAAAGAGGTGTGCATTTTCAAGATTATTTTTGGTAGTTGCCGTTCATGATCTCGAACTGGAACCCAGATACAGTCTCTGGGGGTATGGTCAGAACCAAAGTTTCTTCCTTAATGTTGCTCAGGATGATCGAAGAAACTGTAGTAACATTTCCCACTAGCTTCATTCCTACGTCAGGAGCTGGTTCAGCTCCATGCTCATTCTGTACTTTTTTTCAGTACCTCATGGAGAACTGTGAATGAAGGTGTGCCATGAGTGCTGGTGTAAATGAATGCAAATATGCTTCTTGGTGATACATTCCTCTTTGGGGGATAGCAGCCCAAAAGAAAGACACATAGTCAGTATTCCATATTTGTCTTGATAAGTATGTTCGTCTGGTAGAACTCTTCTAACTGGTTGGTCTTGCAAGCAGCAAAGAAAGGAATCTCTACCAGAGTTGCAGGCACTTTTCCTATAATAGTTTTTATAGTATGTGGATTAATGGATGGCACCTGTCCTTTAACTGCTGGTCCTACCACAAGAAAAGGTCCAAAGTTTATGCTATGTAGAACAAACTGGAGAACTCTCCTATGTAAGGTGACCGTGTAATTCAAGATCCCTACAACATCAGTGAGTGCTAATGTATCAGAACGTGGAACAGCTGTGTAGCCCCTTCATCGCACAGGGGTTCAAAATGGGCATTCCTGTGCATTTGTAGCAACTGACCAGCAAACCAGTGCTGGTGTTCCTGCTAAGGTAAAGGTACTTCCAAATCCTGGCAAGCCATATCATGTACAGCCAGTGATACCGCCTCAAACTACCAGGAGGTTGCTCCTATAGCCAAAAACTCCACCGATGAGTAGTATGTCTCAAAGGCATACACCATGTGGGCAGCTATTATAAAAGTAACTGCCCTCACATTGGGGACACCTTGAAGTTGAGAGATGATGAGTAATTGATTCTCTGCAACTGGCCTCTTTCACAATTGGAACTGCCATGAAGATAAACCGATTCAAGTGTAATGGATTCAAAGAATGAAAAAAAACACAATATAGGGAGTAACCATTTTAAGAGTCAAATTTAAAAATAAAATTGGAATTAGCACCCATCAAAAAATAACATAGCTTTCTTTTTGCATTAGGTGAGTCCAAGAAAGTGATAAAAAAAGCAGGTCCAGGATCCACTGATAGTTGAGATACATTCTTTATTGGTTAATCCAAACAATTAAAATCCAGATAGTACAAAAGCGATTCTCTTTTAGCCAATTTGACAAACCAATGGCAATAGATGTTCCCTTACTTTCTATGAGAAGTAACAATGATTAACATTGATTACTAGAGACGTCTCCGTGAACATGTAATAATGGTTCACGTGTGTGTCAATCAAAAAGAAATTACTCAAGGGTTCCAAAAACATCTAGGTTTCACATTGTGCACCAATGCTGCAGGCATGGCACTAAAAAGTTTCTTTTTATACCATTTGAAAGACTGTTTTTGTAGCCCTGCATACTCTACCACAATGCATAATTTAAGTCAATGCTGTAGGGTTACTAACTGTTCCAAAATAGAGATCCATCCAGAGACTCCGTGGTGATTGAAAACAAACCGATTTCATTCTATGCTGGGAGAGAGCAGAGTAGTGTAACCTGCATCTAGAGTTTATTAGGGAGAATCAGTGCGCTGCATATCTGTTTACAGCTAAGTACAGTAATTAATAGTAGGCATGGGCGGTGAACTTTGCTCCGTTTGTGGAGTTTGCGGAGTTTTCTACACTCCACACTCTGCGGGTCTCGCGGAGTGCAGAGAACTCTGCTTCACGATGTGCAGTGGAGTTTTTTCCCCCCTTGCGATTGTGAACGGTAAGTTCGCGAGCGCGAGCTGCCGCTCGGGTAGAATTTCTACCCAAGCGGAAGGGATTCCAACACAAACTACAGTTCACACTGCACTACGCCACTTGTGGAACTTTGCTGACTTTTTTTGTCACTTATTGGAGTTCCGTGTAGCAAACCTCTGCGAAAAAACACCAAGGCCTGAATAATAGTAGTCAGGGACTCCATGTTCCCTGAGAAAGGAAAGCTACCACCGCACCAGTGTCAAGTTTTCGATTTTTCATGATAGTCTGGGGCTCATTGCCTTTTTTAAAAAGTGGTCAAGTCAGAATCTTTTTATACTATATCTTATCTAAGGTGGAATTTCCAGTATCAGCTTAGAAATGTCTGGTATAACCAATAAGTATGAAGATGCGAGTCTAAGGCACGTACACCATTTTGGCTATTGTTATTGTCTGACTGTGGAATTGAGATAGCAAAGCGCTTGTTCCAGATTGAGTTTAAATCAGACGTCTTGATGTCTATGCCTGAGTGACTTGGCACTTTCACAGGTTCTTGGAAAGATAAGGACAGATGTCATCTGTGTAAAAGGCAGACATGTTGATGATTCTGCAAAAATATAGAAAATAGACCCTCAGCCTACTTAAAATGAGTCAAACATTATCATTGTTATGTCAATATCTTATAGATCAAACATTTATTAATTATCTTTATTTTATTGTTGATAAAGTTTCCTACAGGAAAAGTAGTTTCTAGGGCTGCTTCTGCCGCTACCTCGATCAACACTCTGGAGGGACACTCAGTCCCAGAGTACAAGGAGGCCCGCAAATTCTTCGCAACTGTCAGGGGAGAGGAGTGGACTTCTCTCACTTTTAGCACTGCCTTCTCCCCCGCAGGGCGGGACATGCCAGGGCGCAGGCCAATAGTGGGCCCGTCCCATGCCCGTCAGCAACAGGAAGAGGCAGGGAAAGGCCCACCCCCCTTGGCCCCAACTTTGCAGAACTACTTCGCTGGTAAGCTAGCCTTGCTACCCTCTGGGCGCCACCCTTTGCTGCTTGAGTCTGAACTGGCCACTTGTTAAAGTACTTTGGCAATAGCAAAGGGCCTCCCGCCAAACTCTAGTTGAAAACCCATTTTATGGACTCAAACTGTTAAACAAGGGAGCCCCAGCTATGGGAACAGACAGACCTTACCCGTTATTACATTTATCACTGTTGATGTGCTATCATTTGTAATTTTATTTCCTTGTAATAAGAAGGGTTAAAGGCCACAATGCTATGGTTAGCCAGAAATCAGCTCAAACTAACCACAAAAAAAACAGATTTCCTCCTTATATCCCCCACTAAAAATGTGACTGCAGTAGACCAGCTCTATCACCGCACTTCACTGCACCCCGATTATGGTGGATTCAACCAAATTACTAGGAATTACTATTGATCAGAGCATGAACATGCAAGACCACATTAACTCGTTAGCTAAAAATGCCTATTTTCATTTAAATTACATTAGAAAATTGAGCCCATTCATAGAAACAATAGGCCTCAAAATGGCATCCCAGGCAATAGTAATCTTAAGAATCGAATACGGATGCACTACACTTTCAGGGCTTCCTAAGATTAGAACGGCTCCTCTAAAAGACTGCCTAAACTCAGCAACAAGGCTTATAACAGGATCAAAAACATTTGACCACATACTTACCTGAAAGCCCTGAACTGGCTACCATACGAAGCCAGAATTATTTTCAAAATAGCAAGTATCACACACAAAGCGTTACACCTCTATACACAAAGGTATCTAGCTCAGAAACTGGTGATTTCCGGGGGTAACAGATCCACCAGGAACGCCAGAGATCTACTACTGAAGCCACCGATGTTCCAGAAGAAAAAAACAACACAGAGCATTCTCTGGAGGGGCTCCGAGAATCTGGAACTCGTTACCTCCAAGCATCAGAAGAATAACAAATGCTGCAAGTTTCAAGAAAGAAACCAAGATATTTCTAATGAGAAAATTCCTCCTTTAACCTTTCCGCTCAATCTCGCATCCTCACCTTTAAACTCCTGCTTAATCCACGTAAGTACATCTCGTACCAAGGTCCCATCCCACCTGATATTTTTTGAGGTTTATATTCAATGATGTCAACAAACTAATTGGCATAATTGGGACCAGCCAGACTTACATTCTGAGATTGTGCACAAGTCTTTGATGCTGAATGAAGTCAATGTTACTCTTCGGTATTGGTAAATGCTTTTATGGGAAATGTACATGAGAAATTAAGTATATATGGTTTTAATGTGAAGTGCTCTGATACCCCACGACGTCAACTTCATGCTATATAAAACTAGGCCTAGGCGCAAAATTTCGTTCCTCTCACGGAAGTTGCGAAGTTTGGGCATTTCAGCGTTCCACGGAGTATGCGGAGATGTCAAAACTTCTGTGATCCGCTGCGTAGTAAAAGTTTTTTATTGTTTGCGTTTTGAAAATGCGTTCTCACGTGCAGGGTAGCAACTTACTGGATCCCAGTGTTCGCCAACAAGTTTTCCTATCCGTTCGCGTGCGCCACAATATGTTGGATTGTTGGTAGCCGCTCGCGCTATCCCACGAGAGTTTGCGGTCGCAAACATGTCATTCGACCCGGCACAGGAAATATGCACTGCAAAACTACTCCAAAACCAGGCAAAACACTTGTAACTATTGAGATTCCATCTTACGAAACAGCAACTCTCCCTGATATTAAAAACAGCCCAGTCTGTAAGAGAAATGAATACAGAAAGATCGTATATGGATAACCTTACAGATCCAAAATCCTCAGAAGATCATACTGGTCTTGATGGAGATAGGGAGGTTATACTAACTAGGGGTGGGCGGAATTTGTGAAGTTGCCTTTCGCAAAATTCTGCGAAACGGCAAGAAATCTCTTAAAAAACGCAAAATTTTGCGTGCTCGTGGAGATTTTGCTGCACCTGTCGAAAGTATCACCTATAAGTGCCGCTACTGTGTTTGCGTGAGAATAAAAGAAAACCAACGTGGTCACCGACTGAATTACACCTACGGAGGGTTCCATATTTTGAACATTACTACTTAATGGCCCAGCTATAGTGGCCTGCCGGCTGACTTGCTGGGGATACCCTGAACAACATGTTGGCTACGTTTGAGGTGCACAAAATGAGAGAGCATTATCCGCACAAACCAGTGTCATTGTGTACGTGGGACATTGTATACATCCATAGGTACGTGTAAGTGTGAGAGAGAACTGAGTGCACTGATTACCAAGGGTCATGTATGAGTGGCCATTCTAGCCCAGCTTGTTTCCCTTTTCATTGGGGTACCTGCAGCCATGTTTGTTTAATGGGACTACATTTCCAAAATGCTACATCTGGATTGTAGGAGCATCTCAAGTGCGGACCTGAAGAACTTGGCTGCTCTGCTGCTGTTAGCATAAGTATATCTGCGAAGATACACCCTTGACAAGCCGAACACAAGAGGGACTTTCAGTGCATGCATGTCAATGCGGGTGTGCTGTGAGCGCACCCATGTGGTGTTAGTACTTGGGCGCACCCCTATCAAGGTGAACACGAGAGAGCTAATGACATCACCTTCATCAGTGTGAGTGTGCAGTGAGTGAGCCCAGGTCACAATGAGTGCTAGCGGGCATTCACTGCACTTACATCTGTGTGAGTGGATGTTTGAAAGGACACTCAATGTGGGTGTATGTGGATGGATGGGTGTGGATGGATGTGGATGGGATGGATGTGGATGGCTATGGCTGGATGGAAGTGGATGGCTGTGGCTGGATGGATGGTGTGTCGGATGGATGGATGGCTTTTTTAAGACCTACTTCTCTCCATGTATGGCCTGTCCCGGTTTCTGCTATTCATAACAAGGACGCCTTAGACTGGAGAATAAATATGGTGTAGGGGGATAACGCCATTGCTAGCGGGGTCAGTTTTGATTCTCTGTGCGAAGGTGAGGCTCCGGTGATCCAAAAGCAGAGAAATGAAACAGATATTGGCAGAGTATTAGGGGGTGTGTGGGGGCTGCAGACAGCCCCCAGCCTGCAGTGCCAGGGGCTGGGCTCGGAAGAGAGCCCTGCTGCGGTGAAGGAGCCACCCTCATGCCCCCCGAATTCCATTCCACAATGGATCGCGGAAGTTTCAACATTTTCAAAAATGCTGAAATTTCGCAATTTCCGCGAGAGGAATGGAATTTTACGCCCACCCCTAATACTAATAATTGCATGTACCAACATATATTTAACATCAGCCTCACAACCAACATCAGCTAGCGGGAGTGTACCCTCTCCTACTCACAATCTGACTCTAATAATACCTTAAAATTTCAATAACCTATAGACCAAAATACACCCTTCCCCTCACCCCATGAGGGACCCAAAAACAGTGGCACAACGCGCCCAAATTAATGTCTCTGCTCATATGATAACCAAATTAGTTCAGAAGCTCGGACAGAGGAAGTGGTCTTCCTAAAAATACAAATTTGAAATCTTACTCCTAGCGGTTTGGAGGAGAGTCAGGCTAATTTAGAGGAGGTGTAGGGCCTAAGATTTTACCAGCATGAGAAGCCCAAAGCTGCCAATAAATCCAAACCTTGATGTGACCCTAACGCCATGCAATAAAACCAGCCAGCAGTATGATCATCGGCACTCAAGAACCCACCTATGTTGAGGAGCAAGGCTATGTGGGGAGGTCTTCTGGTTCCATAGTGGCAAGGTTGGAGAGTGGGGATGTATGCATGAACAAGGGTGATGTTGGATGGACAGTACCACTCCTATAACAAAAAACTGCAACACAACCACAACATGGGAGGGCACTTCAACTATCCCATAGGGCCTACAAAAATCAGAAGGGAACATGACCAACAGAGTGAGCAGGCAAGATACAGCCTAGGTAATAGAAACCTAGATCCTAAGAAGAATCGAAAACGTAACGTAGCCAATGATAGAAAAAACCTAGGCAGATCGGATGCTGTTTATGATAAACGTCCCTAAATTGACTCTCTTCTCCTATAGGGAGGTTGAAGAGTCATTAAAAAACAAGGTAATTCATTGGATTAGATCTAAGCACGAGTGCCTATCAGTAATACGTTCTGATATTATAAAAGCGGATCATTTCGTGAATAGGAAGGATCCATATAACACCATACATCTTGTCCTTAAATCCAAAAGCATAGTCGACGGCTTGATAGCATTGTACCTTAGGGCACCTTTAAACACTAACTCTGCAGTGAGGTTCAAGCTGAACAGCCCTGGAATTGAGTCACCACACAAAAAAGTACCTGTAAACATTGGCCAACTATCAAAAACAAACAGCACCCAAAATGATTTAAAGGCAGTTTACTGACTAGGAATTCAGGGAACTGGAATCATGCCTCACATCAGGTCTCCCTGCATGGCCCAGCTGGACCAAAAGAATAGCCCATGGGAATACTTGACCTGACCATAGCCATAAAACACATCAGGGAACTGTCAAAGAGAAGGGAGAGAAAATGGAAGTAGTTGCGGCTCGCTCTTGCACCCATAATGGTAGTTAGTAACCCCACAAAGCTTGAAACACCTGGTATCATGGAACATGAGGAGCAAACTAATAGACCCAGCTTGGCAAGATTATATGAATCAATTTGATCTTTGCCTACTACAGGAAACATGGGCCTTGGCTTCCCTCCACAAGGAGGGCTACAGGACCTATAGTATTATTACTGTTCCCTCCCGATCATCAGATCATCAGATCATCAGGAGGCCAAGCCATATTGGCCAACATTTCCTTAAAGATAGATATTAGCCAACTTGATCTACCATCACCAGATATTCTAATGGTAAATATAAAAACACAAAATAATGGAGAATTCTTCCTAGTAAATGTTTATAGCAGACCAAGAGCAGCTAGTTCTGCATTTGAGATACTGGATAATTTTGGTAATACTATTGATCCTAGGGTACCAATAACTACAGGAGGGGATCTTAATTGTATGTTTGAGCCAGTGGTATGCCTTGAGACTGTCCTAGAACAAGAGAATATGGCAAGAGATATTCCACCTTTGAAAGCCAGACCTGTGTTCCTTGCACTAGGACTGTAATGCAACTGGCTCATTTGGTCTCAGGGCACGGACTTAGAGCCTGCAATGGTAGGCTGCCATCAGAGAGCCCAAGTGCTTATACATTCAAAAGAGGTACCAGTAGGAGTAAAGTTGATTATATACTAGTAGGTACCAGTCTATGGGGTAACGTAGCTGACTTAACTGTAGAACAACGAGATGACAGTGATCATGTTCCCTAATGCTTGTCATTGGAGGGACCACTTTTTAAAACATGGGCCTTGGGAAAACGTTGTACAAAGGAAACCCCCCTTTAATTCCTTTTTATTAGTAATATTCGTAGAGCATTAACATAACCTTTGATTGTTGACAATCACCAATCTTTGGCAAAGATTTATAATGCCTTGCGAGAGGTATTAACTCACTAAATAAACATCTCCCCAAGTGATATCCGGATTATGCAAATACATCACACTCTGGTTGAGAAGTTAAAAACTCTTCTGAGTAAAATCCCTTGCAAACAAAAGTCACTACACACCACCAATTATCCATTCCATAATCCGCGCTTTACCAACAATTGGCATGTGGCGAAACCTCAATTGGCACAGGCAGTTCAGTCTAATAACATAACAAATTTAGCAGTACACAATATAGAAAGTTACTAGTGGAAAAAACACATGGGATTCTGCAAACAGTTAGCCCAGGGTACTATAGTGGGGAATTCTAGTCTTGATATTTTGTTGGATCCAGGCACTTGGTATAATCATTTCTTAACTCTATACTCGGATCCTGTTGACCCGGTAGCAATTGACAATTTCGTTGAGGGAAAAAGCATCGGGGTAGCCGATGCTTATGGATAAAAAAGCATCCCTTACTTTACCTCAAAAGATACAGAGTGAACAATAAAAGTGGTCAAACTAGGGAATATGAAACTGTTATCGGATGGATGCACAGCAGTTTTTAGTGGTTGAATAATCTTTTACTAGAGTTTGTGGGAGTTTAATGGTGCTCAGCAAGGTGGCGTCAAGGGCCCAACAACGTCTGAAATAATGAAAACGTGAGGCTAGAGGGTCTCTAGTCTCATCCCTTCGTTGGCACACATATGGTCGTCATTCGTTAAACCAAACAATGACTTTCATTCAATGTTCTTCATTTGTGTATATTGTTTTATTTCAAGATCAAGTTCATAATTGCGTAATTGTTATATCTTCAGAATCATTGTCAATCATATATAAATCAGGCACTGTATTTCAAACGTGTCCAATGCATTTCGGGCATTAGATGACATGCCCTTCATCAGGGAAATCACACTGTATCGAGGTTGTGGGCGAGTAATAGGCAATGTGGAGACGAGCTGTAGCATCTGCTCCTCTTCTCTCTCTGTCGGGAAACGCCACGAATAATAGAGAAATTTCAGCGCTAAGATTTTACGCATCAGAGGTCCATTCCCGTAACTGAGACCCACAGACTCAATAGGGCTGTGCCTCCGACGGTGAACTGTCAAAGAGAAGGGAGAGAAAATGGAAGTAGTTGCGGCTCGCTCTTGCACCCATAATGGTAGTTAGTAACCCCACAAAGCTTGAAACACCTGGTATCATGGAACATGAGGAGCAAACTAATAGACCCAGCTTGGCAAGATTATATGAATCAATTTGATATTTGCCTACTACAGGAAACATGGGCCTTGGCTTCCCTCCACAAGGAGGGCTACAGGACCTATAGTATTATTACTGTTCCCTCCCGATCATCAGATCATCAGATCATCAGGAGGCCAAGCCATATTGGCCAACATTTCCTTAAAGATAGATATTAGCCAACTTGATCTACCATCACCAGATATTCTAATGGTAAATATAAAAACACAAAATAATGGAGAATTCTTCCTAGTAAATGTTTATAGCAGACCAAGAGCAGCTAGTTCTGCATTTGAGATACTGGATAATTTTGGTAATACTATTGATCCTAGGGTACCAATAACTACAGGAGGGGATCTTAATTGTATGTTTGAGCCAGTGGTATGCCTTGAGACTGTCCTAGAACAAGAGAATATGGCAAGAGATATTCCACCTTTGAAAGCCAGACCTGTGTTCCTTGCACTAGGACTGTAATGCAACTGGCTCATTTGGTCTCAGGGCACGGACTTAGAGCCTGCAATGGTAGGCTGCCATCAGAGAGCCCAAGTGCTTATACATTCAAAAGAGGTACCAGTAGGAGTAAAGTTGATTATATGCTAGTAGGTACCAGTCTATGGGGTAACGTAGCTGACTTAACTGTAGAACAACGAGATGACAGTGATCATGTTCCCCAATGCTTGTCATTGGAGGGACCACTTTTTAAAACATGGGCCTTGGGAAAAAGTTGTACAAAGGAAACCCCCCTTTAATTCCTTTTTATTAGTAATATTCGTAGAGCATTAACATAACCTTTGATTGTTGACAATCACCAATCTTTGGCAAAGATTTATAATGCCTTGCGAGAGGTATTAACTCACTAAATAAACATCTCCCCAAGTGATATCCGGATTATGCAAATACATCACACTCTGGTTGAGAAGTTAAAAACTCTTCTGAGTAAAATCCCTTGCAAACAAAAGTCACTACACACCACCAATTATCCATTCCATAATCCGCGCTTTACCAACAATTGGCATGTGGCGAAACCTCAATTGGCACAGGCAGTTCAGTCTAATAACTTAACAAATTTAGCAGTATACAATACAGAAAGTTACTAGTGGAAAAAACACATGGGATTCTGCAAACAGTTAGCCCAGGGTACTATAGTGGGGAATTCTAGTCTTGATATTTAGTTGGATCCAGGCACTTGGTATAATCATTTCTTAACTCTATACTCGGACCCTGTTGACCCGGTAGCAATTGACAATTTCGTTGAGGGGAAAAAGCATTGGGGTAGCCGATGCTTGTGGATAAAAAAGCATCCCTTACTTTACCTCAAAAGATACAGAGTGAACAATAAAAGTGGTCAAACTAGGGAATATGAAACTGTTATCGGATGGATGCACAGCAGTTTTTAGTGGTTGAATAATCTTTTACTAGAGTTTGTGGGAGTTTAATGGTGCTCAGCAAGGTGGCGTCGAGGGCCCAACGACGTCTGAAATAATGAAAACGTGAGGCTAGAGGGTCTCTAGTCTCATCCCTTCGTTGGCACACATATGGTCGTCATTCGTTAAACCAAACAATGACTTTCATTCAATGTTCTTCATTTGTGTATATTGTTTTATTTCAAGATCAAGTTCATAATTGCGTAATTGTTATATCTTCAGAATCATTGTCAATCATATATAAATCAGGCACTGTATTTCAAACGTGTCCAATGCATTTCGGGCATTAGATGACATGCCCTTCATCAGGGAAATCACACTGTATCGAGGTTGTGGGCGAGTAATAGGCAATGTGGAGACGAGCTGTAGCATCTGCTCCTCTTCTCTCTCTGTCGGGAAACGCCACGAATAATAGAGAAATTTCAGCGCTAAGATTTTACGCATCAGAGGTCCATTCCCGTAACTGAGACCCACAGACTCAATAGGGCTGTGCCTCCGACGGTGGTTAAGAGGAGCAGATGCTACAGCTCGTCTCCACATTGCCTATTACTCGCCCACAACCTCGATACAGTGTGATTTCCCTGATGAAGGGCATGTCATCTAATGCCCGAAATGCATTGGACACGTTTGAAATACAGTGCCTGATTTATATATGATTGACAATGATTCTGAAGATATAACAATTACGCAATTATGAACTTGATCTTGAAATAAAACAATATACACAAATGAAGAACATTTAATGAAAGTCATTGTTTGGTTTAACGAATGACGACCATATGTGTGCCAACGAAGGGATGAGACTAGAGACCCTCTAGCCTCACGTTTTCATCAAACTAGGGAATAAGCATGGGCGGAAAATCCATTCCTCTCGCGGATTTTGCGGATTTTTGGTAAATTCGCAATCCGCGAACGCTCGCGAATTTACTGAAAATCCGCAAATTCGCAAGCAGCAGATTTTTTTTTCTTGGTGATACAATTTTGCGACGTGCGGCGTTCACTTACCGTGATTCAGCGTTTGCCGAGTAGTTTTTCTCGATATTTTGCAAGTGATGCTCCATTTTGGATCTTGCTGCGGGATCCCGCGGGAGTTTGGCGACCGCGATTATGTAATCGCGGCTTGCCACCTTGCACAGCACGCATCGCGAGAGTTCGCAATTGCGAACACGTAGATGCGGCGAGCAGCAACAATCTGGCACTCGCGGAATTACAAAATTTGAAATTCTGCACAAGAAATCCACCAGCAAGCAGAATAAACCTTATGAAAATGATGATTTTTATCAGAATAACTCCTCAGGTTGACATTTGCCTGCACTTTTTTTTGCAAGGAGTCCAGTTTTGGGGGGGGGGGGTTGGGAGGAAGGAAGTGCCCCACAGTCTCCAACTCCCTGTTCCTGTATAGCAGGCTCCTCCCAGTGCTTTCTTCATGTGCTGGTCACTTTCATTCGGATTCTTGACCTGGAAGGATTACTTTTTGTGGATGGTGCTGGATATTTGGATTTGAGGCCTTTTTGACTTTCTTTGGATCACTTTTGAATTAGAAATTTCACAAGTAAGTTTGTTTGGGGCATTACAGTTGCTGCAACTACAATTTTGGAATTTTCGATTTTTGGGCTGTTGTTGGGGCCTTTTGCCCAGGGGTACTCAGTGGTGAATGGACGGAGTCTTTCTGTGGGGTCTCTTTAATAAAAACATCATGGAGGGCCTGGATGGCATGGGATTGTGCTGATTTTTCTGTGTTTTTCGTTTTTTTGGGGTGTTCATGGGGACAGGCCATGTGGGTGGGGGCCATTTTGAGTGCTGGCAGTGTTCTTAGGTCTACAACCATTTTGCCTAGCTTTCAACCATTACGCCCAGGGGTAGTGCGTTGTGGATGGGCCTAGTCTTTCTGTGGGGTGTCTTGAATTTAAACATCATGGAGGGCTTGGGATTGTGCTGATTTTTCTGTGATTTTCGTTTTTTTGGGCTGTTGTTGTGGCCTTTTGACCAGGGGTAGTGAGTGGTGCATGGGCCTAGTCTTTCTGTGGGGTGTCTTGAATTTAAACATCATGGAGGGCCTGGATGGCATGGGATTGTGCTGATTTTTCTGTGTTTTTCGAGTTTTTGGGCTGTTGTTGTGGCTTTTTGACCAGGGGTAGTGAGTGGTGCATGGCCCTAGTCTTTCTGTGGGGTGTCTTGAATTTAAACATCATGGAGGGCATGGATGGCATGGGATTGTGCTGATTTTTCTGTGTTTTTCATTTTTTTGGGCTGTTGTTGTGGCCTTTTGACCAGGGGTAGTGAGTGGTGCATGGGCCTAGTCTTTCTGTGGGGTGTCTTGAATTTAAACATCATGGAGGGCCTGGATGGCATGGGATTGTGCTAATCTTTCTGTGTTTTTCGATTTTTTGGGCTGTTGTTATGGCCTTTTGACCAGGGGTAGTGAGTGGTGCATGGGCCTAGTCTTTCTGTGGGGTGTCTTGAATTTAAACATCATGGAGGGCATGGATGGCATGGGATTGTGATGATTTTTCTGTGTTTTTCGACTTTTTTGGGGTGTTCATGGGGACAGGCCATGTGAGTGGGGGCCATTTTGAGTGCTGGTACAGGCAGGCCCTGGCCATGTGCTGGGAGGCAGGGGGGCCATTTTGAATGCAGGCAGTGTTCTTAGGTCTACAACCATTTTGCCTAGCTTTCAACCATTATGTCCAGGGGTAGTGAGTGGTGCATGGGCCTAGTCTTTCTGTGGGGTGTCTTGAATTTAAACATCATGGAGGGCCTGGATGGCATGGAATTGTGCTGATTTTTCTGTGATTTTCGTTTTTTTGGGCTGTTGTTGTGGCCTTTTGACCAGGGGTAGTGAGTGGTGCATGGGCCTAGTCTTTCTGTTGGGTGTCTTGAATTTAAACATCATGGAGGGCATGGATGGCATGGGATTGTGCTGATTTTTCTGTGTTTTTCGATTTTTTGGGGTGTTCATGGGGACAGGCCATGTGGGTGGGGGCCATTTTGAGTGCTGGCAGTGTTCTTAGGTCTACAACCATTTTGCCTAGCTTTCAACCATTACGCCCAGGGGTAGTGCGTTGTGGATGGGCCTAGTCTTTCTGTGGGGTGTCTTGAATTTAAACATCATGGAGGGCTTGGGATTGTGCTGATTTTTCTGTGATTTTAGTTTTTTTGGGCTGTTGTTGGGGCCTTTTGACCAGGGGTAGTGAGTGGTGCATGGGCCTAGTCTTTCTGTGGGGTGTCTTGAATTTAAACATCATGGAGGGCCTGGATGGCATGGGATTGTGCTGATTCTTCTGTGTTTGTCGAGTTTTTGGGCTGTTGTTGTGGCTTTTTGACCAGGGGTAGTGAGTGGTGCATGGCCCTAGTCTTTCTGTGGGGTGTCTTGAATTTAAACATCATGGAGGGCATGGATGGCATGGGATTGTGCTGATTTTTCTGTGTTTTTCGTTTTTTTGGGCTGTTGTTGTGGCCTTTTGACCAGGGGTAGTGAGTTGTGCATGGGCCTAGTCTTTCTGTGGGGTGTCTTGAATTTAAACATCATGGAGGGCCTGGATGGCATGGGATTGTGCTAATCTTTCTGTGTTTTTCGATTTTTTGGGCTGTTGTTATGGCCTTTTGACCAGGGGTAGTGAGTGGTCTATGGGCCTAGTCTTTCTGTGGGGTGTCTTGAATTTAAACATCATGGAGGGCATGGATGGCATGGGATTGTGATGATTTTTCTGTGTTTTTCGACTTTTTTGGGGTGTTCATGGGGACAGGCCATGTGAGTGGGGGCCATTTTGAGTGCTGGTACAGGCAGGCCCTGGCCATGTGCTGGGAGGCAGGGGGGCCATTTTGAATGCAGGCAGTGTTCTTAGGTCTACAACCGTTTTGCCTAGCTTTCAACCATTATGCCCAGGGGTAGTGAGTGGTGCATGGGCCTAGTCTTTCTGTGGGGTGTCTTGAATTTAAACATCATGGAGGGCCTGGATGGCATGGAATTGTGCTGATTTTTCTGTGATTTTCGTTTTTTTGGGCTGTTGTTGTGGCCTTTTGACCAGGGGTAGTGAGTGGTGCATGGGCCTAGTCTTTCTGTTGGGTGTCTTGAATTTAAACATCATGGAGGGCATGGATGGCATGGGATTGTGCAGATTTTTCTGTGTTTTTCGATTTTTTGGGGTGTTCATGGGGACAGGCCATGTGGGTGGGGGCCATTTTGAGTGCTGGTACAGGCAGGCCCTGGCCATGTGCTCGGAGGCAGGGGGACATTTTGAATGCAGGCAGTGTTCTTAGGTCTGCAACCATTTTACCTAGCTTTCAATCATTATGTCCAGGGGTAGTGAGTGGTGCATGGGCCTAGTCTTTCTGTGGGGTGTCTTGAATTTAAACATCATGGAGGGCTTGGATGGCATGGGATTGTGTTCTCATTTTTATGTGGTTTTCGAGTTTTTGGGGTGTATAACTAAACTGATGTTCCTCTGTCTGCCATTGCTTTTAGGTGCACAAGACTCAAGCGAACCAACAGTGCCTGGAAGAAGTCCTGCAGCGGTGTGTGTGTGCAGCATAACGTCACGCGACGTCACGTCTTGCCACAGACAACCCTGCAACTCGTGCAACTGCGGCCTGCTGTTCTGACCTCTGAAGAAGATGGCCCCAAAAAAAGTTCTCCGAAGCTCCTCTAGCAAGAAAGTTGCCAGTAAGGAGCAGAAGAAGCAAGTTACCAAGGAGACTGGTGTGCCGCCCGCCACATTTTTTGGGAGTAAAAAAAAAAGTACGCCTGCAGCAGCAGCGGGATCTGCTGGGGACCAAGCTGGGAGCAGCACCCCCGCACCATTGGGCTCAGTGCCACCACCACCACGCCAACTTAAGTCCAAGCCCTTGAGTGCTGCAGAGGCACTTAGTCTAGTTGTTCAATCACCATCGACCAGTGATGTTGGCTCATCGCAAGAAAGTAGCAACAATGTCCCTCAATCAACACAGGTTGTTGTAACTCATCTGACGAGTGTTAAACAACCACAGCCTCAACAACAACCACATGTGCAAGTACAAGCCCAAGTACTTGTGGAAGGAGAGGCAGCGCAAGGAGATGCGCAAGCAGAGGTGCATGGAGTGTCACAAGTGCCCACAATTGTTGTTCCTCCAGAAGTAGGGGCACATCAGGAAATCGACAATCAAGCCTAGGTATCATTTGAGGAAGCCACTCCTCCTGATGATCATTCATTGTCTTCCTCATCCCTATCAAGGGTGGTGTCTACATCTTCTTCAAGCCCACCTCCTTCTGATGATATGGATCAAACTTTGGAACCACCACTGCGGTCTGAGAGTGAGGCACACCATGATCTGACAAAGGTAGTTAAGCGTAAAAGGAAGGTCGTCGAAAGTCTCATAGTTATGGAGTGTGATGAGGCTCAACAAGAAGTGGCGGATATTCCTGCTGATGAAGACTCTCAAGGCGACGACCCAGTCATCATAAAGGTCACTGGAGCCCCAGCGGGCATGCAGCAAACAGACATTTTGACCCTAACCCGAGAAGCTGCTGAGCGTGATGATGATGTTGTCGACGAGGAGGCAATGGAAACACCACAATCATTGGAGTTAACTAGTACACCAACACCTACTGCTTCCATATTTCTTCCTCGCCAGAAGGGACCTCCATCCACCTCGACCTCAATTAGTGGTGGTGAAAGTGCACAACGTAGTAAAGTTTGGCAATCCACATCCTCCACTTCATCTAGCATTAGCAGCATGACCACCACCACCAGTATCGCCGCCTCCTCCGGCCCCCACAGACATTTCAAGTCCGCAGTTTGGGACTTCTTTAGTGTTTGCCCAAAAAAGGAAAACTTCGCCATTTGTAGCATTTGTAAGCATGCAGTTATTTGTGGTAAGTTTGGTACCAACTATGGTACCGGAGGCCAGAGAGGTCATCTTAGGAGACCGCACGCTGCCCAATGATTTGCGCACCTAAAGGAGATCAAGGAAGCCAGAATTGTAAGTCAAGAAAACGTTGATGTTTCATCTGATGATGACGAGGAGGAAGAAGTGTCAAACACTTCACTTACACCCAGTACCCCTGTCAGCAGCACACCCCCTGTGAGCCACACTAAGAGTGTGGGAGAGAGTGAGACACCAATGCGAAAAAGTTCATCAGCGAGCGTAGCTGGGTCGAAGAAGTCATCAACATCATCATCATCCCGTAAAAGCATGGTCCAGGGCAACATTAGAACCATGTTGTTTTTAGCAGCGCCATATGATCGCAACCACCCACTGACGCGTCTGTATAACAGTAAGCTGGCTAAAATGCTAGGTCTGGACCTTCTCCCTTTTTCTTTTGTAGAAGGGGTTGGTTTTCTAGAATTAGTGGCAGCGCTCTGCCCAAAAATGGAAGGTTCCTAGCCGGTTCTATTTTGCCAGAGTTGCGGTTCCAGCACTACATGAAGATGTGCTGGAGGTGATTGGGGCAGCTTTGCAGAAGAGTGCTGTTCACACTATACATCTGACAACAGACATGTGGACCAGTGGCGCAGGCGCTGATTACATGTGCATCACTGCACACTGGGTCTCTTTTTCAGGGGTTAAAGCAAAGCTAAATGCAGGTGTTGACCCGGACCAAGTTTTTAAACCTGCTCGGAAACATGCAACACTAGCCATGTTTGGCTTGGAGAAATGTCATACAGCAGAAAACATTTTGAATGAGTTTAACACAAAGGTCTTTCACTGGCTGTCCCCAAAAAAATGCCAGATTGGTTATGTTTCCACGGATAATGGCGCCAATGTAGTTAATATTACAACAATTGGTTCCTTCAGGTGTAACACATTTCTTTTAGTCACTCATAATTATATGTAGTATATAAGGTAAAATCAGAATCCAACACCAATCATGTATTTATGTACTACTTTATGAATTATAGTCATTCATAAATACTCTTTGTAATTATCGAAAAAGCTGTACAATAAGTGAAAAAGTGCAATTTTGTGACAATTAGTGCTCAGTGCTGGCGGCGCAAAAGTGAACAGAAATTATACAATACTTATATACAAGGAAATATACAATAGTTTAACTTAGGTCTGTGCAATTTCACATATACCACTGTATACTACATAAGTCAGTTTTCAGCACAGGGTATTGGAACAACAGATCCAACTATTCGTCGACGTTTCGACCCTTTAAATGCGCACATGTGGTGTCAAACACGGGTCTTCTTCAGGACTGGGCGGGAACGGTACAGCCTTCAGATGAACTGTTTAGGTGGTGTAGCTTGAATAGTTTGAACTGCGTGTGTCTGTCAGTAGTGCGTGGAATGCTCCCACTGTGGTTATTTTTATTTTAGCGTTGTGCCCACTTTATTCCTAACTGGGTATTGGGATTATTCGTGTACATTGAATGCAAGGACGCTGTTGCATTCAATGTTGTTTGGACCACGCTAGGAAGGAAGAAATTCTCCTCCAGCATTGGCAATTGATTAAGAGTGTCAAGCCATATGGTGAAGCACAACTGGGTACACAAATAATCCCAATACCCAGTTAGGAATAAAGTGGGTTTCCTTTATGTCACTTAAAAGATTAATGGTTAGCTTTGTACCCAAAGATTTCTTTATCTTCAGTTATTGTTTGTCCATGCTGTGCTTTTTTTTCTTCTCCCAACAAAACCTACCCAAAAAGAAACCCCCATTCCCATCCATTTTCCAAACCCTAACCCTCTTACCCCGGGCTGTGTGGTTTTGATTGATGTGTGACTAAATGACAGCAATAATTCCACACACTTGCTGGGGAGGATAAGGTCATAACAACAGGCTGGTGAAGGAATCTGAGGATATATTCTAGACTTACTCAGCTTCAGTACTATTTCTTGTAGTAGTAGCCAACGTCAAAGAAATTCAACGCAAGTACTAGTTATACTTTCAATACTTTACCATTTGTTAGGCTACATTGTGGCACTGTTCTAGTGTACTGTCACCTGCTATATTCTCCATCATACCGTTGTAATGCTCCAGTAAGGACAAAGCAGGTTTCATTTTCTTTTTTTCCATAGGCATGCAACTGCCACTGTGTCACACCACTAGTACCACCGCAATGAGGACATTTCATCCGCCCAGGATTGCCAACCTTAATCGCCATTTCCCGTGGAGCCAGCCCTGGGCCTAGCCCTACTTTCAAACACAAATTACAGGTAAAATAAGCGTTTGGTGGGAGGTAGTATAATGGAGTATTAAGAGAGACGAGAGATTGACGGTAGTACTACTAAAGTCCTAGGACTCTTGAATTCACTTACTCTGTGAGAGGCACTTACTGTTGAAAACATTTAGCCATTTACACTTAAAGGAAGAAAATGACACAGACTTAAGTTTCAGGAAAACAAACTTTCTGTTAAACCCCCACCCACCAGACTGAAAAGCAGTAAAAAACAGGTATGCTCAGATAAAGTTTCAAAAAGTATATTTGTGTAGCCCTAACAAAATAATCTCCCACAAGAACCTCCCTAACCTTGTCCTTCAAAAGTCCCAAAAACAACCCAACTCCCAATTCCCACCCCCCAAAAGTCTCTAAAAAAGGGGCAAGGGACACTAGGATGCTGTTCACTTTAGCGGCCAGGGCATCATACTCCTTGCGGAGGGTGGCATGGTCGGAGCGGAGGCGCTCCACCAAGGTCTTATAGGTTAGGACCTCCTGCTCCAGGGAGGACACTCTGAGGCATAAGCGGTGCTGGCGTGCCTTGCAACTCCTGTGGGGGGCAGCTGCTCGGCGATGGCGGTTGGCTTTGGTAGCACGGCTCTGTACCGCTGGAGCACTGCGCTGGCTGGCAGCCCGTGGGGGCACGGAGGAGGATGCAGCTGTCCCAGTGGATGTTGTACCAGTAGACTGTGTGTCCTCCTCCTCCAGGGCCACCAGCCGCCGATATTCAGTGACCGTGGCATCCAGCCTCCGTTGCCGGGCCATTCCAGCCCGCTCCTTCCTTGTTGGTTTTGTTGATTTGGAAGGAGCAACTATATGAAGAAAGAAAGACATAGTCTGTAACCAATGCTACTTAAGATTAACACAAAATGATTGAGCAGAAAGTTGTGTCACAGTACAACTAGCAACTTGAAAGAACAGTACATAACTATTGAGGCCAGTATCTATCTAACCTCCCACTTCTTCATCCTTGCTCTAACATTAGTGGGAGTTTAAGGAACAAATTCTATGAGCACTATGGACTTCCATTACAGTCGACTATGACAGTACACCAGTCTTATTCTTCTTCTTCTCTCTTGTTTAGGAAAATTGGTACGTTATCTTATGCAAGGCGGCATAATGCCAGCGCAGTGAACTTGCACCCGAGAAAAACAGACGCACACCATGATGAGTGAGACAGACTTGCGTTACTGTACCGGTCCAGTACATGCAGGTGGTGAAGCTCTTACTTTTCTATTACGGGTGGCACTGAGAATACTCTGTTAAAAGGGCTACTGCTTAATTAATTTAACTTTCACCCTACAGTGCAAATGAGTACTAGAAAAGGTAAATGAAGAAGCTAAAAAATCTGATTATCTATCACTTCACATGGGATGTATTTGATTACATATGGGATGACTTCAGGTGCTTTGCTTTTTATTGAGTGAACAGTGATACACCCACACATGAATGACGTACTACTACTAAACTAAACGTATTAAAAGAGGTAGGGAGTGTCCACTGTAATAACCGGATATATGCTGCGTTTGCAGTTGCAATACAAACTACTGCTACTATTCATGGTAGTATTTGGACAAAATGACAACTTTTCTTCCTTGCCTTTCCTACACTGGAACGGACGTGCGGGTGCGGTGTTACATGCTCTTCAAAGTAACACTTAGTTCATCCAGTGACCGTCTACTCTCTCTAGATACACATATGCTATCTAAGAGTCAGATAGTACCATGAATGATCCAGGCATCCATCCATTCGAAGTATATGCACACATACAGTTTCTGTTTCACCCACCCAGGCTGTTCTCCTTCCACCCATCCTTGCTTCATCATTCACCCAGCCATGCACCATACCATATTCTTTCCTTCCCAGCCACCTCGGGGACCAAGCAAACACATATCATTCTTCTTTGCCAGTCATCATTACATTTCTCGTCCTTCCACACTTAATTACACCCTTCTTTCACTTTTCGTTCATCCCATCCATCAAGTTCATCTCAGATCTGATTGGGATTCTTCTCGCCAAAAACTTCACAGCGAAGTCGAAGTACATTTAGAGGAGGCTACTACCTGGTTGATTTATAATACACCCATGCAGAAAGCACACTCTGCAGTCTTCAATCTCAATAAGTAAGGAATATATAGCTTACCTCTGCCCGCCACCACCGTGTGAACCCTAACAGGCACATTGGTGTCGTCTGGCACTTGCATCGCTGCCTCCTCCCCAGAAGTGTTCTCCTCATCCAGCACCACCACCTCCGCGCTTGCCCCGCCACACCTCCGCGCTGGCCCCGCCACCAGATGTTCCACCTACAAAATACATTTAAGAACGTTAGAATACACCACTCACCTCTATATAATATTTGGTCTAGGAATAAAGAAATGTGAAAAAAACAGAAAACAATGTAATAATTTGTGACTGTCTACTCTAAAGTAAAAATGTCCCGTTTTCCTGGGAAGGCTGTTGTCTTGCTGCACTTTTTGGCACAACTGATGAATGCTTGCTTTTTATTTTTAACACGCACCACTTTTTCTCCTAACAGACAAAAGCTTGACTTCTAAGAACACGAGCAAGATCAAGTTCAAACCAGGTGAGAGCTCGGCTCAACCACAAGAAATGTGTTCAATTAATCCTTAGCACTAAGCACTTTTCCATTTTCAGTTAAACGTTTAGTTTTATGACAAACTTGATTTTAATAAATGTGTTTACTTTTAATAAAGCTTTTAAACTTAAATAGACTCTGTGGTTTTTTGGTCCTCCAGACTAGAGTGGCTGAGCTAAAGGTTTTGCAATTTTTGTAAGCATGAGTCCGTGCCTCTGACACTTCTT
Source organism: Lissotriton vulgaris (assembly GCF_964263255.1). Taxonomy (NCBI): domain Eukaryota; kingdom Metazoa; phylum Chordata; class Amphibia; order Caudata; family Salamandridae; genus Lissotriton; species Lissotriton vulgaris. The sequence continues at coordinate 1,784,388,622 of NC_141689.1, forward strand.
GACTCTGACTCTGTACTCTTGTCCTGCGTTGGATAATCATCATTGGGGATCAGTCATCGGTGACTTTGGGAGCTAAATGACTCTGCCACTCTATCTAGTCAGTAAGGAGATTGGGGGTTCAACTACAAAGTCTGTTATCACTGAGGTATGTGGAAAGTCTAACAGCCCCTATTATAATTGATAAGCTAAGCAATGCATTATTTAGTGTCCATAGTTCTGTTTGTGCAGATTTGTCCCTGCAATAGTAGTAGAATGGATTGTCCTCCTATCCAAACCAAAAGTAAAATAGTATCCTATTCTTTCTTGGTGGTCATGACATTCACCTTTTTATTGTTGGCAATTGTCAAAGCATAAACATTTAGAAGACTTGAAAATACATTATGGACAATCCCAGAGGACTGCACTCAGTGCACAGAGCTATTGCTGACTAGAATGGGAGTCCAATGGAATTGCCAAATGTGCAATCTTAGTTAGCTACACAGACAGACTAATAAGAATAATCTAGTAATACCACAGGGAGTCATAGTCGAGGCAGGATAAGAATTTAAATACAGTCTACAAGAAGATCAAAGACGATTTAGAAAAAATCAAATGAGGAACGCTAGGAAAAAATAAGTACTCGATTAAAACTTACCGGGGCCAGCAAAGGAGCCCTCGCCTGCCCGATCGTGGCCTGCATCCTGTTGAACAGCAGCCTCCTCCTCCTGTGTCCTCTTGCCCCTGGGGGTAGCTGATGTACAACATGAAAGAAAGAAAGACCAGAAAACATGGATGATATTTGTCAACCAAATCAAACATTTCAAAAGAACAATAACAAAATATTTTTGCGAAATAGCAAATAGACAACTATTCCACGGGCTATATTGACCGATCTCATGTGGTCTAGTACGTTATTAGTATTGCTTGATTTGCACGCGAAGTGACAGAAAAAGTCCATCGTGATTGCAGATCAGCGACAACACTAAAAACTTTCCTACTACATTAACCAGTCATTAAAATACTCAAACTATCAATCCATCACCACTATTTCTTCTTATCTCCATGTGTACAAAGGAAGGACTGGACTGGAGTCTGTAGGGGCTGATTTAGAAGCCCCTTGCGGCTCTTTTGCTCCATTGTTGCGTGACTTTTGTAACTCAGCGGCAGAACAAAAGAGACGCCATGGTGCAGCGTATATTAACAACGTGACGCATATGGGAGATGCATCACGTTGTAAAGCCCTGCGCCATCAGGGGGCGTTCCGGCGCAAGGGACGCATCCTAAAAGTGGCTGAGGGTAATCTACACGATTTCAATCAGTCACTTTAAGGACAATGATGCTTGACTCAAACCCTGCGCCTGCTTGAAGCATACGTACGGCTTGGCGCTTGGGAGATAGGGAACCCCAGAGCATTGCTGGAGCTGCGCCATCGTTGCAACGCAACTCCAGCAATGCGCCGCCTTTACGGCACAGATGCGTAACGCTTTGGTGACGTTTTGGGCCCATGGTGCGCCGCATTGTAAATACGGCGCACCATGGGTGGTGGTGGCGTGGCGCACAATTACTGGCGCATCCCTGCTACTTTGCAGGGATGCGCCGGTAATTAAAAATCTGACCCTTGGTGTCTAGCATTAGGCAGTTCTTTAAACTACACTCATGCATAATTTCACAGGCCAATGAAATGAACACAAAATCAAAAACAAATAAGCATAGTAGCAGCGCTACTGAGAAGGAGAGCAGTGCACCTGAAATGCACAGAACATTTTGAAATATAATTTACCTACAATGTAATCAGCAGCATTAATGCTCTTGGTAAAAAACAAAAATGTGCAATATAATAACACACAGAGCAGGAGAAAACAGAGTAGTAAAGAAATAGCTACTACTACTCACCAAGCCTGGGGATCTCAAGGCCGAGCAGGTCGAGCAGATCGCGTTCCCGGTCCAGGAGATCCTTCCAGCGGTGGGTGGCCTGGTTGTAGGTGCGCCGGACCCGAGTGTGTTGGTACATGGCCCGGCACACCTTCTCCCACCGCTTCCGGCGCTCCTGGATTCAATACCCGCAAGCAATCTTGCCGCCTGCCATGATGGTCTTGGGGAGGCGGCGCTGAACATAAAAAATTAGTGCGCCCACCTCCTCCGGGCTGAAGATCTCCTGGGGTGCGGCCTGCTCCCCCCTCAAACGCCCGCACGGGAGCCGGGCACGGGGTGCGGGACCCTTCCCCTTCTCGGGATGCTTCCCGGCTCCCTTTACCATGGTCTTGGCAGAAAGGAAGCTAAATAATAAAGAAAATAGAATAGGGAAGAAGAAAAGAAAAGAGTTAAAAAAAGTAGTTTAAAATTAACCAAAAGTAGCAGAAAACACAAAAATATAGAGCTAGAAAAATAGAGGGATAGATAATAAGTAAAATAGATCAAAAAAAACTTCAAACAAGCAAAGGATGGCAGAGATTCAGAGAGGATAGAAAAAGCATGCCCAGAACCATAGCAATGAATGAGAAACAAGATGGCCGCGCCCGTTCACGACCGCGTGGGTAAGTTAGCACGAGATTTTCCTCGCGAACACACGCGAAATTGTATTAGCGAGCCGCACACTTTGCGAGATTACACATCGCGCCCGGAAACGGAAATGCGTCATGCAAACAAGATGGCCGCGCCCGTGAACGACCGTGAGGGTAACTTCGCGCCGTTGCGCTACAAGCGGCTCGCCAAAACGCACAAAACCTTGCGAACTAACACGCCGCAAAAAAACAAATGGCATATTTGCACGAATTTGCGGCTTCCGAATTCGATCTAGCGCAAGTTCACGCCCCGTGAATCCCGCAAAATTGCAGAAAAACGAGTTTTGCAAAACTGAAAGCACTCAGCAGGTGCAAAAGTTCAAACTCATCATTAGTAACCATTCCCTGTAGTGCTTCCTGACTGGGGCCCCTCCAGAGTTCAGTTGCTAGTTGCAACAATTGTATGACCCTGCTCTGACCCTCACAGCAGGCTCATAGAATAGCTACAAGTAGGCCACAAAGGTCCTGGAAAAAAAATTTGCACTGCAACAGAAAGCAAATTACAGATAAGGAAGCAGTTGCCAGACTGGAATTTTAAAACAGTGACACATTAAGAAATCAACCCCAAATTAATTCATGTCAGTTGAAGCAGGGCAGGTGTGCTTGCTTTTCCCCTCCATAATCTACAGTGATGATGAACCAGAGGGTGGCATTGATGTACCAGAGGGTGGCATTGGTGAAACGGAGGGTGGCAGTGGTGAAACAGAGGGTGCTGGGAACCTGTGATGATGAACCAGACGTAGAAACAACATAGTCGCGACCGTTGCGAGCTGACAAGTAAGTTCGCAATTGCGAACTGGTGCAAAACCCTTGCGAACTGGCAGAAACCCTTGTGAACACAAAAAAAAATCCGCAAATTTGCGAGAATTCGCGGATTTTGCGGATTGCGAGTTCGCAAATACGCAAATTCGGGAACGGCAGAATTGCAAAATTCGCCCATGCTTACTAGGGAAAGCACGAGGCCCGGATAAGATCCCAGGCGATTTGTTGAGGCATGAAAGTAAGGTTTTGGCACCTTATGTAAACCTACTTTGTAACAATGTTGCTGCAGGTGCACCAATACCCGAATCATGGAAGGGGGCTGAAATAATCCCCATTTTTAAAAAGGGAAATCGCCAAGACCCTGCCAAATATAGGCCAATAAGCTTAATAGATACCTTAAGGAGGATCTACGTCAAACAGATAATATTCAAGCTTAACACCTGGTTAGAAGAAAATGATATCATCTCCCAATATCAAGCGGGGTTTAGAACAAGAATAAGCACAATAGACCAGGTCTATAGATTGCTTTGTATAATATTGAAGTATACCAAACTTAAGGGAGGTCACATGTATATAGCCTTCATAGATTTGAAGGGTGCCTTTAATCTTATCCCTAGGGGCTCATTGTGTAAATCATTAAAAATCCAGGGAGTGCCAGACGAGCTTTTAGCCCAGTTAGTATGTCTTCATACACATAATTAAGCAAAATTAAGTTCAGGACTTAAGATTTGTACTGGCACCCTCCCCCTTTTCACTATATGTCAACAATGTTGTGCAATATCGTCAAAGATGTAAGTACAACTCTCTAAAGCTAGGGGAGTACCAGTAACGGCCTTACTCTTTGCAGACGATACAATCTTATTATCTCAAATGTCTTAGGCTATGCAAAACCTTTTAGACTGCTTCAGTGAATTTTGTATGAAAAAAGGGTTAGGCATAAACACAAATTAAACCGAATATATGGAAATAAGTCTGCATAAATATTTCAGGAAAGACATCATTGTTGGAAAGCAAAATTTGGAATATGTGCTGAGTTTCAACTATCTGGGTATCACTCTAGATACTAAACTGACATGGAAGTCACATATACTCAAATGCAAGTCTATTTTGATCCGAAACTCCATGCAATTTCGAAAACACACCAAAAAAGTACATCTAAAGCAGTGTCACCTGCCCTAGAAGTTTATAAGTGTAGGCCGCAAACAGCAACCCTTTATGGCGCAGATCTCTGGGGTGCCAAAAATCACTGTGGAAGAGAATACATTTATAAGGATGTTATTGCAGCTTCCAGTATGTACTCCTATGATCCCCATAATCCAAGACCTAAAACTTAGGCGAAATGGGCATCAAGCTATATTAAGACCTATGTTACTGTGGGTTTGTATGTGGACTATACATGAACCCAAACAATATAAAGATGGGATAAGGGAGATGTTGGGGCTCGATCATAATGTAACGCTTCCATGGCTCCAACATTTGTGCAGCTGCTTTTTATAATTTAGATCTAAGTAGCTTTTGGGACAACCCTCAATCATTAACCACTGTTTGAGGTTTACATGGACAAAGTCCAACCCCAAATAGCAAAGTCCCTATACATGAACATCCGCTTCGATGTCTTACAGACCAAATCTAATACATTAAAGTGGTTGTTTAACAACAGTAATGATAAGGAGGCCATCTGCACTTTAGGCACACTAAACGCTGTAGAAAACGACCCCCACATACTACACATCTTTCCAGCATTCACTATTGCCCGGAAAAAGTGGGTTAACCCTATTTGTATTAATATAGGTCTTAGGTTGCACTAAGGAGTATTACGTATTTTAAAAACAGATAAATCCCAGAAAATGGTTCTTAGCCTTAGCAGATACCTATTTGTTGTTAATTTAATAGGCAAAAGAAATTTTAAAACACTACAATTTTATTACTGTAGATCTTAGCATTGCATACTTAGGAGCTGATAAGGATGGCGGACGGATTGCCTCTGCCAGGCCGGCGGTAGCCTCCGCCGGCCCGGCGGAGGCAATCTATCCGCCATCCTCACAGAAAAGACTCCCCGCCACATTAGGATGGCTGGGGGGTCCGCGGCGGATGGCAAGAGAGTCCGCCGCTTTTCCGCCGGTCGCGAAGGCGACCGGTGGAAAAAGTGCATACATATGGTGGCGCTGTCTGCGAGACACCGCCAGCCATATTATGATGCCAGCGGTCCTATGCCTTTCCACGGCGGCATTGCCGCCATGAAAAGGCATACGGGCTTTGCTTTGGGGGCCAGTTGCGGGCCCCCAGGGTGAAGGGGGGTGGGTGGTACACATGGCGGGTACCTATGGTGCCCCCCTGCATTTACATGCACAAAGAGGCAGGCACCGCGCGGTGCCTGCCGCTTTGTGCATGTAAATGTAAAACATGCTTTTTTAACCTTGCGGCGGGTGCTGCTTCAAGCAGCACCTGTCGCAAGGCTAAAGATCCAGGATGTGACCGTCAGGGTGGCGGTCACATCCTAATTGCACCAGAGGGACGCAGGTCCGTCCGCCATCCTAATGAGGTCCTTAGTTTGTAAACCCTGCATATGTATTCTATGTATTTGAGATCTATGAGCGATCGATGCATTTGCTCTTTATCAATTTGTGAGTGATCCTGCACCTTATTGTTTTCAGACAAAATGGGCGCTTGGTTCATTCTGCCTCGAAGGAATATCTCCCAATTAGTCTGTAATAAACCTACACCAAGTTACTCAAACAAGCATCCTCTAAAGGTAACAAAGAGTCCGTTTTGGATACCCATGTGAATCACACACCTTCCAGGACACCAGTGCAAGACAGCACAGTCGGAACCAACTGAAACCTTTATCTTGCCGCAAACAGCTAACAGAAAACAGATTACATTTATTTTAATTTTACTGATTGTATCTAATGCTTTCATAAAGGTGTCTATTTCTAATAATTAATAACACTTTTGGTCACAGGGGTTTCGTACCATTCATAGATTAAAACAACATATCACAAAAATAGAAAAATAGTCTCACATAAAAAACAAGTACCATTTAAACCAGTCAGGCTATATACCACAAAGTGCCAAAAAGACTGTACACATGTGGTCTTCTTCCCTGTAAATCTTACATATGAAGAAAATGAGGAGATTTCGCTCCTTGTTTTGTATTTTCTACGCCTCAAGAATTTGGAAGTCACCTTTGCAGTTATTACAGGTGTGAAGGCATTTTAATAATAGTGGAAACGTATCACAGTATAATAATGTGCAGAAATGTATCACAGTTTATAATAAAGTGCAGAATTAACGTGTACACTTTAATGCATTTAAAAAATACAAGAAACGTAGGAGGCAACAATTTTTACTTGTATTAGACCTCAAATGACTAAAGTAACATTGCTCAATAGGCTGACTTGACTAGAAAACACTGTGTGCATAAAATGTTTAATTCTTGACCTTTCCATGAACGTTAATCATAAAAGTTGCAAACATGGTTTCATATATTTTCACAGTATGCTTCTACTTACATAAAGATGATTGTGAACAAATGATTAGAAATTAGTCTTTTAGTGTGGTAGTGAGGAGTTCATATATGGAGATGCAGAATACTGAAAGAAATTAAATATTTGTTCTGCTAAATGTTTTTCTTTTTGTTATAGTGATGTTTCAGCTTCTACATGGACCATTGGGATCTTGATATATAGGAAGGTTAAAAATATAGTTAAACATTTGAAAGCAGACCTGAATGGGAGAAATACCAACATGAACATAGACTTGATACTATTTAGGGCCTAATTAACATGTTAGGGGACTTAAGTCCTCCTGACATGTCTCGGTACGGGATGGACAAACCTCCTGTCAGAGGTCTTGACCGACCAATAAAGATGCAACACTGTTCGATCGCACTCCTATTCTGTACAATGGGAGCATGCATTCTGAACTGAATGCATTCTTTGATTGTAAAATGGCGAGGCATAGTTCATCCCTGCACCCTGTGGTGAATTCCACAGGGTGCAGGGATCAACAGTGGGTCCCTTTGGCCTCCATCCAGAGGTCTGCACCCAAGGTGGCCCTGCTGCGGGCCCCCAAAGTCGACAGCCAACCTGTGTCGGGAAGGTCAGCACCGAAAGGCTGTTGGAATCTGACAACCCAATCCCTTGTGCAGAAAGAGACACCCTTGGGATTACTGAACTCGTTACGACTGGCTAAAGTGCTCTTTGAGCCCATCGGAAGCCAGTCAGAATAACCGGTTGGATTCCTTTCCGACCAACACCATTCTAATAGGTTGGTCGGAAAGGAATCCACCCAGTTGATTACGATTCGGTAGGGATGGCTCTGACTGATGGTCGAAGCAGTTTCCTAACGCATCGTAATCTGCTCCTTAGTTGCAAACCGAATATTACTGTCTGTGGACTATTGCATTCCAGTGAGAAGACGAGGAGTGATCCTATTCCTGTGATAGAGTTGAAGATGATTTTTTGGCTGAAGAATGAAAACCGCAGCAATTAATGAAAGGTGTTGTCTATATCACCATGACCTGGAGTAGGCGTCACACACTTTTACCTACTCTTAACCACTTCAAGTTGCTCTGGGACTCTACTGAGTTTCTTGAACATCTCTTTATCACAAGTTCTGCTTTATTGCTATTTTCATTTATATTTCTGACTTCTGATGCTAAAGATTTCTGCTTTTTTCCCACTCTTTCTCAAATTAGAGTCCTTTATGGGTTCTGACTAACATGATTTCTCTCCCCATTTCTAGGATAAGGACTCCTTCCTTTAAGGAATGCGCTTTAATGCATTTTTTATAATTACCGAGATTTATTTAATATATATCTGTCAGAAATTGATGATCTAGATTAATATAAAATAACTTGTGATTTTCAATAAAGATTAACTACTAAAAGATCTGATTAATAATACCATTTAACTCTTGCCAAACTCTCATTATTGACTGAAAATAGATTAAAGATTCTGATTATAATGTATGTGATGCATAGGACCTGGACTTCTCTAAAACAACAGCAAAGATAGATTGGACCAGGAGAGACCCAAATGCGGGGATTCGCCCAGATGATGGTAAAATGAAATACTTTAATTTAAAGCAAACCCTGCTCCTGCACTGGATTCTGGCATCTTGAAAGAAAAAATTATAATGTTGTCAACCATGAGCATGCCAAAATCACTGTGCTCTTTAAGCATTTCCTGCATACCTTGTCCTACTGTTGACAGATTAAGATAGGGTAAGCACCTGTCCGTTATTTACACTGACTGGTTGTGATTTCGGGTGTATCACTAAAAGCAAAACTGCTGAGCTGAGAGGAACTTTTTGGCAGCTAATCGCGTCATGAAATGAACAGATTCTAGTGGACCCCACTGAAGTATGTGGAATAGATTCAGCCATTAAAGCAGCAGCCTGCAGGGGCTGGGGAGGTTCCTATTTGAGCTTCTGCTGTGGCCAACACATGGGTCTTATTTAAAGGGTCATCATCCCTTTGCTAGTTGGAGTCTCAATTTGACTGGGAGCTATGAGGAGCCTAACACAAAGATGACGGTGCGCTTGTTGTATATGTCACAGGTGCTTAACAGACACTGATGTGGAAGCAGGGTTCTGACTTTGGTCAGCCTCTATATGTTAAAGATATCCATGCATAATATTTAAATGTCCCTTACTTTTTTTATTGTCGAAAAGAAAAAGGGGAATATACATACAATTTGAAGAATATGCAAGTGAAAAATTAACTTTCATCAATAATGCAGGTAGAAGAACATAAGCAACACAAATCATAAAGGGCAACTAATACATTCTCTTCTGAGCCTTTTCCGGAGTTATTTATAGGGCCCAGCAGTTATTACAATTAACCAGCAGTAAGAAGTTTCAGGCCACTTCTAGTGCCTCCCATATAGATCTATATTTCTGTATTGCTCTAACCACTCTAACTTAAAAAAAACTAAAGAATTGGGTGTCTAAAGAGATTCGGGCGCTCATGTAAATTTTACACACAATTTATGATGGACTCACAATATCCTAATGTATCCTGCGTTATCGCCGTGCTTTCAGAAATGGAGAGTGTACACCCAATCCCTCCTATTAAATCAATCAAGGATTGAATACAATTTTAACAATTTTCTGAAGCACAGGCCAACAAAGAAACTGATGATAGAAAAAAAATATACAATTTGATCCCAAAAATTATTGTGCTTGTCTTGTGTCTTTATTTCTTTTTGCTTGATCACAATCTTCCACTCCCTTGTGCCAACGCGTTTCGTCGTCTTTGTGTGTGTACCCATGACTTCCTCAGGGCTGGAAGTAACACATAAAATCACTAAATCATATTTGTCTATTATAATGACAACAACTATCAAAAAAACAGACAAAGCACCCTCTGAGTGTGTAAGGGGAGTACTCGAACATGTGCAGCATTATAGAACTACAACAGTTTTATCACAATTTAGTTATGTTGATAGAACTAATGAAACTGATAAAACACCTTGTGAGTGAGTAATTGTGGAAATCAATACGTCTGTGCACAGTTAATAATGATGAACTTCCCGTGAATATGTTCTAAGGGATGAATCATAAAAAGAGACAGCACTGATACCTTATGTATCCTGTAAACACCAGATTACTGTGAAAAGTAAATCAATAACAGTGCTGTTTTAAAACTTGGAACCACGGAGGCATGAGACCACACTTATGACCTTACATCTACATTCTGTAATGACCTAATGCAAGAGACAGTGTCTTACCTGTCCTTGCAGTTGCCAAAAGACGGTTGTTTGTCCCAGGGTAAGTTTCTTATCCTATTTTATATTTAGTTTATTACTCCAATCTTTCAACCTATAAAACAACCTATGCATTAATTGCCTAATAATCCACATCACTTTCAAGTATGGGCACTATGCACCTATACCTACTTACTTGTCAATCCGCCGTTCAAATCAACCACTACGTAAACAAGAAAATCAACTTCTCCAGAATATCTCCCTAAATTCAGTCACTCAGCTCGTGTCTGAAAGAAATATATATATAATGTCGCTAAGCTATATTTGCTTCCACCCGATACAGTCTCCAAAAGTTAACTCTCGGCAATCCAAACTTCGGATCAACTTACATTATCAATGATCCGATTCTATCCGTCTTTTTCAAATTGACGAAAATGTGGAACCAATCCTTCTGCCTCGGTTTGCGGGTCCCTGCAGTAAGGGGAGATCTGCAAACGCGGAACCAATCCTTCCGCCTCGGTTCGTGGGTCCCTACAGTATGGGGAAACCTGCAAAGAGTATGAAAGGATCTTACTCCTTTAGCGAGCATTCACGTTAAATAAAGACCATGCTTAACTCGCAGAGCTACACACGCCCCACATACCTGTAGCTCTCCTCAATCGTAGTTTTCCAATATCCAAAGATGCTGCGTTCTCATGAGTGGGCAAGGATATGGATAATTTCATGGAGATAGAAAGGGTAACTACTCGATCTCCTCGGTCGGCACCATCTTGGAATGACTATCTACTCAATCGGCTGTAACAAACACGATACAACCTATAGAGCGCAACCGCATAGTGCCCTAATGCTCATATAATATATCATTTGTGTAAGAATTGAATTATAATTATCTACAGTATCTCAATCATGATAATTATTGCTGTTTTTCCATGACGAAGTCATCCTGCATATATATCTCAAGGCAGGTTAGTCATATAATGACTTCAATTATTTTACCAAGTATCACTTTTATACTTGAGGATTTAGGATTCCTGTATTATTAGTATTTGTCATAATGACAGTACCATAAAATAAAACTTATTGGAAAATCGACAACCTCCGGTAGGTCTCATGCTCCACACCTCGAACATTCAGGTTTAAATTCAGCATTCATGCGCCTGAGTCTCAATAGCACCACATGCCAAAGCTCCCTCAATCACCTAAAAAATATTGCAATTCCTGATCGAAATTAGGTCCCTCCTCTACTACTTGCAAGCGCATGATCCAACGGGCCTCATGCCTCCGCAATTTCAGCTCCCCGTCACCCCCTCGTGGATCAGGCTTGATGTGTTCTATACCATAAAATGTCAATGTTTTTATTGGTCCTTGATCCTTGCATGTACGTACATGTTCAGCAATAGGGTGTCTACAATCATTATGATTGATTGCACGCATATGTTCTCCTACTCGAACTTTCAATGACCTAATAGTGCTTCCCACATATTTTCTTGAACATTTGCATTCAATAATGTATATCACATATTTAGTTCCACAATTAATATTGGACAAAATAGTGAACACTTTTCCTTTGTTATCATTAAATGTCCTGGTCTTATGTGCTGCAAACCTACACATCCCACAATTACCACATTTAAAAAAACCTTTAGATATATCAGATAACCAGGATGGTGCCATTGGCAATGTAGGATTGTGGAAATTTGAGAAATTGATGTACATAAACAGCGTTCATTATTCCATTTTCCCGCTCCTCTCCCTGTAAGCACCATGAATACCGTAAACTATTGACCGCATCACTCTGCCAGTAAAAGCCCGCACCCATATGTACATGACAGCCATTTTAGGCACCCTGGCCTTTTTCCTGCTCATTAGAATCACCGGCTTCCCTTCTGCGCGTATCTGAACCCCCCTCCCTCTCTCACATGCATAGACTATGAAACCCTCTCCCTCTGCGCGACCCTGCCCTGAAAGGCAACCCTCCTGCTTGACCCACGCAAACCCCCCATTCCCTCTTGGAGAGGCATCCTTTGCCTTAGCTGACATAGCCCTCCCCAGCTGCACCTGACTGTCCCCGCTCTCTCACGCATAAGTCATAAGATCTCTCTCTCTGTGTGCGACTCTGTCCCTGTACACACCCTGGCTCCCCCTCCCTTCTCCCTCACACGGGCAAGTCATAAACCTTCTTCTTCTGCAAGACCCTGTCCTTGGGAGTCACGGCCGCGCCTGACCAGCACCTCCTCTCCTTTCATGAATAACCCCTCTGTTAGTAAACCCTCCCTCCGCGATTGACTGTCCACACATGTCTGAGGTCATCTCCTAAGCCAGGAGATACTGTTTACTGCTTATTGTATGGAATCACTCCTCTTCAAAGGACCCACTATTGATCCTGGGCACCCCACCCCCTGGGCTATGATCAGGCGCACACATCCTAAAAGTTGGCGGAACACTCAGCTGCGTGATTACCCTCCCCTCTTATCAGCAGGTCAAGGGTCCCTATTGTGAACATATGTGGGGTAGGATTGACACGAGGATCATGGGGATGTCCTTTCCGTGTTTCACAACGTCGTGATTGTAATGCTAAGTGTTCTGTAAAGTATAAAAGACGACGTTGCAGCTCACTTGTTAGAGCACCTCGAGACGATACCTTGTTGTCTGATCTGATGTGTTCTGCTCCGTCGGAATAAAACTTCTGTTTCCTGCCTTCTGGTCTCCGGCGCCCGCCTCATTGCTTGGTAATTTGAATGGTACAAAGGCGGTTAGCGCCGGGCAAATCTTGAAAAAGGTCATAGCCCTACCCTTTTTCCACAGGATAACTCGGACTGTGTAAAGTTCCTAAGGTTCTCCCCCTCCTGAACGTAATCTGTGGTTTTTCTGTTAAGAACTCCTTCAGAGTTCTATTAGCCTGCAAGATATGCCAATGCTTAGTAAGGCTTTTACGCTGTGTAGTACTCATTCCTGTATACTCTGTGATCATTCTTATCTGACCAGTTTCTTCTTTATTTCTCTGTTTAGGTTTTAGTGTTGAACTTCTCTTAATTCTCATGGCCAAGCGCCCTGATATTATTAGATCTTTCAGCGGCGTTTGATACTGTCAGCCATGCACTGCTCCTGGACAGACTGGCTAGGTTTGGGATAGGAGAGCAAGCCCTCAAATGGCTAACAGCTTTCTTAACAGGAAGGACGCAGAAGATCCAGTTGGCAGACCAGATCTCAGACGTGGGCATGTTAGCCTGCGGAGTCCCGCAGGGATCAGCGCTCTCTCCGCTTTTATTTAATCTTTACCTACAACCATTGATAGAGTCCCTGGCAAACATGAATTGTAAAGTTTTTAACTATGCCGACGATACTCAGCTGTTGCTGAGTATCGACAATACACCATCGGCTCAGTCCAAGGCCCAAGACATACTACGATTTACAGTGAACTGGATGTCGTCCAATTTGCTGAAAATCAATCCAGATAAAACGGAAGTCCTCGTAGTCTCAACCTCTACTTCCCCCTGGAATGATTTGTTTTGGCCACAAGAACTAGGACCTACTCCAAAACTGTGTCCTAGTGTCAAGAGTCTTGGGATGAAAATCGATCAGGAACTCTCGATGGCCAACCAAGTATCCGCGGTAGTTGGATCCTGCACCAACCTGATCAGGCAACTACGCAAACTCGCCCCCCTGCTCTCTAGGAATATGCTGCGAACCATTGTCTCAGCCACAATAGTGTCTAGAATAGACTATGGCAATGCGTTGTACCTCATCCTTCCAAAAAACTCCATCAACCGTCTTCAGGTTGTCCTGAATGACGCAGCACGTCTGATTTTTGGAATGCCGAGGAGGACTCATGCCTCCCCTCTGCTCTATAGGCTACATTGGCTGCCTATGGTGCAGAGAGTCGAATTCAAGAGTATGTGTATCTGCCACAAAGCAATCCATGGACAGGCGCCAGCCTACATAAAAGAAAGGCTCGAAATATAAGAACCTAAGCGCGCCCTGCGATCGTCCGGATCTTTTCTGCTATCCTGTCCACGTTTCAAGTTAACAACAAAAGGAGGCAGATCTTTTTCAGTTCAGGCTCCTACCATCTGGAACAAGCTACCGGAGGCACTTCGCAGAGAACCCAATCTTCTCCATTTTAGGAAGTCCTTGAAAACCTTACTCTTTAAAGACGCATTCCCATCTCAATAGTCGGCTACTAGATCAGACACCTCTATACTCTTATTTCATCTTTGTTGCTGTACTTGGTCAGTAGCGCTTTGAGACCTGTCGGTGAGTTGGCGCGATACAAAACCCAGTTACAAATTACAAATTACAAATTACTCGATCCGTGGCTGACATAATATCTCTATAGTTATAACCCCTTTGGATAAAACGTTTCTCCATATCGAAAATGCATGTCCGAAAGTGTATTTCATCCCTCCCTACAATTACATCTAGCCCTCAGCATCTCTCCATATGGGATAGCTCCGATTTGATGTTTAAGATGTGCACTTTGTGCATGTAGCAAGGAATTACATGCAGTAGGTTTGCGAAACATGTTACTCAGTATCTGACCCTCTTTAGTATACAATTCTACATCCAAGAATGCTACTTTCTTAGTGCTAGCGTGCATGGTAAACCTTATATTCATATCGTTATGATTTAGGTACTCTATGAACTCATTAAGCAATTGTGTGGGTCCCTTTCATATCATCAGACAATCGTCAATAAAGCGCCCCAATACAGGATATGTTCATTCCATTTCTTTTCTGCAGTTCCCCAAATCATAATTTCTTCTACGCTGCCCATAAAAATATTAGCAAAGGCAGGAGAAAATTTCAAACCCATTGCGACGCCCTCTAACTTTAGCCAGAGCCCTTTCCCTTTTGCCAGTTTCTTTAGGAATTATCCATCATTCTATTGTGGTAGGAGGTTTTGGGTAAATCCAGGCTCTAGCTATTGCTAAGCGAGCAGCAACTAGCATAATTGTCAATATTGGGCCATTCCCATCCCCTTCTTCTTTGTATCCCAGCATCTTTTCAGTCACCGTAGTTGTAATATCCTTATTTAGTCTATTTTGAATTATCCCTTGGACTCCTTCCCAAAATTTCTCGATTTAAGGGCATACATGCCACATATCGCCCGCACTTAGGGCATTTCTGCCGTGTCCCACCCTGAGTCCCTCCACATGTGCCTCTACCATTAGACCACCGAGCAATCCTTTCAGGGGTATAATATAGTAAGCAAAGTGTACAAAATTGTTGCAGCCGTAAACTAACCGAGTGCACTGCTCGAGTAACAGCATCAAAGGATGCTCGCATTTATCAATTGTAATATTTTTGCCCAACGTCTCACTCCTTCTAAGTGCTAATTTATCACACCCTTCTGTTCGTTGTTGACAGAATATTCTATATGCCTTACTGATAGTACCATCTTGTTTTGTAGTATAAATGAAATCCCACATGTCAGAATCAGCTACCTTGCGGAGCTCCAAAGTTCTAAACAAATGATCTTGAATCTGCAAATATTTAAAAAACATGCTGGGGGGAATATCATAAGTTACCCGGAGGTTCTCAAAAGACTTAAAACCATTGCAATCATAAAGTTATCCAATGAATGCATCCCATATCTGACCCATTGCAAAGCAGTACTATCTTGAAAGACTCCAGGGTGAATTGGATTTCCCCAGAGCCGGAATCTTGCATGCAGTGAAGACAGGGAAAGTCTGGTCTCAATGCCTTTCCAAATATATATACAGTCACGAGATGTCTTGAAATGCACCCGTTTAAAATAGTTGAGGTCATTAATTCAATAAAGGAACATCTGGTTATCTGCCCCCAAGGCCAACCACTGCCAAAAGTTAGTTAGCTTTGGTATAAGAAGGCTCCTTAGCCGTCCAACAAAAGTAGACAAAAAGTAAAGTTTAAAATCAGGAAAATCTTGGCCACCTTGATTATATGGGAGTTTAATTGCTGCTATTGCTTGTCTAGCTTTTTTATATACCCATATGAAACTTCTAATGGCTCCATCTAGTTTCATTAAAAAAACATTCGAAATGCGTAGCGGTGTTTACCTAAAAAGGTATAAAAATTTACGAAGTATCTTCATTTTGATGACATTGCATCTTCCTGAAAAACTAAGTGGGAGTTTCTGCCATATTTATAGCTGCTATCAATCAAAAGGGGGGGGGGGGAGAAGGAAATCTTGTGATCCTACCAAGTTCCTTGGCTTCAAGTATTTTCAATCAAAAGGGGGAAGGGAGGATCACTTGTCCTGTATAACCTGGGTACAGTTCTAACTGGGATGTCCCTTGGTAAAAGACCCTCATTTACGTGTAACGATGGTAGTATGGGCGGTATATGTTGATTCTCCGCCTTTGTTTACACGTCTGTGCAAAATCATAGGATCAGTTGGTATGCACCCTCCACCAGGAGGAGAACACCCTAGGTTAAAAACAGTAGTGATTAGTGATAGTGGGTGGTATGCGAGTGATTTGTTAAAAATAATTCAATCGTTCCAGGGAGCTGCACTTTATTTTCCGGGATTGAATTATAGGTTGAGAATATCCAAGAATATGTTGTTGGAATTTATTAGGATTCGTACATATTCAATTCTCTAGTGTATAAAATGGTCGACATGTTTCAGCCACGTTACGCCTCTGTAGGTCGGTTGGGCTTTCTTCAGGACCAGGTGAATGTGGTATATAGAGTGACGATTCGTCTACTCTCTTAGGGAGGTCAATTTTGGCCCAAGAGAAGTAGAGACAGCACAAGCTGCAGCTAGGAGAAGAGAGCGACGAGAAGCGCCCCTTCTAAAAACTCCTTGGAGCCTGTTTGAGGCGTAATCTCAAGACGCGTTAGAGGTTCAAAATTGAGCTTCTCTGAGACAAAATCCTAACTTTTGGTATTCATAAAGGGCATTTAGGAGTAGTAAAGATAGGGCCCTATGTGTCTGGACATTGCAGGTTAGAGTGAGTTAATTCAGTTGAGGGTTAGCTTCAGGAAAGGATGTGTCAGAGAATGTAAAGGCTGTAGAGTGCCACTGAAGACATCTGGGAATCATGTGTGGATTAGAGGTCTGAAATTACAGCACAAGATTGAGTGCAGGGGTCTAAGTGGTTGGAGGGTGGTTGTGTTTAACTTTGCTTCCAATGACTGTCTGGAAAATCCCTGCCAAGCAGGGGACGGTGTCAGTAATGTGGATTTCCTCACCATGTAATTGGTTTTGTTTGCTTGTGAACTTGCAGAATTGGACATAATCAGCAATGGAGTGGGTGAGAACATTCAGTGGGTATAAGAAATTGGGAGGGAGGAGGAAGCCCAATCAGGCAACAACCATATTCTTTGTCAAGGTCAACTACAAAAGTGATTAAAATAACCTGTGCTTAGCCCTCTTGTAGCTTGGCACAGACCAGTGAGGCTTAACTTAAGGGACAATGTGTAAAGTATTTATGTGGCACCCAAAGAGTAATTACAACAAAATAAAATCAAACCATATCAGAAAAATAGAGTACATTTTATTAAATAAAATGATACCAAAACAACAAAAATCCAGTCAGCTGAGCCTGATATATGTAATTCTAGTTCTGAAGTGAAAATAGCACCTAAAAGCACAAAGTGACACTTGTGGGCATTTTATTGTGCTCAACCTAGGGAAAATGTACAAATTCAGGTTGGCTACATTGGAGTGCATACAAGATATAGGTGTATAGGTGCCAAGTTAGTCCTGCTGAAGAGTTAAATTCTGAGTTCACTGAGTAGGAGGCTGTGAGGAGCAGGGAGATCGTCATGGATGATCATTGCTGTAGCACAAAAAGAAGACTGGGCAGGATGTCTTTGGTGCAGCATCAAGAGCAGGTCAGGCATCATGGACAGTCACTGCTCTAGCTTTGCTTTGGCATTCACCACAGGCTGTCATTACTGTAGCATGAAAGTGTGGCTCTTGGGTTGCTGGTCATCACTAGTGGTCACTGCAGCTTGAACAGTGGGTCTCACAGCAGCTATATGTTGGCAGCAGAGTCTTAGCGCAAACTGTCTCATTCTGGGTCACAAAGAGTACAGCCCTTAGGATTTTTACCTATGCTTGAAGAGGAGCAGACTCCGATGCCATCTAGGAGTCCAGGATCTTGAAAGGCACCTCTAGGGGATTAGGGACACATCCAATAGTCTCAAGTAAGGCTCAGACACGTCACAGTTGCAGGTCCAGTGCAGCAGGTCATCTGGGGTAGTTGCAGGGATGCCTATGAAGCCTGTTGTGTTCCAGTGGCTCAGAGAGGAGGTCAGTTGACTGATCCTCTGAGTCACTCTGGGTAGTCAGGAATGGAAGTAGGTAGGTCCAGTCTTCTTTTTCATACAGCAAGGCAGTTCATCAAGTTGCATGCCTATCTCCTTGCAGCAGGGAAGTCCTTCTTCTGTAACATTCATATGCCTAGGAGTGTTCTGAAGAGTGAATTAGAAGCTCAAATATTTATACATGTTACCAGCCTTTGTGTGGAGGGACCTCCCTCTAATACCCCTACATCTGGTTCTGGAAGATTCCTTGCCTTACTCTGTCAAAGCTCTAAACTATCTGGGTGATGACACAAGGCAGATATTCATTTGTCTGTGTGTGGGGCAAAGCCCTTTGAAGTGAAAGTGGAGAGGTGTACAGCTCCTCCTCAATCATTCTGTGAGTATGGCCATTTCTGTCCACGCCTAAGCCTCTTTGTGTCATTGTCTGGAGGGAATACACAAACCCTAACGACAGGGAGATTTACAGTCATGTGACCAAAGACACTTGCAGAAGGAACAATGGTCGGTACAAGAGAATGGCAGGTTTCGAAATGTGGCATTTTCAGAATTATTATTTAAAATCTGACTTTACCAATAGAAATGATTTAAAATTACAATTCAATTTAATATAAACAACATATCTCTATCTGCTCCCAATATAAAGCTGTGCAAAGGAAACAATTTTTGGATGTAATGCTGCACAATGCAAACATTCACCCCCCCAGTCACAAGGATCAGGATTAATCCATCATTCTTTTGCTCACCATACCACCCCAATTTGACCCCAGCCATACTCAAATTAATCTTGATCCTGTTCCTCATGGGATCAGTCCATCTTGAACTGCTTAGCCAGGTCTTCGCTGGATCGGAAGGAAACAAGCATCCTGGGACCTGTTTCAGGGAATCTCCCTGCATCAGCCAGGCTAGCTTGAATCCAGTGGTCTAGTGAGCAAAGGACCCATGCCTGAGCATACCCTTCAAACTTAAGGCAACATATGGGAAATAAACAATTGATGGACGGAATTCTGGACAATGCAAACATTCACCCGTCACAAGGATCTAGGTTTCATCCATCATTCTTTTGCTCACCGCACCACCCCAGTTTGGACCCAGTCATATGTCAATCAGTCTTGATCCTCTTCCTTATGGTAACAGTCCAGTCCGAACTGCCTAGCCAGGTCATCCCTGGACCGGAAATAAGCATCCTGTGACCGTTTTCAGGGAATCACTCTTCATCCGCCAGGCTTGCTTGTATAAGTGGTCTAGTGAGCAATGGACCCTGGGCATACCCTTCCCACTTAGGGCAACATATGCAAAAGAAACAATTGATGGACGGAATGCTGGACAATGCAAACATTCACCCCCAGTCACAAGGGTCTGGGTTTAATCCATCATACGTCTGCTCAGCACACCACCTGAGTTTGGACCCAGCCATATGCATATCCGTCTTGACCCTGTTCCATATGGGAACAGTCCAGCCCAAGATGCCAAGCTAGGTCACCCCTGGACTGGAAAGAAGCATCCTGGGACCAGTTTCAGGGCATCACCCTTCATCAGCCAGGCTAGTTGAATCCAGTGGCCTAGTGAGCAAGTGACCCATGTCTGGGCATTCCCTTCTCACTTAGGGCAACATATTTAAAAGGCACAATTGATGGGCGGAATGCCGGACAATGCAAACATTCACCCCCGGTCACAAGGATCTGGATTTAATCAATCATACTTTTACTCAAAACACCACCCCAGTTTAGACCCAGCCATATGCAAATCAGTCTTGGCCCTGATCCTTATGGGAACAGTCCAGCCTGAACTGCTAAGCCAGGTCCACCCTGGACTGGAAACTAGCATCCTTGGACTGGTTTCAGGGAATCACCCTACATCAGCCAGGCTAGCTTGAATACAGTGGTCTAATGAGCAAGGGACCCACATCTGGGCATACCCTTACGACTTAAGGCAACATTTGCAAAAGAAACAATTGATGGCAGAATGCTGGACAATGCAAACATTAACCCCCAGTCACCTGGATCTGGGATTAATCTATCATTATTTTGTTCACCATATCACCCCAGTTTGGACCCAGCCATTTGCAATCAGTCTTGACCCTGTTCCTTATGGGAACAGTTCAGCCCGAACTGCCGAGCCAGGTCCTCCCTGGACCAGAAACAAGCATCTTGGGACCGGTTTCAGGGAATCACCCTTCATCAGCCAGGCTCCATCAATTGTTGTTTTTGCATTTGTCACCCAGAGTGGGACTGGTATGCCCAGATGAGAGTCCTGTGCTCTCCATGCCAATGGAGTCAACCTATCCTGGCTGATGAGGGGTCAAACCCCGAAACCAGTCCTAGGATGCTTGTTTCCAGTCCAGGGAGGACCTGGCCTGGCAGTTCTCGCTGGACTGTTCCCATTAGGCACAGGGTCAAGGCTGATTTCCATATGGTGGGTTCAAACTAGAATGGCATGGTAAGCAAAAAAATGTATAAATTTAGGCCCAGATCTCTGGACTGCGGTGAATGTATGACATTGTTCTGCCTTCTGTCCAACAATTGCTGTTTTTGCATTTGTCACCCAGAGTGGGACGTGTATGCCCAGACTTGGGTCCTGTGTTCTCCATCCCAATCAAATCAAGCTATCCTTCCTGATGAGGGGTGAAACCCCGAACCCGGTCCTAGAATAAGTTTTTCTGTTTCAGGGAGTACCTGGACTGGCAGTTCGGGCTGGACTGTTACCATACGGCACAGGGTCAAGACTGATTTGCATATGGCTGGGTTCAAACTGGAATGGCATGGTGAGCAAAAAAACAATGGATTTTGGCCCTGATCTCTGTACTGGGTTGAATGTATGACATTGTTCTTCATTCTGTCCATCAATTGTTGTTTTTGTCCGATCTAAAGCTAGCACTTTCTTAAACGTAATAAGGTAACGTAGTGTAATCAATGGGAGAGTTAGGCTTTGCAACATTGAAAACCAACTTTAAGGGTTTTACAATGCTAGTACATCTAAAACGTAAGTACATGTGTCCTTAGGGCCTACCTTAGGGGAGACCTAAAAGTAATAAAAAGGAAGGCTTAAGCCTGGCAAAAGGTTAATTTTATTTGAAATGGCAGTTTACAACTGCATACAGACTACAGTGGTAGTCTAAGACATATTAGAAAGTACTACTACTTCAGTGGTTGAGCAATGATTGCTGCAGGCCCATAGTAATATGTATATATATATATATATATTACCTACTAACGGTCGCCAGTAGGTAGCTATAGTTAGGACCTACTAATCCATAGGAAATCTGCAACATTCTATTTGAAATAACTTTGCCGACGATTAACAAATCTGCGCAACATTTTCCAAACTTTTGGCCAGCTCCGGTCCGTTCCTATACTGAAAGTTTCACGATCATTCATCAAGCAGGGGCCCAGAAAAAAGGGGGGTCCCAAAACGCATTTTCAGCATGCAATTTCACATATGATCTTTAGCCGCAGCTACAGCCCGAACGGCTGAATGGATTAACACCAAATTTGGCAAAGAGGTAGTCCTCGGTTCTGACTCGTGCCTTTTGCTTATTTGGTGTAAATCCATTCAGTAGTTTCTGAGAAAATAACAGTTAAAGTAATTTATATATCTATAGGCGCGGTGGATCCGCGTATCAATCCGTGTAACCTAAGCGCAGCCTACGGGCACCCTGCCATGCACGAGCTGTATTTTAATTCAACACTCCAAATCAGGAAGTGTTGGCAGCCATCTTGTGCCTCAGTAGAACCAAGGCACAAGAAACCCAAAAGAAACGCCGCAAAATGTGAAAAGAGGCAGGGTAGACACACCCTGATCCCCTAGGTCTGCTCAGGGGGTCCCACAAGGACTCCCAGGGCCAAAAGATTATTTACATTTTTTTTTTAATCACAGGATGCGCGTAGGAGCCGCGCACTCTACCGTAAAAAAAATAAATAATGAAACGCGGTCTCCTGCGATAAATATGGCAATTTGCCCTGGGGGCCAAATTCCGGGGGCATTATGAAAAAAATTGTGTGGGGGGTCCCCACACTGCCCTGGGGACCACCACCCCTTGGGGCTCTTACTTAATATATGCGGGGGGCTCATGGGGGCCCCCACAGCCCCAGGGACTGCAACCACCGGGGTTTTAAAGCATTAATTGGTGGGCTCTGAGGGCCCCCCAGCCCCGGGACCACAACCCCCGGGGCTCTAATATAATATATGCAGGAGGGCTCACAGGGCCCACCCGCATCCCCGGGGACCGCCACCCCCAAGGGCTTGTTTCAAATGTGTGGGGGGGCTCTCAGGCCCTCCCAGCCCCAGGGACCGCCACCCCCAGGGCTACTAAATTAGGTGTGGGGGGCTCTGAAGCACCCTCAGCCCCGGGGACCGCCAACCCCGGGAACCCTGCTCTCTCTTCCAAATAGGAAATCGGATTGCTTTTCCTCAGGGGGAGCAACATGTTAGCTGCTCCCCGTGTTGAAAAGCAATTCCGGCTCCCGCAGGATGCGGGGAGCTGGCTGGGACCGTGGGGGCATTGGGGCTCCCCCCACAGTCGCCAACATTTGATATAAGCCCCAGGGGATGGGGTCCCTGGGATAATACAAATTAGTGATAGGGGCTATTTTTTTTGTACGGTAAAATTAGGAGTCACTCACCCAGCACGGTGCTCAGTGCAGCCCCTGGTGTGCAGGGGTTGGATGCACGGCTTCTAATTCATAGGGTGCGCGTCTCCTGTGAGTGTGGTGCACAACTTGTATGTGTTGGCTGCACGACTTTGGCGTGTTATGTGCACACCTCCAAGCCAAAAAACAAATAATATTTTTCAGATATACATCAAGCTTATATGTTTAGTTCTTAGGTGGCTCTAAAAAGAGCCCTTGTGTTTTTTGAGAGATTTTAGTACCTACAGGTAAGTACCGACTCTGTTCCCCTCATCTGTAAAATGTACATCATCTCTCCTATAGATGCCTTGCATATTGAAAAGCAGATTGTTGTGGTACATGGAGGCCATTCTATAGTCTCGGAGAAAAGTAGAAACAGATTTATTTACAAGTTTCGTAGCTTTCACAATCTGTGAACAAAATTGATTGGACCAGTTCCATATGAGAATAGACAAAGGAAGTTTGAGGGAAGTGACATCAATTCTCCAAAGGTGTCCTTCATGAGCATTTTCAGACCTACTCCAGTCAAAGTGCCTAGGTCATTGCCACGTCAGTGCACAATTATGAGGTCAGGGTGTTGGAGATGTAAAAAGGATTTAAGCAATGGCATCAATTGGTGCCACTTTAACCCTCTCTGTCCAATCCATTTAATGTCTACATTTGGTAAACTTAGGTATTTGTGAATTCCTTTGTGTTCTGCATACCTTTGGCTCCCGAAAACATAGCTGTGTCCCACAATCCACACTCTAAGCACCTTGAAGGGAGGTCTGGATGCACTCAGATGATCTCTGTAAATGAAATGGCAGTTTGAAAACTAAGATTTTTCTAAAATGGTGGATAAGATGCAGTTTTGGAAAAAGAAAGGAAATGATTGGTTGTTTGACAACATTCTACACTGAAAACTAGGGTGCAAGTTTCGTTTTTTTAAAAGCCCGATTTATATTGGTTAACAAAAACCGATTGAAAGGAATGTTACATAAGATAAGCTGATATGTTGAAAAGTCAAGCACACTTGCTGTTTTGATTAGTAACATTGTGTGAGGAACGTTTGACCTGTGTGCTCAGTTAAGTGTTCCATGAACTGTTTCTATGGTAACAGGGAGAAGGCAGATTGGAGATAGAGTTGAAATGTATGTCACTTGGAAAGGGTTGAAATGTGTAACCAATAGAACTGTGTGTTTGCTTTTGAATTAATGTGAGAAGCAATGTGATTTCATGTTCAGGTGTATATGTGCTCAAAATGAGAGGGAAACTGTGCCATTCTTTGGTTCTGGTGAGAGGTGTACGAAACACAGATTATGTAGAAGAAAATCTGGTGTGTGACTGACATACTTCTCATTCTACAAAACAATTGGAAAGGTGAGTTATTAATTTGTGAGGGGATGCATGTGGTACATTTTTATTTTAATCAGACTAATGAGTTTCTCTTGCTACAGTGCAGGGAATACTTTTTTTTATAGAGAATTTTATTGTAAGTGTGTGTGCATTTAGAAACCATTCTGAGATAAACATGTGTGTATTTCATGTGTTTGCAGACAGATAAGAGTGCTGTTCTCATGTTTTGGTAGAATTAGAAACCAGTCACTTTTTTATGTATTTGCAAAAAGATTCAAGTTTCTACAATAAAATGCTATACTCTATCTAGACTATGAAATGTGTTTTGGTAACATGCAAGGGATAGTGTGTTTGTCTAAAATGACACAGTGAGTCTTGTGTGCATTTAGGAATCATTCTGATAGAAGCACTCTATACTAATGTGTAATAGAAAATGTTGTGGAATGTGTAGAGTCACCTAAAGTCTTGTAGACTGGTAAATGTGTTTTGGTAAAATGCAAGGGATAGAGTTGCTTGTGTAGAATCACACAGTGAGTCTGTGTACATTTAGGAATCACTGTGAGAGAAGCATTATGGTACTTCATAAAAACATATTGTGTTCTCATATTTTGGTAAAATTAGAAAATAGTCATTGGTTATGTGGTTCAAAAATGAGTTTAGCTTTAATAGAAAAATACAGTTATGAAATACATGGAATGGATGCTTGATGTGTTTGCAGAGAAATAAGTGCATGTACTCTTGCAGTGACACTACCCCCAGCACATTCCCTACACTACACAAACACCACTGCATTACCCTTAACCCTTAATCTACATCCAGCATGACCACCTACACTACCCATTCACTACTGCACTACCCTAAATCCTAAAACACTACCCAAGCATGACCCCCTACACTAACCAAACACCATTGAACTACCTTAAACCTTAAATCTACCCTAGCACAACCTCCTACACTATCCAAGCACCACTGTTTTTTCCTGCACTTCCTTAAACTCTAAAACACTATCCCTAGCGTGACTGCGTATACACATAAACACCAATGCACTATCCTAGAACACTACCCCAGCCCAACCCCGTACACTACCCAAACACCATTGCACTATTCACAACCTTAAATCTACCACAGCATCACCGCTTACACTACCCAAACAGCACTGTAGTACCTTAGAGCACTATCCCAGCACGACCTCCTACACTACCCAAATACTATTGTACTATCCTAAACATTAAATCTACCCTAGTCTGATCTATTACACTACCCAAACACCAATGTACTACCATACTACTCAACTAATAAGAAATATTGTTATTTGTCTAGAATCACGCTGTGAGTGAGTGTCCATTTGGGAATATTGATAGAGAATGTTTTGGTTGGTTGATGTGTTTGCACACATATAAGTAGATGGGATGTATGACGTTAAAACGTATACTTTTACATCGCATACCATTACAACGCGATTTTTACAACGCAGGATCCTTTACAACGAATGCCTTTACAACGCATGTCATTACATAGCAGATGCTATTACAACGCATTCCATTACAACGTAAGTATAGGTAAGTATATCTTTAAAAAAATAAATAAATACATGTATTAATTTATTAATTTTTTTATTAAAAATTGTAAATAATAAATATTTAATTAATTTAATTTATTTAAAGCAGTTTTTAAAAAAACGGAACCCTTAAAATACCCCTGTACCCCTGTACCCAAAACCTATTCCAAATCCCTAAACCTACCCCTGTACCCCAAAACCCAAAAAATAGCCCTGGACCCTAAAAATACCCCTGTATTCGATAACCCAAACCTAGCCCTGAACCCTAAAAATACCCATGTACCCCATAACCCAAACCTAGCCATGAACCCTAAAAATACCCCTGTACCCCATAACCCAAACCTAGCCCTGAACCCTAAAAATACCCCTGTACCCCATAACCCAAACCTAGCCCTGAATCCTAAAAATACCCCTGTACCCCATAACCCAAACCTAGCCCTGAACCCTAAAAATACCCCTGTACCCCAAAACCCAAACCTAGCCCTGAACCCTAAAAATAGCCCTGTACCCCATAACCCAAACCTAGCCCTGAACCCTAAAAATACCCCTCTACCCCATAACCCAAACCTAGCCCTGAACCCTAAAAATACCCCTGTACCCCATAACCCAAACCTAGCCCTGTACCCTAAAAATACCCCTGTACCCCATAACCCAAACCTAGCCCTGAACCCTAAAAATACCCCTGTACCCTTTAACACAAACCTAGCCCTGAACCCTTAAAATACCCCTGTACCCCAAAACCCAAATTAAATAAATGATTTAAAAAAGATAAACTTACCTATACTTACATTGTAATGGCATGCGTTGTAATATCATCTGCTATATAATATCATGCGTTGTAAAGGCATGCGTTGTAAAGGATCCTGCGTTGTAGTAGTTGCGTTGTAAAAGTAGTCCGTTGTAACAGTTGCGTTGTAACTGTTGTTTCCCAAGCAGATGTACTCTTGCAGTGACACTACTCCCAGCATGATTTCCTACACTACACAAACACCACTGCACTATTCTAAACCCTTATTCTACCTCTAGCACGAGCACCTATACTACCCATTCACCACTGCACTACCCTAAACCCTAAAACACTACCCCAGCACAACCACCTACACTACTCAAACACCATTGCACTACTCTAAACCTTAAATGTACCTCAGCACGACCTCTGACACTACACAAACACCACTGAACTCCCCTAAACCCTTACTCTACTTCCAGCACGACACCCACACTACCCACTCACCACTACACTATTGTAAACTCTAAAACACTACCCCAGCACGACCCTCTACACTACTCAAACACCTTTAAACTACCCTAAATCTTAAATCTACCCCAGCACAAACTCCTACACAACCCAAACACCACTGTACTTTCCTAGAACACTACACCAGCACGACCTTCTACATTACATGAACACCTCTGCACTAACCTAAACCCTAAGACAGTATCCCTAGCATGACTAAATACACTGCATCAGGGGTCTCCAACCTTTTCTGTAGTGAGAGCTAATTCTGCTCAAGTAAAGTCCTGCTGAACTACTAGCCTTTTTTATCACTGTAAAATGCTGATGATATGTATTAACATTACTCTATGACCACCCTAAGAACGATTTATCAGTAGTCACCACCCACACATTCCAGATGAAGTTATCAGCATAATGCTAGGAACACTTTTTTCAATATTAAATGCTTGCAATCAAGTAAAATTCAAATCATCACATGCTGTGTGCCACAAAGAGTACTACCACAGCAGTAAGTTTCCCCAATGCAAATTGGCCAAAATAGTCAAGGATGAAAATATTAAGGCAATGGCACAATTATACAATGAACTGGCACAATTGCGTCAGGGATAGTACTTTTATGATGGGGACCAGCATACATATTTGGCAGCCCTTGACACTAGAAGTAGCTTTAAGGAACCAATATTATTTATTAGGGAAGGACTCAATGTCATACACCCACGCAAACATAAATGTGATGCTTCAAATGTTCTCTGCCCTAGATGCGTATTCTCTTCCCTCAGCTCTTTGGTTGATCATGATCTCAACCAACACATTGTCACTCTAGTTCTTGCAGTCACTCACTTTGGTGGGTCAGCCCTGGTTACTGCTGCCACTATTTTTTGATGTCACACACAGTGTGAATGAGAGAACAGGGCATATACCATGGCCAATCTCCTTCTTTGGTAGATTTAAAGTGGATAAAGATGGTTCATGTGACAGACCCATAGGCCAACACCATAGCTTCCACATGCTTCAACACCCTTTGCATACTTCGCAAGACCTTTAAATGGATCCCCCTCAAGTCCATTCACCCACGCACTAACTACCGGAATGCCCTCTATGCTGGAATCAACAAATCTCTGCTCCACAATCTCCAGACCATCCAGAACGCTGCAGCCAGACTCGTCCTCAGCATCCCACGACAAGACCACATCACCCAGAACCAACAAGACCTCCACTGGCTCCCCTTCAAAAAAAGAGTGACCTTCAAGCTGCTCACACACACCTACAAAGCCCTCCACAACATCAAACCCCAATACCTCAATGAAAGAATCTCCTTCTACGCCTCCAAGAGAAACCTCTGCTCTGCTGACCAGGCCTTGGCCGAAATCATCCGCATCCACATAGCCAGAACAGGAGGCAGATCCTTATCCTACATCGCAGCCAAGACCTGGAACAATCTCCCTCTCAGCAACAGACAATGCCCCACACCGAAAGCATTCAGCAAGAGCCTCAAGACCTGGCTTTTCGAATGACCGGAGCTGCCCAAATGCCCCCCCATGCTTTGAGACCCTCATGATGAGTAGTGGTCTCTATAAATCCCTGATTGATTGATTGATAGGCCAACAGAGTGTTATCAAGAGGACCTCCATTGGTTTGGCTGTCTGTAACTCTTACGGGTAATGAAATGAGCAGTGCTGCCTTCTTTAATATACACAGATTCCCTGAGATCAGATTGGTTTGTCTTCACCTCTGAGAGCTACTTTGAGGGTGCTGGTGAGCTACCAGTAGCTCCCGAGCTACTGGTTGGAAACGCCTGCACTACATAAACACCACTGCACCATGCTAGAACACTATCCCAGCACGACCCCCTACAGTACTGAAACACCATTGCACCACCCTAAACCTTAAATCTACCACAGCATGACTCTTACACTACCCAAACAGCACTGTACTATCTTAGAACAGTATCGCAGCATGACCTCCTACAATGCCCAAACACCATTGCACTACTGTAAACCTTAAACCTACCTCAGCAAAACCCCTTACTCTACTTAATCAGCACTGTACTATCCTACTACTCCATTTATAATAAATATTGTTATTTGTCTAGAATCACACAGTGAGTCAGTGTCCATTTGGAAAAATAGATAGATAATGTTTTGTTTAGTTGATGTGTTTGCACACATATAAGTAGATGTAGTCTTGCAGTGACACTACTCCCAGCATGATTCCTTACACTACACAAACACCACTGTACTACCCCAAACCCTTAATCTACCTCCAGCACGACCATCTACACTCCTTAAACACCATTGCACCACCCTAAACCTTAAATCTACCCGAGCATGACCTCCTACACTACCGAAACACCACTGTACTTTCCTAGAACACTACCCCAGCATGACCCCCTACAGTACACAAACACCATCACACTACCTTATATCTTAAAACACTATCCCTACCATGACCCCATACACAACATAAACACCACTGCACTACCCTAGAACACTACCCTAGCATGACTCCCTACACTACGCAAACATCATTGCACTACCGTAAAACTTAAATCTAACACAGCACGACCTCCTAAACTACCCAAACACTACTATACTACCTTAGAACACTATCCCAGCACAACCTCTTACACTACCCAAACACCATTGCACTACCCTAAACCTTAAACCTACCCAGCATGACCCCTTGAACTACCCAAACATCACTGTACTACCCTACTACTACTGTTAAGATGTGAAGAAATCTATGAACATTACAGTGTGCATCCACTTCATTCAAAAGAAGTGATGGGGAACACTACTGATTTGTTCCAAATGAAAAAAGCGAAGGGAAGTCCCATGAGTGTATGGGAAGAGATCTTGGAAGCTCAATGTTTTCTACAGTTGTTCACAACTGGAAAGGAGGACGATATGATGAACGTCCTATGCAGATTCCTGCATCTGAATATTGGACAACAAGATTATATGCAGAAGATCCAAGATTTCGACAATGTATTCCTTGTATATTTCATCTTTTGTTTGAGAGTGACTTGTCTGGACTTTCATATCCAGTCATTCACATTTTAAAAACTGGAATACATCTGCAAAATGTATCTGCAAAAGATTTTATGGATAAAGTGCACCAGAGGGATGATCATCTAGAATCTCAGCTCATTAATTTGATGGCATGTCAGCATGGGACTAATACATATTGGTACCGTCGTCATGGAGAACTGAAATGTATGCCTCAGAACTTAGGAACTCCAACATGGTTCCTTACCCTAAGCCAGAGGTCTTCAAACTTTTGGATGCCGAGACCCCCCTGTCAACATTTTGAGGAATGAAGACCCCCTCCCGACAAAAAAGTTTAAACCTGTAGGCAGGGCTACTAGAATTATGAGGCAAGTGAGGACCAAATTACGTGACAGGTTTGACTAATTTGTGTGGGAAGAAAATGTAAGTGATGTTACGTGATGCTGCGTATTTTGGGATAGCATTGCTTCATTATTTTGACATTTTTTACACACAGTAACACTGAGGAAAGATTTCACCCCCTCAGTACCCGTTTATAACCAAAATACAGCAATTAACATCAGAAAGATTTCTAGTCAACCTTTGAGAAGGGCCTTCCACTCCGCAGGAATACGTGCTGCCACATTAGAAGCTCACCTGGCCATGGCCAGGACAGGCAGGGGTCCCTTAAAAACCTGGCAGTTTTGTACAGAGTTAAGCAATTTACCCATGCAGCTTTCCTCTCACCCCTTCCCTTCCACCCCTCTCTCCTCTCCTAACCCCGGATCCTTCTCTCACTTTGCAGGCCATTTTCTTTCACTCCTTTTTACAACATCTGAGCTCTCCCCATTCAACCTCTCACTTTAACAATGCACGTCATCTCTCTATAGCACCTTTCTGACAAACATTTCATTTTTTTATAGCACTACTCATAGTTTACTCAAACTCAGTTCTGTGATCCACATGGTACACGTTCTTTGTAGCGGGCACATTAACCCTCTGCCCACTGTGTGGGTGACACGAGTGTCCATGTGAGTGCACGGTGAGCGATGCAACAGTGCAAGAGTAGGGTAAGAGAAGTGACTGCAGGGTGAGTGAGGTGGCATATGAATTTGGGTATGGATGCAAGTTCAAAATGGGATGAACTAATGTATGATTACTGATGGGCTTGTTTGAGTGAGGTGCGTATTGAGAAGTTAGGGGGTCGGGTGAGTGAAATGTCACATGAGTGCAGGATGAGTAGTGAACTGGTGTGACTGCAGGGTGAGGAATAGGGTGAACAGCTCAAGTGCATTGTGAGTGCAGAGTGATCACTGTCAGTGCAGGTGAATGGTGTGTGTGCATGGGGATCAGTGTGAGTGCACGGTGAGCTTGAAAGTGAAGGGCGATAATGAGGAGCGAGTTGTCTGAATGCATTTCCATACACTTTAAGTAACTCAGCATGTTCTTGACGGCGGCGTAGGGTTTAGGATCTAAGTTAAACTACTGCAGCATTAATCAGGGATCGAGGGTGGAAGGAATACATAATGTGCTGATCCTTCAACAAACTAAAAGTCCTATGGTTAGGGTTGCCAGCAGAATATTTTGATGGCCCAGTCGGTACAAATATAGGAAGACACCTAAAGCTGTATTTTAAGCACTTTTCTGTGCATACTTCGAACAACAAATATAAATGGAAAGCACAGTCCTATGGTTAGGGTTGCCAGCAGAATATTTTGATGGCCCAGTCGGTACAAAAATAGGAAGACACCTAAAGCTATATTTTAAGCACTTATCTGTGCATACTTCGAACAACAAATATAAATGGAAAGCACTTTTAATTGTGTTCTAGGGCTGCCTCAATGATCCCTGACTGACAAAGAGAAAAAAGACAGAAAAGTCACATAACTAATGCATAGATACTTTTGTATTTAAAAGGAAAAACTAAGCCTCTGTAACCAGTTTACAAAGGCATGTAAATATGCAAATGGTCTTTAAAGACCTGTGAAAAACTTGGGCGGCTGGAGATGACTCCAGACACTGCCCTGCCGAGCCCCCAGCAGCTCGAGTTACACTGCAGCAGCAGCCAGGCTGAGAGACACACGAGGGAGGAGGGGGCTGAAGCCCTTGGGCTTGGGAAGAAGTATGACTGTGAAGGTGTGACCCCCTTTGCATCGCTCCACGGCTCCCCTGGGGGTCACGCCACACAGTTTGAAGACCCCTGCCCTAAGCTGTGCTGAGTACGCTTGGGATGATTTACTAGAACTTCTTTGAGAGGCAAATTCCAATATAAAAAAATTTGAATACAAGACACCTGGAGAATTGTGCTCTTTGGATCCTGTTAATGTATGCAGGTATTTCAATCATAGATTTAAAGCTATGATGTCATTTCTCTGCAACAAAAAAATCCTCCTCTTGGATAAGTTGTGGATTTCTTTTGGAGAAAGGA
This sequence comes from Lissotriton vulgaris, assembly GCF_964263255.1. NCBI lineage: Eukaryota > Metazoa > Chordata > Amphibia > Caudata > Salamandridae > Lissotriton > Lissotriton vulgaris. Next base: position 1,784,421,059 of record NC_141689.1, read on the forward strand.
GTATCAAGCAAGAGGTGCTCCTCATATACATATGCTGTTATGGATTAAGGACACTCCCAAATTTGGAACAGATGCGGATGAGACCTTTTTGAGTTTTATTGAACAATATGCAAAACAACTTAAGAGCACAAGTGTTACGATTCCAAAGCCACCGATGTGGAAAATCCTTTTGAGGAAAGTACAAATATAAGGACAAGTTCTACACCAAATGTCGTTTTGCATTTCCACGTCCTGTAATATCCAAAGGAAGAGTGAATAGTTTTATGTCATATTTAAGACCTACTATTATAAGAAAGTCTCCAAAAAATACGTACAACTTAAGCAGAAATGAAGAGTCAAAATGACTACAACCCAGTTTTTTTGTCCATGTGGAATGCTAACATGGATATTTAACATGTTGCGGACAATTCCATTGCTGTTGCTCGATATGTAACGTCCTATGTTACAAAATCAGAAAAGACAGACTTGAAAGAAATGTGGGAAGAGATTTCTCACGAGAAGACTATAAGTAAGAAATTAAACAGTTTCAGTTTGAAGATGTTATCCCATTGAGAAATTGGAGCATATGAATGTTCAGATCGGTTATCATCTACAAGTCTATACTCCAAATTTAGAAGAATCCTTTATGTGTGTCTAGGTCTTGCAGCAATGCGAAATCGAGTTTTGAAATCTGTACAAGAAATTGAATATTTAGCAGAAAAAAGATCCACAAAGTACTGATATTTTGAAAATGAATATGTTGGACACATATTACCCAAACAGAAGTCATCATCTTGCGAACATGTGTCTCTATGAAGTGCTGCAAAACTACACTTTTAAACAGAATACTACAGAGAACATCAATGATGAAAAATATGGAGTCATTGGTTCCGAAGGATGTTTGGTGAAACAAACGAATGGAAATTTGATTAATCACAAAAAGCTGAGTTGCGACACTGCTGATAAAAAGGAATTTTACTATTTAGCCCTTTTACAACTATTCAAACCATGGCATACAGGACTGGAATTACTTGGAGATTTCCAGAGCTATGAAGATTCCTTTAATGCTTGTAAAGATAACATACAATGCAGTGCTTTTGCAAATTATGTGAAAATGTTGAACAATGAAATTGATCAAGCTACAATGGCAGCTGAAATTGCTAGAGACAGTTCTCAAGACAGTCAAAGTTCTGCTGCGCTGAGGCAAGATCCACTAGGACAACCAATTGTTGACAATGAAGCAGCAATCACCATGAATGAGGTGAAAACAACAATGCATGAAGCTCAAGAAGATGTAACAAACTTAGCAAACTTGGAACACCAACTAAAAGTTGAGAAAAAACGAATGTATGAGCAAGTGAGACAACAGATTGAGCATGGATTACTTAATGGAAACAAAGAGTGCTCATGCACGTCATTTCAACCGATCCGAATTCACCTGAGTCGACAAGTTGGAACAGGAAAAAGTTTTTTTATTAAAGTAATTACAAGTTATCTACAGAAAACAACTGACTCGCATTTGTCTTGTCTTGTCACTGCTCCAACTGGGTTGGCAGCACACAACATCAAAGGAATTTTTTTACATCATTTACTATTGCTTCAGTAGAGCATGAAAACAAATTGGAATACCACACGCTATCTGGAAAAGCTTGTTGTGAAGTTTCAAGAGTCTTGAAACAAATGAAACTTTTTATTATTGATGAGGTAAGAACTGTATCAAATTTAATGCTTGCCTTAGTGCATTTAAGAATGCAGCAAATTCTTAAAACAGAATCTGATGTGTTATTTGGAGGAAAACATGTCATAGTTTTTGGAGATCTACTGCAACTGACTCCTGTAAAAAGACAACCAGTATTTAAAACACTTGCACATGAAGACACCAGAAAGTCTTTGGGTAGTGTTGGAAACGTGAACATATGGTCATATTTTGAATACAAATAACTCATTACAAATATGCGACAAGCCAACGATGTTAATTATGGATCTATTCTCCAAGATATAAGAATTGGACTACTGACTGAACATGGCAAACAAGCTTTGCAGACTCGATTACTTTCCAATTTGTTTCCAAATGAAAACAAACTTTCTGAGAAAATATACATGAAAATTGAAGAAAACAAATCTGTAATCTGCTAAATGCCAACACTGCGTGAATATTCTACATTAAACAAACAACTTTTGAAACTGGAAAATGAAGAAATAATAAAAATGGAAGCCATCGATAAAATATAGCATGAAGGAATCATTATTATTTTGACAGAAAAATTTAAGAAAAAAATGGATTCTTTAGAAAAATCAATATCTAAAACTGCTGGTTTATAAAAGAATCTATATGAATGTAGAAACTGTTGGATCATTTTAAGGTGTAATCTGGACGTAGAAAAAGGTTTAGGTAATGGAGCAATGGGCAAAGTTGTGGATTTTGTTAATTATCAGAATAAGGATGGTATTGAATTCTTAAAAATTATATTTGATCAGATTGAAAAAGTTAAACAAATTGGTCGTTGTTCAGTTCGTTTTTTTATAGTTAAAGATTTATATGTCCTTAGAACACATTTTCGAGTTTCTCTGGCATATGCAGTGACTATTCATAAATGTCAAGATTTAAGTGTTGACAGTGCTTTGGTGAACATTGGAAATACTGTGTTTAAAGAGGGTATGGCATATGTTGCTTTGTTGTGAGTCAGAACATTATCTGGTTTGTTTTTAATTGATTCTAATGATACTAAGATTACTACAGATATCAACTGCGTCAATGAGTACAATAGTTTAAGAAGAACATATGTTCCTGATAAAGGTCAATATCCTGTATTTGAAAAGCGTGTGGTTGGTCAAAAAGGAAGGTATGAGAATATCTGTACTGAAGGTGTAGAAAAGGGAAAAAAACAAGATAATGTTGTGATTGCAAGGAAAAAGAAAAAGGACACTGTTGAAGAGATTGTTGGTTATCAGTTTGAAAATAGTGCTGGTGTCAACTGCTATGCTAATGTAGTGGTCAATGTTGTTTTTTTCTTGAAGGTTTGCAACAGCAAATTATGGAGAATCAGGAAAAAATATATTGTTCCTTGTTGCATTCTGTTTATGAAAAATTAAGAACTGATACAAGTAAAATACAAACTGTTTCTGATGTTCGTAATCTTTTAGAAGTATGTTCTGGTTCTACACAATTTACACAAAATAAACAACAAGATGCTCAGAATTTTCTAATGTATATGCTTACTGTATTGGAAAATGAAGGTGTAGACATAGAGAATATGGGACCTATTACGATTGCAGTTTTTCCGCATCCTCCGGGCCGGCGGAAGCCACCGCCGGCCCGGAGGATGCGGAAAAACCGCAGCGGACCCACCAAAGACCCACCGCCACATTAGGATGGCTGGTGGGTTCTGGTTTCCGTCCGCAGCTTTTCTGCCACGGTTGGCTTACAACCGCGGCGGAAAAGCTCTAATATGGTGACGGTGTCTCTCAGACACCGTCAGCCATATTAGGATGGGCTGTTTAAAATGCTTTTTCACGGTGGGTTTTCCGCCGTGGAAAAGCATGTGTAACTTCACTGCAGGGGCCCGTTGCAGGCACCCTGGGTGAAGGGGGGGTGCACATGGGGGGTACCGCAAGGTGCCTGACGCTTTCTGCATACAAATGCAATGTATGCATTTTTACCATTGCGGCGGATGCAGCTTGAAGCCGTACCCACCGCAATGGTAAAAATAGAGGATGTGACCGCCAGGGTGGTGATCACATCCTAATTGCACAGGAGGGAACTCCGCTGGCCATGCGGAGGTTCCCTCCTACTCTTTGGTGGCGGACGGACTCAGGTCCGTCCGCCATCATAATTGGCCCCTATGTTTGGTCTTTGCTATAAATGGGATCATTATTGTGAAAATAGTGTGCATACAAGTAGTACTAATGTAGACACTGAAAGATTTCTATGATTGACATTACCAGACTGTACATCAGTGTATTTCAATAAATTAATTAAAGGTGCAAATCAAAACATGGATGGTAGCCAATGCAAATCAGAAATTTTATCAACATTATTTATACAAAGATATGGACAAAATATAATTTTAATGATGCAACGTTGTACAGCTGACGGAAGCAAATTGGACACTTTAATAACACATTTTGTAGCTACACAACTATCAATATCGGGAAGGAGTTTTCTAGCAGTAGCAATAGTTTTTTTATGATGGTCCTTCCACAACATCTGGTCATTACACTGCCTATCTAAAAAGTGAGAAAGGCTGGACTCTTTTTAATGATGCTGAGTTGGTTTTCAAACAATGTTTGCCTTTCGAATTACCAAATTCCTACCTAATATTTTTAAAGGCAACATTCTAGCAAGTTAAATCAGCCTCTGAGGAATTTATTATTATGACTTAACAGGATTACCATTGGACAATTTACATAAAAATACCTGCAAAAATTCAATTTGGCCTCAAGGAAAGGTATTTCTTTGCATTATGGACTATTTGTTGCACATTGTCTCGGTGTATAATTTTAACTGACATCATTTACAGTGTTTATAAATTTATGTTATAACATTTTCTTAGCAGTATTCATTTTATATATGTGTGATTTGTATTATCCAGTATTTTACTATAGATTGTTGATTTTTTTAAACAATCTAATTGCCTGCTGTTATGTGATGAGTAAGATTGAAATTACTATTTCTAGTGAAATTCAATATATTCTGAGAACAGCAAAAAAGGTAAAGAAATTACTATGGAAAATGGTAAAATTAGGCTGTGCTGTTAAAAATATATCATTACATGTTATCACTATTTTTTCTTTTCTTTTACAGATCCTAATTTTAAAATATAGAATTTACCACAGTTTGGAATATAAAAAGCAAGTTATTAAATGTGTAGCTTTTTTAGGTGTATTACTGTTGAGGTAAGTTTCAAGTAAGTCTCAAAATGTACAAAGGACTGTGTTTCCCCACAGTTGAAAAAAAGGATGATGGATGGAATAGATTTGTGCCAGAGAAATCGACTGCAGACAGGTATGATATAGGGGACAGCGTCAGAACACCTGTCTGCAAGATACATGGTATAGTACACAATAGACACATATGGTGGTCTTGTAGGTCTTGGTAACTTTAGGATTATATGAAATAAAACTATTTAACTTAAAGCACATTACTAAGTGTTTTTCCACATGTGACAGTAGGCTTCATCCCATCTTTTAAGTCATATATAAATATGTGGTATAAGTTTTCTAAAACATAAATTCTTATGAATGTATCTTGTTTTCTGTAAGCAGTACAGAAATGTACTCCTGTAATAAGAATTGGACCAGCCATTAACTCTCTTTCTAATTTACAAGGTGAGGGAAAGGCATTCTGTATACCTTTTGTTTTCCATGAAAATATAATCTCATTATACAAACCACTTTGCATTGAAAAGGCGTTCTATAGGTTTAGCTGTGCATGTTTGCACAGAACACTCACAGAAGAAGACACATCTCCAGATTTATCAGAAATCATAAATCTGGACATGTTTGTGAATGCTGCACCATTCTGCAATTGGTGCAGTAAAGCACAACAAGGAGAATTGTTTTCACTTCTCATTTTTTCACTTTCAATATATGCTACAATGCATAGCATATATTGAAGGAGGAAAATGTCTTTACTGATTGTTTTTGTGCAGGAAGGTGTCCCTTCCAGCACAAAAACAGTCTCCGCATGACACGGACATCCTTGCACCATGGTGCAAGGGTGCATGTGTCACCACATGGCTGCAGTTCAAGCAGCTGTGCAGAGGGAAGCACAGACCTGCAACATAATTAGATACATATGTTGCATCTCTGTGCTTCGGAAGTACTACAGCATGCTGTAATTAAACCGTTTAAAGTGTCATGCTGCAGCACTTCCTTATAATTCTGCACTTATGCATTCACCACACATCACAAATGAATTGTTTCACTCAATTATGCACTACACATACATTCATCTAAACGTTCACAGAGTAGCATACTAGTTTAGCTCTTTCTTTAACCAGAGTAGTTAATTCTGAAAAAAACATTTTTTTTCTTTTTGTTGTTTTGTATTTTTTTTATGATTTTGTATTTTTTTTTGAAGAGGGAAAAAAATGTGAACTGGAGAAACAGAACTAAAAACTAGGAGCGGAGAAAAAAATAAACTAACAGTGGTGATTGTCAACAGCTCGACATATCAGATCCACTTACTGCTCCCCATATGCAATGAGACGATTGCATTTATTACAAGTCATCCATAGTTTTCCAAATTGGGGACGGGTGTCTGGGGGCAATGATTAGGTTGAAGGGGTTGCTGCACTTGTACCTGGAACAGCCGATGGATCAGGAGAATTCTCCCTCCGTCTTCTTAATTCCTCCCTTGCAAAGTTCACAGGGTGTTTAGTTTGCAAGTGCTGATGCATACTCGCAGTACCACACGAGTATTTCTTCATAAGGTCTCCCCTAGACAGCACTGCCTTACAAATCTGGCAAGTAACTTTTGTGGCATTTACCTTCTTCAGCCCTGGTGGAAAGGTAAAACATTTCCACACTATAGAAGTGTATCTTTCTTTAGGGGGAGGTTCAGCAACAAATTCCTCTGCTGAAGAATGGTCTGATTCAGAGGAAGGTGGTTGGTTTGCAGCCATTGTAGAATGCGCACAATCTGGTCTCCAATCAGGAAGAAAGAGCAGTTCTCCTTAGCAGGTCTTTCCATAAGAAAAGGTCTAAGAAGAGTGATTGAAATGGGTGGGGTCCTTCAATAGTTTCAATAGGAAGTTTAATGAACCAATCAAATCTCTTTTTTTAGGGTCACATGGGGTACACGTAGGGTGTGCACGAACCCTGCTCGCACCCAGCGCGACTTCGCGAAATTGCATTTAAAAGTGATGTACTTTTTAAGAAAGTTAAAGAATATTATTTTTATAATAACCTCCGATAATGTCTTGTCTTAATATTTATATTAAATATATATCTATATATATATAACTTTTTCAACATTAAAAAAATCGTGGGAGTCGTGCACCCACTACGTCCGATATGCATATGTCGTCACGCGCTACCGCTCGCCCGTCATGTTCCGTAATACGTACATCTTCCGTATGCGCCAGAAGTCGCGTACCAGTCACTTAGCGACTGCGTTGGAAAAGTCGTACTCGGTGCACACCCTACAAGGATCCTGTACAGCAATCCTAAAATGGCGGGCACGTCTCACGTAGTGAACGAGCAGGGCACGCTTAGTGTGCGCGACTCCAAACAAAAAGGAAAAAAAATGTATTTAAGTATATTATAAACAATATAAAATATTAACAAACATTTTTTATTTAAATGTTTTTAATAAAAAAAATGTGTAATGTAATTTTAAAAATAACATATCTAAAAATGAAAAGATAAAAAAAATGTAGTTAAAAAATATTTTCAAAAACAACAATAAATATATGTGAAAAATATCATTTAAAAAACCTTGGAAATTCACAAAAAATACATAGGTTTTAGATATGTCATAGTTAGGAATTAGCATTTAAAAAACTTTTGAAATTCACTGAAAAACCAACCATAGGTTTGAGACATGTTATAGTTAGGAATTAGCATTTAAAAAACCTTAGAAATTCAATGAAAAAAACATAGGTTTTAGGGGTGTTATAGTTAGCTAGACATTTCACTTGTACAAAACCATTGAAATTCACCCGTTATAGTTAGTAGTACTAACTATAACTTGCGCGCCCGCAATCCACTGCTGATGATGTCACATATTACATCATTCATGACATGGTCAGTGACATCACTGATGGGATCATTGATGACATCTCAAATGACCACTGATGACATCACTGATGACAACATCCATGTGACAATCTGATACACCTCATCATACGCTAGCATAATCTTTCAACACTCATTATAAAATATGGATTACCATATCTGAATGCATTGACACACCAATACAAGTTTCTAAAAACCCACTCAGTGATTTCTACATCTACACACACATCTAAACACTTACCTATAGATTCACTCATACATGCTAACAAAGATCATTAGAATACTATCAAATATACTTATACATCTACATCAACATTACACACCAGTACACATCTTATTCACTTATGCAGTCATCCTACTCACTTATGTAAACAATTAATCATACTTACATGTACTAAGCTAAACACTTATACAAACATCACTTTATTCATTCATATAGATAGTAACTCATACTTAGTGTGTTATAAAATCACTATTACAACTATACAGTTTTCGATACAGTCACTAATACAATCACTGAGCTTTATGTATACTTATTTATATAAGACAAGTGTCACATACACTGCCTTTTCTATTTCTAGTTTGCTGGACATGTATCATTGAGAAATATATTTACTTATCTCAACACCCATAAAGAGATTCACTCACTCAAACAACTGTTTTCAAATCTAGTCTTAACCTCATATACCTACTTAATAAAGTATTTACACACCTTTGGACAGTTACACACCTCCCACCCAACCACAGGCACATTCACTATCCCACACAAATACTCATTTAACTAATTAATAACTAATATAGACTTTCACATAGCTAGTAACCAACTTATGTACTAGTTTACACACCAAGAGATAAAGTGAAACAGATATTCACACAGTTTAATCACTATCCCATATATTTAGTGAGACACTTTAAAAAAGTCAAGTAGACAGTCAATCGTAGTGCTACTAAATCCTCCATCCAGACACTTATACATACACTCAGTCTTCAAGGCAGATTGCTATATATAATACTTACTTAAATATCGAACCAAACCATATTCACTGGGTGATGTAATCAGTGATGTCATCAGTGATGTCATTTGAGATGTCATCAGTGATGTCATCAGTGATGTCACTGACCATGTCATGAATGATGTAATATGTGACATCATCAGCAGTGGATTGCGGGCGACTAACTGTAAGGGGGGAATTTCAATGGTTTTGTATGAGTGAAATGTCTAGCTAACTATAACACCCCTATAACCTATGTTTTTTTCCAGTGAAAAAAAAAAATATATATATATTAATCTGTTACAAAAAGGAGCTGGAGATAGTTTGAAGGAGCTGGAGATAGTTTGTATAAACCCAAATCAACGTTCCCACCATTAAGGTCTAAGGATGCAGTTGACACTTTTCACAAATGCGTCATAGAGGAAATCAAGAAATTAAAACGTAGAGTAAATTACAAAAAACACAAGCTGGAACATAACCAAGTCCAATTGCAAAATTTGAGGAATAGACTTAGTAAAGATATGGAAGTTGTCATTAAAAAGTCAGATAAAGGTGGGAATGTAGTCCTGTGGCCAAGAAAGGACTATGCACAAGAAGAAATGAGACAGCTTAATAATGAACATTGTTATGTCAGAATAACTATGAAGGAATACAGCAAAGCGACAGACTCTATAAAAAAGGAGCTGCAATATTGGAAACGTGAGGGCTTGTTAACCACTGGTGAATTTGAGTACATGTTAAAGGAACATCCAGTCCATAAAAATGTTACTCCAATTCCAGGTCGCCAGATTATTTCAGCTATGGGGAGTATGTACGAACATGTGGGCATATATGTGGATTATTTTCTACAAGATCTAGTTGAGTCCTTACCCTCCTATGTAAAAGATAAGGGGGAAATTATCAACAAACTTGGGGACATACAATGGACTGACAATCTAATACTAATAACATTAGATATAGAGTTGCTGAATACCAGCATAGAGCATAAGCTGGGTTTAACTGCTGTCAAATATTTACTGGAATCAAGGTCATGTGACTATTATCAACACAACAAAATGTTAGTGGCCTTGATAGAATGGTGTCTCATTAACAATTTCTTTTCATTTGGCAAGAATGTTTAACATCAGATATAGGGTGTGGCCATGGGGGGCCTGCTTATCTCCTAGCTATGCATGTTTACACGTGGGCTATTGGGTGAAGCGGGTCCTCATGGTTCAACACCAGGAAACTTTGTCACAAAAAAATGTACACTGGTTACGCTACATCGATGATGTTTTTATTGTTTGGAATGATGGGATTGAAAGTGCTAAAAAAATTGTGAAAAGCATTAATAACAATTGTATGAACTTGCACTTCACATCTCATTTTAGTCAGACCAGAATAGAGTTCTTATATGTTAGCGTTTTTACACATAATGGTAAACTTGCCACTACAGCCTACAGAAAACCAACAGCAGGTAATGCAACTTTGCATGCTACCAGTTCTCATCCTAAGCATTTAAATGCTAGTATTCCGTTCGGTGAAATTTTAAGGTTGAAACGGATATGTAGCACAGAAGAAGAATTTGAGAAATGCAAATAGGATACTATAAACAGACTTAGGAAGAGGGAGTATACTAACACAATGCTACTTAATGCTGTCAAGAAATCTGATGAGAGATCAAGGGAGTCATTGTTGAAACATTATGAGAACCGTGAAGTCGATACTCACGACTTATCACAACCTATAGTCGACAGGAAAGGAAAATACGGTCTATAATTAATAAAAACTGGCCAATAGTGCTAACAGACAATGTTTTGTGCAATAGACTCCCATCTAAACCTACTCTAACGTTTAGAAAAACACACAGTATGGGGTCAATGTTAACGAAAATTAATCCCGAGACAGCTGTAAAGGAAACTTGGCTCAAACCTAGATAAGGTTTTTTTCAAATGTGCCTCATGTCGTGCTTGTAAATTTGGAGTCAACACATCCCAATATAAGACTTCATTTAGAGAGAATGAGATTAAGATCAAAGGGAACTACAATTGTAGAACTGATCTGGCAGTGTATGTTCTAACATGCAATTGTGGGCTCAGGTACGTGGGTAGCACAAAGCTACAGGTGCATGTGATAATACTACAACATCTTCAGGCTATCGTGAATAGTGATCCATCCTACCCTGTCGCTCGACATTTTAAGGATGCACAAAAAAATGATATCACCTGTCTTACATACTTTGTGATTGACTCTGTACCGGTGCCACAAAGCGGAGGCAATCAGGAAAAATTACTAAGACAGAGAGAGACAAGGTTAATTCTAGAACTTGATAGTAAATTCCCGAATGGTTTAAACAACACAGAGGATGTGCATGCTTTTTTATAACCTTACTGGAACTGTGTCATAGTTGCACATTTCTATGTTTCATCAGTCTGTTTTTTATGCTCCTTATAATGAGTGTTTTTGTATGTGTTATTTTAGGATGTTTTAGCTATTTATAGTTATGATACACAGGATATATTTTAACACATAATACTGTCGAACACACTGTTTTCTGTATACTCTGAGTTCCTCAAATTAGATTCCAATATCTGTAGCTAATATTTCCGGCAGGCTTGCTGGGTGAAAACTGAGATTTCTTCGTGGGGGTATTCAGGCTCATCAGTTGTCCACAAGATGGATATTATGTGTAGACAACATGCTTTTCGTTTTTTAGACACTTTTTAATCACTTTTTTTAAATATCACCATTTGTTTATACATTAATACATACAGAATTTTTACGGTTGTATACATTCATTGCATTATGAACTTTAATTAAAAATAGACATAAAAATGTAGGCACAGTTCACTCAATGAAACACACAGTTACATACAAATGTACATTAAGACACTATGCACTTTACATTTTAAGAGCAAAACTGTATTTTGCAGGTAATACATCCATCAATTCTGATTAAATTAATAAGCATTCATGCTGGAATAAGAGAAATCACAGTATTTTGCACATTGTTTCATGTATTTTCATATTATACATTATTGTGTGGTAATATGTATATTTTATATTATTTATACATATTTATTGTAATTTTAAATATTGAATATTTATATATATATATATATATTATTTATTTAAATCACACAAGTTTGATTGATGCGATCATTACATGTATTCTTGTTATATTATGAAGCATGAATATTGAGGTTGCGTTATTACAATGTGCTCCCCAACACCGTAACATGGTGTAAACAACAAGGGCCAGATGTAGGTAAATCCGATTTACCGACTCTTAAATACCGACTCATACTGATTCGGTATTTAAGAGTCGGTAAATTGGAAGGAGGCAGATGTAGGTAAAAAATTACCGATTCTGTAAGAGTCGGTATTTACCGAATCAGTAAATACCGATTCTGTATTTCCCATTGATTCCTATGGGCCTTGAAGCCCATAGGAATCAATGGGAAATACAGATTCGGTATTTACCGATTCGGTAAACACCGAATTCTGCAAGGGTGCAGGGGGTGTCACTTTGACACCCTCTAGCACCCCAATTCCGGACTTGTGTGCCATGTGGCACACAGATGCCCTAAGGGCATGTCTGTGTGTCACATTGCACAGGTGTGCATGCACAGATGTGCATGCACACCAAAATTCGGTATTTTACCACCCAATAGGATTGGGTGGTAAAATACCGATTCTTAAGGGCCTGTGGCACTCTTAGGAGTGCCAACTACATGTGGATATTCCGAATCGGTAACGGTATTTTACTGATTCTGTAAATTTACAGATTCGGTATATTTACAGAATCTGTAAAATATAGGCCCCCTACATCTGGAAACCCTATTACCGGTCGGTACCGGCCGAATTCGGCTGTTACCTACCGGTATTAGGGCTCCTACATCTGGCCCCAAGTCTTTTGTTTGCATGGTGAACTTCTCATTTGTAATATCGAAGTGTTTCTTCACTGCTCATAGATCACGTGGTGTGAAATTTGAAAAAAGAAAAAATGTAAAAAGGTCATGGCGTACTGTTTAATCTGAATGTGATCAAGGGCACTTGATGCCCGAAATGCGGCATGGAATGAGGAAGTGAATACAATAAAAGAAATCTGCCATCTGCCATCCGAAGGTCCTGGTGGTCCGTTTCTCTTCAGTTTACCGATAGGAAGTGCTGGAGTTTGGGGTGCATATATATATATATATGTATGCATATATGTTACCTACTGGCGGTAGCCAGTAGGTAGTTATAGTTAGGACCTAGTTTCCATAGGAAATCTGCAACATTCTATTGGGAATAACTTTGGCGCCGGTTGATGAATCTCCGGGAATGTCTCAAAGAAGATGGCTCGCTACGCTCCGCTCCTTCCCTGAAAATCTCGGGAAGATTCGTCAAGCGGGGGCCGAGAAAAAAGGGGGGTCCCAAAACGTGTTTTCGCCATGTTAATTTTCATAGGACGTTTAGACACGGCTACAGCCCGAACCGCTGAACGGAATTACACCAAATTTAGGAAAATTGTAGGGTCTGGTACGCAGATCACGCTTTTGTTAAAATGGTGTAAATCCCTCCAGTAGTTGCTGAGAAAATTAAAGTTGAAATCAATTATATATCTATAAGCGCGCACGGGTGCGCGCACCGTGCACGCACCGTGCGCGCACCTTGCCGTGCACGAGCTTCATGCTGATTGGCTGCCACTGTCTGTCAACACTCTAAAACAGAAATTGTTGGCAGCCATCTTGTGCCTCGGTAGACTGAGGCACAGGAAAGCAGAAAAACCAAGGTGTAGAACTCAAAAAGGGGGCAGGGTAGAAGCACCCTGACCCCCTAGGCCTGTTCAGGGGGTCCCACAGGGACCCCCAAGGCAAAAAAAAAATTCTTTTTTTTTTGAAAAATTGCGGGGTGCTCTATGGTTGAGTGTCGGAAGAATGATGTCACTGACCATGTCATGAGTGATGTAATATGTGAAGTCATCAGCAGTGCATTTCGGGCGCGCGAGTTATAGTTAGCTGAAGTAACAGTAACGGGGAAATTTCATTGGTTTTATATGAGTAAAATATCCAGCTAACTATAACATGTGTCAAAACTATGGTTTTTTCAGTGAATTTCATAGGTTTTGTAAATGCTACTTCCTAACTATAACGTGTGTAAAACCTATGGTTTTCTCAGTGAATTTCATAGGTTTTTTAAATGCAACTGCCTAACTATAACGTGTCTAAAACCTATGGTTTTTTCAGTGAATATATATATATATCCATCACACCTCCTTTGTTAAGGAAATTAGTACGCACTCACACAGTCCTTTGTTTCCCAAGATTTTATTCACAGTGATTTCTAGCTTGCATATATGTGTATACATATATTAGACAAATATATGTATGTATGTATATATATGTGTGTGTGTGTATATATATATATAATGGCAAAAGACTTTTCTGTCCTTTTCTATCTCGGCGTGGATGGCACTTTGCTAATCCTATGCTTAAAAACTTTGATAGAAAAACAGACATTTAAGGTGAGCAGATCTAGAGTGTCGCTGGTGTTGAGAGTGCTCTAACAGGAGCTGCTTTCCACCTAAACTGAGAACTACCCAGAGTTGTCTCCTTCTTTTTTGCATAATTTATGTGTCACTCTATGCCTGAAAGGGTTTTGTTTTGACTTATACTGGGTGCTCCCTTGTGTCTGGACAAAGCTATACCTCTCTGAAGAGCTCTAATTAGAGCAAAACACTGTGTCAGGGGTTGCTTTCACTCAGTTCAGGTTGGCTTGAGTTGGTATTTTACCAATTCAGAGCTGTAATACTGTGCCTGGAGTGAAAATGGCTTTTGTCATTTTACAAGGACAACATGGTGCTAGTCCTATGCTTAAAGACTTTGCTGTAGAAATGGCAAAAGACTTTGTCCTTTTCTATCTCGGCGTGGATGGCACTTTGCTAATCCTATGCTTAAAAACTTTATTAGAAATACAGACATTTGAGGTGAGCAGATCTAGAGTGTTGCTGGTGTTGAGAGTGCTCTAACAGGAGCTGCTTTCCACCTAAACTGAGAACTACCCAGAGTTCTCTCCTTCATATATATATATATATATATATATATATATATATATATATATATATATATATATATATATATATATATATATATATAAACAACTCCTCCCAAAGAAAGAGCAGAGGCCTAATCGGGGAACAGAGGAAGCTTCTTTATTGAAATAGTTTGGCGGATGCATTTCAGCCTATGTCCGGCCTTCATCAGCGCCATGATGTGACAGGAGGCTTCTAGTGCTGTGCATTTAAATGTATCTTGCCGCACTGCGATTGGTGCATAGTCCGCTCCACCCCTCTAGTGTTGTGCTCACCTATCGCAGTACCTGAATGGCTTAAGGACTACGATTCCCTGCTTATTAAAACTTAAGATGCTGCCTCGGGTCCCCTTTGACCGATTCAGCCTTCATTTGCAGGTTTCCAATAGGTGCAGGCAGGTCTGACAGTGCATCCCGCCCAGGTCGAGGTTAATAACCTCACTGTACTGCTGCAGTTTCACCCATACTCGATGGCGGGTCTGGATCCTTCAATATCTTGAAGAGAAAAAAGTGCTGAGGCAAAAACCAGTGAGATCCAGGCCTACTTGTGAAGCGGGGGCCTCTGTGTATATATATATATATATATATATATATATATTACCTACTGGCGGTCGCCAGTAGGTAGTTATAGTTAGGATTGGCTACCATAGGAAATTCCGAACATTCTATTGGGAATAACTTTGTCGCCGATTGAGGGATCTACCTGTAATTTTCCTTAAAATGGTCTCGCTGCGCTCCACTCCTTCCCTGCAAGTTTCGGGGGGATTCGAGTAGTGGGGGCTTAGAAAAAAGGGGGGTCCCAAAACGTGTTTTCTCCATGTTAATTTCCATAGGACGGTCTGACAAGTCTACAGCCCGAACCGCTGAATGGAATTACACCAAACTTGGCAAAATTGTAGGGACTGGTACGCAGATGTGCCTTTGCTATGTTTGGTGAAAATTGCCCCAGTGGTTTTTCATGAAAATTAAGTTAAAAAACACATATATATCTATAGGCGCGCTGCTGGTGCTCCCCGGTGCGCGTAACGGGGAGCGCACCCGGCGCGCAACAGGAGTGTGCGAGCGAAAGCTGATTGGCTGTCGGGTGTCTGTCAACATTCTAAACAGTCCGGAGAGTCCGCCATCTTGTGTCTCGGTAGAATCGAGACACAAGAGGTGAAAAAAGAAAGGGGGATATAAATAAAAGGGGGCAGAGTAGACACCCCCTGACCCCCTAGGTTTTCGGAGGGGGGCCTAGAAGGACCATGAAGGGCTAAAAAACTTTTATTTTTTTTTAAATTTCGCGGGGTGAGCGCTGGGGGCGCTCCCCAGTACGCTCTCCGGTACGCGCACCCTGAGTGCACCACGGGGAAAAAGAGTGTAAAAAAAATTGAGAAAAAAAAATGTTGAGTGTTGCATTGCTGGAGTGTGTCAAAAATTATGCAACTCCAGCAATGCATCCTTTCACATGGGGCCAGGTCCATGTGAAAGGGCCTGCATCAGTCTTACGCCTGCTGTGATACAGGTGCAAGATTTGGACGCAACAGTGTCATAAAAGTGACGCAGTGATATCTCTTAGATTTCACTGCGTCACCTCTACGAACCTTTCTTGCGTCAATACACCCCTTTTGTATACAATACACCTGACGTAGGTATAATATGGCGCAGGGGTTTACAAAGCGACGCATCTACCTATAGGTTTCAGGTCATATATAGTTAGGAATTAGCATTTAAAAAACCTTGCAAATTCACTGAAAAAACCATATGTTTCAGGTCATATATAGTTAGGTATTAGCATTTAAAAAAACGTGCAAATTCACTGAAAAAACCATAGGTTTCAGGTCATATATAGTCATGAATTAGCATTTAAAAAACCATTGAAATTGCTCCTATATAGTTAGTTGGACTAACTATATTTCCAGCACCCGCAATCCACTGCTGATGATGTCACATATTACATCATTCATGACATGGTCAGTGACATCACTGATGACATCACTGATGACATCGCAAATGACATCACTGATCAGTGATGTCACTGACCATGTCATGAATGATGTAATATGTGACATCATCAGCAGTGGATTGCGGGTGCGTGAAATATAGTTAGTACAACTAACTATATAGGAGCAATTTCAATGGTTTTTTAAATGCTAATTCATAACTATATATGACCTGAAACCTATGGTTTTTTCAGTGAATATATACCATTCATTGTATGCCCTGACGAAATTCCCAAAGGCACGAAAGGGAATGAAACGCGTTGGCTGTGCCTGTGTATTTTAAGAAAAATAAAGAATACATTAAAGAAAGTACAGAAGACTCATATAATCAATGAACTTTTCGCGTTGCTGACTTTATCGAGTGCACCTCTCTATTCTTTTGTAGTATTGCTCTGACGGACATCCCTGGCAGCGGATGGTGAGAGTGGTTGCACCACTAACCAATTGGAAACAGAAAAAGTTGATGTGCTGAACCTTGGTCTGCTGCTGTGTGCTTTGGTTTATTGTAAAATATATATATATATATATATATACTGTGGTAAATTCAAAACAGCGCCAGCATGGTTGATGACACCGCCCATTGGAGGGTTTTTTCAAAAAGACACGCTATGGAAGCACTACATGCCCCACAATGCAACAGCATATAAAGTCCATCTGGGGACGGAAAAAAGTTGATTGAGGCAGTTTGGCAGTGGTTGCTGGCGGCGTGTCGTGGTGTCGGCTCCTCTGAGGAAGTTCAAGTTAATGAACGAAATGCATTAGGAAAAGGCCACATGCTGACCGTCAATGAAATTAAATTGCAAAAAGAAAAGTCAAGTGTGCGACTCGTGTTTCCCAGGTGTGGGGAAGGTTTGGAGGACATATGACGGCTTGGTTCTGCCGTGGAATCACGCACCACCCAAAGAACACCATAACGCTGCACCAAGGAACCGGCTTTTGCAGACATGGAAACACATAGCAGCGACGGTGTCACCAAGGACTGTCTTTGGTAAAGGCTTTGAATCCGTTCTTGAAAATGGGGCGGAATCAAATTGACTTATTGCGCAAATAACATTTAAGAACTGTGGTAAATTCAAAACAGCGCCAGCATGGTTGATGACACCGCCCATTGGAGGGTTTTTTCAAAAAGACACGCTATGGAAGCACTACATGCCCCACAATGCAACAGCATATAAAGTCCATCTGGGGACGGAAAAAAGTTGATTGAGGCAGTTTGGCAGTGGTTGCTGGCGGCGTGTCGTGGTGTCGGCTCCTCTGAGGAAGTTCAAGTTAATGAACGAAATGCATTAGGAAAAGGCCACATGCTGACCGTCAATGAAATTAAATTGCAAAAAGAAAAGTCAAGTGTGCGACTCGTGTTTCCCAGGTGTGGGGAAGGTTTGGAGGATATATATATATATATATATATATATATATATATATATATATATATATATATATCCGAGCTCCAGTTTGTACCAAAATGACGGGGCACTGGCGGTGGGTGCCGCAAACACGGTTGGTACGCCGTGTAACAATACTACTCCAAGTCTCCTCCCCCAGCCGGGAAAGAAGAAGCAGCACTCGTGGGGTGTTTTATCAGAAATTTCCTTTATTCGCTCCTCACAGACGCGTTTCGGGTCAAGCCCTTTCTCAATGTGTCAACAAAAGTGTTGCACAGAACCATTTTTAAATGCGATGCATGATTTCAAGAGGAAAGTGACATAGGACTACCCGTGCACAATATATGGGCGCCATGTTGGAATGTGCAAAACAAGCAAGATTTCGTACTTGTTCGGCGATCTGGATTACTTACAGTTCATGATTTTAAACGTGTTACAAATTACACATTTTGCTGTGAATCGGCTAGCCAAATACATAACATATTATGATGCCATAAATTGAACCTTCAAAGAGCAATTACATGTGTTAAATAATTGACATTCATTTTAAAAACTTTGCCAATGCCATTTCTCACATTCAAGACACATGTGATTTACTCAGTGCTGTGGCATTCAGAAGTAATGTACAATCGCCTGGTATACAGAACATTCCCTTGGATCTTGCCGTGGATCGGCTCAGGCGGCTCCTATCGCTAGAAACCGCCAAATTACACCTAAGGCACGCCTCAGGGCAATGCAAATTCCTCAAGATTCATTTGGGTGGCCATGGTAAGATTACAGTTAATTTACTTTCCTAGGTGGATAGCCAGTTCTTCCCCACTGTTTAAAACCGTTGGGATTTTGGTTTGCAGGTCAATTATGTAGCGGTATTCCAGGCGTCTTAATTTAAGCAATCGATTTCCACCCCTTTCCTGCTCCGGTACCTGATCCACCCCAAAGTATTGTAAGAGATCCCTGTTGCTGCGGTCTTGGCGTACTATTAGTGTCACGCTCTTATTAATACAAGCCACAGGGACCAGATAAATATATATCCTCTCGGGGTCACCAAACTGGAAAATGAGCAAAGTGAAAACTCAAAGTCTATCGAGCTTGTGCTCCCAACCTCACTTGGGACTCCAACTTCAATAATGCCACTGAATGAGCAGCTGATTAACCGGCAAAAGTCAAAAAATAAAAGTTACTGCAGGGTCAGTATCGAGAATGTCTCTCATCGGCAAACATTCAGAAAATAGTAGCGGACAGCTATATATATATATATATATATATATATATATATATATATATATATATATATATATATATGGCAATAATACCCAGCAGGCAGCACCGAGCATGTGTCGGACCCGTTTTCAAGGAGGAAAAAGGGATTGGAGTGAGTTGCAATTTTGCTTTTGTGCTAAAAGCTAATGTTGCACGATTCTTGCAAGAGTCACGGTTTATTCAGGCAAATGCCAGAATTCCAGGTGGATGGTAGGTGTATGGGGTGGAACTCCCCCCTACTAAATTATAAATAAAAAAATTTGAATTTCTTTAACACCCAGAAGCATTTCAAGTTGGTACTTCAGATTATATCACGTCATTGTGGCATTTAGTACAGTGATAGTTTTAAAACATCAACAATAACAGACATATTCAGGCCTTCCCCTTCTCTATGACAATGCCACTTGTGAAATAAAAGGAAAGTCAGTTATCATGTGTGACCAGTATGTGGCCTAGATTCTTATTATAAATAGAGCAATATTGCAGTTGTTTAATTTAAACAGAAGATTATTGTAAATCACACTTCCACGGATTTTAAAATAATCTTACATGTGATTTTGAAGATAAAGGAGGGTTCCCAGTGGCATATCTCTTTTCCCAACTGTACCACGACTGGCACAGCTTCAGCAACCCCTGTAAGTCCCTAGTAAATGATACCCCTGGTACCTAGGGCACTGGGACTGAATAGGATCCTCTGTGGTTGCAGCACCCATTGAGCCACCCTTGAGACCCATCACCAAGACTATGCAATTTGCCATTGCAGACTGCGTGTCTTGGGGCAAACAAAACTGAAGAGTCAACATAGCACACAGCCCTCTGTGCCATCCCCTCACACACTGCATGAAATGTAGGTAAGTCATCCCTACTGGAGGCCTTACAGCCCAAAAGGAGGGTGCATTAGATCCTATGTGTGGACATATCTGCATCTGCATGAGCATATATGACCCTGCATCCTCGTGCACTATATAAAGAGCATCTTCCTAAACTGGTTAATACTGCCTTTAACCTTTACATGCTGTATCAATGATGGGTCTGTGTTAAGTTGAGTCATTGCTCTTCTTGTCTCTATCGTGTTAGCAATTTTCTGACTGAGATAAAGACATTTTTCTGTGGGGCCTTCACTTCGAAGGTCTCCTAGTGGCTGGTGGGTAGTGGAGTGGTGTTGCTCACTGGTTAGAGGCTGCAGACCCGGAAGCAGAGAATGGCCCGGGACCAGGGTTCAATTCCCAACGCGGCAGGGTCGTGGACCAGGGTCAGCAGACTTGATAATTCTCGCCTCGGTGCCTACTCTAACCAGGGATCACACTCGGTAACTCTGGGCATTAGCTTGCCTCATCTCTACAACAGCCCCCCACATTCGCCGGGGATGCCTGGTTTCACCTTGGAGATATGCAGTAGGGACCATCTCACAGGGATAGCCAGGACGGGTTCCCCAGCGGTCTACAGCACCACGACGCCTCAGGGCAGCAGTGCGCTTTACAAGACTACATCACATTACATTACATTACATTACAGTTGCACTTTGACTCCACATACACCAGCTATCAATTGTTCATTTCGACTGAGTCACGCATTGCCCACACAGGCAGTTTGTTGGACCTCAGCAGACTCTCTGGGAGAGCCCTCTTGACTCTTTGGTTTACAGGGTTTACATATCCCCTATCTCGTCATCTGTTGTAGCGCCCTCCTCAGCACGCTACCTTGTAAATGAACTATGCCGAATATGTAGCTCGATATTACACTGCTTTATTTCTGAGTGTAACTGGTAACTGACACGCACTGCATCATGAATTTTCTTAACCACACCCAATCACTTACGTCACTTCGCTAAGGAGTCTGTTAGGGACCATATGGGTCCTGTGCTCTAGCATAAACAAGACACTGCATTCTCCTACAGTTATTACTTATGGAAATGTAGAGGTCTTGACGACGTTGATAAAGTTGATAAAAAACTGGTGGATATCTAGTTTTGGAATAATTCAACACATCCCATGGCAGGGGTCGGAGCTGTTTGCATCAGTACCAAGTCTTTAGGTGGGCTGGGTTTGGCTGGGTCTCAGGTCCAGTAGTAATTAAAAATGGACATTGAAATTGGTCCTTATCAGACCCTGAATTCGCATCCTGAACTTTACTGGCAAAACATTGAGAACCTGTTTCAATCAATCAAAGCAATCAATCAAAGACATATATGGAGCGCACTACCTACCCGTAGGGTCTCAAGGCGCTGGGGGGAGGGGGGTGCCGTTACTGCTCGAACAGCCAGGTCTTCAGCTTCTTCCTGAAGGAGAGGTGGTCTTGGGTCAGGCGCAGATCGGTCGGGAGGGAGTTCCAGGTCTTGGCGGCCAGGTAGGAGAAGGACCTTCCTCCTGTTGTCGCTCTTCGGATGCGGGGGACGGCGGCGAGGGCGTGGTTGGCTGAGCGGAGGTGGCGTTTGGGAGCGTAGAAGTTGACTCGGTTGTTGAGGTAGCTCGGGCCTTGGTCGTGTAGGGCTTTGTGTGCGTGGGTGAGGAGGCGGAAGGTGATTCTTTTGTTGACGGGGAGCCAATGCAGGTCTCTGAGATGTCCGGAGATGTGGCTGGTTCGTGGGATGTCGAGGATGAGTCTGGCTGAGGCGTTCTGGATCCGCTGGAGTCTTTTCTGGAGCTTGGCGGTGGTGCCGGCGTAGAGGGCGATGCCGTAGTCCAGTCGACTGGTGACGAGGGCCTGGGTGACGGTCTTCCTGGTCTCGGTGGGGATTCACCAGAAGATCTTCCGTAGCATGCGTAGGATGTTGAAGCACGCCGAGGAGACGGTGTTGACTTGCCTGGTCATGGAGAGGGAGGAGTCCAGGATGAAGCCCAGGTTGCGTGCGTGGTCTGTTGGTTTGGGTGCGGTGCCCAGGGTGGGAGGCCACCAGGAGTCGTCCCAGGCGGAGGGCGAAGAGCCTAGGATGAGGACCTCCGTCTTGTCTGAGTTCAGTTTCAGGCGGCTGGTCGTCATCCACTCGGCTACCTCTTTCATCCCTTCGTGCAGGTTGGCTCTGGCGGCGGCGGGGTCATTGGTCAGGGAGAGGATCAGCTGGGTGTCGTCGGCGTAGGAGATTATGTTGATGTTGTGTTGGCGTGCGATGGCCGCGAGGGGGCTCATGTAGACGTTGAAGAGGGTGGGGCTCAGTGAGGATCCTTGAGGGACGCCGCAGATGACTTCGGTGGCCTCTGACATGTACGGTGGAAGGCGGACTCTCTGTGTTCTTCCGTCGAGGAAGGAGATGATCCATTCCAGAGCCTTCTCCTGGATTCCGACGTTGCTGAGGCGCTGTATTATGGTGCGGTGGCAGACAGTGTCGAATGCCGCGGAGAGGTCTAGGAGGATGAGGGCCGCTGTTTCTCCGTTGTCCATCAGGGCTCGGATGTCATCGGTGGCAGCGATGAGGGCGGTCTCGGTGCTGTGGTTGGCTCGGAAGCCAGACTGTGAGGGGTCGAGGGATCCATTCGTCTCAAGGAAGGCGGCCAGCTGTTTGTTGACGGTCTTCTCGATGACTTTGGCTGGAAACGGGAGGAGCGAGATGGGGCGGTAATTCTTGAGTTCGGTGGGATCCGCTGTGGGTTTCTTGAGTAGAGCGCTGAGTTCGGCGTGTTTCCAGCTCTCAGGGAAGATGGCGGTGTCGAAGGATGTGTTGATGATGTCTCGCAGGTGGGGTGCGATGACAGCGTCGGCCTTGTTGAAGACGTGGTGGGGGCAGGGGTCGGTCGGAGATCCTGAGTGGATGGAGTTCATTGTGCGGACGGTGTCTTCGGTGCTGATCGGAGTCCAGGCGCGGAGGGTGGTGGTGGGGGGCGGTGGTTCGGTCTTGGCGTTCGTTGGTTGAGTGCTGAAGCTGTTGTGTATGTCCGCGATCTTGTTGTGGAAGTATGAGGCGAGGGAGTTGCAGAGGTCTTGCGATGGGGTGATGTCGTTGTTTCCTGCGCTGGGGTTGGAGAGCTCTTTCACGATGTTGAAGAGTTCCTTGCAGTTGTGTGCGTTGTTGTCCAGCCGGTCCTTGAATGCAGTTTTCTTGGCGGCGCGGATCAGCTGGTGGTGCTTCCGGGTGGCAAGCTTGAGGGTGGTCCTGTTGTCCGGTGTTGGTTCCCTTCTCCAGACTTTCTCGAGGGCTCGGCAGTTCTTCTTGGAGCTCTTGAGTTCGTCGGAGAACCATGGGGCTTTCTTGCTGCCGGGTCTGCTGGGCGGAGTCCTCAGTGGGGCGAGCTCGTCCGCGCAGTTGCTGATCCACTTCGTGAGGTTGTCTGCGGCCTGGCTGGGGTTCGCTGAGCTGGCAGGAGGGTGCTGGCTCAAGGAGGTGGCGAGTTGGTCGGCTGTGATCTTGTTCCAGCTTCTGCGGGCAGCCTGTTGCTGGTGGTGGTGGGTCGTCGTTCTTTTGGTGGTGAAGTGGACACAGCTGTGGTCCGTCCATTGAAGCTCTGTGGCGTGGCTGAAGGCGATGTCTGTGCTGGATGAGAAGACTGCGTCGAGTGTGTGTCCGGCGAGGTGGGTGGGGGTGGACACCAGCTGCTTGAGTCCAAGATTGGCGAGGTTGTCGAGCAGGGTGCTGGTGTTGCGGTCGTTGTTGTTCTCCAGGTGGAAGTTGAGGTCCCCCAGGAGGATGTAGTCAGCGGAGGGGAGGGCATGTGGGCTGACGAAGTCGGCGATGTCCTCGCTGAATTGGGTGCGTGGTCCCGGAGGTCGGTAGATCAGGGTGCCTCTGAGGGTGGTCTTCGGGTCGGTGTGGATCTGGAAATGCAGGTGTTCGGCGGTGGTAAGGGTGTTGTCGGTGCTGGTCGTGATGCGGATGGTGTTCCTGTGGATGATGGCGATGCCTCCTCCCATCTGGTTGGCGGTGCGGTCCCTCCGGGTGATCTTGTAGCCCTCTGGGATGGCGATGGCGATGTCGGGCGCTGAAGAGGCGTTCATCCAGGTCTCCGTGAGGAAGGCAACGTCAGGGGCAGTGGTGTCGAGGAGGTTCCAGAGTTCGATGGCGTGTCTGTGGACGGAGCGGGTGTTGAGCAGGATGCACTTGAGGTGGGTGCTGCTGGTTCGACTTGGCGGGTGCTGGTGCGAGGCAGGTCCGGATGCAGGTGAACTTGCAGGCGTGGCAGCTGAAGGGTCCGTGGGTGTGCCTCGGGGTGGCTCGGTAACATCCAGGGATGCCGCCGGTGTTGAGTGCGATGAGTTCGGTAGCGTTGTAGGTCAGTCGGGTCGTCTTCAGTCGGTGGGGGCCAGGGGTCCTGGCACTGGGCGCGGTCCAGGCGCGGACGGGCGTAGACGGGCTTACCTTTGGCGCGCCTTCGGCGCACAATCGGCGCGCCCGCTGCGCGTGACCGCTGCGCGTTCGCACGGTCGCCATATATGGCGAAGTGCTCGGGGGGGCGGAGCAGCTGGGAGGCGGGAGCGGGGAGGGTCCAGAAGGCAAAAAGGGGCGGGGCTTAGCGGCGGTGGTGGGAAGCGGGGAGGGAGGACGCAGGGGGCAAAACAGGCAAAAACAACAGGCAATACAGAAGGCAAATACAAGTTACAAAATACAGGGAAACACTAAAAACAGTTGTAAACACCAATGACGACGGGGGCAGGTCACGGACCACGCTGCCAGGAGGCAGGGGGCGTGGCCACGCGTCGGAGCTCGGCTAGCGAGGCAGCAGGCAGGGAACACGCACATAGCAGCTGGTGGCCGTGCGGCGCGGGGGTGTCCTAGAACTAGGTCACACTCACCCGCGCCGCACGGTCGCCATATATGGGCAAGTGCTCGGGGGGGCGGAGCAGCTGGGAGGCGGGAGCGGGGAGGGTCCAGAAGGCAAAAAGGGGCGGGGCTTAGCGGCGGTGGCGGGAAGCTTAGCGGCGGTGGCGGGAAGCTTAGCGGCGGTGGCGGGAAGCGGGGAGCGGGGAGGGAGGACGCAGGGGGCAAAGGTGAAACTCTGCCTTTGTGTATGTCTACCATTGTTTGCTATTTACAAAGGTGTTTTACTTATAGTATCTTAACAAATGTCGAGTTTCTGCAAATAAAAATATAGTACTGTTCTATCTTTTTATGCGCAGTGACTCTGCAGCCATAAAGATAATTCTAGTAAAATACCTTTGTGACCAGCAGGCAATCATAAACGTACACAAATGTGTACTTTTATCTTTGTGAATAAGGCCTTGTTCAGTTTCTGCATAATTATTGTAAACAATGTTAAGGTCATGAGTTTGAGCAATTTAGTTCCTGTTTAGGTTTCACATGTTTCACTTAATCTTGCATTCTCCAAACAATTTAACTATTTCTTGGATGATGTGTTTCTGTATTTTTCCATGTAGTTTATTACTCATGTATCATGCATATATTGCACCACGTTGCCTCAAGTTGTTTACAAAAAGCTACGATTGAGAGCTCTGGCATTGAGAAGAAAGACAGAGCAGGTTTCTTGCTGTGCCTGTCAGTGGGTCTGAAAACTATTCAAAATAGATCAGGGGTCTCCAACCTTTTCTGTAATAAGAGCTACTTATGTTTCATGGAAATCATCCATAGCTACCAATATATTTAGTAGTGTAATAATGACCATATAAGACAACATTATATTAGTATGGGTCCCATATGCAAGATTATGAGCAGTGATCACTTCAGTCTCAACATGGTTGTCAGCAGTAATGAACAAAAGACTTTGGGCCAGATGCATCAAGCGAAATGCGCTCGCAAAAGGGCCAGATTCTCAGAATCTGGCCCTTTGCGAGTGCAATTTTTGCATTTGGGATACATCATCCCAAATGCAAAAATCGCAAATAGAGAATTCGCTAAATTGCGATTGTTTGCATTTAAGGAATCTCAAATTGAAATTCCTTAAATGCAATGCATGGAAGTATCAAAAATAGCGAATTCGCTAATAGGGCACGCAAATTACCACTAAGTACAACTTCATGGTAATTTGCAAAAACTATGAAAAATGCACTTTTGTGCATTTTTCAAAGTTTCATGTTGCGCACACGCATGCCCTAAGGGCATGTGTGTGCGCAACATATGTGCACAGATCACATTCAGGGGTGTAACAGGGTGTCCTTTGGACACCCCTGCACCCTTGAACTCGCAATCTCAATTTGCGAATCGCTAATTGCGACTCGCAAATTGAGATTGTCTTCTCATTCATTCCTATGGGCCTCTAGGCCCATAGGAATGAATGGGGAGGTATTCATTAATTGCGACTCGCAATTTGCGAGTCGCAATTAAGGAATTCTAAGGAATCGCTATTTTTATAGTGATTGCTTGATGCATTCCATTTTGCTATTCCTTATTAGCGATTCCTTATTTTTCGCTAATAAGGAATCGCAAAATGGATGCTTGATGCATCTGGCCCTTTGTCATTGTGGAATGCCTCGTCGTGGATAAAAGATAACAACCAATGCTGCAACGCCACTGAAACCAAGATAGGAGAAATAATTATCCCCAACACAGTATAATTTATTGATCAAATATCAGCTTTAACTATATTTTGTATAGTCAAACTTTTTTCTCTAAACAACAGGATATGATTTCCAAAATACACACATTGCCTTGTCTCAAATACATACGTTTCAATTTTGGCACACATATATTAGTTCAACAAAGCAAAGGCTTCTGATTTAGTTGGATGGGCTACCCATAGGAGAGCCACCTAGAGGTTGCAGCAGAGCTTCCAGTGCTCTCTTTGTAGAGCATGCAGCGCAATGATCACTTATTCTAGCTGCAATTCAGATTCTGTGCAAATGTGTGTAAAGGAAATACACAGTTGAGCAAAAGAAAATGTAGTACTTAGGGGTCGTTGGGTGTGTTGTGTGTTTAGGGGAGGTGAATTGAGGAGATGAGAGGAAGTGCATTCAGGAGGGAGTGAAAAGTGGGTGTCTAGTATTGAGTGAACATAATGGGTGGGAATGAGACCCTTTGAAAACCTCTTCCACATGCCCCAGTACTGTTTAATTTCCAGTCTCATATTTCAAACATTTCCAGTATGAATTGTTTACAACAAAGCCAATAGGTGTGGTTGGTTTCAGATATGCATCAGTTGTGTTACATTTGGATGCCATAACAGAAAGCTCAGAGAGGCACCAAAATGCTGTTGGGTGGTGCACAATGGAATCCACAGTAATGTAATTTGCATGTTTAAGCCATGCCCTTAATTACACAGGCCATGCACTTAATTACACAGGCCATGTCCCATTTAGAGACACCACAAAACACACATTTCGATCCAAATGAATGCCCTAGTCTGTAAAGTGATTATTGAAATTAAAAAGTTTTAAAGTTTAGTGTCATAATTAATAAGTAACTTAAAATACCTAGTCCAATTACTCCTGATGTTACATTATCTAAACGTTATCTTATGTGGAATTTCAAGTATTTTGTGATGATATAATAACTAACCACTTGCCCCAAAGTAAATGTTTTAGGTTCTATAGCTATTCGGTGCCACTGATCTAAGCAGTTGTAAGTACATTCAGCAATATAAGTTACAGAAAATCTGTTAAAGTATTATAATTGACATGTTTACGTACAAAAAGGTAATATATTGTGCTGATACTAGTGGTATAGCGTGGGTAAGTAATAGCAACATTTTCAAACAGGAAATGAAAGAGGGATTTTTATTTTAATATTTTTATTATCATTTACCAACAATGAATGCATAGTACAGAAAAAAGCAAGCAGGATAAAACCACCATTTGTACTCCCAGTAAAACACCTAAGCGCTACACAGTGAGATTCCAGAACATTTGATCACAGCTGCCATACCCTAAATAAAACAGTGCTAAAAGACCCGCAGGAGAAAAGAAAGAGGAAAAGACAAATCAGATATACCCTGCTCTATAAAGCTGTCAGCTGCCAATAAAGTGCCAAACTGCTTGCGTATGCACAAACTTAAAGTGCATCATGGCTACCCTCAGCAACTCCTGAGATCGACCCATTCTAATAACGGACCCCAACTCCTCAGTCCCTTTCTTTTAGGAAAATTGCCTTTTCTAAATTACAAATAGCTAGCACCCTAGCTAGCCAGTGTTGAAACAAAGGTGGGTTGCTATCTAGCCAGGCAGAAGCAATATATAAGCAAAAAACAGTCATAAGACAAAAAAACAGCACTCTGCCTCTTGTTGGTCTCACAATTTCAGACTCTCCTAAAAGGATCACAGCAGGGGATACATTTACCTGAATGTTTAGTTTATTTGACAGGAAATGAGTAATCTGAGATTTGATAGATGATAAGAATGGGCAGGTGGCAAAAATATGCACAATATCAGCACCCCTAAAATGACATCTAGGGCACTGGGTGCCTTTACCATCCCCCGATTCAATAATCCTACTCATAGTCTAATATAGATTGAAACATGTTTTGTAATATTAGCTTAGCTGAGATAAATGATGTCTGAGCAAGAGTCAAGAATTTCTGAAAAAGGAGTTTGGGATGTTCAGTAGTTCTTGCCATCTCTGCAAGTGCTTATCTAAATCCTATTGATGGATTATGCTCAGCTACAAAAGCATCAACCAATTTACACTGTTGAAACCCTATAGCCCCACCAGTTTTACGGAAGAGAAAATCCCTTGTAAAAATGTTTTAATATCCTGGTGTGTAAGCCCACGTTTTTCTGTGATTGCTTGAAATGATTTTAACCCACTATTGGTGAGCATGTGTAAACCCCACCTTACTGTATATGTAACTAAAATATTTCCTGGAAAATTTAGATTATCCTTCAGGGGGGTGTAAAAGTTAAGTCGACCTATACCCAGCAGTTTGTGCGCTGAGGGCCAGATCTCAAATGCATTCGCAAGGTCTTAAAGAAAAAGTGTTTGAAATAGTTCATATTGATTTCCCTCCATAAATTCCCCAACGCCTCTTCACCTATTAGTAACTCAAATATGGAAGGGAAATAAACAGTAACTGCATGTGATGGACTTTTCTCTAGTAATAAAGTGCCAAAATTTTGTAGCACCATGGCCCAGTAATACAGTTTTAGGTTAGAGAGCCCCCACCCTCCCCGTTCCTTAGGGAGCGTCGAGAATTTCATGGTACGCCGGGGTTTAGAATAAGCTCATTAAATCATGAAATGATATCATCATTCAGCTTCTTAAACTGTAAATTACTTATTTCTAATGGGATAGCAAAAAAAAAAAAGAACCTTCTGAAAAAAAAATCATTAGATAAAACCGCCTAGGATATGAAGGCTACTATTTTTTTTGCTTTGCTGACTAAGGGCAAAGTACATAATATGAGATATGCAAGGAGGGCCCTAGGAAACAGGATTAACAAAATAAGTTATGAAACGCTACAATGAACATCTGTGGCCCTAATGATAAAAAAGAAAAGAGCCAGGGTAACCTTAGAATTGCAAGCTTAAAAGGCAGATATACTTTGACTCCAAGAGACCCACATTGAGGGAGCGCAGCTATCTTTATCGGACATGCTAGGTTTTAAACTAATTCCAGGCACACGGCAAAGCACACTAACATGTGGGGTAGCAGTTCTTGCCAAAAGTTAGCCCAGCTTTTCTCACATATTATCACAGATAGAAGGGGGAGATGGGTGATCTTGGAATATCAGTCTAATAGGTGCACCTTTACACTATGCTCTTTATATGGGCCAATTGTTGATGATGCTGGGCTTTATGAAATGGTGTCTTGGTCAGCTCCTATTATTTTATGTGGAAATCTCTACCTCAATCTGGCCAACAACTGGTCATGTGAGGAACTCTAAAAGTAATATGGTAAGATACCTAGGGTATTTCAGGCCCTTAGAAATATGTGTAAAGACTATACCCTGATGGATGTTTGGCAGTGTAGGTAGCAAACTGGACATGGTTTTACCTTTTTTTCTTCGCCCTATCAATCACATACATGTCTTGATTTCTTTTTTGTTTCGCAAGCCATGATTCAGGATTGTGATATAGAATTCTTTCCCCCGGTCATGTGTGACCACAACTCGTTAGTCTTAGTAGTTAGGGAGGAGGTGTCCCACAAAAGTGGTAGTAAATGGAGTTTTTAGCGGGCACTACTGGTTGATGATTAAGATGTGACTCATAAAAAAATTGGATTCCGAGGTTCCTTAGTGAAAATCTGGGTAGCACTTCCCTGGAAATCGCGTGGAATATATTAGTAGAAGTCAATACGTGTCCACACCTCCCTAGCCAAAGTCAGACACAGCCTCACCCAGCCCAAGCAAGACAAAATCTTGATATGTCTTAATATGAGATTCCAATATTCGTCCACTATATATGGTGGCATTACATCAGCATTAGGCAGAACAGTGAGTCGCACCATCGCTAGAATCACTAGACTCTTGCACAATCATTAATGCAGCAGTGCATTGTGCATTGCGCTAGGAAAGGTAGCGTGTACACATTTGCTATCTCCTGCAGGCTCAAAGCCATGCTAATTAGGCATTTATGTTTCAATATGTAAACATATCTCCATGATACTGTGATTTTGACCTTCTGTACTCACATCAGACTTGACTTTCATGACATAAGGGGCTTCACACACCACTGCTGCAGTGCGACAAAATTGACTATGCTGATATTCACCCTCAGTTAACATTCCTCAATACCTACAACGCCATCAGTAATTTCCTACATGATCTATAAGATGATTTGCATCAAAATTTTCTATTAAGGCAAATGTTCAAAAATTGTTATAAAGTTTTAACAGGGAACTTATGAATGTTCCATAACCATTGTGCAACTGCCTAGCTTTGCATATTATGTCATCCCTGAGGCAGCCTACCGGCAATGTTTGGATCTTACGCAAAAACGTCTCATGGCTTAATCAGCTATCCACGGAAACTCCAACCAGCAAATATATTCAAATAGTTGCAAATATATGCCTCAATGTGTATTCCTACAAAGTTAATAATCTTGGTTGATGCGTGTGCAGAGCATACGGGGACATTAACTCATGCCAGTAGCAGGCTTAACATGGTCCTGCAATTTTAAAGGACGACATACTCAAGCCGGTCAGACAATACTTCCTAAACTCAGAGGGATGACTGCCCCCTTGGATACCCACATTAGGCCGATAAAGAACTGGGAGAATATTGGACACCTTAATTGACAAACACAGAGGATAATAAACTTGTTGGAGTCACAACTTTTAGCCTTGAAAAAGTCAGGGTGGATGAAACACCTGTTGGCTTCTTTCTGTTGGAATACAACTTATACGGAAATGAGTCTATGAATTTCACAACCACAGTGGACTATCATATCAGGGATTGGAGTAAAGAAACTGTATAGTGTGTGCTTCGGTGGCATTGCATGCATTTAAGGTTATTCATTTTTGTTTGTACAAACATTTAAAATGTTTCAAATATTTACCTAACCACCAGTTATGTATTGACAGCTGTCCCGGTGACCACTCAAGCCACCTAAATTGCCAAATTCATTGTTAAATAAACAACTGCCGACCCCTAAATCATATTCCTGACCTTGACTCCATCCCCAATAGTGACACCCCCTTTACTCATACCCCTTTTCTGTAGCTCCCACACAGTGGCTCTGTGGCGGATTCCATCTTCCATCTTGGGATGGAATTTGGGCATTTTTATTTATTTAGTTTTCTCTCTCTCCTTTCTCACTTTCCTATGTTTTTTCCTGTCTCTACTCCCCCCCCACACTCCCCTCCTCACCTGGGGATATTCCAAGAAAAAGAGACCAGGCCAATCCATTCTTTATTTTGAAATACATACCTGCGATAAAACACTTTCCCTTTGCTCAATAGACACTCCCAAGCTTGACCAACTTCTACACAACAAACACCATGACCAATAACACTCTTATGATCTTACTGCTTAACATAATGGGGCTCAATCATCCAGCCAGAAAAAGGAAAATGATAGAATACTGTCATAAAATAAGAGGATAAATCCTCTTGCTGCAAGAGACCCAAAAAGATAAGGACATTGCTCAAAATTTCTCAAGCAATTGGTACTCAGAACTGGCTTGCTGCACCGACTCTGGTAAGAAGAAAGGAGTCATCACTGTTGTTGCCAGATCCGCTGGTATTAAAGTAAATAAGAATATGAAGGATAAAGAGGGTTGACGGGTCATCTCATGAATTTCAAACAACAACCAGAAGCCCTTTATCATCATCATATTTGCTCCAACTGCTGACTACCCAACAGATTTGGTTGACCTAAATAAAAGGTTACATGAACTTCCAAAATGGTTCATACATTCTACTGGGTAATGACTTTAACTTTCCAGTGGATCTAGTACTAGTTAAACATATCTCCATGTAAACGTAGGAAAGGGAAATCACACACACAAATGAAAAACGTAAATACTGCATACAAACTAACTGATATATAGAGACTTTTTAATTTAACCAGTAGAAATTTTACTTTGTACTCAAACCCACATAACTCTCACTCAAGGATCGATTATATATTGATCAATCAGAAAGTAACTCCCTCTTCGGATTGAACCCATTATTATCTTCGTCCACACCTGCATTTCAGTAGATATTATGATATCCAACGTTCAAAACCATATGGCTGAGATACCCGCCACCCCCTCTCAACACAATCCCCAAGAATTGGGAAACCGGAAACAGTTCTGAACTTTTGGAAGGCGGGAGGGAGTTACCCTCCCGGCCGTATTTATTAAAATATGAAACCAAATCAAAACATTAAAATAACAGTTTCATATCATGTACAATTTCATATCCACATTACGATGTTTGGCTAACCTTAACACATATCTAATACAAAGGTTCTCCTAGCCGATACTAACATCCTTACAAAATGCATTTCAAATTGAAATTGTACATCCTAACGTTAAGGGCCAACGGCAAGGTCGTAACTGGTGTCAGATCCCTAAACCAGAACTCCCCCCTCACTTGTGAGGGGCGGCCGCACAGAGGACTGCACCTCATGTGCCATACCAATTTCCCTTGTCTTGACGGGGGCCCCTGTTAACTCAACGCCATGTACGTGGTCGTCCGAGGACTCGTGTGAGGTGTCTAGAAGGTAGCGTAGACCCCCCTCCCCACCCCACACAACTTACCACATCTGCCGTCGCAGATGTCCTGGCCCCGGGAAATTCCCAGGAGGGGCCCGTAGCCCCTCCTATCCAGGGAGGGGCCCGTAGCCCCTCCTATCCAGGGAGGGGCCTTGACCGCCTTCCCTTTCCTTTAGGCGTCCCGTCCTTTAGAAGGGACCGCCTCCCCGTTGAGGGGCCAATGGCCACCTCCCCCCGGGCGCTCCCATCCGTAATGGGTGACGCCCCCCCCTAGGTATCTTCCAATGACTGCTCACCGATCATGACCTTACCGCCCGACCAAACAATAAATACGACAAGACTAACTAAAGAGAAAGAGACATTCCTACTTCAAACAGATCAAGTGTCAACCCTCTAAAACATTACTGATCACTCTGATGCAAGTCTTTAATAAAGCATACTGCAAAGAATTATCCACTTTATTGAAACCGAATCACAAACTTTATTCAGAAACAACCTGCAAGAAAAACAACTACTACGTAAAATGACTTTATACCACAACAACTTGCTGTCTTCAGGGGATGGTGGGTGGGTTCAAAATTGGCTCTTCGTTCCGTCTCGAGCTCACGTGCAGCGAGGAGGTGCAGCTTCAGAGCACAGGAACAAGAGGATGCTTCCTTGGATTGTTGCTCCTTTTATTCTTCTCTGGGCGGGCGTAAACCCGCCTCCTCCCGCCTCCAGGGGCGTGGCTGACGGCTTCAGTGTCTAGGACAACCCACTCTTGGGCGGGAAAAAGCGCGCCCCGGCTACGCCGCTTCGGGCATACCAGCCGAGACGCGCCTCCCGCCCAAAATGGCTTCCCGGGGGGATCGGGGTACTCCACCATACGTTCGGGGGGACCGAGTGGTCGCCCCTTTCCATATGGCTGAGATACCCGCCACCCCCTCTCAACGCAATCCCCAAGAATTGGGAAACCGGAAACAGTTCTGAACTTTTGGAAGGCGGGAGGGAGTTACCCTCCCGGCCGTATTTATTAAAATATGAAACAAAATCAAAACATTAAAATAACAGTTTCATATCATGTACAATTTCATATCCACATTACGATGTTTGGCTAACCTTAACACATATCTAATACAAAGGTTCTCCTAGCCGATACTAACATCCTTACAAAATGCATTTCAAATTGAAATTGTACATCCTAACGTTAAGGGCCAACGGCAAGGTCGTAACCGGTGTCAGATCCCTAAACCAGAACTCCCCCCTCACTTGTGAGGGGCGGCCGCACAGAGGACTGCACCTCATGTGCCATACCAATTTCCCTTGTCTTGACGGGGGCCCCTGTTAACTCGACGCCATGTACGTGGTCGTCCGAGGACTCGTGTGAGGTGTCTAGAAGGTAGCGTAGACCCCCCTCCCCACCCCACACAACTTACCACATCTGCCGTCGCAGATGTCCTGGCCCCGGGAAATTCCCAGGAGGGGCCCGTAGCCCCTCCTATCCAGGGAGGGGCCTTGACCGCCTTCCCTTTCCTTTAGGCGTCCCGTCCTTTAGAAGGGACCGCCTCCCCGTTGAGGGGCCAATGGCCACCTCCCCCCGGGCGCTCCCATCCGTAATGGGTGACGCCCCCCCCTAGGGATCTTCCAATGACTGCTCACCGATCATGACCTTACCGCCACAGGCCGGATAGTTGACCGGCTATCCGGACCCCCCACAAAACTCCTACCTAAAGGTCATGCTGTAAACTCCTCAACCAGGCTACGAAGTCTCCTATGAGTAAAGAATTCCCCACCCGGGACAAATGGACCCCATCCTCTAGATACATATTGTCCCCCCTGATACAACCATGAGGAATCGAATGCAATGTACTGGTACGGAACAGTCTACTCAGCTTGTTATTCACCTTATTCACAGAATGATTTATAGCAGACACTGAATTAGCCCCGCGCCATACCTTTCGTGGAATCATATGGGACCATGCAATCGTGCACCCTGGAACTCTTCTCGCCAACCAACTTACTGTGGATAGTATCGCCTCGAGAAGTAGTCGTCTACCAGTGGTCACCAAATCATTGCCCCCAAGATGTACTATGAGTATAGATGGCGGTGACCTTGTCCGCCCTAACAAACCCTCGAGAAAATGTTGAAACTGGTCAATACAGAGCCCGCCCCTTCCGTAGAAGGTCACCCTGTACCCATATTCCCCAGCTGTGTGAATCATGTCACCTGCTTTGAATACGTCCGCGGCACGCCTCACGTATGAGTGGCCCACGACCCACACCACTCTTTCCTCAGCCGGTGATCTCTGCCCGCTGGTTCCCAGGTGTCGGTTCGACTGCACAGTCCGCCCCGCCTCGTAGGTTTGCGAAACTGTAACCAAACAAAGACAAGAAGCGTGAGTACATGATATCAGCTTCACAACATGTGCAACCGCACATACCTTTTGTAACAATTCGAGGACCAACGCCCCAACTGTTTCACTTTTTCCGCACTCAGACCCCTGGCTGTAGCCTCTGTAGCAGCCCCTATCCGGAAGGAATGAGTCCCAAATTCGCCCGGGTTCAAGCCCGCGGCCGAAATTGCCATTGCAAACACCCGCTGGAACTGAAACCTTGTCAGCGGGGTGGCATCTGCGTGCCTCAGCAATGTCCCCACCCCCATGATGCCGCCCTCTGCGCTAAATACTCCTCAACGCATGCCACCGGGCACATGGGAGATCCGGGAATCCGCTGGACTACTACACTGTCCCCGATCGCCCCCTGATCGGTCTTGGACCTGACAAACGAGACAATCATCATCTCCCCTTTTACTTGAATGTGCTCTTGGCACAAACCACCCCCCGTATCCTGCTTGTTTCTTGCCACCAGTTCGCTTACCCGCATAGCCCCATGGAATGCTAATGCAAAAGCGGCCCGGAATGACACTGTTTCCGACTGGGATGAACACGTTGCAGGGAGTACAGACAGTAACAGGGCCAACCTATCCAGACCTATCGGGTGCCTTTCATCTACTCTGCGACCCTCAAGGCGTTGCCACCCACGCAGCGCTTTCTGTACTACGAATGACGCTGTAGGATCCTGGATACCATGGGCCCGCGCCATGAAGGAAATGGCGGCCCGATGCCTCTGGGCCGTAGCCACCGATTTGCCTGCCCTGCGTAATGACAGTAAAAACTCTATGACAAATTCCTCCTGGCCCCAAAGCCCCCTCCTAGCAGAACCCAAAAAGGACCAATAGGTACGGAACGCCCCTTCATATGCCTTCCTTGTCCTGGGTGCTAAACTCTCTCCCACGAGGTTTTGTAGTTCGGGGCACCGAGAGACCAGAGAGCTTCGGGGAATGGTGCCGCCACCGGGTCCGCTGTGGGCAGAAAACCCCAGAAGGCCTGCATACGGAAACGAGAAAGCGCATCAGCAGCCTGATTCAGCACCCCTGGCACATGCCTTGCTCTAAAGAGCACGTTCAATTGCATACATAGTAAAACAATTTCTTTGAGCAACCTCAGAATCCATTTACATCGTGCTGCCTGACTATTGATACACTCAACCACGGTCATGTTATCAGACCAGAACACCACAGAGTTATCCCTAAACCCCTCAGGCCATGTTTTCAAGGCCACCAGAATAGGGAACAGTTCGAGAAAAGCAATGTTACTTGTAAGTCCACACTCGTGCCACCATGACGGCCATGTTTGCGCCGACCAGTGATTGCCAAATATGGCGCCAAAACCTATACTCCCCGCCGAATCTGTCCACAGCCCCAACTCTTCGGAGGACACTGCTGGCTTGGTCCAGACAACCCGACCATTGAAATCCGCCAGGAATGCCAACCAAATGCGCATGTCCTGGCGAATCTCAGCCGAGAGCCTCGTGCAGTGGTGCCCCTCTTTAAGACCGACCATGGCTTGTGCAATCGAGCGGGAAAAGGGGCGGGCCATTGGCATTACCCTAAGGGCAAAATTCAACTGACCCACAGTCTGCTGCAATTGATGCAAGTTCACCTTAGTTTCTCTAATGCATGCCTCAAGCGAAGCCCTGAATTTCCGTACCTTTTCTTCTGGCAACCGGAAACAACCTTCTTCGGAATCGAGTTCTATTCCAAGAAACTCGAGCGAAGTTGATGGCCCCACAGTTTTGCCTGGCGCCAATGGCACACCAAACTGACTCATCAGATCACAAAATTCTTTTAAAGCCTGTGCACATTCTTTGTCCCCGGCAGCCCCCAGAAACAGAAAATCGTCTAGATAATGCATAACATGCTGAAAACCCGTCATTCTTGTGAATGCCCACTGCAGGAAACAACTGAATTTTTCAAAATAAGCACAAGATATGGAACAGCCCATTGGCATACATTTATCCATGTAATAGCGCCCCTGAAACATGAAGCCCAGGAGACGCTGATCGTCCGGGTGTACCGGGAGCAACCGGAACGCGGACTCGATGTCAGATTTGGCCATCAGCGCTCCGGGCCCCAGGCGATTCAACATGGCGACTGCATCGTCGAAGGATGCGTACCGCACCGAACAAAGCTCTGGGTCTATCGCATCATTAACTGACAAATCTCTCGGTGCTGACAAATTATGTATCAATCTAAACTCACCCGGGTCCTTCCTGGGGACCACTCCCAAGGGTGAACAAACAAAATTAGGAACTGGTGGCATGTTGAATGGTCCCGCAACCCGACCCCGGGCCACCTCTTTCCCAATCTTCGCTTGCACCACTGCCGTATTATGTAGGACCGATAGTTGGTTCTTACACTGTGCTTTACCCTGAAAATTCCCTACCGGGATGCGGAAACCATAGGAAAAACCGTCTCGCAACACCCCAGCGGAGACATGATCAGGGTATTCACTGAGCCAAGGAATCATTGCCATGGTATCAACTGGTGTAGGTAAAGCCGCCCCTCGGACTATGTCAGACCTGTTTGGCGCTTCCCCTACTTCCGTTATCACCCGTTTTGGCTCTGCACATGGTCTCGGGGTGCGAGGACTGTCCACACCCCCCACAGTCATGCCTAAACTTACATGACCCCTGGGGCCTCGTACACTTTCCCCTGTTAAAGTTCCAGCATACCCCTTTTTTACCTGTATTGCCGTTCGGCCTTGGGTGATGCTCATTACTCGCCCCTGTCCGAAAGGGCGCCCCGGATGGTTGGCGGGAAAACTCCCCCCCCCCCCCCCCCCCCAACAATGGCGCCTTTAACATGCCTGAATTCTCCATTTTTTGCCAAGAAATGGAGTCGTAACAATCCCACGTCAGGCACGTGTCGAACTCTTTAGTCTTACGAAAAATATTATCATAGCAAAACCACTCATTGCCCGTATATGTCTGAGAAAATTCTATAATACGTGACTGGTACACAGGTAACTCGGTCAACAAGTCAGGTCTCCGTTCCCCCATAATCGAAGTGAATATGCCGAATGCTCTACCCTAATTACCTATCGTCTCATCGACTCTAAAGGCGGCCATTTTTGCGCGCCAAACACTCGGGTGCATAAGTTCTTTCTGGACTTTCACATACTCAATCTCGTAATGATCATTTAGAAAGGAGAACATGTTTACATATTTCTCAGCCCATATCCGCTCTTTGATTTCCATCGGGATATGCTGAGCCAATTTCTCCCTTCTCGAGGGTACTGACCCCTTCCCCGCAATCGGCATTAACTGCTTACCTGAGCTAGAAGCTGTAACCGCCGTTGCTGCCGAACTCGTGCCAGCCTCGGGTTGCTCTACTGGAGCCTGCGGGGAAATAAACGGACAAGATGGTTTCGCGGCCTCCCGTGACTGCAGCAACTGCCTCATTAATTGCTTGGCCTCCTCGGCCGTGTCCCCCGGAGCCACAGGACCCCCGCTGCTCTTACCCAACCATGCCGCCAGTTGGGCAGCCAACTCCGGGGGCATGTCCCCCTCGTTCACTGGGGTAACCACAACGGGGATCCACTGACCCTCGGCAGGAGCCGGCGCGGGAATCTCCGCTGGTCTAGGAGGGCTCGCCGGGGGAGCCTCCGGACTTGGGACTTCGTCCTCATTTGACCCATTCCTGGCCCTCTTCCTTCTTCCGGCCGGGGCCTCCACCGGGTTGGATCTTTTCGGCCTTCCCGCCCCGTCCCTGGCCGCCATTTTTCTCTTCATCTCTGCCATGTCTTTCACCAACATCCGGAGCATCTGGTCGGTGCTGACCTTCTTTGCGACTCTCTTGCCCGGCATTTTCCCCACGTAGGTGAAAGGTCCTGACGCGATTTGTAGTGCTGAAAGAGAAAAGAGAGAAATTACAAATTTCAAAATTGGCTCTTCGTTCCGTCTCGAGCTCACGTGCAGCGAGGAGGTGCAGCTTCAGAGCACAGGAACAAGAGGATGCTTCCTTGGATTGTTGCTCCTTTTATTCTTCTCTGGGCGGGCGTAAACCCGCCTCCTCCCGCCTCCAGGGGCGTGGCTGACGGCTTCAGTGTCTAGGACAACCCACTCTTGGGCGGGAAAAAGCGCGCCCGGCTACGCCGCTTCGGGCATACCAGCTGAGACGCGCCTCCCGCCCAAAATGGCTTCCCGGGGGGATCGGGGTACTCCACCATACGTTCGGGGGGACCGAGTGGTCGCCCCTTTCCATGATAGACTCTGGCACCTCAGTGACACTCTACTTAATGGTCCCAGAGAAGAAATAAGTTCTGCTTACGTTGACCACTTCAAAGAGAATGCCACTCTTGATGTATCTCAAGAAACCATCTGGGAAGCAATACAAGCAACAGTCGGGGCAGAATGATTATTATATGACCAACAGAAATAAAACTACCAGTAAAACTTTGGAGGAACTTAATTCTTAGGTTAAACAGCTATAGCACCCCCTAGTCTAAAAACATTCAATTGAAACAATCATCAAACTGAAATGCCAAAATAATGAACTAATAAGCAAGAGAGCCCACTTATGGCTAAATACAAAGCAAAAAAACTAAACAAATTCAACAAGGCCAGGAAAATCCCTGCCAATAACTGAAAGTGAAAAAAGCCAGTTCGCTTCGAACTTTGCAATGAAAAGCAAATCTGGTCAAACTGAATCTGAAACTAAGAAAAGAGCTGGCTGTTTCACACAAATTTACAATGACCTATACAATCCAGTCTGGCACCCAAACGTCACAGTTAGCGAAAAATTTCTTATAAACAATAATCTACCTTCACTTAAAGAAGTAGACCAATTTGCCCTGAACAAACCGTTCAGAATAGAAGAAATAGATAAGGCGATGAAAACACTTGAACAAAGAAACCTCCTGAGCCAGATGTGTTCATACGCCACTTATACAAAACGTTTCTACCGCTACTCACGCCACACCTAAAATCCCTATTTTACTTTTATGCATTCAATGGCAAAACGGGCCCAAACTTCACAGAGGCAATAATAACAGTCATCCACAAAGACAACAAAGACCCATGAAACACCAAAAACTACAGACCGATATTCCTACTCAAAGTAGTTTGTAAAATTTGTAGCCACTAGATTTGAAAAACTGCTCCCATCAATAATAAGTTCCTCCCAAACGAGCTTCATAAAATAAAGACTGCCCGTGATAACATCAGACTATCTGTCCATGTACTAGAAAAAGCTCATCTTCTCCACTCGCCAACAATAGCCATGGTTCGAGATCCTGAAAAGGCATTGATGAGGTTTGTTGACCTTTACTATGATCCGTAATCTGCAAATTCAACCTTGGCCCCTCCACAGATGGTATTTATATTATATGACAAACCCTCGGCCTGAGTCAAGGTAAATGGTTTCCTCTCTGAAAAATGTAAAATTAACTTAAGGCACGAGGTAAGGCTATCCTCTCTTACCATTACTCTTTCTCCTAGCCATAGAGCCTCTCCTTTCTGAACTACAGCATAACTTCATCATCAAAGGCATCCCTTTTGGCTCTACAACTCATAAGGAAGTGGCATATGCGGACGATGTCCTCTTCTTCTCTGAGAATGCAGAAATAGCCATCCCAGAAATCTTTAACCTGATTAATGACTAGTCTAAAGTCTCCAATTACACACTAAACAAGAACCAAACAGAGGTCTTCCCTCGCAACCCTATAAGTACCCCCATAACCCTTGGCAATAGCAACCTCAAATGGCAAAATCACCATCTTAAATACCAAGGCCTACGCATAGGAAAGTCATTTTCCGATTCTCGCACACAAATTGAAAACATGCTGTTAAATAGAATACAGGACCTCATTGATACATAGTCTCCCAAGCACATGACCTGGTGGGGAAGATTAGAATGCAACAAAATGCTAATACCACCACAGATGAACTTCATAATTGTAATTGTAATTTATATTTATATAGCGCATTATCACCAACGGTCTCTAAGCGCTTGTTTTGGGAACCCGTCCTGGTTTTTCCCTGTGAGATAACCCGTACTGGGCACACCCAAGATGAAAGCCAGGCATCCCGCCGCTGTGGGGGCATAGTGGAGATTAAGCAAGCTATGGCCCAGAGTTGTAGAGTGTGAACCCGTGATTCGAGCAAGCACCAAAGCGAGAATTATTGAGTCCGTGGACATTTTGGGCTCCAGACCCTGCCGTGTCGGGAATTGGACCCTGGTCCCGGGTCTGACCCCTGCTTCATGGTCTGCCTCTTCTAACCATTGAGCCACACTTCTCCACAATCAGTATGTTTACTCTACAACTTTCCAGGTCATTCTTTAAACTCCTCAACTTGGCCATTGCCCAATTTATTTGGTGAAGTAAAAAACACAGAATCACTACTAAGGTCTTAAAATAGATAAAGTGAGGGGCGGAGTAGGCCTTCCCACCCTCAGCAAACGTCCAATGGCATTTATACTCAAACAGTTCATACATTGGTTCCATCTCAACCCCATGCTTCCCCTACCCATGTGGACAGACCTCACCCCCATTGCTGCTATTTTAGTGAATCATTTCAAGCACAGTCACTCAGCAAATATACTCAGGGATATTGTTCTAGCAGAGAAACATCTGGACTGTAAAAGTACTATCAAAGTCAAACACTCATCCTATGCATCACTCTTGCACAATCCATTAATAAAATTGGATGGTAAAACCCTCCCCTCGCTCTCCTGGTAAACTCACAATGTCCTTTACACTAGGAATATATTTGACAGATCTCTTCTACATACTGCCTTTCATATTCCTAACTAGAAATTTTATAACTTCTTCAAACTCAAAGTTGTGATCATTCATAAACAATCCTTCGGGAACCCACAGTACCCAAACCTGCTAAAGAAACTTGCCTTACTTGCATCCTAAAACCACCAAGGCCCTAAAATCTACTAAATTCTCCAGCAATACACACCCAGGACTATACATAAAAACAATAACAGATGGTCTGACTCTTGCCTTTTCGGGAAGGCCACACTCATCTAACCAAAGTAAATTGGTCTTTAGTTTGAAAGCATGCAACCAAGCTCAAGATTTCCCTTGTCACCCTACAATGTAAATACTGGTGCCTACACAGATCTTTCTGGACCCCAGAAAAACTATGCAAATTTGGCCTATTAAACCCAAACAAATGCTGGAACTGCTCTTCGTAGGCTGGTGACATCAAACACATGTTTTTTTCACTGCCCCTTGCTCCGCTCCAACTGGGAGGACATTAACAAAACCATAAACAATATCTTCCACTGTAAAGTGATTCTGGACCCAGTGTTAATCTGCATAGGACCATGGACTCTCTCTAATCCTACACCACTCAACAAAACAGAACTGCTACTATTTGATTTACCCCATACACTGAGTGTCAAAACGATCCTTTACGATTGGAAAGACTTCAAATCTAGTTTTTACCAAACTTGGTGGGCCTGGGTATGCTTCCGCAGAAGCGTGGACAACACTATCCTCAATAAAAAAAATGTAAATAACATATTGCGAATGCTTTGGTTACCACTAGATGCGCACATGCAGACCTTCACTTCCTCCATTAAAGGTATTGAGCTACAAAACCCTGAGGAATTGCTCTCTTCGCTTAACTAAAAACTTGTCATACCCCTTCCCCCTCCTCCCCTTGCCCCTCCTGCATACTATTATCCATCAATCTCTCTTATCTCTTCTTCTCTCTCGTCTCTTGTTTCCATGAAAAGTAAACACTCAGCTGAACACGGAAAATATTCTGGCAGTTGTGGCAACCAATATATTTGACATCTGGTCTCATTCAATAAATGGTACTTTTCTGATGTATGTTGACACCATCCAGAATAAAGTATACAAATGTTTTTTTCTTTGATTGGTCTCGCAGGTGTTATACATAATTACTGTCCTGCCTCAGGAACACTTTCAATAATGGGAAGTTGAGTGTTCCACAAGGTACAGAGGCCAGATGTATATTTAAGAACAGGGTTTTACTGAGCACACCTAAAGCGAGTGAACGGCAGTTTATTTATTTTTTTAAATAGAAATGGTCCTTCCTCTAAATCTGGGGCCTTATTTATGAAGGACTTGCGCCGCCGGTGCGTCACTTTTTCCCATGTTAAAAGTGACGCACCGGCGGCGCAAGTCCTTCATAAATAAGGCCCCTGGTCCTCAAATAATATCTGAGTAATCACTACCGACATTCAAAAGCACCATCATTTTTTTGTATAATGATAAATCTATACGCGATGAACTTTCAAATATAAACTGTACGCTCGCACCACCTTATCATTGTCTTATTTAAAAAAAAACACACAAAATAAAAAGCATTTAAAAAAACAAAAACTTCAGAGTTTCGCAATAATTTGATATCACAGTAGGAGCTTTTAGTCCAATGAACTGTCCCGCACCCATTTCTGACGCATTTGGCATTCCTCTCATTGCCAATTACTAAATTTATATTCGCAATAGTACTGTCGTGTTCTTTAATAAAGTTATTGTGTGCCCATTTAAAAGTCCAATACTTAAGCTCATGATAATATAAGCTCACACATAAAAACATTTGCTTACAGACATCTTGTAGTCCTCTCAGTTCAGTGTCAATTCCCCGTTGGAATCCATATGTGATTGAAAACTGAAGCCTGCATTTCAGATCAACTAAACATTTAATAATAGGGAAGTTTTCTGTTTTGGCACAAGTGAATATTTCAAGTACCCAACCATCTTATGAAAAGATGCAATTACATAAAATATTGCCTTTGTCGCAGCCATTGCTGCGTGCTGTTTCGATTTGATGTACTGCAGCATTTCTTTTATTATGGCATTCGTCATCTGTTGTAAAACATGGCTGATGACCTATTGTGACAAGGCTCCTGTGGCTTACTGTAGCACAATAAAGCAGCACAGACAGACTTTTCACCAGAGGGGGATTATTGTCTTTATATTGCTTCATGGCTCCCATTTTGCCACTGCAAATTTCAGCACACCATGGATGC
Organism: Lissotriton vulgaris; assembly: GCF_964263255.1. NCBI lineage: Eukaryota > Metazoa > Chordata > Amphibia > Caudata > Salamandridae > Lissotriton > Lissotriton vulgaris. The sequence continues at coordinate 1,784,465,736 of NC_141689.1, forward strand.
AGTAATCATCCAAATGAAAGGAAGACACGATTTATTCTAAATTCCTTTCAAATAAGCTAACACAATTTGTGTGGGTGGAGGGGGGGGGAGGGGTTGAGGGTTGGTTGTTACTATGTTGCACATTTTGCAATGTCGATAAGCTCTCATTCGCTTCCGAATCCGGATGGCATGGCACTGGAATGCGGACAGAGCAGTGCGACTGGTGCGGCCGCGCTGGGTGCTGACTTGGAGAGAGTGCACTGACCTCAAGGGGTGCGCAGGGTTTAGTAATAACTTACATTTAAAAGCACCTTCTGCAGAGTTCCTTGCACGCAGCTTTCAGACAGAATTAAAATGTCAAGATAACTCTTCTGATTAATGTTCCTGCTGGAAGGAGAGATAGGCGTTTTGTATAGTGGCAGTTTTGAATCACCACAAAGTAGCGCAGCGGGTTAATGTGCTTGCTGCAAAGAACAGATCTGTATTTTATGTGGCTAGCTGAGTGTAATATTATAGCCAGCCTTTACTAGTGCTTTAAAACAAAGGAAATGCATGTGAGAGAGGAGCTGTGGAAAGGTGAGGGGCACTTTTGCAAGGTGATATAGACGAAATCCAAGGAGAAAATCATGGGGAGGGGGGGTTTGCTGAAAAAAAGTGTTGCACCAGGCACCACCAGCACTAAAGCCAGCCCTGGTGGACTATAATGTTTGTTTCTTGGTTACATGCAAAAAAACATGAAAAGGTCTTAGAACTTCATGGAAATGTAATAAAATGCTGACATATCTTTCTTTATTTACCAAACAGTCTGCACGTGGGAGGCATCTGGAATAAACAACTCACAAAGGAGGGGTAATGAAAAAGGTAAAGCTGATCTCATATGATGAAGATAGTCAGGGTGCGAGCAGAAAAAGCATATGTAGATGACTCTACATACTTATGTTTAGAAAGTCCCATCGAAGTATGTGGGGCACGATTCACAAAGGGAAGCTTACACTTTTGTGTAAGTTTTCTACTGTTCGGTATTCACAAAGTTAAACTCAAACCAAAAGCTTAACATTGTAATTCCATAGTCGCCCTAATCTTTCTATTTTGCCACTAGGTGCGCTGCTAGTGTGCATATGTCAGCACCCAACTTCATTTACAGCTCAAACTGAGCAGCAAGCAACTTCAAAATGCTAAATTTTTATATAGAACGGTGAGGAGGTTAGAAATTAGCATTTTCTCAATGGAAAACCCTTGAGATGTCTAAATGTTGCCAACAACATCTGCCTTTCCTGGAGGCTTTTGAATGAACTGTTTATCAGTACACACATACTGCACTTCAGAAATTATCAGACTACTGAAAATGGAAGTAATTAATTATTTTTCATTAGTAGTTTCAGGTCGTTTGCATATTGGATTTACGTAAATAACACTTGGTTGCGCGAAGCACATTTGCATGATAGCACGTCCTAATTTAATTCTGAAATGCATACATACATATTAAACCTAAGCAGCTCGATACTACATATGGTCTTTTGGAAGTTTCGCACCGCATTAACATACAAAGCAGCAGCCATCAGCACACGAAAACAGGAGAATCCACCAAGATACTAACAGTTTTTAAATTTTAGATGGCCCTCAAACAGACTCATACTATACCATAAAGCGACCAGTTTCCGGTTGTATAAAAGGGCCGAGGAGGCACATGAGCAACTTAGGCATTCATTACGATCACGGTGAATCCGCCACCGGCAGCCTGTTGGTGGTGGATTCACCGCCAAATTGCGGTCATTCTCCACCTGCCAAATTATCATGTCATGCGGTTTTCTGGCTGACGGAATTCCCAATTATTCAGATTGCCTGGCAGGCTCACTAAACATACCTAGAATGGTGGCAGTGTCTAACAGGCACTGTCCACCATATTAGGATGCTTAATCTCCGCAATCCTAGAATGGCAGTTCATTCGCCATTCAAAGGCTGGCGAAGATTGAATTTGGGGCCCGTTGCGGACCCCCCTTCAGCAAGGGCACTTTTCTACTGCACTTGGGGGCACCTATGGTGCCCCCTACATTTGCCTGCACTATGTGGCTGGCACCGCATGGAGCCTGCCACATAGTTCAGGGAAATGAAAATTTGTATTTTTACCATTGCGGCGGGTGCTGCAATGGTAAACATGCCCAATGCCACTGCCACTGTAGTTGTTGCATTGTGATTCCATGGGCGGGACTGCCGTTATATAGGTGGTTAGTCCCAATTGCTGTAACAATGGCAGACATACTCAGGTCTGTCCATCATCGTAATGAGACCCTAAGTTCCCAAATCACTTGCCCCTCCTGAATATGGTGGGCCAACAGAGGTCACCCCTGACCACGATCACCCTGACCAGGAGGCAATGGCGTAGCATGCTCCCTCAGCCCCTGCAGTGCTGCCCCCCCACCCCCAGTGCTGCAGGGGGCCCCCTTAGCACAGTACTCTGGCCTGAGAGCTCCTGGTAAAATCCGAGGTGGGGGCCCCTCCGTGTACCTTGCAGAGGGGCCCCCTCAAGTTTCGGTATGTCATTGCCAGGAGGTGAAAATAAGTTTGAATACATTGTGTGACCTCTGGCACTCAATGCTTATTACTGGATCAACCAAGGAAGCTGAGGATAATATAATGGAACAGTTGTGGTTGGTGACTTTTGAAAATAGTGGGGCATAACATTCGGGAATCAGTGTTTCTTGTGGCAAAGCGAGCGAGCCTGAGAAACATAGGAGGTGTGGGAAACAGGGAATGGGCTTTTTGAAACAGAATGGCAACTGGAGCTTTCTAAAGCAAAAAGCTTGATAAAGAACTGGTGAACATGTAGTCTTGAAATATTTCAACACAGTAAAACCTGTCCCATGGCAGGGGTGGGAGTTGTTTGCATCATTACCAGGGCTTTAGGTGGACTGAGTTTGTCTGGGTCTCAGACCCATTAGTAATTACAAATTGACATTGAAATTAGTCTTATGAGACCCTAAATTCACATCCTGAACTTTACTGGCAAAATCATTTAGAATCTGATTCACAAAGGTAAACTTCTACTTTTGTGTATGTCTAAAATTGTTTACTATTTACAAAGGTGTTTTACTTCTAGTATCTTTACGACTGCGGACTTTCTGCAAATAAAAATATAGTACTGTTCTGTCTTTTTATTCGCAGAGTCTCTGCAGCCGTAAAGATACTTCTAGTAAAATACCTTTGTGACAACCAGACAATCATAAATGTACACAAATGTGTACTTTTACCTTTGTGAATAAGGCCTTGTTTGGTTTCTGCATAATCATTGTAAACAATGTTATGGTCATGAACATCAGCAATTTAATTCCTGTTTAGGTTTCATGTTTTACTTAATCTTAAACTTAATCTTGCATTCTCCAAGAATTGTTGCTATTTCTAGGATGATGTGTTTCTGTACTTTTCGATGTAGCCTATTACTCATGTATCATGCATACATAGAACCATGTTGACTCCAGGTGTTTACAAAAGGCTAATATTTAGAGCTCTGGCATTGAGGAGTAAGACAGTGCAAGTGTATTGCTGTGCCTGTCAGTGGTTCAGAAAACTATTCAAAATAGATCAGGGATCTCCAATCTTTTCTCTAATAAGAGCTACTCACTTTCATGGAAATCATCCATAGCTACTAATACTTTTATTAGTGTAATAATGACCACATAAGACAAGATTATATTAGTGTGGTTGCTATATGCAAGATTATGAGCACTTCAGTCTCAGCATGGTTGTCAGCAGTAATGTACAAAATACTTTTGTAATGTACATGGGACTCCTGGACCCAGAGCCTTGTTTCCCCAGAATGTTAGTAACCGAATTGAGCCTTATTTAGCTCATTCAAAGGTTACATTTTTGGGGGATTTTAACTTTCATTTAGAGAAGATGGTTTACCCTGAAACACAGGCCTTTCTGGAAGTCATGGAATCTTGTGGTTTCCCTCAGTTAGTGAAGAGTGCCACACATACGGCAGGACACATCCTTGATGGGATTTTTTCCAATGACCCCAGGGTCTTGGTTCTGGATCCTTTTCCCCACTCCTGGTCTGACCATTTTGCTATTAATTATACCCTTGTAATGGCAGCACCTGCTCTGAACACCTGTGGCAGGAAAAGGGTCGAATGGAGGAGAAATCTCAGACGGGTTAGTAAAGAGGCTCTTCTTGATAAACTTGGTGAATATTGCCCCTCTTCTTATGTTGATGCTAATGTCTTGTACAATGAGTACAAGACATTAGCCTCTCTTGCCCCCTTTGGACTCTCTTGCCCACTTTAAAAAGCATTATGAGGCAAAAAAATGTCCTTATGCCCCTTGGTTGTTTGAGAGATTGAGGAAACTAAGGCAGGGTTGCCGACAGCAGGAAAGAGAATGGGGACAGGCTTTTCGAGAGTAGAAAGGTAACTCCATAAAAGCCGGCTAAGGGAATATAAGGATGCTATTAGAGACAAAAAGGTTTCTTACTTTTTACCCATGACAGAAGCTACTAGATCCTCTAGGGAACTTTTCTCTAATCTCAACTCCCTCTTAGTCCCTGTGACTAGTGGCAGCACAGAGTCTTCCCAGGACTTCTGCGATAAAATGGCAGACTTTTTTCATACCAAGATTAAGGACATTTATACCTCTCTAGAGAATCCAAATCTGGGGAAGGTTAAAAAAACATCTCTTCTTCTTGATTCAGTGAAAGTTCCTACGGGGAACTGTCACCTACAATCTTTTCCACCTATTCTTCAAGAAGAAACTGAATCGCTGTTAAGAGGGATTAGGTCTGGGTCCCCAATTGAACGGTGTCCTCTTAATATCCGGAAACTGGGAAAAGAGGTAGTTATATCTCCTCTAACAACTATCATCAATCCCGCCATCTCTGTCTGCCAATTTCCCACCGCATGGAAAACTACAGTGGTAAAACCCCTGCTCAAGAAGGCCTCCCTTGATCCAACTGAATCCAAAAACTATAGGCCTATCTCTTTGTTGCCTGTCCCTGCCAAAATCCTGGAAAGACATCTTAACCGCCATCTCAGTTACTACTTGGAGGAATACCAACTGCTCGATGTTTCACAGCATGGGTTCAGGAGGGAGCACAGCACAGACTCTGCACTAACCATTGTCTTTAACAACATTCAGCAACAGGTTGATGCTGGTCACACCGCCTTGCTGATCCTCCCTGACCTGACTGCAGCCGTCGATACGATCTCCCCAAGTAGGCTGGTTGGTAGGCTCCAGGACATTGGGATAGAGGAATCTGCACTTAACTTGTTGTCATCTTTCCCCAAGTAGGCTGGTTGGTAGGCTCCAGGACATTGGGATAGAGGAATCTGCACTTAACTTGTTGTCATCTTTCCTTATGGATCGGTCACAGATAGTTAAGATGGGTCAATTCTTGTCTGCCCCCAAAGAATTGTTTTGTGGAGTACCTCAGGGATCCTCATTGAGTCCTACTCTCTTCAATATCTATGTAGCCCCGCTCGCTGCTGGGGTTAGGTCTTTTGGTTTAGAGGTCCTATCCTAGGCTGATGACACTCAGATTCTGATTTCCATCACAGAGAGTGTCTCAGCCTCAGCAGCAAATTTTAAAAATTGCATGCAATTAGTGGCTGCATGGATGGTGGAGAATTATCTAAGACTCAATGGGGATAACATTGAGGTTATCATTTTTGGAGACAAGCTGGATATTTGGTCCAAGGCCTGGTGGCCTGTTTCTCTAGGAGCCTGCCCTGTCCCCTGTCTAAGTGCCAAGAATCTAGGCATTATTGTAGACTCCTCTTTGTCATTAAAGTCACAAATAAATAAAACCGTTGCAACATGCTTTGGGATGCTAAGGACTCTTTGGAAGATCTTTAGTTTTCTCTCCCTCTCAGCTCGGAAATAGGCAGTGGTTGCCCTTGTGGTATCTAGGTTGGATTATTGCAATGCCATTTATTTAGGAATAAAAAGGGGACTTCTGCATCGACTCCAACTGATGCAGAATGCAGCGGCTAGGCTGGTGATGGGTCTTCCTAAATTTCATGCTATCTCATCCACCATTGGGAGCCTTTACTGGCTCCCACTTGGGAGGAGAATTGTGTTTACAGCACTTTGTATGGTACACAAGGCCTTGCACAACAAGGGTGCTGAAGGCATTAATAAACTGTTTCACAGATATATTCCGAGCAAGAACCTCAGATCTGCTAGTATGAATTGGGTAACAGTTTCTAGGTTTAGGAAAGCCAGATGGGGGGGGGGGGGGTTTCTCGCTGTTGGGAACCAACTTGTGGAATCTGCTTCCTCTCTCAATCTCCAATTTGGAATTCAATTCTGCCTTTAGGAAATCTTTGAAGACCTGGCTTTTACCTTGCTCCAGCCCTCATCTCCCTTAATTCTTGAGTTTTAGTAATCTGTGAACTTTGATATACTGACCCTGTCTGCAGCGCCTTGATGCCTTCGGGCTAAGTTCGCGCTTTAAAAGTTTTATATTCATTCATTCATTCATTTGTCAAAGTGGAATGCCTCTTCGTGGATAATCCATAACAACCAAGGCTGCAACGCCACGGAAACGAAGATAGTTGTAAAAATTCTCCCCAACATTGTCTCATTTATCACTCAATTGTCAGCTTTAACTATATTTTGTATTTTCAAACATTTTTCTCTAAACAACAGGTTAAGATTTCCAAAAAAACACACATTTCTTTGACTCAATTATACATTTCAATTTTGGCACACATATATTTGTTCAACGAACCAAAGGCTTCTGATTTAGTAGGATGGGCTACCCAAAGACCAGCCACCTAGAGGTTGCAGGAGATCTACCAGTGCTCACAAACTACGAGTTGAAAAAACCTGGTATAGATGGCCACTCAATCCTTGGCCTTTCCGCAGAGCACACAGCGCAATGATCACATATTCTAGCTGCAATTCAGATTCTGTGCAAATGTGTGTGAAGGAAATCGACAGTTGTCTAAATATTGACAAAGCGAAAGCAAAAAATAATTTTGTACTTAGGGTTTGGTGGTGTGTTGTATGTTTGGGGGAGCTAAAGTGAGGAGATGAGAGGAAGCACATTCAGGAGGGAGTGAAGAGCGGGGGTCTAGTAGTGAGTGAACATAATGGGTAGGATTGAGACCTTTTGAAAACCTCTTTCAATTGCCTCAGTAATGTTTAATTCACAGTCTCATATTTAAAACCTTTCCAGTCTGAATTGTTTACAAAAAAGCCAATAGGTGTCGCTGGTTTTAGATGTGCATCAGTTGTATTACATCTGGATTCCATACAGAAAGCTCAGAGAGGCACCAAAATCCTGTTTGGGTGGAGCACAGTGGAATTCACAGAAAATAAGTTTGCAGGTTTAAGCCATGCCCTTAATTACACAGGCCACACATTTCACTACACAGGCCGTGTCCCATTTAAAGACACCCCAAAGCACACCTCTCCATCCAAATTGATGCCCTAGTCAGTAAAGTAATTATTTAAATTAAATTGTTTTAAAGTTTATTGTCATAAATAAAATGTAACTTAGCATAACTTGTCCAATTACTCCTGATGCTACATTATCTAAACCTTATCTTATGTGGAATTTCAAGTATTTTGTGATGATATACTAACTACTTGCCCCAAAGTAAATGTGTTAGGTTCTATAGCTATTCAATGCCACTGATCAAAGCAGTTGTAAGTACAGTCAGCAACATAAGTTACAGAAAGTCTGTTAAAGTATTATGACTTATTTACTTACAAAAAGGCAATATATTGGGCTGACACTAGTGGTAAAGCGTGGGTTAGTAACAGCAAAATTTCAAAAAGGACATGAAAGAGGGAATTAATAGAATTCATTGATGTAATACCAATATTTAGGAGCTGATTCCGATGTTGGACGGACCTGGTTCCATCCGACATTGGTCAGGAACCATGAATGACCGACCTGCAAGTACTATGTGACAGCTCGTACGTTTCACAATGGGAGCTTGCATTCTGAGCGGAATGCCTGCCCGCCTTCTGAAATAAAGGGGTGCAGTTCATCCCTGCACCCTGTGGCTGGCACCCAAAGGTGCCTTCCCCTGGGTGCAGGGATCAACAGAGAGGCACCATAGGTGCCCCCAGGCTGCCAGATGGAAGGGCTTCGACATCGGAAGGACCCCTTCCGTCCGCATATGAAGGTATTGTTCAGATTCCTTTCCAACTAAGCCATTCCGATGGGCTCGGTCGGAAAGGAATCTGCCTCAGATTTCCAGACGGCTTCCGACGGGCTCCCAGAGCCCGTCTGCCATCCAGAAATCCTTCAGTACTCCCCCGGCTGCCTCTTTACAACCAAGGAAGTACGATGACAGTTTTCCACTGACTTTTCGTGCTGGTGTTTCCGGAATGAATAAGCAGTCAGAAACTGTCTTTGGGGGGGCTCCCAGTAGGGCCCCCATTGATGTGAGGCCATAAAATGGCAGCCCTTCCCTGCACCCGGTGGGAGGCACCTTGGGTTGCCGGCCATAGGGTGCAGGGATGAACTGCACCCCTCTATTTCACAATGCGGGCATGCATTCCTGTCAGAATGCATGCTCCCATTGTGAAACATACAAGTGTTCAGTCACATTGTACTTGCAGGGCCCTAACCAATGGCAGTAGGTCTGTCGGCCATGGTTGCAGTGTACCTGATGCACTATTCAAATCATGACCATATTGCCTGTAAGGTAACTAACTACACTTGTGACTGTTTATTCAGTATTTAAATATAGCAATATTTGGTGTTGAGAGGAATTCGGACTACTTTTGCACCGGTGCTACTTCAGCTACAGCACATTAAAATCATGGCCTTACTGCATGCTAGATAACTACACTTGTGACTGTCTGTTTAGTAGTAAGGTTTAGCAATATTCTGCGTTTAGTGAGGTCCCTAGAGCTTTTGGCTACTGCACCTGCTACCCCACTCAATTCAAGCTGCTTTTAAGCACAAGATAACTGCAATTGTGTCTGCCTGTTTAGAAGTGAAATATAGCAATCTTCTGTATTTCGAGGCGGTCATGAGAAATTTTGGGCCCGGTGCCACTGGGATCTCTGATACAACATTGAGTCAATATTATCATATACAAAAATATCGACACCCAATACACAAAACTGAAATGACACAAACATCAATAAAAAAAATTGTTAAAAAAAAATTCAATAAAAATATCGACAACAAAAAACCCACAAAAATATAGATAACATTAAAATCACATATAACACAACAAAAACATCAATATAAATAATATTGACAACACAAACATCGAGAAGATGCATATAAACAATACCAAACACTAACATTTAAAAATAAACAATTTTCAATAATATAATAAAAGGACATACACCAAACATTAAAAACAAACACAAAAAAATAAAAAAATCATGAAACTAAAACACAAACAAATACACTGAAAAACCAAAAACAAATAAATAAACCAAAAATACAACATACAAAATATCAAAACTATCAAAATAAAAAAATATATATATATAATATAAAAAAATAACATTTATTTACGCTTACACTTTAATTAGACTAATAAACAAAATAAAAACAAACCTTAAATAAACATAATTAATATTAAACAAATTCAATTATAACTGCTAAAAAATTAATAAAAGCTATCTCGACCAATAAATGTAAACTACACCAACAAAAACCAATAGAAAACTCTAACTAATTAAATAAACACTATAATATCAATCGATTAATTAACACAAAATTTACCATGAAACTTTGCAAGACAGAAAACAGAATGAAAAATAACTAAACAATCAGCTTTACAGAAAAACTCTCATTAAAGGTAAGAACAAAACTTTTTAACTAAATAAATAAAATTAGCTTAAAAAATTATAAACAAATTTACTAAACCTATAACATATTTTCCTTTATATACAGCAAATTGTACTTCACTAAAACTGCACCTAGAAAATTCAAAACAATGATTTACTTCCAAAACAAGTACAAAATCAACATTTACGAAAAATACAAAGTAAGTATATGCCTTAACCAACAAATCGAGTAAACTAATAAAAAAATAATTTTGTGAAAGCAATATATGACTAACAAATACTTTTCTCTTAAAAGCTTCTACAGACTTCCACAGAACAACATCAATAAAATAAACTTCATAAACTAAAAATAGTAAGTATTTATTTTACAACCGAAGGGCGAATTCCAATTTCGTCCGGAAGGGCTCCGTACTTAGGGGTCGATTAGGATGGCGGACGGAAGGACGACCGCCAGCCTGGGGTAGGCGGAAAATGCCTTTTTCCTGTTGGCCAGCCGCGGCCAGTCCGTCCGCCATATTAGGATGGGAAGCACTGTCAAATGTCCGTACACCACGGAAGAACAAGCACCGCCGCGTAAATACATCCGACCTCGCTGCGGACGTAACCAATCCAGAGACACTACCGTACGGAATGACGTCCCCGACCGTCCAAGTAATCACGATGGCGTAAAAGACACAGCAAATCGTAGCGGAAAAACCACCAGCCTGAACACAGCGGATTCACCACAGCGGAGATGCAAAACATTGCAGGGAGATTCCCACAACAGGCAGATCGCCGTCATGGACCCTGCTCTGCACGCATTTCTGCTCCTCTTCGTGCTCCACCACCAGCAAGTCATGGACCGTCGCCGACGACGATGCAGGTACGCAAACACACGGAAGGGGAGTACCTGCCGGGGCTGTGACGTAGGGGAGGGGCATGTTGGGGACACAGCATTTACGATAGCCCCAATATATCAACACTGCAAGGAGAACCCCAGGAATGACCCAGCGAAACCAGTACACAGGAATAACTTGCTTTATTGCACATAATAGGGGTTCACTCCCAGAGTAGCCAGGAGCATGGACACTGGATAGAACAGAACAGGTACATCTGAAGCAGCACATGAGAGGGGAACGAGCATCAACAGGCCATGGTACAGAACAGAGCAGGTATATCTGAGGCAGCACATGAGAGGGGATAAGTGCATCAACAGTCCATGGCAAAGAACAGGTACATCTGAGGCAGCACATGAGAGGGGCACAGAGCATCGACAGTCCATGGCAAAGAACAGGTACATCTGAGGCAGCACATGAGAGGGGCAACAAGCATCAATAGGCCCTGGTAAAGAACAGAGCAGGTCCATCTGAGGCAGCAAATGAGAGTGACAACGAGCATCAACAGGCCAAGGTACAGAACAGAGCAGGTACATCTGAGGCAGCACATGAGAGGGGATAAGTGCATCAACAGTCCATGGCAAAGAACAGTTACATCTGATGCAGCACATGAGAGGGCACAATGCACCATCCTAACAGCAACAGGGCAGTGTTCACAACAGAGCAGGCACATCTGAGGCAGCAAATGAGAGGGGATAAGTGCATCAACAGTCCATGGCAAAGAACAGGTACATCTGAGGCAGCACATGAGAGGGCACAGAGCATCAACAGTCCATGGCAAAGAACAGGTCCATCTGATGCAGCACATGAGAGGGGCACAGAGCATCAACAGTCCATGGCAAGGAACCAGTACATCTGATGCAGTACATGAGAGAGTCACAGAGCATCAACAGTCCATGGCAAAGAACAGGTCCATCTGATGCAGCACATGAGAGGGGCACAGAGCATCAACAGTCCATGGCAAAGAACAGGTACATCTGAGGCAGCACATGAGAGGGGATAAGTGCATCAACAGTCCATGGCAAAGAACAGGTACAACTGATGCAGCACATGAGAGGGGCACAGAGCATCAACAGTCCATGGCAAAGAACAGGTACATCTGAGGCAGCACATGAGAGGGGCACAGAGCATCAACAGTCCATGGCAAAGAACAGGTACATCTAAGGCAGCACATGAGAGGGGATAAGTACATCGACAGTCCATGGCAAAGAACAGGTACATCTGATGCAGCACATGAGAGGGGCACAGAGCATCAACAGTCCATGGCAAAGAACAGGTACATCTGAGGCAGCACATGAGAGGGGCACAGAGCATCAACAGTCCATGGCAAAGAACAGGTACATCTGAGGCAGCACATGAGAGGGGATAAGTGCATCAACAGTCCATGGCAAAGAAAAGGTACATCTGAGGCAGCACATGAGAGGGGATAAGTGCATCAACAGTCCATGGCAAAGAACAGGTACATCTGAGGCAGCACATGAGAGGGCACAACGCACCATCCTAACAGCAACAGGGCAGTGTTCACAACAGAGCAGGTACATCTGAAGCAGCACATGAGAGGGGCTCAGAGCATCAACAGTCCATGGCAAAGAACAGGTACATCTGAGGCAGCACATGAGAGGGGCACAGAGCATCAACAGTCCATGGCAAAGAACAGGTACATCTGAGGCAGAACATGAGAGGGGATAAGTGCATCAACAGTCCATGGCAAATAACAGGTACATCTGAGGCAGCACATGAGAGGGCAAAATGCACCATCCTAACAGCAACAGTGCAGTGTTCACAACAGAGCAGGTACATCTGATGCAGCACATGAGAGGGCACAATGCAGCATCCTAACAGCAACAGGGCAGTGTTCACAACAGAGCAGGTACATCTGAGGCAGCACATGAGAGGGGCACAGAGCATCAACAGTCCATGGCAAAGGACAGGAACATCTGAGGCAGCACAAAGACGTGTGTCATGCGCCCCGTCCCATGGATATTAATAATGCAAGGGTTGTCACAATGGACAATCCAGACACCAAGTACAATGACATGTGAGTGATGGAAACTGGACCTCACAGCACAGAACCAGGTGGACTGATTGACCTAGTAGCTTCGGACACAGTGGCAGGATCTGATACAGGATTGGGAGATACAGCCACAGTATCAGTGACTGACACATGAGCCAGAGACCGAGACAATCTGCCAGCACCAGAAACAGGAGTGTGAGACACAGCCACAGCTCTAGTGACTGACACATGAGCCATAGACCCAGACCCACTGGCAGCACCAGAAACAGGAGTGTGAGACACAGCCACAGCTCTAGTGACTGATGCATGAGCCAGAGACCCAGACCCACTGGCAGCACCAGAAACAGGAGTGTGAGACACAGCCACAGCTCTAGTGACTGACACATGAGCCATAGGCCCAGACCCACTGGCAGCACCAGAACCAGGAGTGTGAGACACAGCCACAGCTCTAGTGACTGACACATGTGCCAGAGACCCAGACCCACTGGCAGCACCAGAAACAGGAATGTGAGACACAGCCACAGATGTAGTGACTGACACATGAGCCATAGACCCAGACACACTGCCAGCACCAGATACAGGACTGTGAGACACAGCCACAGATCTACTGACTGACACATGAGCCATAGACCTAGACACACTGCCAGGACATGTCCCTGTACAGTGACCAACAATTACCATGCCAGCATCTGAGACATGAGAGTGGCAGACACACACAGTAGCAGTACCTGAAACAGGAGAGGGCACAACTGACACAGTGCTACTACATAAGGCATGACAGCGAACAACAGACACAGTGCCTCTATCTGACACATGTGAGTGAACTGCAGCTGACCCACTAGGACCACTGAAATGATGAGCCACAGGGCCTTATGGGCCAGGAGGCAGGGTGGCTCTGGGAGCTGGGGACAGCTGTACTGGAGCGACACTGGGGTGGTCATGTGTCACTGGTGTTTGTCTCTTTTTCTTTGGGATATGTAAGGGCACCCTGGTAAGTGGTGCGGGCTCATCTGAAACATCACCCATTAAAGGTGGTTCATGTGCTGGTGGTGGTCTGCTCTCTGGGGACGTGCTGGACCCTGCTTGACGCTTGCTATGGCCCTGCCTTCTGCCCTCTGTATCATGTGTAATGGGGGATGCAACAACAGTGTACTCCTTCCTCTGCTTCACCCTGGTGTGGATGGGAGTAGAGGTATGGGGGGACTCCACCTCTGACACATGTGGTATACATTTCTTCAACAACACATGCTTCAGGGGACGCAGGGGTAATGGATGCCTGTCCTTGGTGGATTTCCTGTGAATGGGAGAAGCCTTGGCCCTGGGAGGTGTCCTGTCTTTGGAATTTGCCTTATCTGTGGGCGGTGCTCTGGCCCTGGGAGTTGCCCTGTCCTTTGTAGTGTCCTTGTGAGTGTCCCTGGCCTTAGGAGTTGCCCTGTCCTTTGTAGTGTCCTTGTCCTTGGGAGTGTCCCTGGCCTAGGGAGTTGCCCTGTCCTTTGTAGTGTCCTTGTCCTTGGGAGTGTCCCTGGCCTTGGGAGATTCCCTGTCTTTTGTAGTGTCCTTGTCCTTGGGAGTGTCCCTGCCTTGGGAGGTACCCTGTCCTTTGTGGTGTACTTGGGAGTGTCCCTGGCCTTAGGAGTTGCCCTGTCCTTTGTAGTGTCCTTGTCCTTGGGAGCATCCCTGGCCTTGGGAGTTGCCGTGTCCTTTGTAGTGTCCTTGTCCTTGGGAGTGTCCCTGGCCTTAGGAGTTGCCCTGTCTTTTGTAGTGTCCTTGTCCTTGGGAGTGTCCCTGGCCTTGGGAGTTTCCCTGTCTTTTGTAGTGTCCTTGTCCTTGGAAGTGTCCCTGGCCTTGGGAGGTGCCCTGCCCTTTGTAGTGTCCTTGTCCTTGGGAGTGTCCCTGGCCTTGGGAGGTGCCCTGTCCTTTGTAGTGTCCTTGTGAGTGTCTCTGGCCTTGGGAGGTGCCCTGTCCTTTGTAGTGTCCTTGTCCTTGGGAGTGTCCCTGGCCTTGGGAGGTGCCCTTGCCTTGGGAGTACCTTTTGAGGGGGATGCCTGTGTCACATGTGAATCCCTGTCCCCTAACTCCCCATGAGGACCCAGTGTGTCAACTCCAGGGTAGCTGATGTTGTATTCTGTGAAAGATTCCCTGTCCTAGGGGATGGTGTCTGTGGACTCTGTGCCCTGCCTTTCTGCCTGTGGCTGCTTCTAGTGCAATACCCAGAAAATGAGGCCTGGTCTGAAATGTCACTCTCCCCTGAGACCTCAAGTGCTGTGGATGGGGGAACTGAAGTGGAACCTTGTCCATGTGACTGTTGAATGGCTGCAGACACTGTGTTGGATAATGACTGAACTGTTCTGTGGAGACCAGCAGCATCGCCATGCATCCCCTCCATGAATGCTACCACCTGCCCCAACTTCCTATCGTGGTCTTGGAATGCATTGATCATGTTGGTCTGCCCTACACACAGCTGTCGTAGCAGATCAACTGCCTCAGCACAAAGGGCAGTTTGTGTCACAGGGGCAGGGGCAGCGGTGCCTGCACCGAAGGCCACTCTGCTCCCCCTACGCTGGCAAGCACGAGCAGTACTTTTTGCCGTGGGTGGCAGTGTGGGCACAGTGTGCTGTGTACCGACTGAAGCTGAAGATTGCCCACTCCCTGTGTCTACCAACAGTGCTGACTCACCAACACTGTCTGAAGATGAAGACGATGGTGTCTCCACATGTGAGTCCTCAGGGACAGTTCTGTCCCCCTCTCCAGGGCTGCTCTCTTCAGTCTCATTCTGCGTGTGTGTGATCTCTGATCCGGATGCATTTCCACCAGTAAGCGCCGTCGTTCGTGGGTCAGTGCCCTCGGACAACGCTGAAAGAGAGTGAAAAGAGGTACACCTAAGTGCCACACTCACGTACTGCAAATTGCAAAATCAAAACTTCCTTGACTGCTGACCAAAATTTAGCACCCATCCTGCACACGAACCACCCCTACCAGAACATAGAACCGGGGGTGCCTGTGAAACATGTACATCAAACAAACAGGGCAAGTGCATGCTGACCACCACACATGTGATGCCATGGGACCAAAGACCTCAACGGCATGTCCTGGGACCCTGCACTACAATGCAACTGGTATGTCCACCTGGCTGACATGGATGCTAACGCTCACTCCGCTAATGGCACCAACATGCAATTGCAGCACAACATACACACCACGGACGTCTCTACTCTGTCTGAGCAGCAATACATGCATGCACTCACAAGTCACAAACCCATTCAGTCTGCTTACCGCTAGTTTGCTGCTGCTCCCCTCTCAACCGGGCAGACAGGTCAGGATGTGCCACAGCTATGATACGTAGCATTAGAGGGGTGATGGTACATCGTGCAAGCCGGCCTGATCTTGGAATCATCCCCAGTGTCATCTCTGCCACATTCTTGCTGAGCCTGGAGATGTCGTTCCACCGCTTGTGGCAGTGTGTGTGTCGCCTATTGCACACCCCCACTGCCCGTACGTCACGTTCTTTGGTCCTTCACACGGCCTTGCGAAGGTGCAGCTTGATCTACCATGATGAGAGACAAGAGGGGGCAAGTCAGTGGACAGTTGGCCATTCACACAGATAGGAGCAACACGTATCTTTCAGCAGCCATGCACAGTACAACACATGGGAAGGTCACACAGCACACCGCCAAGATTGCAGGAGCCAGGAGTCAGTGACCACCTTATGCACACCAACATGTCCCCCACTGCACTTACCACCTGTCCGGGGGCACCGTAGATCCATTCATAGTGGTGGAGCAAACCGTCCACAAGGACATCCAGCTCCGCTGCGGTGAAGAGACGAGACCGGATCTCTCGAACTCTTGGCATGGCAAGGTCCAGGACTGTGGCACACAAGCAGCAGTTGGTGGATTGCTCAGCAGCAGCAGGTAGAGGTGATGGGCGCAGGCAGCAGTTGGTGGATTTCTAAGCAGCAGCAGGTAGAGGTGATGGGTGCAGGCAGCAGTGGCTGGAAGCAGTGGATGTGTGCTGCTGAAATTCACACATTTATAGGGCCCTGAGCTCATATCAGTGGCACACATGTGCAGCAATTGGTTTTCCCTGGCTGCCTCATTCAAAATGAGCCTATGACTGGCCCTGCTGCGGCGGTGCACGGCTTCCGCTATTTTCAAAATCGCTTACACGTCCCGCGTTACCTGTTTCCATTGGCTACATGTGCAAGGACCATCACGGTCACATTCCGCCAACCGCATGTGCGCGCTACCGCGGTGGTGCATCTCTTGAACATCATCACTCACTGGCATTGCAATGGCGGAGCAAGGCATTCCGCAGCGGCGGGGCAGGCAACACATACACTTGAATGTGTAAGTGGAAATGGCAGTTGGTATCCCCCCTTTCAGTCACATAGCAGTAGGCAACGCAGACCGCCGGGTGCGGGCGGTGGGTGACCGCCATGTGTATTGATGTCACCCTGGCATGGATGGCCGCGGCCGGTCGCCCACCGCCGGGTGCAGGCGGTGGGTGACCGCCCTGTGTATTGATGTCACCCTGGCATGGATGGCCGTGGCCGGTCGCCCACCGCCGGGTGCGGGCGGTGGGTGACCACCCTGTGTATTGATGTCACCCTGGCATGGATGGCCGCGGCCGGTCGCCCACCGCTGGGTGCGGGTGGTGGGTAACCACCCTGTGTATTGATGTCACCCTGGCATGGATGGCCATGGCTGGTCGCCTACCGCCGGGTGCGGGCGGTGGGTGACCGCCCTGTGTATTGCTCTCACCCTGGCATGGATGGCCATGGCCGGTCGCCCACCGCCGAGTGCGGGCGGTGGGTGACCGCCATTTGTTTAATGTCACCCTGGCATGGATGGCCAAGGCCGGTCACCCACCACCAGGTGCCTACTGCACCCGGCGGTAGGCGACCGCCTGCACCCGGTGGTCTGCGGTGGGTGCTGCTATGTGGCTGAAAGGGGGGATACCAACTGCCATTTCCACTTGCACATTCAAGTGTATGTGTTAGCCTGCCCCGCCCCGCAGAATGTGTGCTCCGCCATTGCCAGTGAGTGATGATTTTCAAAAAGATGCACCACCGCGGTAGCACGCACATGCGATTGGCGGGGTGTGACCGTGATGGTCCTTGATCATGGAGCAATTGTTACGCACAATTGCAGTATCAAGGATCATCTTCTGTGTTGGCAGAAGGCGTACCAGGATGCTGTGTGTACACACACTGCATGTGTCCACACACATGTAATGTTTGTAGGTGTACATGTGTGTCAGGCCATGTCTGGAATGCGCCAAGAATCATTATGTCATGGCAATGGCCCGTGTCCAGGTGTCTCATTGATGTACATTAGTTGCATGTGTGGTCATACTATTGACCTTGCCAGTGGTTAACAAAGGCCACTGATGTGAGCCCAAGTTGCGTTATATGTGCATGGTTATGTGGTGACGTCTTGGTTTTGAGGTCACACGTTTCTAATTGTACACATCTACACAGTCCATTAAGGCTGTGTACCCACATTTTGAAGCAGTCGTGAGTGTGTGGTTTGTGTGTGCAAGTAGCAATGACGGGGGTATACATGCATCCCGTGTATGCGTCTGTGTGTCGCCTGTTGTATGTCCATGCCGGTCATGTGAGGATGCACAGCATTGTAGGTAGGGTCATGGGTGCATGAAGACAAGGAGGGTGTGTTCCATGTTCGTGTTGTGTGTGCACATACATGTGTGTCTGTGGGGATGCTTGTTCACACATGGTCCCTCAGTCATGTGATGTTGGCTGTTCTATCAACATGTGTGCACATACCATTGGACATGTTTGCACATAGGATGTTGTTTGTGGGTGAACATTGTGTGTGTAGTTAGCTGTAGTGCCTTATATTTCTGTCACGTCACACATACAATCAGTGTCTGCAACATGTATTATTTGTATTCTGTTGGTCAAGATGTGATAGTGTGTCACAGCTGTGCGGTGTTGGTCTATTGACATCTGCTCCCATCTACTCCCACACAGGAGGGCTTCAAATGTGCATCGACCATACACTGTGCTGGAGGACATGGTTGAAGAGGAGGTCATCCACAAATTCCGGCTTGATCGAACGACATTGCAGGACCTTGCAGCCCAATTGTCACCTCATCTGCAGCCACGCAGGCCATATCCAGGAGCAATTATACCCACAGCAAAGGTGATGGCGGCACTTCATTTCTTCGCGACTGTCACTTTCCAGTACACAATTAGTCATGCCAGGGGGATGTCACAATCCATGTTCAGCATGGTACTGCAGGATGTGCTGCAAGCCATGATGCATTACAAGGATGATTACATCCATTTCCCACGTCTGGCGAAGTTGGCTGCAGTGAAAGGTGACTTCTATGCCCTGGGCAGATTCCACACGTAGTGGGTTCCATTGATGGCACACATATTGGTCTGGTTCCACCCCAAGCACGCAAACCTGTCTATCGCAATCAGAAGCACTACCATTTTATCAATGTGCAAGTGGTGTGCCTGGCTGACAACATCATCTCCCATGTGTGTGCCAGATTTCCCGGGTCCGCACATGACTCCTACATCCTGCGGAGCAGCATTGTCCCCCAACCGATGGCTAATCTGCGCCAAGAACGTGCGTGGCTTGTAGGTGAGTGTGCTGTGATGACTACTGTGTTGTATGTGTGCCATGCTGTTCACACCAATCCTGTCAATGATGTATGTGTCTGTCATCCCCCCACCTAGGCGACTCTGCGTACCCAAACTACCTGTGGCTGCTAAGCTCCCTACGGAATCCAACTACCGCAGGTGAAATGCGCTATAATGAGGCACATGGGAAGACACGTCGGGTGGTGGAACGTACATTTGGACTGCTGAAGTCTAGGTTTCGCTGCTTGGATTAAACTGGAGGGGCCCTACAATACTCACCCGGCAAAGTATGCAAAATAGTGATTGCCTGCTGAATGCTCCACAACCTGGCCTTACGCAAGAACATTGAACTGATCTTGGACCCTGCAGACCAACAGGTTGCTCAGCCTCCCATACCACCCATGTCCAGTGATGAGGATAGTGGGGAGGAAGAAGGTGTGGACCAGAGGCTTCAGCTCATTGATCGCTACTTTCCTTGACTGTGAGTAACTACCTCTTGTGCTGCTGTTTAATGCGTAACGTATGTCTGCTGGTGATGGGTGGATGTGGTGTGTGAATGCTGCCTGTTATGTTCTGTTTGCACATGTGTGTGGGACATGGTGTACGAGCAATGCTCCCTGATGTGTGTCCTGTGATCCGCTTACTTTGAGATGATTGTGAGATGTGGGATGTTGCAGTACGTTGATGTGTGATGGGTGTGATTCAGTTTCATGACCTGTGCTTGTTGTTCTCTGATTGTCCATAGGTCACTCACACAGAGCCATGATTCCAAACAACATTAATCCCTGCACCTGGTGATGACAACAACTGTGACAAACCTGTGTTTCAACATGGAGATCACACAGCCTTCAGTGTTTCCGTGATTTTTATTTACAGGGTGTGAATTACTGTTAGTGCATATTTACAAATAGGTGTTGTGGGGGCAGTGTGAGTTGAAGGTCATGTCAGATGACAACACCGTGGGGACACCACATTGTGTGATGTACACCTAGTCCAACAGACTTAATGACAACATTCCTTGGGGCTCAGTAATGAAACACTGATACCCCTTGATCTCTATTGTGCCTCTCTGAACAGTCAACTCTGGACCCCGTGAGAGTTGGCAAATACACCATTCCGCTTACAAATCCCCCAGTTTCAATTTCATTAGTTGAGAATAACCGCCAACTAGCATTAATTCTGAGCCCCCTAAAAATGATCTCCGCTCAGCTACCCTGTCTACCATCAAATCATGGGGCTATAACCTTCACAAATAGTAATATAACTTGGGTGAGACACGTCTGTGCACATGTTGTGATAGCATAAGGTTTCTTTGGATAATACATTTTTAACACATGACAGCAGCCACACACTGCTATTTAAGTATTAATTACAGTGAGTACACAATATTGCCAGAAGCGGTTATTCTACCTTTTAATTCTTGACCATCAATAGGTTTAACATTGGGGACAGTAGCTAAAAACAGAGACCAATAAAGTGTTCTCCCCAGCATTGACCTCAATGGTCTAGTGTTCCGAGTCACGTGCCCAGAGCGTGCCGTGTCATGCGGTTCTCACCCAAATCACGTGATCGGGAGCTGGCATTTCACTCCCGGGCTGCAAAGTTCAGGTCCACGGACAAATGCAGGCAGGTCTGTAGCAAGAGAGTGCTGCTTTGGAAGTAAGTGGACTGGGAGATTTGCTTGGGCGTTGACCGGCTACTTTTGGGAGGGGGTTTCGCGCTGATCCCACTTATTATTTTCTAGATCCCACCGGCATGGCTAACCCCCCTCCCGTACCCATGACGAGAAGTCAGTCACTATTTCACGTAAGCCCTGAGTTTTCCATGCTTCGACATTTAAAAAAAGAATTGCTTACCTCAAATTGCATTCACCAACTAATCGCGCTTTGGATCGGGTCCGTCATTGAGCACCTTTAACTCCGATGCATAACTGGCAATGCATGAATCACGCAAAAATTTCTATTGAAAGTGCCAAATGTTACTCTTAGTTACCCGTACCAATTACCCCGATGATAGAAAATAAATACGGAGTGGCAGTATGTTTGACATGAGTGCCTGAGTCAGGGGTATGCATGGTTTTACCTGCATAAGAATCTCGGTAATTCATAGCAAAAGGTCGCCAAGCACATTAGAACTCTTGGATGTCTGACAAAAGATAACACTGAATTCACTTAAAGGTCATAGTATGTTTTTATGTGTGTTTTTTTTCTTACAGAGTCCTTTGGCTTTTTGAAATTCCAGAAGGCCGCCACCATTTTACAGATGCTGACCGCTCCGCCAGGCAATCAGAACGATTGACTGTGGAGGATCCGAGGGAGGCGGTCTTTGCGCCCGCCTCAGTCGTGGTCTGATTCCCCCATCCTAATTTGGCAGAGGGAAAATTGCCATCCAAAGGCAAAGGGACTGCCACTGCATGGCTGGCGGTGGCAGACCTTCCGCTATCATAATTGATTTTTTTTGTGCTGTGATTCAGGGTAATTAAAAAAAATCTATCCATCATTTACACTTTCATGCTACACGTTTGGGTGCTTTTAACTTCGGTCCTTATGGTTTATTTGTTCCTGTCTTAATTTGTTTTGGAATTCAGAGCTACCTCTCACAGTACCAAACAAATGGCATGGATTATTAAAGCAGTTTGTGACTTTGTTTAACAGTTTGGTGCTTCCTTTTATAGCACCAAACAAATTACATTGAATAGGTGCTTTTTAAAGTGCCTCAATTATCAGCAGTGTTGCAGTTAATCCATTTTTCCTTAAAACCTGTGCCCTCAGTCATATTCCACCTCTTCTCTGTGCATAAAAATGATGTGCTTCTTTAAGGTGCTTCAGCGTTGTGCAGCACAGCAACTTATCTATTTCTCCTTAAAACCTGTGCCTTGGGGGTGAATAGGAGTGCGTAGGGACTGCCACCGCTGGCCCGACGGTGGCGGTCCCACCACCATCTTCATGCCCATTTCTCCCACCAGATCAGGATGGAGGGGGAATCGTTCCGCAAGTGTGGCGGGTGTAAATCCTGCCTGCCACTCTTCCGCCAGAGGCAATTGTAACGATTGCCTGGCGGAGCAGAAAAAACTGTGGATATGGTGGCAGTGCCTCAAAGGCACCGTCCTCTCGATTACGATGCTGGCGACAGCAAGCCTTTCCATGGCAGGGGAACCGCCATGGAAAGGCTGGTGGAGGCGGCTTCAGTGGCCCGTCACTGCCCCCCTCTGGGATGGGGGAGGGCAATGGTGCACATGGGGAGTACCCATGGTACCCCCTACATTTCCATGCACAAGGTGGCAGGTACTGCGCAGTGCCTGCCATGTTGTGCAGGGACATGCACAACATGTCAATTCAACAGTCTGCCCACCACCCTAATGGCCCCCTTAGTCATCAATCTCATATGTATACCAATGAAAGGGTTTTCAGGTGTCCTATATTCATGTGCACTTAGATGCATAAGATGTAGTCTAATGGCCCCAACTCCACTCCACTCCACTCCACTCCACTCCAATCCAATATAACCCACTCCACTCCAATTTACCCTCCTCACTCTAATCTTCCCCAATCTAATTCACTCAACTCTAATCTACCCCAATCGTTCCTGCCCCACTCCAGTCTACCACACCCCACCCCAATATACCCCACTCCAATCAACTCCACTCTACTCTGTTCCCATCTATTCCAATCTACCTCACTACACTCCAATCTTGTCCACTCCAATCTAGTCAATCTACCCCAATTTACTCTAATCTACCGCAATACCCCAATACCCCAATCCACTCCAGTCTACCCCACTGCAATCTACTCTGCCCCACTGCAATCTAGCTGTATCTACCACATTCCACTCCATCCTACGCCACCCCACTCCAATGTAACATATTCTACTATCCTTCAAGACAATTTACCCCACTCCACTCCAATCTAGCCCACTCCAATCTACCCCAATCCATTCCATTCCACTCTACCACAATCCAATCTACCCCATGCTAAGCAAGTCTACCACACACCACTATAATCTACCCCACTCCACACCAATCTATCCCACTCCACTCCAATCTAACTCAATTCACCCCACTCAGCTCTACCCCACTCCACTGCGACATACCCCCACTTTGCTCCAATCTACCCCAATCCAACCTGCTCTACCCCACACCACTCCAATCTAATCTATTCCACTTCAAACTACCTCACACTACCCCACTTCATTCCAATATACCCCACTCCTACCCATCACTTACCTACTCCATTCAACCCCCACTCTACTCCAATCTACCCAATCTACCCTACTCTTCTCCAATCTACCCGACTCCACCCCAATCTCCATTCCACTCCACCCTACTCTACCACATTCCAATCCACACCTCCCCACTCTGCTAGAATCTACCCCAATCTATCACACCCTAATCCATCATAATCTATCCAACTCCACTCCATTCCAATCTACCCCACTCCACCCCAATCTAGCCAGTCAAATGTACCTCACTCCACTCCAATCTACCTCAATCTACCCTACTCTTCTCTAATCTAGTCCATGACATTTCAATCTAGTCCATGACATTTTAATCTACTCCACTCCACCCCAATCTAACATAGTCCACCCAAATGCACCCCACTCTACTCTGCCGCACCAAACTCCAACGTAGCTACCCCACTCTAACTCACTACAATCTAACCATTTCCAAACTGCCCATCCACCCTACCGCACTCCAGTCTTTCCCACTCCATCCCAATCTACCCGAACCTAACCTACCCCACTCCACTCCAGTCTACCTCACACCACACTACCCCAATCTACCCAACCCCACTCAAATCTTCCCCCACTCCTGCCTATCTACCCCACTCCACCACAATATACCCCAATCCACCACAATAAATCCCAATCCACAGCTCTCCAATGTACCCCATCCACTCTTCCCAATCTGCCCTACTCCTTTCTACCCCAATCCATTCTACCCACACCAATCTATCCCACTCCAATCTACCCTAATCTAGTCCAGTCCAGTCTACCCCCTTCACTCCAATATACCCCTCTCCACTGCAATCTACCCTCCCCACTTACAGTTTAGAAAAAATTTGAAGACGTGGTTATTCAACCAATAATATAGTACACCCACCGGATCCTCACCTCTAAGGAATGACATTACTGCAGTCTAGTGCCGAGACACCCAAGGGTAATTGTTTGCGCTCTATAAGTGTCAGAAAATAAATAAATAAATCAATCAATCAATCCCAATCTACCCTACTCCACTGCAACCTACCCCACTCCCATATATTCTACCTCACTGCACTACAATCTACTCCACTCCAATCTACCCCGCTCTAATCTACCCAACTCCACTCCTCCCCAATCTACCTCACTATAACCAATCTACCCTCATCTACCCCACTCTAGACCCTATCTACCCTAATCTACCCCAACCTACTCCAATCTACCGCACTCCACTCCAATATACCCTAATGTACCCCATTCCAATCTACCCCACTATACCCTACTCCACATCAATCTACCACAATCTACCCCTCTCCATTCACATCAATACAATCTACCCCACTCCATTCCAATGTATCCTACTGCACCGCAAATTACCCCAGTCTACCTCACTTCAATCTACCCCATCCCACTCCAATCTACCCCACCCCATTCCACCCCACCCCACTAACATTTAACCTTGCTGAACAGCAGCCATCCTGGTGTACAACATGGCTTAACCCCCCCGCCCAAACCAATAGCTTTTACATTGGTGAGACCTATTGGTTTTGCCAATGCTTGCTGGCAATTCTGCATTGTTGCAAACGGTTTGGTTTCTTAGGATATATTGTTTTAAAAAAAACCTCTGTGCAGCTCTTTCTAATGTTTTTAAGGCAAGAAATATTAATTTTATAAAGCAAACTACCACTAGTGGTGAATTTGTACAGGAACATGTCAATTACTGGCTTCTTCTCCAACAGGAGAGAAGTTGAAAAAACTCTACTCAGCCGGACAGACAGCTTGATCTTGTAAAGAATACTGTACCGGGACCAATCATGGTGGTTTTGTTTCCTGCATGAGCATGATCTTTCTTTAGAGCGTTCTTTTCTTAAATGAGTTGTTACGGATCTAGTGACCCAATGGCATTGTTAGATACATTTCAAATTTAATGTGAAAATACACAAATTAGTGTTTTCTATTAAAGTGATTCATTATGTGATATATTCAACAATGAAAGTATTTTGAAAAGACAAATAGCCTCATTTGGAGATTTTGTGGATGCCGGGCATCCGCCAAAAAGCAGTGAATGCCCCATTTGTCAAAATTGTAATTTCCCTGCTCTATGCAAAGTCAGGAAAGCACCAGGTTTCTCATGGCAGAGCATCAATTATTTCTGCAGGCGGTAACCTCTGCTTGATGTCCCATCCATTGAGGAGCAGTCAGTCAATGTTTATCAGAAAGTCGGTCCAAATAAGTGTAGTTCTTCCTGACATACATTCCACCTGTCCAGGACCACAGGAAAAAGAAAATGCGGCCGTACAGAAGAGGAAACACGAGAAATTAGCCCTACCCCCTCATGCTAGGAGACAACTCCCATTGTGTGAGAGCAATTTTATTTTGTGTTTCACTGGCAAACTCTAGGGGCCTCATTTATGAGAAATGACGCATCGCTGCGTGAAAGCAGCGATGCTTCACTTCTCAGTGCACTCCTTGCCTCATGATTGATGCGTCATATTTATAATATGATGCATCATGTCGCAAGGAGTTACAGATACTTCAGTATTTGACGTATCTGTAGGCGCTAAAGTGACGCATTGCTGGAGTGTGTCACAAAAGTGACGCAACTCCAGCAATGTGTACTTTCAAATGGGCAAGTCCCATGTTGTTAGTGCCTGCAGGCGTAAGATTTTGACGAATTAGCAGTCAAGAAATGGCGCAGTGAAATCTTATAGATTTCACAGCGTCACTTACATGACCCTTTCTTGCGTCGAACCCCCCCCCTTGCATACATTATACCTGGCGCAGGTATAATGTGGCACAGGGGTTTATAAAGTGACGCATCTAGGTAGATGCGTCACTTTGTAAATATGGCGCAACAAGGCGCATTTCTTACGCCACTGGTGCGTCACAAAAAGTGATGCACAGCCTCATAAATTAGGCCCCTAGGTTTGGAAGTTAGCTTTTGAAAAGCAGTGAACGTTTGCCAAGCGGGTTCATCAACACGAAGACCTCTTGACAAAGCTTTAATGTCAAACTGCTATGACTGCTGAAGACACAGAGATTCCCCTGCCCACTTTCTTGCAGGGTTGTATAGGTATCTGATCATAAGCCATGGAAGAGGAGGACATCCTTCTGATTACCGGAGAATTTACCAGAGAACTTTACGTGAAGACCAAAAGTGTGCAGCTTTAAGCTGTAAACTACTACAATCCATGAGATTCTTATTAACATTCCTTGCAACCCCCCTTCTTCACTATACACTGTCATGCCCGTCTGTTCCCTACACTATATAGTCTGGCTTAGCTCCCTCGCTCACCCATGTGCATCTTTGTTGGAAATACCCACAGTTCGATCTCCCCTCTTCCAGTTAAAGTTCTTACTCTCTGATTGCTCGCAGCCTCGCATGGTCCTCTATAAGTTTGCTGAATGCCACTTTCTCCTTTCTTCATTCAGAACTATCTGCTGACATAAATTTCATGTGCTCAAGTTCGAAATGTTAAAAATTATCCACGTCTTTGGTTTCTTATTTTGGAACAAAATGTAATGTTGAATTTGAAGTAATAAAGAAAGGCAACAGAAGCCGAAAACTATTTGAGATGCACACTGTGAAATGGTAGAGGATTTAAAGAACAATATTCTGATTTGCCACTCAAGCATTATGATTTAATTCAGCATTAAACCATGCAACTTCTCTCCCCTTTCCCCTTGCATTTCTTTCAAATGCATGCTTCCTTTTACCCTTTTCCCCCACCTTCATTTCCCACATCCACACATCAAGTGCTTTGGCACCTCAGTAGATCACCAGTCTATAATATTCACTAGTAAATACACCATTGTTTCTGTTTCGGCAAAAAGTTTAATCTAAATGGCACAGCCTACAGCAACTTAGCTGTCTGTGCTCTACCAAGCTCCCTAATAAACTATCCTTATAGTTAACAACATTTACCCATTTAACCGCATCGCTGCGGCGGTTATTTTCGCGCTACGCTGCTTTTTTCTAAAAGCCGCGTTAGATGACGAGCTCAGCTCGTCATCTGCACACGCCCCCCGTGGCTGATGACGAGCTGAGCTCGTCATCAGCATCGAAGGGGTTAATAAATAAGTTCTGGTAGAAAATGTCCTCCGTTTTTCCTGGACCCTTACAACACATACGCTAACACCTTTGTAGACCTTCTCTTTTTAATAACCCACACACAATGCAAGCAATTTCGATTTTATAAAACAAGCTGCCACTGATTTTCATTTTGTGCATTAACATGTCAGTTACTGACTTTTGCACCATTAGGAGTAAGGCTGTAAACTACTAAAGGCCTGTCTGGATCTTGGCAGATGGCTACTCCATCACAAACAAGACGGATATTCCGTCCGCTGTATTGCAAGTTCCATATGAGATCATGAAATTGTCATTAGGCAGACAGTATATCTGTCAAGTTTGTGATAGAGTAACCATGTACGCCAAACTTGTACGCAGGCCATAAGTGACATAGACAGTGTGGCCGTTTTAGACCTGGAATCTTTTGATGTAGTGCACCTTGACTTTTTTGTCTTCCTACTTCAGGTTTGGACCTTTTTCTTGGCATAGGTCTTTGAGCGCTTTGACTCTGCTAAGCAGTGGCAAAGTGCTGTGCTTGTCATATACATACTGACGATTGATGTATACATGATTGGCTGATTTGAGTTAGTTGTAAGTCTCTTGCCTAGGGCTAAGACCTATACCTAGGGCATGTAAATCAAACATGGACCTGCAGCACTGGTTGTGCCACCCAGGGAGGCAGCTATTCAAATGTGCCACAGGTTTGCCCGTGTTAGGCCTATGTGTGCTGGTTACTGGGTTTGGCATTCAAAAAAGCTACATGCCAAAGTTCTGCATGTCTCTTGCTACATTGGAGTACTCCCTGGGGGTGGTGTCGGGAAGAGGCATGGCATGTGCGCTAGTATGCTACGTGCACTAGTAGTGAATGGCTCCAGATGGTGTATTCGGTACTGGGGACTTGCTTCTTGCATTGATTAAAATTGGGCATTGGGCTATTGAGACAGGTTTCCTACTTGCAGAAGATGAGCTGTATAATGCTTGATATCACTGTGGCATATATAATTAAAATTCAAACTACATACAAGAGGTAACATTTCTCCCTTTTTATCATAGCAGGCTAAAGGTACTTTTAACAAACAGTGGTCAGATGCAACTAGAGGGTTGGGGATTCATTCATGTGGAGCGGCAGATCAAGATATTTTTTATAAAAAAGCTACGCACATTTTCGGAGTACTTTTATGTATCACCTTCATAAAAGTACTCCGAAAATGTGCATAGCTTTTGAAAAAAAAATAAAAAAATGTCACAGTGTTGAGAACAATATGCTAGTTGTATGTTTTTTCTATTGAATAGAAAACTGTCCTGATGAAGGTGTAAAATATTCACCGAAACGCTGCATCGACAACTTGTGTTTTCTGTTTTAATCTTTTCATGAATTGACACTGTTTTAATCTTGCTTTATGGTACTTCTGTACAGAATTTGTATTGTTATGGAATAAATCATGTATTTGTAATATTTCCATTTTTTGATCACTTTATTGTTTTAATTAGTCACTACGAATATGTAAAGTTGCACTTTTGGGTTGTGTGAGGTCAGTGGATGCTATATATACATACGAAAAAGGAATATATTTCTTTCTCGTGCTAAAGAGCCGTATCTAATTGATAAGACTGCAGGGACTGCTCCTGTTTTACTTATCTTTTTCTCCTTGTCCCCTACCGGATTTTTTAGGAGACCTCCCTTCTTTTTATTTCTACCCATAGGTATTGTCATGCCTAAAAAGATAGGGAGGGTTCCCCAGGGTAGGTGGGTGGGGGGGGGGAGCACAGGTGGGGAGCAGAGGGAAAAAACAAAAAAAAGTCCTCAGAACCTTTTATGCAGAAGCATTCTAATAATGTAGTAAAGAAGCAAGGAACAGAATATCTTGGGAAGCAGTATGGTTATGGTTAACATTCCGAGTATTGATATTCTTACATGGAATGTGAATAGTCTTAGGTCCAAACCCAGACAGAGGAAAGTGATGGAATATTTAAAAAATAGACAAGCACAAATTGTGATTCTACAGGAAACATACCTAGTACCAAATGAAAGTAAGGAGCTTTTTGCAAGGTGTGGATGGGTCCAAAATTGTATTGTCTCAGATCAACCATAATGCTGTAAGGGAGTTGCAATTTTAGTTAGGAGTGGATGTGGGATAGAACTTAAGGAGTCGAGTTTGGACAGCTCAGGCAGATGGGCTTTAGCTCGCTTAAAGTGGGTAGACACGGATTTCTTATGTGTAGGGTGCTACAGGCCTAATGAGCATAATCTACAACACATTGTAGATTTAGAACTGAGCCTGGTGGGAATTTCAGCTCCTGTAATTGTGGGTGGGGATTTTAATGTGCTGATGGATCCTGTGTTTGACCGTTCAACAAGAAGGGAGAGTGTATATGTTTCTAGAATGAGGAATGCCCTGAAAAGTATGATACAGGATCTTGATTTAGTGGATGGCTGGAGACATTTGAAAGGAGAGACAAGGGGGTAAACGTATCACAGTAAAAAACACCATTACTTTTCTAGATTAGATTATTTTTTAGCTGATAGATCTTTTGCAATGAATATTAAAAAGAACAAACATTTCCCAGCTCACATCTCAGACCACTCACCCTTAATGGTAACCTTACAAGCATCAGGACCACAACCACCTAAGAGATGGACGCTAAAGCTTGCCTTGCTTTTGGAAGAGGGGGTGGAGCTATCTCTGAAGGAAGCAGCAACCGAGTATTATGTCAACAACAAAGATACTGCCTCCCCTGGAGTTGCATGGGACGACTTGAAGGCATATTTGTGGGGATCCTAAAAAGTCTCACTTATGCAAAAAATCAAGAAGAACGGGTAAAACTAGAGAATTTGGAAAAGTGGTCAGGATTTTAGAGGAGGTTTTGCACACTATCAGTGAGGGGGAGGAAAAGGAAAAGACCGAAAGGAGGTTAGAAGAGGTCCAATTAGAATTAAAACCAGGATAGAACAAAAGTGTAAGGCAAGATTTCAAGCAGAAAACATGAAGCAATATGAATATGGTGAGAAAGCAGGAGCCTCGCTAGCTTTGAAAGCCAGGGTTGAGAGATCAAGAAACGATACAAGGAGCTAAGAAGTGATTCAGGGGAGAAGCTGGATAGCTGGGAAACTGCAGGAACATATAGTAGCTAAGCATGGGCGAATTTTGCGAATCTGGCGTTCGCGAATTTTGCGAATTTGCGAACTCGCAATCCGCAAAATCCGCGAATTCTCGCAAATTTGCGAATTTTTTTTTTGTGTTCACAAGGATTTCTGCCAGTTCGCAAGGATTTCTGACAGTTCGCGAGGGTTTTGTAACAGTTCGCAATTGCGAACTTACATGTCGGCTCGCAACGGTCACGATTATGTTGTTTCTACGTCTGGTTCATCATCATAGGTTCCCAAGCACCCTCTGTTTCACCCCTGCCACCCTCTGTTTTACCCATGCCACCCTCTGGTACATCAATGCCTTATGCTACCCTCTGGTTCATCATCACTGTAGATTATGGGGGGAAAAAGCAAGCACACCTGCCTGCTTCAACTGACATGAATTAATTTGGGGTTGATTTATTAGTGTGTCACTGTTTTAAAATTCCAGTCTGGCACCTGCTTCCTTATCTGTAATTTGCTTTCTGTTGCAGTGCAATTTTTTAATCCAGGACCTTTGTGGCCTACTTGTAGCTATTCTATGAGCCTGCTGTGAGGGTCAGAGCAGGGTCATACAATTGTTGCAACTAGCAACTGAACTGGGAATTTGCGGATTTTTTTTTTTGGGGTGTTTGCAAGGATTTCTGCCAGTTCGCAAGGATTTCTGACAGTTCGCGAGGGTTTTGTAACAGTTCGCAATTGCGAACTTACATGTCGGCTCGAAACGGTCACGATTATGTTGTTTCTACGTCTGGTTCATCATCACAGGTTCCCAGCACCCTCTGTTTCACCCTGCCTCCTCTGTTTCACCCATGCCACCCTCTGGTACATCAATGCCTGATGCCACCCTCTGGTTCATCATCACTGTAGATTATGGGGGGAAAAAGCAAGCACACCTGCCTGCTTCAACTGACATGAATTAATTTGGGGTTGATTTATTAATGTGTCACTGTTTTAAAATTCCAGTCTGGCACCTGCTTCCTTATCTGTAATTTGCTTTCTGTTGCAGTGCAATTTTTTTTCCAGGACCTTTGTGGCCTACTTGTAGCTATTCTATGAGCCTGCTGTGAGGGTCAGAGCAGGGTCATACAATTGTTGCAACTAGCAACTGAATTCTTGAGGGGCCCCAGTCAGGAAGCACTACAGGGAATTGTTACTAATGATGAGTTTGAACTTTTGAACCTGCTTTCACTTTTGCAAAACTCGTTTTTCTGCAGAGCAGCATTACAGCAACTTTAATGCCCCACCAAGCTTATATGAGAAAGTTGATTTCTAATCCAAAAGTTATCCAAAGACAATCAAAAGGCCTCAAATCTAAAAAAGTGCAGGCAAATGTCAACCTGAGGAGTTATTCTGATAAAAATAATCATTTTCAGAAGGTCTATGCTGCTTGCTAGTAGATTTCTTGTGCAGAATTGCAATTTTTGTAATTTCGCGAGTGCGAGATTGTTGCTGCCCGCCGCACCTACATGCTCGCATTTTGCGAACTTACACCGCAAAGCAAAAAAATCCACTGCGTGCGAATTTGCGGATTTTGCGGGAAATTCGCGAATCTCGCGGATTGCGAATTTACCGAAAATCCGCAAAATCCGCGAGCGTAACGGATTCTCCGCCCATGCTTAATAGTAGCACTGTTTTCCCAGTTTTATATGGAGAATATCATTCCCGATTCCCCAAAGTTAAGAAGCTGGCTTAGCTCGCTTGATCTTCCGGTAATGAATGAGGAAGGAAAAGAAATGATGGAAGCCACAATTACAAAGGATGAGATCAGGGGAGCAAATAAAAGATCTAAAAATGGGAAGGCAGCAGGGCTCAATGCTGTTCCATCAGAAGTATACAAAATGGTAATAGAAGAAATATTACCTGTCTGGGTAAGTCGGTTTAACATGATTTATAGAGGGGACGCACAGGTCCGAGAATCATGGAGGGAGGCCTCTATAGTCCTGATATTAAAACCCACTATGGACCCGGCTAAGGCAGAATCGTATCGGCTGATATGCCTGCTAAATGCAGTTTACAAGATCTTTGTCAGTATTTTAGCAGGGAGGCTATCTAGAGTTGCATCCCAGCTGATACATGAAGATCAAAAGGGGTTTATCTCTGGGAATTAAATGCATGAACTGACCCAGCAATTAATAGGGTGTATTAATATAGCTACATAGAGGTCTGCCCCTATGGCAGTGGCCATATTGGACCGAGTTCGACCAAGTTTGCTGGGAGAATTTATGGGTAGTTTTGGAGATTATGAGGTTTGGGCCCTTTTTTAACTACACTAAAAGCCCTATATTATCGTTCCACTGCAAGAATTTTCCTAAATGGAGTTCTTACCAATAGTTTTATGATTGCTAGAGGGATGAGACCGTGCTGCCCCAACTCTCCCCTGCTGTTCAATATATATATTGAGCCATTTGCTAAGGCGCTTCGCCAAGATGACCAGGTTAAGCCTTTCCGTGTGGGAGCATTCGACAAAAAAAAACACTTTGAATGCGGACAACTTAATTGTTTATACAGCACACCCTGCTATCACCATCATTAGAGTAGAAAGACTTGCAGAAGATTATGGGGCCTAATCAGGATACCTAGTAATTAAGGAAAACATGGGATTATGTGCTGGAATAGCCCCGATTGGCGTGGAGTGTTCAGTGTTCTCAATACATTGGAGGATATACCACAACATAATCTAGACAGAATTGCTAAGGAAATTGAGAAAGTAAGAACTAGGTGGAAAAATCTCCCTATAACGGTATATGGAAGAGTTGATTTGGTAAAAATTGTGTTATTGCCTAAGCTTACATTTCTTAATAAGTGTATACCTCTTACCTTCCTGAGCAGCTTAATAAATAAAATACGGGGGCAAATTGGGCAGTTTTGTCTGGGCAAATACAGGAGCACATATGTCCTGGAAAAGACTGCAGTGCAAATGCAAATGGAGGGCAAACATTACCAGATATAAAGCTATATTGCATGGCATTTCAGTTTAAGAACTGTAGAGTTCTATTATGTACACCGGGGAACAGGGTGTGGAGTGGGTTGCTTGAGGAGATGGTTAAAGAGTGGGGCGCAAAAGGGTTTTTGTTTAAATTCGGGACAAAGACATTTTAAAAAAAGAAAAATTAAAGACTTTGAAGGCAGCACAAATTTTGTGGGTCAGAATTAGGAACACACTAGGAATTGGATACTACTCAAGATGGGCACCAATATGGGATTCACTAGGCACGCCGGAATGTTTGCAAGATCAATTAATTATTCCACTTAGGAGGGCAGGACTAGAGCTTTGTGGAATCTTATGATGATGAAAGAGGTAGTGTCATGGGGAATACCCCCTTTCAAGGTTTGAGTACCTACCGTTGCTGTCCTGGGGGGAGGTGAACAAGAACAAGACTGAAGGGTTTTGGGAGCTCGATAAAAATCTATAGAACGAAAATACAATGAAGAAGGAAGTAAGTGGATGGTATCAAACATTGTTGGCTTTCGAGAAAAAAAGAAATTAAAGCACCTTATGAGATTTGGGATGCAGCGATGCAGATGTCTGGGCCACAGAAATTGTGGCATCTTTCCTTTAAGCTGCTTAATCAAAACCAACCAATCCATTGTAATAAAAACGGCGGACAAGGGGGGAGCAGTAGTGATACAAAACAGAGAGAATTACATAACAGAAATCCTAAGACAACTGAACTGTGAAGACAGCTACACCAAAATACGAGGTGATCCCACAAAAGAGATCGGCAAACTCATAAAGAACCTAACCACACAAGGCCTGGAAGATGGCTTTCTCTCTGAACCAGAATCACGTTTTCTGAACAAACCACACCCGAGGATTCCGACAATCTACACAATTCCAAAAATTCATAAAGACTTGTCCAACCCACCAGGAAGACCCATCGTATCTGGATGTGGCTCAGTACTTGAACCTATAAATCAATACCTAGACAATTTTCTCCAACCGTTTGTTCTGAAAACCAAGTCATACCTCAGAGACACTATGCACACAATCCAAATATTCGAAAATCATCCTTTCAACAAACAGGAACAACTATTTGTCACACTAGACGTTTGTTCACTATATACAAGCATTCCACAAAATGAAGCAATTGAAATAGTGAATAAAATACTGAACACAAGAGAAGCTCCACATTGGATACCTACAGAATTTCTGATACAGCTATTACAAATAGCCATGACCAAGAACTACTTTATGTTCCAAAATCAATTTTATATCCAATGCAAGGGGGTAGCTATGAGCGCAGGCTTTGCCCCTAGCCTAGCGAACCTTTACATGGACGACTTCGAATGGAAACATATCTATACTGAGGACAATCCATACTCGAATTGTATCACTAAATGGAACAGATACATAGATGACATCATCATGATCTGGAACGGCTCTGAAGAACATCTAAACACCTTTCTGGTTTGGCTTAATAACCGATCCACAGACATCAAATTCACAATGGCATATAACAGAGACGCGCTACCTTTCTTGGATCTTACATTTGAGGTGGAAGATGACAAAATTGTGATGAATCTCTATAAAAAACCAACGGATCGCAACACTCTGCTACAATACAATTCCCACCACCCAAGAAACCTTCGGGACAACCTACCATACGGACAATTTTTACGTATACGTAGAAACTGCACCAAAAGATCCGATTATTTCAAAGAAACAGACATTTTGCTCATGAAACTAAGAGACAGAGGATATCCCAAAGGCCTCCTTAACAGAGCACGCAAGAGGGCTTGGTATCGACCCAGAGAAACCCTATTAGAAGTGGTAGAAAAACCAGACACGACTGAAAGATTGATCTGTGTAACAACTTTCAATACCAGAAGCCACGAGATCAACAAAATCATCAAGAAATACTGGAATCTAGTAGGGCCAGAAATTGGAATAGAGGAAACTCCTATGTGCACTTTCAAAAGGGCCAAAAACATTAAGGACCATGTAGTTTCCTCTTTCTTGGATACGCCTAGCGACACAAACATCAGAAGCCAATTAGGAATGCCACCAATAACAGGACACCGTAGATGTGGAGCATGCAAAGCTTGCAAATACACCAAGACAGTTAACTCCTTCACCAACAGTAACAAGACATATACAATGTCCACCTTCACAAACTGCAATAGCCAAAACCTTATCTATGTCATCAAATGCCCCTGCAAACTGTTATACGTGGGCCAAACCACTCAACGAGTAAAAAACAGGATCCTCCAACACCAAAGCAGAATTTGGTGCAAAGTCCAAGGTGCCCCACTGGTGGAACATTACAACATGTCCAATCACTCACATGAACAACTGGAATGGTGGGTGCTGGAAAAAATTGAACTACATCAGAGAGGAGGAGACATGTCCTCCATCTTGAACTACAAAGAGTGTCTTTGGATTCATAACCTGGACTCTGTAACACAGGGGTTAAATAGCCAAGAAGAAACTTGTTTACAAATGAGCAGACTCTAAAATAACAATCGCTTTACAGTTTTGCTTGATAATTTAACAAATGTGTGAACAGTATACTTTGTGAATTTTTGTTGACAATGCCGCGATTAGTTATTATGTACATGGTTATCGCTACAATCTTGTTCCCTAATGACTGTATCCCAGTAGAAATCCTTAAAAATGAGCAACATCACCCGTACGATTGTTTTTCTACCTCGGCAATGCAGGCTTTCCAAAATAGCCCTGGCGTATGAACATGCTCTCCGGGCTCTGTATAAACCCCTACACGTCACATTTGACGTGTTCCACACACGTAAACGCCACGTTGACGTTTATTGTTCCAACAAGCAACACGTCACAATTTGCACTTACGTAATTATCATGTTGACGCAAATCGTCCCAACAGGTAAACAACTCCCTACACGTCACGAATGACGTGCTTCCGAAGCGTGCACGCCACGCTTGCGTAAGCAGCTTTTAACAGGCAACCAGACGCGACCTCAATCCACTGACTGGAGAGCAGGAGAGAGATACAGACGCTTGCTGTCATACTCTTCAAGTAAGTCCCACGTTAAAACAACCTAAATGGTTGGAACAGTGCGGTCACCATAAGTGACATGGCTACCAGTAGGGTACCTAGCGCACTCTGCCCTTTTTTAAACTGTTCATTCCTACAGAATCTGTTAGGAAGTTGACTAATTAAGGCATGTCCACTGTTTAGGTGATCGCGGCTGCGGCACTTCAAACCCGAATTCGTCACCGGACGGTGATAAATTCATTTCCAGAGGTATGTGATCTGACAACCTTAATGTCAACCCTTCCCGGGTTTTTTTCTTTTTAAAAAATATATGTGTAGAGTTTGGTATTGATTGATAATAATAATCTACAGATACCAAGATCCAATAGAAGAATAATCATCGTATAAGAGGTTAAGAATAAGACACCTTCTTCCTACAGGTGAGCGAGCTCCACCGGGCTTCTCCAATTTTTGGATTAGTCATGCACACACCCACCACTAAAACAGGCACCTTTTATCTAATTTTAGGTTGTCCCCCTCCCTGTCCTGATGAAGACCCGATACGGTTGCAAATAAACTGGCACCATACCGCTGGGTCGAAACGTCGACGCTAATCCACCAATTGGTCCTCACTACGTCTCAACAGAAAAAATATGATTTGCAATACTGTTTGAGTGAATTAAAGTTATTTTTGGACCAGTGTATCTAAATTCCATCTGTCACGAAACTGTATCACCATAATAGTCACCACAAGTCACAGATCACAATTATTCACTGCTGCACTTATTTATTTCAAGCTCTCATTGTATATGGACAACCGTCTTTTTACTAAAAGAAAACAAGTGTTTTACAAAGTGATTGAATAATTACAACTTTGTGAACCAGAAAATTATCGTTTGGTGTGTGCTTTTTACGTTTTTCTTTCAATGATTTTTCATGAAAACATGCATATGAGTAAACCTATGCCATAAGTAATTGTTGAATCATAAGAAATTGTATATAATCCGACAGAACCACTTTTTGCATATTGCTTAATAAAGTAGTCAAACCATCTAACTTAAAACAAAACTGCTGCCATTGCGCATGCTTCGCAGAGGTAACCAGATCTAACCAAGGCTTTCCCCACTGCTGAAAGAGAGCTTGCACCCCCGCCATTCATGAACTGCTAGGCATCGATAGCTGAGCTTGTCCACCCAAGCGTTCAGGGAACCTGCCACGTGGTGAACCACCTGGGATATGCCATGCTGTTCCAGCCATGTCCATAGCACATGCCTCTTGACACAGGGTCAATGACCCCACACTGCCCTGATTTTGGAAGTACTAAATGGCGATGGTGTTGTACGCGAACACCTGCACTTGTGTGTCGACTTAGATACCGTACATAGAGTTCCTGATTCATGCCCTATATCGATATAATTCACATTGCCCTTATTTAGGCATAGAAACCCAGCCCTTATTTAGGCATTTCACATGCTAACCAAATACAGGCATGGTCAACTACATTCGATCCTCTTCATCACAACGAGTTCTTGGAAAACCAGACTCTTAAGCCTTTAGGACTTCCCCTTGCCTGGATATTGATTTCTCCAAGAACTCATTTAATATGCATGAACATCTATTCCTTAGCGGTTCATTCATGACGTTCTTATGCCCGACTTGTACATCAATACTGGCATTCCTAAACACCTTCAAGGTATAAATATGCTTCACTTGCTATGGCAAGGCACGGGGCATTTCAGCTACCTACTTGCATGATGCTGCTCGCCACAGCAAGTCCCGAAGGAAGTCAAGTCCCCAACTGATGCACTGCCCAGACAATGCCATCCTCCTCGCAGAGAATCCTGCTCCAGTGTTTCTGACTTCCCTTGCAGGGTGTTAGAGATCGAGTCCCGGGAACGAGATACCAACTTATCTCATTCTAAGGTATTGCTGATTAGAATCTAGAGAATTCTTGGCACAACTAAACTATAGCTAAAACAGTACCTATGTCTTCCCTCGTAGTACTACACTTAGGTGAGGTACATTGGGGTAGGATTATTTTAGAAGCACCAGTTGAGTATTTTAGCCAGTGTTATTTATGTATATGTTTTTATATATGCCATAGCTACAGACCATGCTTTTGCAGTATTATTTTATCTTTCTGCTCACGCTGTACGTAGTATACTTTGCATTCTGTCTCACGGTTGTAGCAGTTCATATCTCTTGCATGAGAAAGAAGACTGCTCAATAAACCCTTTTTATTGAAACGCCCGTCTCTCCATTTCTGTGCAACTTTGTAAAAACAAAGCATGTATGATTGACTGAGTGAAACTCTAATCTATTGCTTTCACGACTCTGAAGATATTGTTCCGACTCTAAGGGGAACTAAGTTGTCATGTTTATGCGGTTGTCAGAAACAAATCCCTTCTTGTTCATTCGAGAAGTTTCTAGTGACCTCTGAGTTAGCTGGCACACACAAGTTATTATGTTTAATGTACTTGATAGAGACATACTGACCTCAGTCTTATGTCAAAACTATAATGCGCAGAGCCTATCAGGGATATAGGAACTACACTACATGGCGCCCAACGGTTTGGTAAGGAACTCACTTTATGCTAGATACTGAAGTAACTCAGTCATGCTTTTTTCAGAGTCCCTCTACTCATAATACTCATAAGACGTCTGAGTGGGTAGGGATAATGTCCGCCATAGCTGAGCAGAAAAAAAATCCTATGTATTAGCTTTTTTGGTTTGTTCAACGTTGAAGGATACAGTGTTCCAAAATATTGTGCACCTTATCTTTGTTCCCTTGAAACTTGCTCTGCAATTTTCATTTCACAATGACCAAAAACGGCAACAACACCGAAACCGGTGGAGCTGAAGGCGGCAACGCCTTACCAGCTTTTAATTTAACAGGTTGTACTTAAACCAATGAGAATACTATAATCATTCCTCCAAATTTATTGAGAGCCATCACTCTAAAACTTATAAAACATGGACTAACATTGAGAGGTGGTAGAGCAATTTCTGTTATAGAGGCACTCGAATATCACCAGACAGAGGTATTCTATTCATGGATAGTATTCCCAGAATCAAATCCAGTAACACATTTGTTTCACTTCTACAAAGATGATGATCCACCAGACGAATGTATTCGTTTCGAGGATATTAAAATTCCACTCACATACCAGGAGCATGAGCTCTGGTTTAAAGGTGCCCTAAAACATTTAAATCATATTACCAGGCTCGGTCAACTAGGTAGACCAAGAGCAACAAAGCCATTTTTAGCCGGCTATACACCTAACCTCAATGTCGGATGATGAATTACTTAGTAATATATGAATATTAATAGAATTATAGAGTCAAACCACAACGGTCTGAAAGTCCTGAAAATGTCTTTACTAAACACAATCCTACCTCTTCTAAAAAGAAATGGGAAAATAATAAACAACATTCAAAAGAAAAAAGATTCTCAAACCTGAGGTAAGTCTCCTCAAAAGGAGCCCTCTGAAAGGAGGTATAACCTCAGGATAGGGATCATTTGAGAAAACCTGACAGGTATCAAGATACTAATACACGTTCCTCTCATACCTTTCAGATATCGTCACAAACATCCGGAAGAAGAGGACGGTCAGAGAACAAGGATGAACGCCTGTCCAAAGACAATCAACATGTTCAGAAACGCAAACCAAAACCTCAATATACCAAAAAGAAGGTAGCAGGTCTAAAAATCAGACATGCCGATAATCTTGAGGACACAACTCAAGAACGGAGAATGGGCTCAGACAATTTTGGCCAGTGCAGCAGAAGTATCAGTAGTTTACCAGAACCTGAAGGGACTCTGGAGACAGTGGACTTGAATGAAGACATTGAAGTTGAAACTGCAGACACCAGGGTTAGTTCTCCACTTAGGTTATAAGAAATAACACTCCGGATAAAGGGAGACATACCTGGAAAAGTTAAAGCAATATTTTGGGAGCAACTTTCTAAGGGTTATGATATACTTCTAGCAGAACAAGACTGGCCACCAGAATTTGTCAGAGAGTGCCCACATGGTGAAGACATCATTATGCCAGCCTTCTCTAACCATATTCCAGTACATTTAAAATATACTTATGCCAGTAAATGGGCACTTGCCCAAGCCCCAGCATTATAAACAAATCATCGAGGATGGGATGAGGACTCACCTCACCACAAAATCCAGTTAAAAAATCAACCAACTGCACAAAGGCAGTATCCAATTAAGCAAGAAGCTAAAAAACAGGTCAGGGAGATTTTAGACCAACTTGAATACCAAGGGGTGATTGAAACATGCACCTCATCCATGAACAATCCTTTGTTTCCTGTTTCCAAAACAAATAATACATATTGTCTAGTTTTGGATTACAGACACTTATACTCTTGTTGCAACACATTTGCAGTGCAAACTGCACACAGTACAGCATTAATGAATAAAATTGTGCATAAAAAATATAAAACCACATTAGACATATCGAATGGTTTCTTTGGTCAAAACATTGCACCTGAAAGTAGGTATTTGACCGCTTTCTCAATAATGGGGAAACAGCATCAATTCTATCATCTCCCTCAGGATTCAAGACTATTCCGGGGTTATTCTCAGCAAGGCTAACAGAGTTACCACAAACTTATGATGATGTGGCATTGTCATATGTTGATGATATCTATCTGACAGACGATGATCTTAATAGGCACTTGTACAGGGTGAACACCATTATACTGTGCTTTGCCTCTGAGGGTTATGAATTCAATTTAAAAAAATCAAGAATTACCCATCTCAACGTCCTTTTTCCAGGATATGAACTATCAAGTGAAGGCAAAAGCCTGGCAGCCAACTTTTTAGAAAATTGTGCGCTGCTCCAACCTCCAAAATCGCTGAGAAACTTACGAGTCTAGGTTTCCTGAATTTTGGAAGAACTTAAATTCTAAACTACGCAGAAAGGGTTAAACCTCTCTACGAATTAATCAAACCTGATTTTAAAACAATAAATTCAACTAAAGAACACACAGAAATTGTGCGTTCACTTCAAACAGACATGTTAGCAACAAAACATTTAAAAACATGCATAAACATACGCAACTTAGTGATCCGAATAATTCTGGGTCAATACAGATTCACCTACTTAACTTTTAACGGAGGTGAGAAGGTACCAATTGCATACAAATCACATTTGTACACACAAGCAGAAATGAAATTCACTTCTACAGAAAAAATTCTGACAGCTGTTCAAACTGCTGTAGCAAAAGAAAGAGCCGTAGCACAGGGGAAATGTGTAATGGTGGTAACTCCTGTATCAGCCTTAGAAGCAGTGAGTAAAGTGAGCATTCCGAATGCTAAAGCTTTACATCCAAGATGGATACAATGGGTTAATTCTCTTGCTGCAACTGATGTTGAAAACGTTTTTGATCTTTACTTCAAAAACACAAGCAATATGAACAAGAATGTCCTCTGCCTACTGAAATTCTACCTTTAGAAGAGTATGAATGTATGTATAATGTATAATTTATACTGATGGATATGCACAACCCACTACTGGGGGTAAGCAAGCTTATAATGCATCATGCGCGATCATTAAAGGTTGTATGTGTGATGGAAAACTCAGACCTATGGTCACAAAAGTGCAATCTCTAAGGAGATTGTACAGCTAAGCGAGCTGAACTACAAGCATTCATCATGGCACTTGAAAATACGGATCGCAAAGTCCCCACACTTAATAGTGTGTGATTCCTTTTACTGTGTTCAATCTTGCAATGAATATTTACTGGATTGGCTTCAAAATGGTTTCAAAGATGCAAAAGGAGGCACAATCAAGCATAAAACACTTTGGGAACAAGTAGTTCAGTTGTGAAACGGACTACAAAACACTCACGTGATACATACGCTGAGTCATCAACGTGATGGCGTTCACGTTGAAGGGAATTCACTGGCTGATGATTCAAAAACTAAAATAGACAGTGAAATAATACTGGCTGTTAATACTACAAGCAAAGGCAGTGGTGCAGCGTTACCTAAAAAGTTTCCACTCAAATACTCGTATATAATTGCTGCGAATAGCATTCCTTTTGCTCGAATTCCTGGAGTGGGGGATAGAGTAATTCCAAACATGGAACGAAGAGCAGCTTTGATTTATGAAGCACCTCTGGGAGAGGGTCTGATACATCAGGGGATCTCTAAAACAATATTAACTTTAAAAGAGATGTACTGGTGGCCAGGGATGAATGTAAATATTCATATCTTCGTCATTAACTGCATAGACTGCAATAGAGATCGCAGCACAGAATGCCACCAGATACCTGACAATGGTATAGCCAGCTCAGTGCAGACACCATTGTTAGACAGCATTACACTATCTACATATAGGCATCCTTATGGATGACTGCAGTCCCACAAACACTAAATCAAGGTTCCTTTGGATGTGACCTTAGCACTCGGCTGATGCTGTAACTGTTATAAAAGATTTGCGAGTCTTTATCGGCACATACGCAATAGGCACGCTACACTCTGACCAGGGCCCTGCATTTACCTCTCGAGATTACAAAGAAGCCATTGCCAGTTTGGGGGTTGAATTGT
Organism: Lissotriton vulgaris; assembly: GCF_964263255.1. Classification (NCBI taxonomy): domain Eukaryota; kingdom Metazoa; phylum Chordata; class Amphibia; order Caudata; family Salamandridae; genus Lissotriton; species Lissotriton vulgaris. The sequence continues at coordinate 1,784,508,894 of NC_141689.1, forward strand.
GGTATTCTTCTCCATTCCATCCTGAGGGAAATTCTGTTGTGGAAAGAAAAGACTGGCACATAAAGCAGTCTATAACAGCTAGGGTATTAGGTTCGGGTGATGGGCGGGTCAAACATCTTTATGGGGTCCAAAGTAGTCTAAACAATTTGCCAAGAAGTTCTTTAGGGGGTGTCAGTCCATATGAGGTCCTATTTGGGACAAGAATGTTGGTTCCGGACCTTGATTGTCATGGAATAGTAGTGGAAAATACGAAATTTGATATAAAAGACCGTTTGGCTGTTTTACAGGACTTAAATGAACTAAGATCGAAACAAAGCAACGTGTTCCTGAAGCCAACCACCACTGGGGAAAAACCCACCATCCAAGGAAGGCCTGTCTGGATCTCAAAGTATGGTGATCTAGTCAGAGAAAAGATAGCGGACAAGAAGGAATTTGGGCCATCTTACGAACAACCAGTACCTGTCCCAGCAAATGACGGAACAAGAACAGTGATACTGCCGCCCCTTGCAGGTAAAAGGGGGGAATAGATTTGTGTCCATCGACCTGATCCGACCACACTATGTGGTCGATACTAAGCAGTAGGCCAAGTGGACTCCGTCAATGTAGCAGACGCACTCCTCTAGCTACAATCCAAGTTCAAACTGAGAGACTCGTCACAAGATTCTACAGTGAGAAAAGAAGGACTAAGCAACAAAGCTATGGATTTTGTTCCTCTTGAGACCCAAATAACAGTTTGTCCTGATGCACCTGTCTACAATCAAGTAACAAGTGAGCAAGTGGTTCCAGCGATTTCAACAAAATCGTGATGCAATTCCAACCATAGACAGAACTGCCTCTGGCTATTTCATTTACTTTGATACATTTTCTGAGGATCCCAGTGAACCTGAAACAAAACGCCAGCAAAAAGAACATTCAAAGAACAAGCAACAGACCTTTTTCATCACCTGGAAAAGGCTTTTCTGGTTACACCATGGATTGAACTTTGGATTGTGTTGGGAAAATGTTTCTTTCTACTATGGTTAACACTGGTAATAACTCTGGGTATGCTGATAAATGGAAGATATATTCAAATGGACACAGCAAGTAAAAGAGTGAACTTACTTCTCCAACTACACAAATCATCCCATCGTGAACAAAGAGACTTGTCAGCAGTGAACATCACAGCCGTTCCTATACTGGATGGTATAGTTTAGGACAGAACTGAATATGACATTTTTGGCCCGTTGGAGCTTTTGAAGATTCCACACTTATTCAAGATTTCATTAAGTGACTTTATTACCTCTAGTACCTTTTCTGATGATTGGGACTTCGAGACGTTTAATAACATGATGTCGGATCTAGAAATGTCTGCAATATTCACAAATCATTAATATTTAGAGGGTTCATCGGACTATGAACAAATGTATTGTTATAACCATTATGGTCATCATTTCTTGCACAAATCTGCAATGCCTAGAGATGTATATATGTATAACCAATGGGAACACTGTCCTACACCTCCAAAGAGTAGCTCAAAAACCTTTACAATGAAGTTTCCATATTTTTCAGGGTTCAATTTATCAAATGGGGAATCATTTTACTTTAAAAATAAGAACAAAACAGGATAAAAAAATATGTTAACAAATACGAAACAGGTTTATTCTGCAGCCTTTATTGCCCAACTGTCTAGACAGGGTTTCAACTCTTGGAAAGACAACATTGAGACAAAAACTGTCTTGGGTACAAAAGATTGGCAAGTGCAGGGGGTGGAAGCTATGTTTAGAGCCTGCATCATCCCTGAGCAAATTATGCTTTCAAATGACACTGTCCAACAAACGTCTTGCCTTGAGTTAGCCAAGATCAAAGACATGAACACACCGACCATACCTGTACCTACAAGTAATAGCACTACACCGGGGGAGGTCGGCCTATATAATATTTTGCATCACAACAGATCAGATCCAGATTGGAACAAATTGTTGCTCTGGCCAACAGACACAAACAACTGTCAAGATCGATTCCTGAACAAAACACATGGTTTCACTATGAATAGGCCAGACCCAAGATATGTTCAACGACAGCATTCTGGGGTAGTAACAACATACAGTGTAGGAAAACCATGCCTTGATTGGCTACAGACATCTATACTTGAGCATGTAAAACAACATTTATCTTTACTTAAAGATTGGTGCAGATCTTAGAAAATTCTTGCTAGGACCAAGAAAACCGTATCAAAAACGTTTAATATATGCCGATATATATATATATATGCTGCATATAACGAATTATTGAAGATTACCCAAGCAAAGACTGCAGAACGAATATGAGAAATTGATCGTATTCATTTAGAGGAATCTCTCTCTGTAGTAGATAATGGGTTGACGACTCTGTCGTCCAGGATATATTCTTTGGACAGCATTGTGTCTTCTGCCATAGACATTATGGAACAAGACTTGGTCATGTTGCAACATGGTCAGGCTCAACTACGTTCTATCATGCTATTAGGCTGGATGCTGTAAAACTTGCATGCAGGCTATGTGCCTTGGCCTTTAATCAAAACTACGTCACTGTTTTCAGAATTCAATCTCACTGATAAACAGACAGACTGGCACAAAGGGGAGCAGACTATACAGTGTTTAGCATTGAAAAACTGGAGAGATTACCATTCACAGTGGCAGAAAAAAACAGCTACTGAGTGGATCATACATGGTAAAATCACTCTGCCATTTTCAGTATTGCCTAAAACACATACCAGCAGGCAAATATGAAAGGTTGGGTAAAGAATACATCAAGACATCCTGGAACTAACAATACACACAGATGTTGGAGTGGAGGACATAAAGTGTTTCTTAGTGGTTCTAACTGTGAAAACGTACTAAGCGGGTCTCCCCTTTGTCAGGGTATTAATTTACACAGGTCCTGTGATGGTTCCACTACGAGCCTATCCTGTCACCTGCACGTATGCAAGTATTGTTTCCACAAACCAAGACAGCTAGGGAATCGCTTTTATGGCCTTTACTGAACATCTCTTCTATACGAATTGATACACTAAGCAAAATGAAAGCCATTCTTTTGACCGTGGCAAAAGAAACCTATGGTCTACAAGTCGCAAGGACTTCTGCCGGGATACATGCCCTTTTGAATACAAACTGCCCTATACATTTCTCAGAAATGCTGGGAAGTATCTGAAATATGTCCGATTGTCCGATACGAACTGTATTGCAGATGTATTTAAGAACGTGTGTGCAGGACTGTTAGCACCTTTTCAAGCAGTCCTCAGAATAATTCCCAAAACTTGTGCACTCTGTGTTTGGCGTCCTGCCACTACTTTTTGGATTTGTTGCAGGGATCCTATTTTTGCTCCTAGTGCTTCGATATGGCAAACCAAATCACCAGCGACATCCAATTCACCGTGGAGAGAGCTCTGCTGGAGATTAAGTGTTCTTGAGCGCATTGTCCAAATTTTGGGTTTACCTCATCTACGAGAATTAACTACCACATTGTTTCTGTCATTCAGACCAATCTGGCAAGATTGCATCTTACTTGTTCTACGCTGCCTGCTATGCAGTGAAGAATGCGTGCTAGACATCTGTCTAACACTCCCATCAGTCATGCCTACAGATTTCGATACTCTGCTGGACCCTGTAACGGCCCATGCTCTGTGTTTTCCCCAGCGGCGACCAATTGTGATGACGGCATTCATTGATATCTCACAGACGCGAATTGCAACAACTGAGGTACGAGAGGAAACCACAGGCACGCAGGTAACATCCGATATGAACATTGCTGATACGACCAATGCTAAAGGTGATGTTTCTCATCTATATGCGATTAGTCTTCTAAACGAGGTAATTCAGCTTTCACCTACAACAGCAGTCAACCTTTTGTCTTCAGGGTTAGAAGATTTCATGTTTTCTCCAAGCCCTAACACTGACTTTTGATTTTGGCACACAGTGTACTGAGAGACTATGAATTTGATCTTCATTTTGCAAAACAAGGTACTAACTTTGGAACTTTTTTCCTATGATTTTTTTTTCTAAATTTGTATTGTTCATTTTTGCACAATTAATCTGCTTATAGAAGAACTATTCATAGAGAACAGAATTCTTTGAATACTTTCAGAGACAATAAATGACCTTGTCCACAAACAAACAGTTTTATATCCGTTGGCCATCCCGAGGTCAACTTCTAGTACCATTTGTCATAGGGAGCTTCATAGGGTCCATAAATCTGATCTAATCAAAATTAGCCCAATTATGTTGTGGCATAAGATATGGACCTCAGAAGACACAGTTTTAACAGACTTTTTATTGATGATTGCATGAAATTAGAGGGGGTCAATAATATTACATGGTTGTCCTATGTCAGAAATTTTTTTACCATTTTAGGTCATCCAGAACTATTTGATTCCCCTACCGCATGTGATTCAATCTCTAAGAAGTCTCTTAAGAGAAGCTGCTTGGCCCTACTGGAAGACAGACGTGATCTGTCCGAGAGAGGTAAACCTAGTATTACACAACATCATCTGGTATTACATGGACAGGGCCTACACTAATATTTATCCCCAGATCACTCAAGCTATACTAGATCGCTGTTATCTAGGATGAGAACAGACAGCTTTTTCAGATTGATAACTTTTCCAAACACAAATGAATGGACTCGCAATTTAATTAATTGCCCCAGTGATGATGTTTCAGTACAGTCCAATATACATTTTATCCTTTTTTGTAAATAGTTTCCTGGGGAAGGAAAAGATATCTATTACTCCTTTTAAAATCATGGGGCTTGAGGCAGTGTAGACCTGCTCTGATTAAGTTGTATATGCTACAAGATGACTATTTTAGTAGCGGCAACGTTTTTAAAATATTTAATTAGATGCAGGCTGTCGATGCAATAGGGGGTGGCAGCTGTATACCGTATTTAACTGTACATGATGTATTTTTAACTTACCGATCGAATTGTTTTGCAATTTAGGCCTGTGTTGGCTTTTTTACATTTGCTTATCTTGTACAGTTTTTATCCTTTAGTATATATTACAGTGCGGTTTCCTATGCTAATACATTCTGTTTTTATTGTCCTTTATGAAATGAATTGATTTTATATTTGTTTGTAAATGAAATGTTTAATATGCTTCTATGACTTGCCTTGTAAAGTCGAATAAAGCTACCTTTGACTTTGACTTTGACTTGACTTTTGATTTTGGCACACAGTGTACTGAGAGACTATGAATTTGATCTTCATTTTGCAAAACAAGGTACTAACTTTGGAACTTTTTTCCTATGATTTTTTTTTCTAAATTTGTATGTTTCATTTTTGGCACAATTAATCTGCTTATAGAAGATCTATTCATAGAGAAGAGAATTATTTGAATACTTTCAGAGACAATATATGACCTTGTCCACAAACGAACAGTTTTATGTAATCCGACATGAAATGGTTTTAGCCCTTTTTTTTCTGTATTTACGAGCTATTTCTAAATGTACATTTTAATTATTCATTCAGTTCGCATTTAAATGTCTTCATATGCTTAGAATGAGACATTTCTTTAATATGTACAGCACCAATGCATCCTTTAGGCTTACAACCAGCACAAATGCATTTCACAATGTATTTTGGACATGTTTTTAGCAATTTGTGTGTATATATATTTAAGATATGTTTAACATGTTTAGGATTTAGTAATATTGTTCATACGAAAGTGGATTGGGTGTTGTGTGTCGATTTAGATACCGTATATAGATTTCCAGATTCATGCCCTTATATAGGTATAATTCACATATATTGACCAAGAGAGCCCTGACTTCTCCCAGGAAGCAGGGACAAGGGACCCTTCATCATCAGGTCCTAAGATAGTGGCATGGAGGGAGGGTTAGTCTTAAAGGGGAGGGATTAGCCCCTTCCAACAATGTCCAAAGCCCACCTGCCCAATGTAATGGACTGCAGGGGATGTAGGTAATGGTGGATCCTGCCACCAACTGGTCACCATGATCTTGAAAGGCAAGATTAGAAGGTTATGAGGCTCTAGCTGCTAGGAGGGCAATGTATGGACCAGACCTCTGGATACCTGACCCATGGGGCCTGTGGGTACCACACCTTTGTCCACCCAGAAGCTGGGAGGCATGCATGGCTCGGTGGCAGGGAGGGTATTGATGCAGTTGGAAGCCTGTTCTGCAGCTAGGAAAAGATCAAAAAGCAGACTGAGGGTTATGAGGGGCAGCTATAAGGCCCAAGGACTTGGCCATAGCCTGTGAGTCCTTAAAGCGCTCCTTTACAGAGTTTGTCTTGTGTCAGAAGAGATGGGTGCCATTGATAGGGCATGTCCATGAGGGAAACTCAGACATCCCCTGAAAAGTCAGACATTCTTAGCCAGGTGTGGCATCGGAGGACCACTGTCTATGAAACCAATCTGCCCAGCGAGTGGGTTGTGTCTGATCCACAGCGTATAGTGAACATGGCTGTGTCTCTCCCATCTGTCGCCGCTTGGAAGAGAGTGGCCTGGGCCACTTACAGGCCCTGTGGCACGACTTGAGCAACTGTGTCCAAGAGCTTGAGGAAGTAGCATAGCAATAAGGATTCAGTGTTCAGTGGCCACAATGCAAGGATGGAAGGAGGAAAACATTTTCTTTCCCAAGCTGTCTAGCCTCCTGGATTTCCTATATGGGGGAGCAGGAGGGAACGTGTCGTGTGAAGTGAATGCTTGAACCACCAATCTTTCTGGGGTAGGGTTATGGATGAGGACATTTGGGTACCCTGGAGTAGAGTGGAGGCTGCGGGCAATCGTCCTAGTCATCAGAGCCCCAGTGCGGGGTTTGGACCAGGTCCCCAGAAGGACGAGAGTGAGGGCTTCATTAAACAGGATTAGGGGTTCTGAGTAGGAGACTGCTGTATGCCCAACTCTTTCAAAATGTTGGTCTTAACTGCCACTAAAGGCAACTGAAGGTTGAGGACCTCAACCACCCTCTGCTCCACCATTGCATATGTAGCTTCCTCCTCTTTAGCCAGTGGAGGGGGATGAAGCATGCCGGTATCTGGAGATTTATTCAGTCCACTGATATCACCCAGTGCCTCACACCAGTCTATAGCCTGATCATAAGACTGCCATTCTAAAGGGTCTACTGACCTATCCCATTCCTCCCAAAGGGCTAGCCCTTCGGAATAGGGCTCAGGCTCCAACCTGAGACACAGGGGTCCTGTTTGGGCCAGAATCAGAGTCAGTTGACCCTGCTCCAGGTCAGTGCCAGATTTGGGATTACAATGGGGATGGCACAGCAGATGGGCATCAGTGGCACCAGGAGCATCGGCATCGGGACCTGAGGAACCAGGGAAGGTTGGCATTGCATGACTGGTGTTGGTCAGGACCCAAGACCCGGGGCCAAAGCCTCCGGCACAGAACCAGACCCTATGGGTCCTGAAGGCACGCCTGAGGAGGCAGGCTGCTCAAATATGAGACTCATGGCCTCATAAAACTCTTTCATTTCTGTGGGGATCACTCCGGCTCGCAGGAAACTGGGGAGGCACAGAGTTGGCCCAGGTGCAGGTTCCAGGGAATCAGGCCTCGAAAGCTGATGCTCCTTTGTTTTATGGACCGACGAGCAAGGAGAAGTCGAAGTGCTCCTAGAATTGTTTTGTATTTGTGCCTCTTACTTGAATAGCCCAATGAATTCCAATTAGACGAAGTAGAATTCGAACTCCTGGAACAGTCCCAGGACTTCCTCTTGACTGGGACCATGACTTCAGCAGAGTTGCATGCCAGGCCACTAGCAGCTTTAGGTACTGCTCCCTCACAGCATTCGGCGCCGTGGCCCGGCAAACGGACTACTGCTTGGAGTCATTGTTGTGCCTCACACATCACAAACAAATGGGGTGCAGGTCCTTCACAGACATGGTGCAGTAAGAGGCGCCACATGGTTACAAACCTGTTTTCCTCAATGACATCCCCGACACGAGGAAAAAAACTCAAAAAGGTAGACAAAATATCCCAAAATTTCAGTATAAAAACTGAAATGGGGGTAGCTCTTTTTGATGTCAGCGTGCCAAGGTGGCACCTATATAAGTGATGTGGACGTCACTTCAAACTTGGACAATGCCATGTGGAGCTGACTGATGTCATCTACTGGCATGCAGGGGTACTGTTCATGAAAAATCTTCTGGATCCAGCCTGACACTTTTACTACAATTTATAGGTAAGGAATCTGCAGCTAGAAGCCTCTATCAGATAGGCTGCCCACATTAAGCAAAATGATAAGTAAATATAAAGTGGATTTGGGTAGTAAAAAGAATATACATTCTCCATACACTTTTATCAATGTTTTAACCTCAAAATTTAGAACACTAGATCAAAGGTAGCACTTGAAATATTTCAAGAAATCAGATTAAAATGTAATATAGTTTATTTTAAACTATTTATAAGGTAGGGTTTGGAAATATTTAGTTCAGTCAATGAACATTGAAAGGATGGAGATGCTTACACCGCTTGAAGAGGTTTGGGGCATCACTTGAGACTAGTGTTTACTACGTGTCTCAATTTGTATAGTTGCATTGTTAGCAGAGATTTTAACTTCAAAGTAGCTATCTAACTTGAGGAAATAAACAATCGGGAGAGGAAATAGCTGCTGGAAATGTTCCTAAAAATAGGATGGTGGAATTCTCATCCTCTGATGTGCACATTGGAAATGCATCTCCCAAGTTTTAGTCGATTATCAATGTCCACCAAACTTGCTCCCCTTATTTTCTAGTGATGTTTTCCTTCCATGTTAGGGCTATACCTCATACCTGTTAACTGTTTGTGAAACTTTGTCATTTTTATGGTGGCTTGTATGGTGCTATCTCCATAAAATATTATGATAGAGCTGCTAGGTAAAATGTCTGCCACTTACAGAGCTCTAAATGAAGAGATTAAGGAGCTAGAGGCTTGAGTGGAGGGTGTTGTTTTTGGCAGCTTCTCCATTACAGCACTTCTTTAATTCAGGTACTTTGTATGTCCTAGTTACAAAATATTTTATGGAAGGAAAGTATGTGTCAGAAGAAACACCACTGCACTAGTGGGCCAATGGAGTAGTCCTAAATGTAAAATACAAAGGATTGGCTATAGGAAGTAAATGTTTATATTATATATAGGAAACTGTATTGGACACTCATTGTTATATTAAGAACAACCTATATTCTATTAACATCTTAGTATTGTCCAAAGTTAATTTAAATACATTTTAAAACCAGAAGTGGGAACATTGATTCATATATTTGTAGAATATAAAAAAGTAATCATGCAATGATTTACCAATATATTTAAGGAATTCTTACTAACTGAAAATACGGTTGTTGTATGGAATGAAGTAAACCACAAGATGCCGGTAAGTTTCCAAGTACTTTATTGTAGAATTACAAATCCGATAGGAGGGACCTCTATCTCCGTGATTCCATTACTGAATGGAGTTAGGAGTGGCCAGGTCAATAACAAGAATGACAGAACATGAAATGCCATTTGAAAGATGTACTGAACATTCAACGGATGCAATAAGAAACCAAGCACCCGTTAGGCATGCATCTAACAGAGCATGTGTCTAGTGCAGCAAGAGCATGCTCTTTAACAATGCAGAATGCAACACATCTCCTATTTAAAATAATAAAAGGAATATGAACAGTCAATTATTGCAAAGAGAAAGGTTTTTATTTTTTAATTCTACCACATTTAGTTATGGCATTTTTATTGAAAATCAATGACCTCTCATCACCATTAGTATCATTGACAATCCCCTAATTTCCTTGAATGTTGATGGAGTCCTCTGCTCTGGTTTGCTGATTACTCAATTTATCAGGTTGGAAGTACTGGAAGTCTGAGTAATTACCATTGTTAATAATCATAATAGGATCTAAAGATGGCAAAAATAAATCACATTTTGTGATGTTGTAAATTATTTCTTACAACGTATTTGAAACTGGCTGAACAAAACTAGATTCTTAATAGCCCACTATCGCCCATCTTCCAGAAAAACTGAGCAAAAATCAACTTTTGGTAACTTTGACAGGTCTATGAAAGTTAAACTCCACTTTGGATTTCCTAGGTCTCATATTCTTCAACATACACCATGACCCGATCTTAACAGCATCAGTATCAATGTTTTTTTTGTTATCATGATATGCCTTTGTTTTCATTTGTGATTTTTGGACTTTAGCTTTAATACCTCTAAGATCCACAACCTCCCCAAAAATACTTGGTGATCTATCTTTCAACCACGCATGGCACAAACTGGTATGAGCTTGTCTACTGTGCAATAAGTAAAATGGCGAGACACCAGTAATGCTATGAGGAGTATTATGGTAAGCCCAAACTTTGTCTTGGACAAACTAAGCAACATCCTTGCTGCATGTGAGAGCAGTTTGAATGCCCTCCTTGATGAGTCTATTATCTTTTATGTCTATTATGAATACAGTGGGACATTGTGGTGCTTAAAACCTTTATCTTTAAAAAAAACAACTCCATAGTTTCTGACACAAGTTAAAAAATTATAATATACCCACTACAAAAACAAACCAATTATGGCAACTACCTACGTGCTATTAAAAGGTAGTGTCATGATGGGGTCAGCTAAGTCAAGAGCAACTTTAGGACAGGGGCCTTGAGGTAACGGCATTGTAACTAAAGGGGTATCTTGTGTCTTCCAATGTTTGTTATATAAGATACATTCATGAAAATTATTTATAAATGTATCTACATCAGAATCCATTTAAGGCCACCAACTATAGCATCTTATGGTTTTCTAGTTGGAGTTAGCTCCTAAATTACCATTATGGGCTTACTCTAAAATCTTAGGTCTTAAATAAGTGGGTAACAATATTTTTCCAGCTCTCATGAGAATAGTATTTTCCACAATAAGCTGATCAGCTAACTGACAGAATGCAAATAAGTCCCCATTTGATTTTTTTTAATGGGAGGTCAACCCTGTTGAACAAGGCTTTTGACCACCTTTAAAATTGAATCAGTCTTACAAGTTGTGTCCCATTCTGTTTCAGTGATAGTACCCTCACACAGCTGTACAATGTCCATGCTCGCCACAAAACATTCAGCTTCAAACATGTCAACTTTCAAGTTTCCTTCCTGTGGAACAGGTAACCTGGATAGACAATCAGCCCTGCAGTTGGCGTTTCCTGGTATATACATGACATCAAAGGTATACTCTTGTAATTTAAAACAGATTCTGATGAGTCTTGAAGAAGCACATGAAGATCCTTTATTACCAAAGAAATACATAAGAGGTTTATGGTCTGTGCAAAATGTGAAAGATGTGCCACAAGTATAAATTTTAAATTTAGTTATATTACATGCACAGGCAAGTGATGTCCTCTCTATGGTGCTGTATTTTCTTTCAGTTGAAGATAAGACTCTGGAAGCGAAAGCAACAGTAGCTTCAGAAGAACCTATTTTCTGACATATGAGAGCGACCAAACCTACAGCACCGGCATTCACTGTCATAATACACTTGTGACCACTCACATATGATTTCAATGGAGGCACCTTAGATACAATGTCTTTCATCTCCCGAAAAACATTCTGTTCAACAGTACCCCAACAAAATATTTCTTTTTTCCTCAATATTTTTTTAAGTGGTTCCATGAGAGTAGCATAACCACAAACAAATCTGGCATAATAGTCACCCCAAAAAGGATAGCAGTTCATCCTTATTACAAGGTACAGGTGGTTCTTCTAAAGCTCTGACAAGATCTTCATTTGTTTTGATGCCTTGAGCAGTAATGCGGTGACCTACATAATCTACATTATCTGTCAAAAATTGTACTTGTCTTTTTGTAACGGCCATACCATTCTTAGATAGAATACTCAAAACTTGGTCCAGAATGCGGTTGTGTTAAAAAATATCTTTAGCAAAAATAATTATGTCATCCAGAAAATCTATAATGCCATGTACATTCTTGAATAGCATAAACATTATTTTTTAAACACACTTGCCGCTGATGCAAGACCAAACGACAAGCATAACTTTTTTTAGCTCGTCCAAAGGGGAAATTAATGAATTTATCTTTGGAAGTGGATTGCAATCCACTAAAATGTTCTTGTTTAAGGAGCATAAATCTGCACACCAACAGGTTTTACCATTTTTTTTTACGGTTCACCACAGTACTGTCCCACTCTGCAGCATTTATTTATTATTTATTTATTTATTAATAAAAATTTTAGAGCGCGAACAATGGCCCATGGGCGTCTCAGCATTGACAGGTTTAAATATTTTTTCTACACCTAACTGATCTAAATTCATTTCTAATAGATAGGGGAACATCTCTGACTTTATGTTTGACGACCAAGGCACCAGGTTTCAAAATTATTTCATGCTCAAAATCTTTAAGAGTACCAATAGAGTCAAAGAATACGGTAAGATATTTCAGCAAGATGTTATCTATTTCACTTGTATGATTTTGTACAAGCATGACCAGAATGGTAGTGCCTGGTCTCAAAACTATACCTAGTCTCCCTTGATCTATGCAACCCACAATGTCACAACTGTTAACTGCTACATATATGTTGGTAGAGATACACCTCCCAGAGACCTCTAAAACATCAACAAAATAGGCCCTGGTTAAAATTTCAGACTCCCCATATGCTATGGCCTTGATGTCAGGAGTTTCAAGTAATTTATTACTCCAGTATGTGTCAAATGTTTCTTCAGATAACATGGTTGTGGGTGAACACGAGTCCACCATGTTCTGTAAGCTTACTTTGCAAAAAGTAAAATTTTCCTTTGCAATACTACAAGTATCACAATCAACCAAGGGAGATGTAAGAACATGAGAAGATTTTGCCTTCAACGTCAAAATAGTAACTGTATTGACACACTCCTCATCATCAGGTGTATAGTGTTGAGTGACTTCAGGTACACAATTTACTCAGCACTAGGACTTTAACTTTTACAAGCTTTCATGAAATTGCTTATTTTCCGTCATTTGTTGCATCTTTTACCCATGGCAAGATGTTTTGAATGCGCCTGTCAGATAATAATCTTCCACACAGTAGCGCAACAACCGATGCAGTCAAAACACTTTAACACATCACCTTTAGAAAAAAGTTTTATTTTACAAAATGAAAGGACTCTCTCTCTTTTGAATAAGGCTTTGGGTTTATTTTAACAGAGGCTTTCCCAGATGTCAAATGCAAAAGATTCAAATAAACAAAAAGATATATATGTTGATATGCAAGCAATAATAACCTAAATGCATGAGTAATACTGATTAATAAACAAGCAGAAAATAATGTGATAAGTCTCAAGCAAATATACTGGACATCCTGCAAAAAATCAGAAAGATATATACACTGAATGGATCAAATGAGATCTTTAAAGGTGCACCATGATTCACTCCCACATCACAAAATAAAGCACACTCACACATCACAAAGACAACACATTAAATGATCACAGCTACTGGCTCAAACCACAATGGAAATAATCAAAACTCAATACATCACCCGGTGCAAACCCCACATCTCACCAACTCCTGACTGGGGAAGTAAACAGCTGGGGTTGAGAGCTTTAGAAAAAAGGGTCCAAGCTCCGAGATAGACGCGTCCGTCCTCGCTTGGATTCCAAACTCCCGGTGTCCAAGTCCACAACCCTCAGCTTTAAACACACTAGAAGATTCGAGAAAGATCTCCCCCTGGGCCAGAGGAATCTTACCAGAACTGGCCAAGTTCCAAGCCAGCATTCCCACAGCAGGAAGGAGCTCTCATGTCCTCTTCTTCAAATCTCACATGTTCCAGCCTCTATCTTGACGAAGCTCACAGCTCACAAAGACTTTCAGAATACATCAACAATCCCTCACGAACACAGAAAGACATTGAACGTGAATAACCCAAACAATTTGCAAGTGCTGATATGCACGCAGAAAAGCTAAAGCAAGGCAAAGCCAGGAAAAAAGGATGACATGGGGCCATGTCAAAGCAAATAGTAAGCACTTCATAGGTCTCATAACCCAAACAACTTGCAAGCGCTGCTGTGTATGCAGAAAAGCTGAAGCAAGGGAAAAAGGATGACATGAGGCTATGTCAAAGCCAATAGTAAGCACTTCATAATTCATAAAAATATACAACTCCGAGCACATGTATGCATCACTGCCCACAACACTGCTCTTCGAAACCAAAGAGTACATTCCACACCTCTCTCTCCTTTTCATGCTTTCAAATGCATATACCACATGCTCTGCTTTTGGCAGGCTGTCTTGCTCCGAGACAACTTCCACTGAAAGACAGCAAGATTAAAAGTAAGAAGAGAAGCAAGGCATATGCAGGACAATCGTACATCCAGACTAGGATGAAATATCACACTAAAGTCAGTTAAATAATGGTAGTCAAAGATCATCACAGGGTCTCAAAACACAAGAGTACCTCTAGCACTACACAGGGCAATGTGGATTATTATCTAAATGATTGAATGAGCCTCATCTGTAATAAACCTTAGATTTACTGAAATTAATATTCGAAACATTCCTTACTGCATTCACACTGGTACTATTGAGAATATTAGGCACGATGGATGCATTGGCTAGTGCTTTGACAGAAAGAACAGAACGTTCTACGCCTTGAGCTATTTTGACAGATTGCTCTGGAGTAGGATTAGTACAATACAGTAAATATTCCTGTACTTTATTTAGAATGGCAAATAAGCACAATTGGATTTCTTAGGCATTGATCAGCAGCATTCTCAAAACAACAGTAACTAGCCAAAATGTGAAGACTATTTTCATCACAACTTTGATTCCAGAAATAAAACAATATTCAACTCAGGAGTAAATTGTTTCTTTAGTCTTTTCTCAGCCTCAATAAATACATTTCATGCATCCCCAGCTTCTCCTCCAGGAACATGAATTTCAGGTAAGTTGTCAAAAACCTTTTCCCATTCAGTACCCAAACAACAATATAAAATAGCTTGTTCCCTGGCAGAACTGTACTCAACTCCATCTATTGCCACTGAATAGTTTTTGAATATGTTAAACCAGTGCTTCCATTTTAAATTGGGTTTACCATGACCATCTAAAAATCGTGGAGGTTGTTGGTATGAATTACCTCCTCCAGACATATTGTAAAATTAAAGGACCAATGAAGTAGTCAATTAGAGAAATTAAAACAAAAAAAACAATAATAAAGTTTTAGTGAGGCAACACATACAAACTGTACCAGAACATAGTATGTGGCGTTGTGAGAGAAATATCCAAGTAGGTTGTGAACACAGTTGTTACAGATGCTCTCTTGAAATGAATAAGTAACATCACTTACAACTCACATCGGTGAATTGATGCTGGTGGAATTGCAAATAGCAAAATTCTCAAAAAATTGAATAATTCTGCAAACCATTGCAGTAATGACATCTACAAATTTTCTCCAAGTTAAGGCTTAAATTATGCACTACTCACTCACTGGGAAATCAGTAAACTATACCTATGGTATGAGGGATAATGCTTGGAAAGAATTATTCAATATAAGTAGAGCTAAAGAGAAGATGTGCAAAACCAGATTTGAAATACTGTTTTACTTTTCAGTGGTCACCTATCTAGCTTACCATGATGTACTTGTCTTGTTTCACCCTCGGTGTTGCTGCTGTTACCAAGCAAATTTACCTTTATATTCTATTTGTGAATATGCATTATTGCATGAAACTACCACATGAATAGTGTATTATAGGAATACGAATTTGACACTAAATATAGTAAAGAGAACCAACACATAAATATTCTCACATCAATACAAAATATTTTCTCCAGTCATGGCAAAACAGGGTTAAGTAGATCGCATGATTATCTGAAGGTAAGTTACAGATAAAGAACATCTTAAGAAGTACTTAGCAACAGGTCAAACATACACCGACGTTTGCGAAAAATTTACTAACCTTGATATTTTTGACATTTCCTTCCCATGAATTGTCTGAAGCACAGAAGCATCGCCTACTCGTTTTTTAATCCAAAGTTCAAAACCAATTTTACTGTAGAGCAGAAGCATCAGAGTGAGAGGAAGGAGGAACAGTATAACGAGAATGAAGGTAGAATATATTCGTTGATGAACAGGACTGGTCCATTCTTCTAAACAGCACACATAATGCGTTTCATACAAAAAGTCATATTTAACCTAGAAAAACAAGCAGTAATAATGTTGTTAGTACGTTTAACTTAACGGAAGGGAATCACAATATTAATCAAACATTTCATATAAAATGGATCAGACATCAAGTTTTGTAACTAAGCCTGCTGCAGGACTGTGACTAAAAAGAATAAGTGTCAATCCAGTGTGTGTGTACATCCATTAATGTTATATTTGGTTCAAAGCTACAGCTAATAATTTCACACAAAAAAAATATGTATGTGGGGGATAGTTGCATGATCAAATGCAACTTCTCAGTCAGGACTAGAGGGGGTTTAGAACCCTTAATAAGACACTAATATCTTTAACAGTTTCAAATTCTGAACCAAGTTCAGAATGTACTCCACAGTGAATGTATAACTTA
Organism: Lissotriton vulgaris; assembly: GCF_964263255.1. Lineage (NCBI taxonomy): Eukaryota > Metazoa > Chordata > Amphibia > Caudata > Salamandridae > Lissotriton > Lissotriton vulgaris. The sequence goes on from NC_141689.1 coordinate 1,784,525,369, forward strand.
GGCTAGAAATAGAATGTGGAAAAAACAATGAAAAATGTAGACCGTAAAAAAAGGCTAAAGAATAACCAGTACCAAAATGTATACCATACATAACTTTCTCATTATTACAATTCAGCACCAAAAGTAATATCATTCACTTATATGCTATGTCTGAATTTGAAGCAATTGTTTAGAGTTTGAGCTGTTGCACTCCTTCCCTTGGTAATTTACATTTTTGTGCCAGCTTAGACGGTAAAGTGCGTGCGAACAGAAACCGTGTCAAGCCTCTTCACGGTTAAGTTGCAAAACAAGTCTGGTGGGGCACTTTACTCATGTGCCCGTCTGTCGCACTGCCAGTGAGGAAATTATTCCTGTGAGTAACTTTGCTCAAATAATCAATTTCTTCTGGTTATCTTATTTGATCCAAAACATTTTTTTCTCCTTACTTAATCACATCACAGCGGAGACATGATGTTGTAGCATTGAATTGTTTATTTATCATTTTCAAATACCGGACGTTGCCATAAGCCTCTACGAGGGTATGTGTAGACAAACATATTTCAACACTGCTTAAATGACGTCAACATTCTCCCAATGCATTTCGAATTTAACAATTCTTCGTCAGGGGTTTTGACTGAAAATAAAATGAAAGAAACAGATAAGCTGGCTGCTCGAAATTCTAAGTAATTCAAACCAATACCTTTAAATCAACCCTTGCCCTGCTCAAATCAACCCTTCAAATAATTAACATCCCATTTCCTCTCCCTCCGTGCTCAAAGCCCTTCTCTCTCCCGAGTTATCAATCGGTGTTTAGCTCAATGCGTGCATTGTGGCATAGCTCACTCCCTGCTGTGCAATTCCCACTAGACTCTAATCCACCCTTCTCCCATTTACCTTTTTAGCGCCGCGCCCGGCGGCATAACCTCATTTCACTCCCTCCGTGACAGGCTTTCTAGAAGTGTTACCCTTCTACTCGCTCCGTTTTAAACAAGAAAAGACACACACCTGTGAGCAATGTGACTACAAGTCTCCACCCCTACTTGCAGTTATTGCGTGCCGTGTAGAGATAAACTCAATCTCCCATAGTGCCCTGCATCGTTCTAAGAAGGTAAACTCACAGCAAATAAATAAAACAATGCCTTCGCATGAAATCATCCTAAACAATAAAAACATATGAAAAATGTATTAACATAAACATCACTTGCGAGCATAAGAAACATTTCAAAGGAAAACAAACTATACGAGTAGCAAAGTTCAACTGTCCTCGCATTCATGTGTCAGTATTATTCATGATCGTATTTATGTCATTTTTCAGTCTCCGCGATGACGTCTCCTTTTGAGAGTTTTGAATTTAAGTCTTTGGGGTGCAGGCTCATTGAGGCGATAATGTTGCGAAGCAATTGTTTAGAGTTTGAGCTGTTGCACTCCTTCCCTTGGTAATTTACATTTTTGTGCCAGCTTAGACGGTAAAGTGCGTGCGAACAGAAACCGTGTCAAGCCTCTTCACGGTTAAGTTGCAAAACAAGTCTGGTGGGGCACTTTACTCATGTGCCCGTCTGTCGCACTGCCAGTGAGGAAATTATTCCTGTGAGTAACTTTGCTCAAATAATCAATTTCTTCTGGTTATCTTATTTGATCCAAAACATTTTTTTCTCCTTACTTAATCACATCACAGCGGAGACATGATGTTGTAGCATTGAATTGTTTATTTATCATTTTCAAATACCGGACGTTGCCATAAGCTTCTACGAGGGTATGTGTAGACAAACATATTTCAACACTGCTTAAATGACGTCAACATTCTCCCAATGCATTTCGAATTTAACAATTCTTCGTCAGGGGTTTTGACTGAAAATAAAATGAAAGAAACAGATAAGCTGGCTGCTCGAAATTCTAAGTAATTCAAACCAATACCTTTAAATCAACCCTTGCCCTGCTCAAATCAACCCTTCAAATAATTAACATCCCATTTCCTCTCCCTCCGTGCTCAAAGCCCTTCTCTCTCCCGAGTTATCAATCGGTGTTTAGCTCAATGCGTGCATTGTGGCATAGCTCACTCCCTGCTGTGCAATTCCCACTAGACTCTAATCCACCCTTCTCCCATTTACCTTTTTAGCGCCGCGCCCGGCGGCATAACCTCATTTCACTCCCTCCGTGACAGGCTTTCTAGAAGTGTTACCCTTCTACTCGCTCCGTTTTAAACAAGAAAAGACACACACCTGTGAGCAATGTGACTACAAGTCTCCACCCCTACTTGCAGTTATTGCGTGCCGTGTAGAGATAAACTCAATCTCCCATAGTGCCCTGCATCGTTCTAAGAAGGTAAACTCACAGCAAATAAATAAAACAATGCCTTCGCATGATATCATCCTAAACAATAAAAACATATGAAAACTGTATTAACATAAACATCACTTGCGAGCATAAGAAACATTTCAAAGGAAAACAAACTATACGAGTAGCAAAGTTCAACTGTCCTCGCATTCATGTGTCAGTATTATTCATGATCGTATTTATGTCATTTTTCAGTCTCCGCGATGACGTCTCCTTTTGAGAGTTTTGAATTTAAGTCTTTGGGGTGCAGGCTCATTGAGGCGATAATGTTGCGAAGCAATTGTTTAGAGTTTGAGCTGTTGCACTCCTTACCTTGGTAATTTACATTTTTGTGCCAGCTTAGACGGTAAAGTGCGTGCGAACAGAAACCGTGTCAAGCCTCTTCACGGTTAAGTTGCAAAACAAGTCTGGTGGGGCTACAACATCATGTCTCCGCTGTGATGTGATTAAGTAAGGAGAAAAAAATGTTTTGGATCAAATAAGATAACCAGAAGAAATTGATTATTTGAGCAAAGTTACTCACAGGAATAATTTCCTCACTGGCAGTGCGACAGACGGGCACATGAGTAAAGTGCCCCACCAGACATGTCTGAATTTGAAACAGGACTCAAATCCAGGCCTACAGGAGGTCGAACTGGGTATGGCTTAATTTAGTAACCAGTCTGTTATTGTTAAGGAAATAATTATGGATTGTAGATATTTTAGTAGTCGAAGCCACCAATGAGTATTTTTTCCATTTATATTTCCACATGAAATTACTCGACGGTAATTAATTATTATTTTACTGGTTTGAAAACTCATATTTCAGTTTTCCCCTTAACTCAACATTTCAACTGCATTATTTCCAAAGACCCTACAGTGGAAATAATTAACCAAATTACTTTATGCTTCTCGTTATGTCACATACTTGTCCACTGAGGGGAAAAGGCATGACCGGACACTCAATTTGGAGAGGTTCAATAGAGGATGAGTTCAGATGAGTTGAAGGGGAAAATAAGTATATTATACAACAAAGATATAATATTAGCTCTGTTTTAGTACTACAAACGTACGTGGATTTCAGGCATCATGATCCTGTGGATCACTAACATCAGCCTCTCCTCTGATGCATGGTAAGCCACTATAACTACTAGTTTAATTTTATTGACCGGTGGAATTTCTCGTTAGTAAATCATTGCTGGCTGATGTGCATGAGACTTGGGCTAGTCTAAAAATAACAGACCCAAAAAAGGTTTTAGGTGTGTGTTTCGAAAATTATTTTCCCAACTGGTCAGAACTCAATAGTGTTTCAGAGATTCTTCTCTGGAATGGAACCATGCTTGGAACCACAGAACATCAGTGTGTAGGGGACTGAGTCACCATACTGTCTCAGTATTGATGACCCAGAGCTCGACTAGCTATAGGGCCTCATTAGCCCTCCTAAGCTTCCTGAGGTACACATGAATTGTCACCCCCAGAACATAACACTGCTGGTCCTCTCAGGGATTGTGGTAACAGGACACACCTTTTCGCTCTCTCATTAGTACTTGTCCCCAATGAGATGACCAAGAGACATAACAGAGTTTTAGAATATTTATTTAAACTATTGTGCTCTGAAATACAGTATATGCGCATCAATAAGAAAACAAATGCATAATAAAAATTCCGTCAGCATGATTAATAATCCACATACCATGAAAAGTGCTATCATTTAATAGGACAGAGTGACTTATCCCCCTCCTGGGCTACTAAAGCTAAATCATTATATGAAAAGTTATCTGGGATTACTAGCAGACCCCTTACCTCAACATACACAGATGGATGATATACATCTCAGCGAAACAGTGCTTTTGTCTCAGAATTCTTGTTCCATGTGTGTCTTTGTGGTAATGTACTCATCTATATAATTGGACATATGTGTGCACAAACAACAGCTGCCTTCTTGTGTTAAGTCTAGGTGCTAGAGCCTGGCCAGAGAGAATAACTAGGAAAATGTTTGTTTGACCTTGTCAATGGTGTCCAGACTAAATCCCTGGAAAAGAACAACACAAAACATATTCAGGTTCCCTGTGAAAGTACTATGTGGCACAAAAGCAAAACAAATTTATAGTAACATGGGCAAAGGAAAATGAGGCCTACAATGAGAGTCTGACTACCCCTGTGTCAGTAGTACGCTGGCGGATCTGGAAGCCTATCAATTGTTCCAACAAATCACCTACCCCACCCACGTGGGAGGGCATACTTTGGACCCTTTTTTCACCAACCTCACGGAGGCTAGAGTTCTATCTGCTACCCCCCTCGCCTGGACTGACCATTTTTTGGTTAGGATCCAGTGCCCACTGTATGAGCTCCCCCCTAAACCCATGGCCAGAGTGGTCCCTAGACGACACTGGAACAAACTTAGATTAGAGGACCTGTACCGCACTCTGTCTGAGGATCCACTTGGCCCGTTTGATAACGTGGATATGGGCTATAACATTTTTTGCGAGTGGATCACCCGGGCCTTGGATTCCATCATCCCGGTTACCCTGAGCAAATGTATCGTAAGGGACCCTAGCCCCTGGTACGATGACTCTTTACGTACATTGAAGAGTGCGTGCAGACGCGCTGAAAGAGAGTGGTAGAAAGCTTATGACACTAGTAAAAAAGTGTCATATCTCGCCTCTATTAAAGCCTATCATCGCGCGGTCTGCAGAGCGCGTGCGGCTTTTTATTCTTTGGAGTTCCGCAATAGCTCTAACCCCTCCAAAGCTATTTTTAAGGCCCTCAAAGATCTAATGGCAAAAAAGGCCCCCACCAATGACACGGCCTCTATTTCACATTGTGAGGCATTGGCGAACTTCTTTTTGGAGAAGGTCCAAGCCATTCGTCGTTCATTTTCTACGCCCATTCAGGACGCCGGACCGTCCCTTAGGCCCAAGGAACACACGGTCCTGCACACCTTTCCCTGCCTATTGTCTGAGGGTTTTAATCAACTGGCCCAAAATACTAAGTCCGGTTCTCCGGCAGATCCACTGAGACCGGCTCTTTTCAGGGACCCGTTGTCTCTGGACATTTTACCGGTCTGCTCTTTGATCAACCTTTCGCTTTCCACTGGTACGGTTCCTGCTAGCTGGAAGCATGCGGTGGTTACGCCGATCTTGAAGAAGCCGGGTTTAGATTCTCTTAAACCAAAGAACCACCGGCCGATATCACTTCTCCCGTGGCCAACGAAAGTAGCGGAGGCACACGTGAATAGAGTCCTCTCGGACCACCTTTTGCGGGCAAATATCCTAGATCCTACGCAGAGCGGTTTCCGCGCTGACCACAGCACGGAGACAGCCCTTCTTTACATGGTGGAACATCTGCGCATGGGGTTAGATTCGGGTCAAATAGCGGCGCTTGTTTTATTAGATCTTAGCGCCACCTTTGACACCGTCCCCCATACTATCCTTCTCCAGCGCCTGGAAGAAGCTGGTATTTCTGGGACTGCCCTCCAGTGGTTCCGTTCTTTTCTTGCTGATTGATCTTTTTACGTAGCCATTCCTCCCCATCAGTCCAAATTCCATCCGCTGGACCAGGGGGTCCCCCAGGGATCCTCGCTGAGTCCCACGTTATTTAATCTGTATGTGAGGCCGCTGGCTGATGTCGTCAAGAAATGGGGCCTGACTATGGTCTCATACGCTGACGACACTCAGCTGGCGGTCACGCTCAGCGGGGACTCTGATTTGGATGCCCCTAGGTTCCAGAATGGGCTGAGGGCGCTTGCCAGCTGGATGAATTCCAACTATCTCCAGCTGAACGCAAAAAAGACCAAGATAATGATCATCGGCAAGAAACCAGAACTTTGGGGCGACAAATGGTGGCCTCCGGAACTGGGGCCTACCCCGACTCCGGTAACGGAGACTAAAAATCTTGGAGTTTGGTTAGACCCCGCCCTTAGTTTTGTCTCCCATACCAAGAGAACTGCCGCCAGTTGTTTTGGCATTTTGCGAGGACTAAGACCAGCACTGACATTTTTTGACGCCGCTACCAGGCAGCTGGTGCTGCAGGCGACGGTGATCTCTCGGCTTGACTACGCCAGCTCTCTTTTGGTAGGGGTGAACCAAGCGGAAATTACACATCTGCAACGTGTCCAGAACGCGGCAGCCAGAGCTGTGGTGGGCTTGCCCAGGTTCTGCCCCGTTGCCAACACCCTACGTTCCCTCCACTGGCTTCCAGTCAAGCAGAGGATCCAATTTAAAGTGCTTTGCCTGTCCTACAAAATTCTCAAGGGCCTCTCTGCCCCGATTCTTATGAATCTCTGGATGCCCTATGTCCCTGCCCGCTCCCTGAGATCTCCGGGTCAGGATTTGGCTGTGGTCCCTCGGTTCAAACTTAGCCGAGCTGGAGGCCGCTCTTTTCGAGTTCGGGCTGCTGTCCTGTGGAACTGTCTTCCCTTAGAGATTCGTGCATCTGATAATCTCGTTTTATTTCGCAGGGCTATCAAGACTTTGTTATTTCTCAGAGCCTGCCCTCTCTTAGTCTATGGTCTCTTGGTTGTGTTGTGTTGGATACCTTGTCAAGCGCCAGGACGCTCCTTCGCTGGAGCAGCTGTGCGCTGAATAAATACTCCTAACAGAACATAACATAACATGGGTACAGTTAGGCTAACATAGGGAAAACTACAAAGGGTCATGCAAGAAACACATGATGATATTAGACTTTTCTTGGCTATTTGGAGAGTTTTCTGTAGATATATCACGTTAGAGTAAGGGACTGCTATCCAGAGGGTTTGCATTCGAACAAAGGCCAATAAACCTTGGTGAATGGTTTCTGACTTAATCATTATCTTTTACATATTACCTCTCTCCCCTAAATTCTGTGCTGCTTCTCTCACAAATTATTAGCGTAGAACTCAGAATAGTACTCTCCCCAGAAGAGATTCAATAGGTACAATAGTGTCTGGTCAACAGATATTTTTTATGTATTATTGTGTGGTGTTTAAGTGTTGTGGACCTAGTAGTACGGCAGTGGAGCACTTTATATTTTTGCTTCTAATATGAACATATCAGTGGTTTACATAAACATAATAAAAGATAACATAGTAGAGGAAGAAAAACTTAAGTAGTATTGAAGGGATGTGTGTAGTCCTTAGACTGTGAAGTACAGTTTGAAAGGTTGTTTTTAAGTCTGAAGTGGTCCGTGATGGTGTTCTAGAGTCTTGCGGCAAACATGAAAAGGCTTGTTTTGAAGTTTTGCTTTTTTTATTTTTGGTATTTCTGGGATCAGTCTGTCCGTGTATCCTGTTTTCCACCTGTGAGCTGCAGCTCTTCTACCACGTAGGAGGGAGAACCTTTAATGATGGATTTGTGAGTTTTACATGTGATTTTGAACTTGAGGTGAAGCCAATGGAACGTTTTAACAATCTGAGTGAAATTGTGTCATTTTTGGTGCTTATGACAATTCGGGATGTGGCATGGAGTATGGCTCTTAGAGAAGCAGTAGAGGATCTGGATAAGCTGAAGAGGATTTTAATTCCTCCATCTAAAATGTCTATAATTGTAGAAAGCATGTGCTTAATTCACCTCAAACTGTTTAAGTATGATGGCAAAGTGTCCAAAGAGGATGGTGACAAATATTGTGCACAAATTGAGAGTAATCCCTATTGAACTAGCCTTCTACCTTCCAAGAAATTTGCCCAGCTATATTGGAGCTATCTAGTTGCAAGGTAACCTAGTTGAATTTTGTAAAGCTGTGGGCATTTCCTTTATCTTTGGCCTTATTTGAATAACTGATTCAGTATTTGGTAGCGGTTGCCAGTCGCTGATACCTAGGACTAAAAAATTGTGATTTTTCATTAAAAAAAATAAACCAAAGGAGGAATGTGGATCTTATTGACCTATTTCTTTAAACAGGATGCCACCATTTATTCAGAAACGATGGACATATTTGTGACTAGGAGAAGAACATATAAGTATGTGAGGGGCAACAGGGTCTCATACCTGGAAAAGATTTGTTACTATAAAGGTGATTATGATAGCGGTCAGTCGGACTGAAGAAACGCTATTGCAGGGGTCAGGAGACACCTGAAAAGCAGTCAGTGGTCCAACTGCTGCATGAGGGTGTAACCGCCAGACTGGTGGTCACAAAGTGCTCCATTTCACAGTGGCTTGGGCTGCAGCACAAGCCACTGTGAAAAGGAGTACTTCCCACACGTTCATGGACCATGTACCATGCACCTTGTTCTGCATGGCACACAGTGCATGGAAGTGAGTGAGAGCACTACATGTGCCCCTAGGAGGCCCTGTTTGGGTCCCTTTACCTCAACTTGTACATGGCAGTGTTTCCGTCATGAGTAGGCTGTCGGAAAGGGATATCAAAATATTGGCGGCGATGCCTCGCTCTGCACCGCTACCATTCTGGGCACTCTCCAACCGCCGCCCCATCAGGATCTGAGTCTTTGCCCAATGTGGGCCAGATCGCCAGCATTAAAATGCAGCAGTCAGACCAAAGGGATGTATGACCACCACCAACGGTCTGTCAGTGTGCATTCTGACAGTCATTATAATTAGCCCCTATTTTGCCTATTTTAAGAGTCTATCGATGGGGGTGACCTTACTCAATGCTGGAAAACCATGTAACAGGATCCAAAGGCAGTTTATTTGTTCTATTTTTGTTTGGCATGCTGTTTATATAATGTCTTCAAGCTATTTAAAAAGTAATTGGATAGTGTGGGTGTTATCTCAGGGATCGTTTCCATCACTAGAGGCAACTGACAGGGATTGTGGGGGGTGCCGGTCTCAAGATTACTTTCTACTTTTCACTTAGAGCCCTTTCTCAGAATAACTCAGATTTGTTGAGCCCATTGGTTAAAAGTGCTTTTAACGTACAAACCTCCTCCTATGTGGATGAAGGGGCCATACATACTGAGGATGCTACCTCTGCTGTTTAGTATATTCAGGGGGGAAAAAAGGGTTTGCGAATGTTTAGGATATCATCTTAACTCCAAATAAAACACAAAATATAATGAGTAATCAAAATAAAATGAAAGGCATGAAAGGCAAGGATTAACTAATAGTGTCTATTGCTGCATACTTGGGAATCAACCATACTGCTGATGTTGGGAATCAAATAGTCCAAAGGAATTATCATTATAACTTGAAAAATTGTACTCAGTTGGTGAAAAATTTGCCTTTGCTACAATAAGGTTCCTAAGAATTTATATCATGATGAAAACGATAATCCTTTCAAAGTTTTGGTATCTGTTCTTTCAATTCATATTAGATTTTAGCTAGAATGAGTTATCAATTGTTTTATTTGTATAAAAATAACACACTTTGACTACCCAATCTACTTCTGGATAGAGGTGACAGGACCCCGCCCAGATTTATTCTATATATTTGGGCAGCAATGAAAAGCAGCATACTTAGTGTATTGGTGCCCACTTCCATATTCGCAGAGCTAAAGACAATATTTGTGTGGAGGAAAGCTATCAAAAACTGGGTCAGCAACTTATTATATGCTATCTGTAAAGGTTAAAAAACTATTCTGCTCAACCACTTGTAGGTATAGAACAAGCAGCAGGAAATTCCCCAGAAACGTGTGTTAAATCCAAGTAGGACCAATCATTTTAAAGTAAAGAAAGCAACAATTTAACATTCCTAAATCAATTTAAAACAGTAAAGATCATTTTTATGAGCAAAATATGCAAAAATGATGAAACACAGATAAGGAAATCCAAATTATTAAAACATAAAGTGCCAGGAAAAAGTAAAGTGATGGTGTAAAGCTTTGTTGTTGACTTGGATCTAGGCATGGTTTCAAGTCAACCACAATTAAGTGGAGGCATGCTGCTCAAAGTGGATCAATTTGTTCAAAACGTTTCCTTTTTGACATTTTGCAGGTCAAAGCCGTCCAATGGAACATGGTTCAAGGCCAAATCAGGTGACTGCCCCTCAAATTCAGTGCCATGATTGATAAGCTCCCATTCATGGTGTTGGTTTGTCCCCCAACAGCTCTGAACATACATGGATTTTGCAGTTCCAAAGTCACTTTACTGCTGAGATTGGCTGCTGAGATTGGCTTGCAGCTCACCACTGGTGCAAGATTTCTCCTTCATACTTAAGTCACTTTTTTCATTCACAAAATATAACAGTTGGACAAGACTTGAAGACGCAGCTGGATGGGTCCAGGGCGTTCCTTATATTTACTGTGAAATCCCACTGCACCAATATTAAGCATGGCATAAAGCTCTGAGTGGGACAAACCTGATTTTCTCGCTCGCCCTGGGTACATACTAACTGTGCAAGCCTCAACACCCTGTCCTGGTCCACTGGTTGTCTCTCTTGCAAGTCCCAGGTCCTCAAGGTAGGATTTTCTCTAGCCAGGGCTTCTTCAGGGTCTAGGCACCTGTGGTCGGAAGGACCCTCTAAGAGTAAAGAGCCATTTTGCTTTTATGTCTATGGAACAGGCAAAAAAGTGGCCAGTCACCTAATCCTTAGATAGCAGTTTCAGCCTCTGGGGCTGCCCGCCCTTTTTATCCAGATGTGTCTACTTTCTTCAGGTGTTGGTTGCAGATTGTTCTGAGGAAGGGGTTGCAAAGTGCCATATTATCCTCTACATTAACCAGGGATCACAGAATTTTCTACATCTTTTCCAGCCTACTCTTTCACCTTAAACCCTCCTCCTTTCAGCAAAATGTCCTCTTTGTTTTACTGAAAAATGTTCAGAGACCCTAAATACAAGATGAATTTTCCCTTTTACTGATAGAAGAGGCTCTCGCTTTACTTTAGCCACTGCCATATTAAGATAAGTTACTCTCCCCTCCATTTATCAAAGACAGGAACTGTTTTCTCTAAAATTTGGGGTAGAGCTAGAAAGTGAAGAAAAGCCCTGGGAATAAAAGAGACTGGATCCAGGGAAACCTATTTAGAATGCCCAAGTCAAAAGGAGTGCGAATGGTTCTGACAACTACTCATGTCAAAACGGCCAACTGTTGACAACATCCCTACCTTCCTAAGCCCAGAGGCAAAGCCATTGTCTCCTGTGGCAGTGGGGTTGTTAACTGCCAGCCACAAATGTGTCTTGAGTCTTTGGGGTGGGACTACATGATAAACTGCTCCTAACCCAGTTTTGGCACAGGCAACACAGAGTATAATTTTATAAAATTGCTTTTCCACTAAAATTATCAAGAATTTACTTTCACAGCTTAAACAGATTATTTTTTTAAATTAGGGAGACTATTCCGTTGCAAAAAATTTGCCATTTTCCAGCAAAGATAAAATGATGATTTGAATTACATCTAGGCCTGTTGGGACAGCTAGATTTAGCTACACAATGAAAAAATATTTTAGATATGTATTCACTTTGAAAGTGCAATATTAGTAGTATCTAGTGTGCCACATTTGTATATATGAAGACCCAACCCTTTAGATTTACGATGTATATTTTAGGGGAGATTTAGTATTAAATAAATATTGTTTTCATATCTATCAGTGGTGTGGCGCAGCTGCCAGAGCAGCAGGCTCTGGAGTGCAGGGCTCACGGTTCGATCACCGGCGGCAGCTCAGCTCAGCACCATGTGACTCTGGGTAATACCTCACTTAATTTATTTTAGGATACACAGCTTTTCTGCATGGTCACCAAATATTTTCACCATTTGCCAAAATCTATTTTATTACTGGCTTTTAAGTACTTCACACTTGGTTCACTGCTATCCAGTGCCCAGTGTATGTGCTATGAAGCCTATAACATGTTTTTATTAAAATATACTTGTATCAGAGAAGCTTCATTATTCAGTTTGTTTACCACAGCAGGTTACTCTGACATCCCTTCTCGTGCGGGAAAGCGCACATACTGCCCCCGAGGGCCTTCCAGCACATAGCTGACAATACATTACAAGCATTTGCAATGCAATAGAACTCGCATTTACGCGAGACCTATTGCATTGAAAACCCTAGTCATCACGGACAACGGGAAGGAGTGGGGGAGAAGGCACGGACTACGGGAGTGCAGGCGAGGGGAGTGGGGCGAGAAGGCACGGACAACTAGTGCTGGTGGGTGGAGAAGAGAAGTAGTAGGAGAACCTCATTAAAGTTAATAGTGCTCACAGTCTAAATAACACAAGCTGTGTAACAATTGGGGTAAAGGGGCCAGTAGCCATGGGAGGATACAAATGACTAAGGGTGGGCGGCAAATTCCATTCCGCTTGCAAAAATTGCACAATGGTGGCATGTTCGCATTCCGAACGAAATTCGAGGGGCATAAGAGTGACTCCCTCAACGCAGCAGGGCTCTCTTCTGAGCCCAGCCCCAGGTGTGCAGGCTGGGGGCTGTCTGCAGCCCCCGCACACCCCTTCCACTCTGCCAAGCTCTGTTTCGTTTCTCTGCTTTTGGATCACCGGAGCTGCACCTTCTCTCAGAGAATCAAAATCGACCCCGCTAGCAATGGCGTTATCCCCCTGCACCCAATTTATTCTCCAGTCTAGGGCATCCGTGTTATTAATAGCAGAAACCTGGACAGGCCAAACATGGAGAGAAGTAGGACTTAAAAAAATCCATCCATCCATCTGACCCATCCATCCATCCAGCCACATCCATCCATCCAATCCACATCGATCCACATCCATCCATCCACATACACCCACATTGGGTGCACTCAGTTTCCTTTCACATGTACACTCGCACAGATGTAAGTGCAGTGAGTGCCCACTAGCACTCATTGTGACCTGGGCTCACTCACTGCACACTCACACTGATGAAGGTGAAATCATTAGCTCTCTCGTGTTCACCTTCATAGGTGTGTGCCCTAGTACTAACACCACATGGGTGCACTCACTGCACACCCGCATTGACATGTGTGCAAGGAAAGTCCCTCTCGTGTTTGGCTTGTCAAGGGCGTACCTTCGCAGATATACTTACGGTAACAGAAGCTGAGCAGTCAAGTTCCCCAAGTCCGCACTTGAGATGTTCTTACAATCCAGATGTAACATTATGGGAAATGTAGTCCCATTAAACAAACAGGGCTGCAGGTACCCCAATGAAAGGGAAACAAACTGGGCTGAAATAGCCACTCACACATGATCCTGGGTAATCAGTGCACTCAGTTCTCTCTTTCACTTACACTTACTTATGGATGTATACAATGTCCCACGTACACACTGACACTGGTTTGTGTGCATGATGCTCTCTCATTTTGTGCACCTTAAACGCAGCCTGCATCTCGTTCAGGGTATGCCCAGCAAGTCAGCGGGCAGGCCACTATAGCTGGGCCATTAGGTAGTAATGTGTTGTAATCTTCCTCCTGTTTTCCCTGTGTGGTAATCTTCCTCCTTTCCCCTTTACCTTCCCTCTGCTGTTTCTCCTTTCTTCCCCATTGGTACATTCCTCTCTCCCCTGCCCCCTGTTCTCTGTTGGAACGTTCCTCTTGAGAGTCCACAGTGGAATGTTTGACAGCCCTTGAAGTACGGAGAGTGGATGACAGAATAAAGACGTTCTTACTTACCTGCATGAGGTTCTCTCCTTATTACAACACTGGTGACAAATTGGCATGGCGGGTCATCTCTGTCATCTCCCCTTTTCTTTGTGCTCTCCTTCCTGCTTGCCTGCATAGTTGGTGATTTGTTCTAATAGAAGTGTTCTATTCCTGAGAAGTGCCTCATTTGAAGAAGACGTGCTCCGCTGGTTACCTCGGGAGCGGTCCTCACATCCTGGTTTGGTGGAAATCTCATTTTTGCACTTTCTCAGTTGAAGGTGTGCCTGGACTCCACTCTACCTCTGACTGCTCCAATTGCAACCGTCGCTGCCTCTGGTTCGCTGTGCGGCGTTCCGTTTAGGGCCCAGCATAGCCTCAATTCATGACTGTGGTGCATTTCTCCTGAGGGTGAGCCCCTGCTCTGGACCAGTTGCGCTCTGTGGTATATGGTTGTGGCGTCCTCGGAGCCCGCGCTGCATGCCTGCTGCCTCGTAGCATCTCAGAAGTGCCTCCAGTGTCTGCCCAGTGTCTCCTTAACCGGCACACAGTCAAGCACAAGACTGGAAGTTTGCTGCGTTCGGTTCCAGAGCGAGTTTCCCTCAGCTGCCTTCTCATTGAGGTCCGTGCAGTCTATGGGAAGTGCATCGGAGCAGGGCAGAATCCACGTGCTGCTGCTTCGTGCTGCCTCAAAAGTTTGCTTCAGCTACAGCGCTACCTCTTCCAGGAATTCTAAGTTATTCTCATCGTGTGAGGTCCGCGCTGCCTAGTCTGAGTGTATGAGGCCTCTTGGAGCCTCGAAGAATCTCTTCAGCTGCAACGTTCTGCGACCTCAGCTGATTCCTGTTAGCTCCTCAGCGGTCTCCGTGCCTACCAGCTGTTCGCTGGCCCTGCTCACATCGCCGCTCTTCATTTGTTAAATTGTAGGGTGTGGTGTCTGACGATGGTTTCCTTCCACCACTGGGTTCCTGTCAGGAAACTTGCTGCTGGCGCACAAGCTACACGGCAGCCGGTTCTCAGCCCTTGTCAGTTTCGTTCCGGCGCTATCTATTCAGAGCCGGGTTGTCAAGCTTTCTGCCGGCGCACCAGTCTCCCCACAACCGGCTCCCGAGCATTTCGTCAAGTTCATCTGTGCTACAGCCATCTCACAGCTGATCCTCAATGTTTGTGCCTTTCTCCACAAGTCTTGTGTGCGCCATCTTAAGCCGGAGGTGTCCAGGTGTTTCTGCCATTGTTAAGCTTACAAACAAAACAAATCGTTAGGGAAGGTTCCTAGGGAATATTTTGAGACCTTGCATGGACACAGACACAATTCTTAACTGTACTACATATGAAATGTCCACGGGTCTAGAGACCAAAAGACTACCTCAACAAGAAAACAATCCTAAAAAACAGAAACAATAAAGAATCTGAGTGTATGTGAGCAAATATTTCTCCTTCAGAGTAAGGATACCCATCAGCCAACACTCGGTACCGCCCTAGTCATCATCTGGGACTCCTTTTGGCATTACCATCGCGAAACATAAATGATCAAATCATAGGACCTGATGACAATGTCCTACATCAAATTGTGGATCACTGGATGGTCCTCTAGATGTTGGCTGGTATCGAAGTGTAATGGGTAGGAAAAATTGCAGTGCATGAAAAAACGTGTAGAGAAAAGTGATTTAAAATAGGATAAGTGAGAGAGACATTATATTTTATTCTTTTCACTCAAATGCCAAGGTTAAAAACAGAACAAAATAAGGCAGTTTTAACAAATACCTGCCACGGTTATTATTATTAGGTCGACATGTTTCAGCAATTTAAACGGACACCCTCGTCCTTGCCTTCCTCAGGACCTTCAAATATAAATTGCTACTGCAATGTGCAACAAAAACACAAACGTGTGATCAAAATTTAATAAAACTGTTTCACCTGAAATCCTAGGTGTCTACCAATATCCTTCTGAGTGTGGGCTGATTGGCCACTGAAATAAATACATAGAATGTTGTTACAGATTTATTGGTTACATGTCAAAGAGGTAGAAACAATACATAGGTGTCTCTAGGTCAACATCCCAGTACGGCTAATATGCCATGCATACACGTGTTTTCATAAATATTTTCATCAACTACATCAAGTAGTGTTCTATTCATTGATGTATTCCCTCTCCCGCTTACCTATTTTGTAGGAAGATAATGCCTCACCTCACCTGGCTGTGGCTCAGGGAGAGGAAGCACTGCTCTAAATAAATCAGAGAAAACAAACATAGAACAGAGTTGAATGCCCTGTTGTCTCTGATGTGCCTGTGCAGATCAAAATATACAGTTCTCATGATTCCTTGTCATGTCCTGTTAGTTGTTTAATAATGGTCAGACCTTTATAATAGACCATCTCCAATACTATTATACAATAAGGACG
Source organism: Lissotriton vulgaris (assembly GCF_964263255.1). Lineage (NCBI taxonomy): Eukaryota > Metazoa > Chordata > Amphibia > Caudata > Salamandridae > Lissotriton > Lissotriton vulgaris. Next base: position 1,784,541,494 of record NC_141689.1, read on the forward strand.
AGGAAGAGGTGGTAATCAACAAAGATGGAAAGGAGGTAATCAGAATCAATTCCAGCAACGGTGGCCATCCAATCCATGGAACTTCGGTGGCCCAAATTTTCCACAGCAGATGAAACCATTCCCTCCGCCACAGTTTCCGGGAAATGTCAACAACCAGCCTTTTTCAGGCTTTGGCCGGGGACGCTGCAGAGGCAGGAGACGAAACCAACAGCCCGAAGTGCAATGGAGCCCTCTTCCACCACCCAGGAGTATGAGGAGCAACAAAAAGAAGGCCTAAGATCAACCAGCAACCTGTGCAGAGACAGGCTTGTAATGAACCTGAGCTCAAAATTCCTAACAGCTACAGAAGAAGCAGTTTTGAATAGAGGCATTGGTTTTGTACCGACCTTCAGAGGTGACCCTTTCCAGACTAATATGGAAATAGCAAAACATTTCTGCAAAATAAGACTGCACTTCTTCTTTTGCGAAACACACAAGAGATGAGGATGATCCGATAGATACAAACACATGATTAAAAAATTAATCCACTTTTAATCCACCTACACATGAAATGCCGGCTAAAGTCCTGACATTCGAACAGGCGGTGGAGAAAGATATTATCACACTGTGTCAGAAAAAGAATAATGCTTTTTGTAATCTACCCAAAGTTGAACAAATGGCTCTTCAGAAACTCACATTGGATAAAGATCTCACAATCAAATCAGCCAATAAAGGCAGGCGATTGTCCTGTTAGACACTAGCATGTATCGTGCAGAATGTCTCAGACAAGTGAATGATAAAAAAGCATACTGTCCATTGCAAGCGGGCCCGACAGCCAGGCTCAAAAAAACTATTGTTAATATGGTGGAAGAAGCTTTGGCAGAAGGATGGATTACCACACATGAGGCTGGATTTCTATGCACTGAACATCCCATAATGCCTTATTTTTACATTCTACTGAAGGTGCACAAGACACAGAGACAACCTCCAGGGCGCCCAATCATCTCAGGAATGAGGTCTATTTTAGAACCCTTGTCCACATTTGTGGACCATTTCTTGCCCCCTATGGTTAACGAGATGCCTACTTTTTTGCAAGACACAAGTGACGTCCTGCGTCTTTTACCGGAGTTTGAATTTGATACAACAGATTATTTAGTATCGTTTGATGTAGAATCATTATATGCATCCTTCCCTCAGGATGAAACTCTAGAGGCCATCACCACTCTATTGATGGAGAGGGATTTAGATTCTATTACTCCGGTTCAATTTATCATGGCATGTGCTACTCTTGCCATGAAGGAGAATTTCTTCAGATTCGAAGACACAGTATATCTACAAACCTCCGGAACTAGTATGGGGAGCGTTTTTTCTCCAATTCTAGCAAACTTGTGTGTGCATGGCTTTGAGCAGGAGCATGTATTAACAACAACAAATCCCTTCTATGACTTAGTGCGGCTGGGTAAACACTATATAGATGACATTTTTGTCATATGGCGCGGTAATACAGATGATTTACATCTTTTTCTTACCTGGCTCAACGACAGGAATGAGTTTTTACATTTCACAGTGGAGTTTGACAAAAAACAGCTGGCATTTCTGGATCTACTGATCCTAGCAACACCTTCTGGTCTCCAGCCTGAACTATACAAGAAACCCATGTCACGCAACTCACTGTTATGCTATGACAGCTACCACCCTAAGTCCCTGAGGGATAATCTCCCCTATGGGCAGTTCTTAAGGGTACAAAGGAATTGCTCCACCAAAGATGTATTCAAAGAACATTCCTCCTTACTCTCCAATCAATTGAGTGTGAGGAAGTTTCCGAAGAAGCTAGTGCGCCGCTCCCTCAAACGTGCAATTCACAATAATCGGGAAGCTATTTTGGAACCACCTATATCGAAACAGAGTCTACAAAGATTGACTTTCATCAACACATACAGCAGTATGTCAAACACTATACAGAAGATTATAAAAAACATTGGTCGATACTGAATATGGCTCAAGAATCTATACAGCCCCTGGTATTTGCATTCAATCGAGGACCTAACCTACGGGATCAATTGGCCCACACGAGACCAAAAAGCAAAATACAACATCCGGTTGGCACGATGTGGGATTTACATGCCGTACAAGGCCATCATCCTTGTGGCACATGTGCAGCTTGTCCGCAAACAAAGAAATCTCACGATTGACATTGGAACAAACCGGCCATGGCAACAAAAGAGATTCACGAACTGCAATAGTGACAGATTGATATACATGATTACCTGTCCTTGCCAGTTAATATATGTCGGTATGATGAACTGCAAAGTCAAGCTGAGAATCTCAGAGCATAAAAGATCCGTGCAATGCAAAAAACAAGCGACCAGACTAACTAGCCACTTTTTAGAGGCCAAACATAGTCCGACCGACTTCCAATGGACAGTCTTAGAGCAGCCATTCATCCCAGATCATGTGACAGATATTTCAAAATATCTACTGATAAAAGAGCAAAAGTGGGTGTTTAGACTAGGCTGCAACAAGACTGGGTTGAATGATGAAATCTCGTGGACAATACTTTGACGTGATTGCACAGGAGACCCGCCCAGGACACATATCTATTATCAGTGCTAAAAAACATACTGACACTAAAAACAATATTTAGAGGGTCATGAGCACTGAGCCTTTTCATCACATTCAAATCCACTCCAATCAACAAAATGTTGGTTTCCGTGGAGACAGTATTTTATACTGTAGTCATTCCTTAATAACGTTTCCATCAACATAGTTTATAGCATAAAGTTTTGTTGAGGATATATCCCTGCTATCATTTTTAGATAGCACACTGCCATTAAAAGAACATTTAGAAGGTCTCAAGCATTGAGCCCTTTCATAACATTTTAATCCACTTCTGTCACTATCTACGAAATGCTGTTTCCCATGGAGGTGGTACCCGACTCTGTAGTCATTTCCTTAATAAAGGTTTTGTCAACACAGTTTATATTAATAACATTTTGTTGAGAAACTTTCAGGCTAAGGAGATGTGACTTCTCCTGTCCGAATCCTTGTGTATATAACAACACATAAGATTCATGTATACTCGCAGGATGCCGGCGATTCCTATTTAGGAATAATAGTTGATATATTCATTGGCACAAATATTTGATTTTACAGTGATAGTAAATAACAGCAGCCTCGTCATTAGAGCTATTGGACAGTCAATAAAAATTCAAATACAGTTTACTATGACCATTACGATATGCTGTCATTGTTTTGGTTGCCTGAAACGCAATTTATAAGCATCCGATAATAAAGAACTACAACTCCCTGTTTCGATTTGGATGGGATGAGATCACATGACTAAATCATGTGACGTGGAACTGAGCACCTGGGAATGCGGAGATAAAGAGGGCAATACAATGCCGCCCGTTAGCTCCCAGAGATGGCTTGGAAGTCGGCAAGGAGTACCTATGGTCAGGTGAGGGGCACAACAGCGGGGTACTTCTAAGGGCTTGGCAAGAACATATTTGAGGGAAACAGTATGATGGCACAATAGGGGCTTTCGTGTTAACAGGAACAATCGATGAACAATTTGTTCAGGCAAGCAAGTCTGTTCTAAATTGCATGACTGTGCCGCATTTGATAAACTGATAGTGCGGAACAGTGTCTGAGACGAATGATCTGTCACCCCTTAAGACTAGGGAGGCAATATTCTTTCGGTGATCGACAGTTGTTATACATTTTAACATAAAGATACACTGTTATGACAGGCTCAGTATTCGGCTATTTTCAAAAGAAGAAAAACAACTGGTCAATATGGCACTTCAGGCAATCCAGATTGGAGAGATCTAAAGATATAAGTGCATTGACTGTTTATAATGTTACAATGGCTTCTAAAACAAACACTTCTGACCCTCGGTCTCAGCGCATAAATAAAGAAATAAAGAAATATGGTATAATAGTATTGGAGATGGTCTGACCATTATTAAACAAATAACATGACATGACAAGGAATCATGAGGACTGTATATTTGGATCTGCACAGGCACATCAGAGATAACAGGGCATTCAATTCTGTTCTATATTTTATTTCTCAGATTTTTTTAGAGCAGTGCTTCCTCTCCCTGAGCCGCAGCCAGGTGAGGTGAGGCCTTATCCTCCTGCAAAATAGTTAAGCGGGAGTTGGAATACATCAATGAATAGAACACTACTTGATGTATTTGATGAAAATATTTACGAAAAAACATGTACGCATGGCCTATTAGCCGTACTGGGATGTCGACCTGGAGAGACACCTAATGTATTGTTTCTACCTCTTTGACATGTAACCTTTAATCCATAACAACATACTATGTATTTATTTCAGTGGCCAATCAGCCCACACGCAGAAGGATATTGGTAGACACCTAGGATTTCAGGTGAAACAGTTTTATTTATTTTGATCACACTTTTGTGTTTTTGTTGCACATTGCAGTAGCAATTATATTCGAAGGTCCTGAGGAAGGGAAAGATTAGGGTGTCTGTTTAAATTGTTGAAACTTGTCGACCTAATAATAATAACCGTGGCAGGTATTTGTTAAAACTGCCTTAGTTTGCTCTGTTTTTTACCTTGGGCATTTGAGTGCAAAGAATAAAATATAATGTCTCTCTCACTTACCCAGTTTTAAGTCACTTTTAGCTTCACAATTTTTCATGCACTGCAATTTTTCCTACCCATCACACTTCACTACCAGCCAACATCTAGAGGACCGTCCAGTGATCCATAAATTGATGTAGGACATTGTCATCAGGTCCTAGTATTCATCATTTATGTTTCGCGATGGTAATGCCAAAAGCAGTCCCAGATGATGACTAGGGCGGTACAGAGTGGTGGCTGATGGGTATCCTTACTCTGAAGGAGAATTCTTTGCTCGCATACACTCAGATTCTTTATTGTTCATTATTTTTATGGTTTTTAGGATTGCTTTCCTATTGAGGTAGTCTTTTGGTCTCTAGACCCGTGGACATTTCATATGAAGTACATTGTTAAGCTTACTCCTTCAAATATACAAGTAAGACTTTCCCCTTTTTGTTGCTGGGATAGGTTGTTCATCAAGATACTCTCATACGCACCTTTGTGTGTCTCTGCGATCCACTGTGATACACACACCTTTCCATACCATTATATTGGTGTTTCTATAGTCGTTGAACTATTGTACCCGGTTTTGTTGGGCTTAACCTCCCTTTCCCTGTTTCCCTGCATTCCCCTTTTACTTAATCTGTACTATTTCGCCTACCCCATTGCTATCATTATACACATCGGAGGTTGTATTTGTGTGTCTCTGCAATCCACTGTGATACACACACCTTTCCATACCATTATATTGGTGTTTCTATAGTCGTTGAACTATTGGACCCGGTTTTGTTGGGCTTAACCTCCCTTTTCCCTGTTTCCCTGCATTCCCCTTTTACTTAATCTGTACTATTTCGCCTACCCCATTGCTATCAATATACACATCGGAGGTTGTATTACGCTCTCGGCGTACTGTTTTATAAGATTCTGCCTGCATACTTCATTATTTTGAATGCATTTAGAGTATTATACTTACTGTATACCATTTTAATGGTGTGTTTTCCTGCATGCTTCAATTATTTAAGGTATTTAAAGTATATAAGTGACCGCTCCTGTGCATATTTGAGTTTCTGTGTAAGTCTAACTTACTCGTTGTGGTTACTTGTTGAATTAAACATTTCAGAAATCCTTCTCTGGTCTGTCTCCTAGGACCCCCTCTCCCCTGCTAACGTTGATCCCCTTTCCTTACAGCCGTTGCAATATTCTATTTTGCTGCATCTAGCATAACCTTACCCCACCACTATGGCTGGACAAGCTATGAATCAACCTCCTCCATTCCTAAATGAGATCGGAGAACCAGAAATTCACTGGAAGGAATGGATAAATATATTCGCCTCCTACTTCTTTGCCATAGGAGGCGAAAGTTATTCGGCGGTTCGCAAACAACATATATTGTTGCATAACCTAGGTATACAAGGTAGGAAGATTTATGACACCTTACCTGAACCTGAGTTGGAAGAGGAGGAGGATGATACAGATGAATTTAAAATTACCCTTTTAAAATTAGAGGCACATTTTGGTGACAGGGTGAATGTTGTTTTTGAGCCACATAAGTTCTTTACCCGCATCCAAGGCAAACAGGAACCTGTAATCAATTACATAGTGGCACTTAGAGGCCTGACATAACTATGCGATTTTGGTGAACTTACCAATTCACTTATCAGGGACCAACTTGTCAGGTGTACAAACAATAGTCATATTCAAGAAAAGCTCCTGGCAAAAAACCCCACCCTAAAAGAAGCAGTCAATATAGCAGTTTCTGTAGAACACACTGCTAAGTGTATCAAAGAGATGAAGACTCCCAATAAACTCATTGCCAATGTTCGCAATGGTAGTGATGCACAGATCAATTCCATTGATAATGACGTATTCAAGGTTAAACCCAGAAAAGGCAAATATAATCAGTCTACCAGTGAAAAGGTAAGGTTGAAATGCTATAGATGTGGCAGCACCAATCACCTTGCTAATGATGTATGTTGTACTGCCTGCAATGTCACGTGTGTGAAATGTAACAAGAAGGGGCACCTGGGTAGAGTGAATGAATGAATGAATGAATGAATACAGAATTGGTGAGCGCTGGCTACCCGGAGGCATCCCAGTGCTTTTAGACCCAGGGCAAAGCATCACAACTTAGCAGAACAGGAGAGTCTTCAACCATCTTCTGAACGCCATATGAGTGGGTTCAAGCCGAATGTTTCGGGGAGTTGATTCCAACATTTGGCCGTGTGAACTGTGAACCGTCGGCCACCTATCCGTGAGCGCTTTGCCCTAGGAACTGTCAATAGATTCAGATGGTTAGATCTTAAGACTCTAGAGGATTGATAATGAGAGAACAAAGGGCGCAAGATAGCTGGGCCATTGTTGGTTATTGACTTATGGGCCAAACACATGGCTTTAAACCGGACCCTTTCCTGCACCGGCAGCCAATGAAGAGATCGCACAACGGCCTTCCCCGAGCAGTGCCTTGGCACTTCCCGTAGCAGATGGGATTCGCAGTTCTGGACCGATTGAAGAATCTTAATAGTGCCCAAAGGGGCACCCAGATAGATCGCATTTGCGTAATCCAGTCGAGAAAGAATCAAGGACTGGACAAGGACCCGTCTAGCCTCGAACGGCAACAGGGACAGAACCTTCCTTAAGAGCCTAAGAAGGCCATAGCATGTCGAGGCCACCTTATGGACCTGAACTTGAAAACCCAAAGAGGGATCAAGCCAAACCCCCAGACTCTTAATTTGGCTCCTTGGAACAGGGGAGGGGCCCAGACAACTCGGTACCATGGATCAAGATTAATGGGGGCCTTATATCCCAAAAGCATAATCTCGGTTTTTAAGCCGTTAAGCTTTAGAAAGGAGGCATCCATCCATTCGGGAACCTTGGTGAGACAAGGGGACAGATAACTAGTCCCGGAATCCACAGCATCCGCCCTAGCAAAGGATACAACCAACTGTGTATCATCGGCGTAGGTGACAAGCTGAATTCCCCAGGGGAGAACCACATCAGCCAAAGGCCTCATGTAGATATTAAACATGGTCGGGCTCAATGAAGATCCCTGGGGAATGCCGTAATGCAGTGGAAGTTGTTTGGATGCTGCTTCATCCTCAAAGATTGAAAAGGTTCTCTCAGAAAGAAAGGACTGGAGCCATTTAAGAGCCACCCCTGTAATGCCAACCTCCCGCAGCCGATGGGTCAGAAGTAGATGGTTTACCGTGTCGAAGGCTGCGCTGAGGTCCAACAAGACAACCGCAGCGCAGCCTCCTGCATCCACAATTTTCCTAGTCTCGTCCACCACTGCTACCAGGGCGGTCTCTGTTCCCTGCTCAGTTCTAAAACCCATTTGGGTAGGGTGGAGGGCTCCCTCACTCTCAATGAACAATGATAGTACCAAGTTGGAATGTTTCTCAGCAATTTTACTGATTCCCGGCAACAGGGAGATGGGGCGATAATTGGACCACTCTTCCGGGTCAAGGCTAGGTTTATTTAATAAGGCCTTGACTCTAGCCTGCTCCCATAGAGGTGGAACCACACCTGCCCTAATAATTTGGGCAACGGTCATCACAACCTGTTGAAGTACAGAGGGAGGAACAATGTCTGAGGGGGAGCCGGATTTAAGATTCGCCAGGAGTCTTTCCACCGAGGGCACATCAAGTGGAGGGAAAGACTCAAGTGCTGTGGGAGGTACAGGCACCCCAAAGAGGAGGTGGTCTCGATGGGAACCACAGGATAAAAGGCAGAATAGATATTAGCAACCTTCATGGCAAAGAAATTAGCCAAATCTTCGCAGCGTTTCTGAGGATCAGATGCTTCCTTAGGGGGAACAGGGGGGTAACCAGGGACTTAAATATTTTAAAAATGTCCCTAGGGGAATTGGCGGCCGCAGAGATTTTCCCTTGATAGTAGGCTGATGGTGCTATTTTTAGTTGGTTCTTATATTCCCTAAGTGCTCGTCTATATTCATTCTCACGATACAGAAAAGGTGGTGGTGATGAACAGAGTGTCTGAATTAAGCAGACCACTCTTACCCAGTCAAGAGATCAGGGCTTAATCCATCACCGTTTTTTAGCTCACTGCATCACCCCAGTTCAGAACCTGGCTATATGCAAATTAGCCTGACCCCGTGCCTCATGGGAACAGGGCAGACCAAACTACCAAGCCAATTCTTCACTGGTAAGGAGACAAGCTTCCGGGGACCGGTTTCTGGCATTTCAGCCTTCATCGGCCTGGCTTGCTTGAATCCTGGTGGTGCAGTGAGCAAGGGACTCATGTCTGAGTATACCCTGCCCCACCTGTAGTGGCCAAAAACCATACAGAAAAGGGGTGGTGATGAACAGAGTGTCTGAATTAAGCAGACCACTCTTAACCAATCAAGAGATCAGGGCTTAATCCATCACCGTTTTTTAGCTCACTGCATCACCCCAGTTCAGAACCTGGCTATATGCAAATTAGCCTGACCCCGTGCCTCATGGGAACAGGGCAGACCAAACTACCAAGCCAATTCTTCACTGGTAAGGAGACAAGCTTCCGGGGACCGGTTTCTGGCATTTCAGCCTTCGTCGGCCCGGCTTGCTTGAATCCTGGTGGTGCAGTGAGCAAGGGACTCATGTCTGAGTATACCCTGCCACACCTGTAGTGGCCAAAAACGATACAGAAAAGGGGGTGGTGATGAACAGAGTGTCTGAATTAAGAAGACCACTCTTACCCAGTCAAGAGATCAGGGCTTAATCCATCACCGTTTTTTAGCTCACTGCATCACCCCAGTTCAGAGCCTGGCTATATGCAAATTAGCCTGACCCCGTGCCTCATGGGAACAGGGCAGACCAAACTACCAAGCCAATTCTTCACTGGTAAGGAGACAAGCTTCCGGGGACCGGTTTCTGGCATTTCAGCCTTCGTCGGCCCGGCTTGCTTGAATCCTGGTGGTGCAGTGAGCAAGGGACTCATGTCTGAGTATACCCTGCCACACCTGTAGTGGCCAAAAACGATACAGAAAAGGGGGTGGTGATGAACAGCTTGTCTGAATTAAGCAGACCACTCTTACCCAGTCAAGAAATCAGGGCTTAATCCATCACCGTTTTTTAGCTCACTGCATCACCCCAGTTCAGAACCTGGCTATATGCAAATTAGCCTGACCCCATGCCTCATGGGAACAGGGCAGACCAAACTACCAAACCAATTCTTCACTGGTAAGGAGACAAGCTTCCGGGGACCGGTTTCTGGCATTTCAGCCTTCGTCGGCCCGGCTTGCTTGAATCCTTGTGGTGCAGTAAGCAAGGGACTCATGTCTGAGTATACCCTGCCACACCTTTAGTGGCCAAAAACGATACAGAAAAGGGGGTGGTGATGAACAGAGTGTCTGAATTAAGCAGACCACTCTTACCCAGTCAAGAGATCAGGGCTTAATCCATCACCGTTTTTTAGCTCACTGCATCACCCCAGTTCAGAACCTGGCTATATGCAAATTAGCCTGACCCCGTGCCTCATGGGAACAGGGCAGACCAAACTACCAAGCCAATTCTTCACTGGTAAGGAGACAAGCTTCCGGGGACCGGTTTCTGGCATTTCAGCCTTCGTCGGCCCGGCTTGCTTGAATCCTGGTGGTGCAGTGAGCAAGGGACTCATGTCTGAGTATACCCTGCCACACCAGTAGTGGCCAAAAATGATACAGAAAAGGGGGTGGTGATGAACAGAGTGTCTGAATTAAGCAGACCACTCTTACCCAGTCAAGAGATCAGGGCTTATTCCATCACCGTTTTTTAGCTCACTGCATCACCCCAGTTCAGAACCTGGCTATATGCAAATTAGCCTGACCCCGTGCCTCATGGGAACAGGGCAGACCAAACTACCAAGCCAATTCTTCACTGGTAAGGAGACAAGCTTCCGGGGACCGGTTTCTGGCATTTCAGCCTTCGTCGGCCCAGCTTGCTTGAATCCTGGTGGTGCCGTGAGCAAGGGACTCATGTCTGAGTATACCCTGCCACACCTGTAGTGGCCAAAAACGATACAGAAAAGGGGGTGGTGATGAACAGAGTGTCTGAATTAAGCAGACCACTCTTACCCAGTCAAGAGATCAGGGCTTAATCCATCACCGTTTTTTAGCTCACTGCATCACCCCAGTTCAGAACCTGGCTATATGCAAATTAGCCTGACCCCGTGCCTCATGGGAACAGGGCAGACCAAACTACCAAGCCAATTCTTCACTTTTAAGGAGACAAGCTTCGGGGGACCGGTTTCTGGCAGTTCAGCCTTCCTCGGCCCGGCTTGCTTGAATCCTGGTGGTGCAGTGAGCAAGGGACTCATGTCTGAGTATACCTTGCCACACCTGTAATGGCCAAAAACGATACAGAAAAGGGGGTGGTGATGAACAGAGTGTCTGAATTAAGCAGACCACTCTTACCCAGTCAAGAGATCAGGGCTTAATCCATCACCTTTTTTTAGCTCACTGCATCACCCCAGTTCAGAACCTGGCTATATGCAAATTAGCCTGACCCCGTGCCTCATGGGAACAGGGCAGACCAAACTACCAAGCCAATTCTTCACTGGTAAGGAGACAAGCTTCCGGGGACCGGTTTCTGGCATTTCAGCCTTCGTTGGCCACCCCCTTTTCTGAATCGTTTTGTCCACCATAAGCGTGAAAGGGTATACTCAGATGTGAGTCCCTTGCTCATTGCACCATCAGGATTCAAGCAAGCCGGGCCGAAGACGGCTGTAATGCCAGAAACCGGTCCCCGGAAGCTTGTTTTCTTCCCAGTAAAAGAATTGGCTTGGTAGTTTGGTCTGCCCTGTTCCCATGATGCACTGGGTCAGGGACAGACTAATTTGCATGTAGCCAGGTTCTGAGCTGGGATGGTGCAGTGAGCTAAAAAACGGTGATGGATCAAGCCCTGATCTATTGACTGGGTATGAGTGTTCTGTTTAATTCAGATACTCTGTCCATCACCACCCCCTTTTCTGAATCATTATATTCATTCTTAGTCTCAGCTGAGAAATTCTTTCTCCATTTCCTTTCGGCCCTCTTACAACCACTCTTGAGATTCTTCAAGTCCGTGGAATACCAGGGCATTTTATTTGGACCGGTATGATGCTGTACTTCTGTCATAGAGAGGATCAGATCCAAATAGGTCTCTAGCCATTCATTAAAAGCTGCATTAGCTCTAACAGGATCCTCACAGAAAGGGGGTGGGGACTTTTTTAGGATAGCTATCCAGTCATCCAAGGGAAGTCTCGACCAGATCCGGTTCATCTTCTTGGAAATTTTTACCGGATGATTAGGATCGGCCGGAGTCCATGTGAATGAGAGCAACGCATGATCGGACCAGGGAATAAAAAGGGACTCAACCCAACTGATGTCCTCCAGATTAGTAAAGAAATGATAAATCAGGTGACCTGCTGTATGGGTGGGTCCAGCCACAATTTGTTTAAGTTGAAGCAACCCCTATCCTTCCACAAGATCTTGCGAAGAGGAAACCTCAGGTTTATCCAGGTGAATTTTAAAATTGCCCAGAATGGATAAATTGGAGGAGCTACTGATAGTATGGGTAATTTTGTCATGAAGATCATTGCAAAAACTATTATGTGCTCCAGGCGGCCTATACAGCAAGATCCCTGAAAGGGTGCAAGTAGGAGAAAAAGAGATGGAATACGCCAAGCTCTCACACTCAGAGAGTGGGCTCTCAACAGTAGGACACCCAAAAGAGTTTCTATTGATAATAGCAAACCCTCCTCCCCGACCAGATTGCCGGTCAGTTCTGCTAATCGCATAGCAAGGGGGGATGGCACAAACTAAATCAGGGTCTAAGGCTTCAGTTAGCCAAGTTTCTGTGAGAAACAGGACCTCGGGGTCTCGCTCCTCCAGTAACATGCAGATTTCGTGAGCATGTTTTGGGAGAGACAGACAATTAAGAAGCATTAATAAATAAGTTGTGGATTTTGAGATTATCAAAGAACCAGCTTCTTGGGGATCCAACGGGGATTTACAATAGGGACAGGGTGCCATTACCTCCTCAGAGAGCGTTATGAGAGGGAAAAATAGAGGACCATCACCCCTCAGTCTCCGAAGCTGTTCCCCGTTATATTGTAGATTACCGGCCTCACTGGTTACAATGGTTTCCATCATTCCCAGCCCCTGGTCCTGTCCTGTCATGGAGTGAAAATTACCAAGTTAATGTAGTGCACAGTGAATAGGACTTGGCCCCTAAGTATGTTTTCCAAGTAAAAGCTAGGGATTGTCAAGCTTCCCCAAGATCTCAAGTGCAATTCAGTGGCCACAGGCCTATTGAATATCCTAAATGCACCATCTTGATTAATTTATAAGCCCATAGATTTGTTTGCCGATTTGTGTGGTCTGATTACCTTACTCAATACTGATGTCATAAATGACATTTTTGATGCCCCCAGTTTCGAACTGTTGTAACCTGACATATCAGCTATAGGGTATGCCGATGAGAACATTCCTTTAGTAGGAATGATGAGTGTGTGTATTAAATTCAGAGGACGATCTACATGGTGCAAAGTGTACATGGTAAGCAGAGGGTCAAATCTGATTGGTTGGCATCATCAAAAAGAGCTGGGGATTGTGCTCGAACCCAGCAATAAAGATCAAGTTCTCGTAGCTGAAGGGGTCGGGGAAACTAGCAAGGATGTAAACAATTGTTCTGTGTTGTGCACTGGAAAAGGTCAAAGTGTAAATAGCATTGCCTGCGACGTACCTTCCATAGGAGTCAACATCATTTCAAAACAAAATGTCAAAACCCCTGTAGAAAAGGGGGTGCCTGCCCATGCAATCTAAGGTATGTGGGCATGACGAGCTGCAAAGTCAAGAGGAGAATTGTAGAACACAGAAGTAATATCCAATGTAAACGCAACATTTCTAGCATGACAAATCACTACCTGGAATTGAATCATACCTCTAATGACATGCAGTGGGTTGTCATTGAACAGTTACCTCACAGTACCAACAATATCCAACAAGCCTTGCTGGACAAAGACCAAAGGTGGATATATCGTTTGTCAACGCATATCACCGGTCTAAATGATAATATTCCTTGGAATTCCCTTAATCGTACATAAGACTTAACACCATTCCAAGAATTTGACTCATTACAGTGTCTGAAATATGTAATTCCCCTGTCTCCCATATACTATACTATTATGATGCTTCCCTGTCACTGTCAGGCAGCTACATCATAGCTCAGTGTACATTTAACTGAACACCCCAGTCTACCCTTTCTGTACTTTATGATGAACTTCTGAGTAGCAGGGCCACGTTTCCACCCCTTCTGTACCTAATCCTCATACTTCTGCCTAATAGGGCCACTTTCCCCACTAAGATTTAACATTTGACCTAGCAACAAGTGCCTTTTTACGAAATCTAAATGCACTTTTATATGGTAAACACCTTTATTTCTTTACTGCCATCCTTCGCTAATAATAATTTATCTTAGTTTTTAACACGGCCGAAATGCTTCATATAAGCAATCTTTAGTGGTTTGGGTTCCCTATACATCTAAAGAAACCCACTTCAATATGGCCACCAAAACCCATCTGTCAGGTCATTCATGCCGAGTTAGCCCTCATGCAGATCCCGGCATGCCCCCACGTGACTGTGGAAACGCCCAAACGTGATGACGCGCCTGTGAGACCCGGAAATGCTGGTGGCTTCAGGCTCCCGTATATACAGCCTCAAAACGGTAATCCGCCGCCAGCCTTCGTCCCGGGGACACGCATATCAGGTGTAACGACAGAATACTCGGATTTACCAAGTAAGAACAAACCAAGACTGCGGTGGTCTTTTACCACCATGCTCTTTTCATTCAGAATGCCACCACATTTCTCTTCGTGAATCGTTCAGACCGACTTCCCATTTTCTGTAATTCTATATACTTTCAGATCCTAATCTGAGAGAGACAATACAAAATACCCCCGCAACCTGGGACCAAGATTAGAAATTCTAATTCTAGATAAAAGTAAATATCCTGGTTGTTGAAAGTAATGCATGCTTTATGAATGTCTGTATGCTAATTAAAGTAAACACGTGCATGACCAGTTTGCACAAAATCAACTGGGTTTCAGTTGATTTATTATTCTTGATCTATCACATGTGTTGTCTTTTACAACAATATGCACACATTGTTACCCACGCCACAAGGTATTCATCTATAACACATGCACCAATCCTATGTTGTGATTTGAATGTATTGGTAGTGTGTTTTTTGTGCATGGTAAAAGCATACTTCATGCGTCCATCTGACCACCCGACAAGTACTTAGCACCATGTAGCATTCACCAGTACTGTCGATATCCACTGCATGACTGATATTGCACAATGGGTATCACCAGCCAGCACTGGGGAATATAGGCATAAGTGTAGCCTACACTGGAAACATATATCTAATACCAGTATTCCACACTGTATTTTCCTTTACAGGTATTTTTTGAGACAACAACAAAACGGGCGGTCCTCTCGGCATGACACACATTCCTTAGCGTGAACGTAAATATGCAATACATGTGATAATGTTTTATCACTCACTTTATTTTCACTTATTCACACTGTTTTTGAGAGGTCCTGAAGAAAGCCCAAAATTTTTCCCAGGGGCTGAAACATGTCGACCATCTGATGATACATACAGCTACACATAGTGACTGTAAGAAATCATCCACTCTCTATTAATTTTAATTATACCCCAGAACTCCAAGAATAAATCATATGGCAGTATTCTGGAGGTATTTTTAATGATAAATACACACTTAGTCACTCATCACATCACCTCAAAAAAACCTGCTCCACTGTAATTCAGGAGTTTAAGCACAGCCAGGTGGCATTCGGCCGCCTGGCTGGAACCCGATGATGAAGCATGACACCAACCAGGTTGGTGTGTGAGGGTTTTATTAACAAACCTTAGAGGTGCTATTTTATACTTTGTCAGACAATATTTTTGTTCCTGGCTGTCTTCTTTTGTTTCACAATACATTAACTGGGACACAGATGGCTGTCTTGTAGTCCTACCTCTCCAAGTTGTTTTCCAAAATCCTTTGCAGCGCACAGCTGCGAGAGTTTCATTTGATTGCCTCAGAACTTTCTACAGTATAAACACAATGGCAGAAAACTTGGGTCTAACTTTTCCGGAGGAAATGATCAGTGACAGGGGGCCCGATTCACAGAATGAACTTAAGACTAAATCCTAAACTTACTACTATTTGGTATTCACAGAATGCACTTACTACTTTCGGGATTCACAGAGTGAACTTACTACTTTCAGGATTCACAGAATGAACTTACTACTTTCGGTATTCACAGAATAGATTTAAGACTACTAACTTTATGTCCGCACTCGGGCCGGAAATTCCGGCCTGGAGGCGGGGTTTCCGACTTGGGGGCGGAGCTTACGGCCCGGAGGCGGAGCTTTTGGGCCATAGGCGGAGCTTGCGGTTTGGAGGCGGAGCTTCCTGCTCTGAAGTGGGTATTAAGCCATGGCTGAAATCTCCATCTCTGAGCCGCAAGCTCCGCCTCCGGCCCGGAAGCTCTGCCTCCGGGCCGTAATTTACGGCCCGAGTGCGGACGTAAAGTTAGTAGTCTTAAATCTATTCTGTGAATACCGAAAGTAGTAAGTTAATTCTGTGAATCCCGAAAGTAGTAAGTTCACTCTGTGAATCCCGAAAGTAGTAAGTGCATTCTGTGAATACCAAATAGTAGTAAGTTTAGGATTTAGTCTTAAGTTCATTCTGTGAATCGGGCCCATTCTCTCTGCGCCACCATTGTTGACTGATCTGAACATAGGAAACAAAACCATATCAGAACGATCTTGCATGGGGAACAATCCGTGTTGAGCAAAACGGAGAACCTGGCGAGCGCCACCAGTGTCGGCTAGTATTGAACTACTAACCCAGCATGGGATGGCCACATAGGAACCAATAAGTTTGTACCGACGTCCTGGTGTGGGTAGTCCAGCCCCTATATATTTCTGCAAGCGACGGCGACATTGAGAAAATTCGAGTGATAGACGGTTACCTGTTGTGAGCTGTGTCTGCTGCCCCCAATTTGTCAACTCTTTAACCCTTCTGGTTATATATACGACCACCAATTTGGTTGGTGTGATACAACGGTCAAACAACTAGACCATCCAGGTGCAGGAGGACTGCGATCATCCTATATAAAGTAAAAAGAAACGCCTGGGTTTATATTGAATATCGACGGTAAAAGGGCCTGTGTCACAAACGTCCTGAGGAAGACCCGCAGGTCGAGGCTCCTAGTCACCCATGTACCACAAGACGGGTCGAAACGTCAACGCATTTTTAATAAGCAAATAGGACCACTATTTATCCAAGCTTCATTATACATGCCAGTCCAGACTGTATAACTGTGAAAAATTTGAAAAAACATCAGTGGCCTAATTGCACCATTAGCTTGATTTTTTATAGCTTTGTTTTTCTATTTAACTTAAACTCTATGTCACTTTTCCATTGAGGCTGACACCCCTTTATCTCCAAATCACTCTCTCTTTTCCTTTCCGGCACCCCCTTGTTAGAAGCAGATTGCTCCCCCTTTCTTTACCGTTCGTTTTTTGAAGATGTACAAATGTATATATTAATTGCATTGCGATGGAGTAATTTTGAAAACTCCCCTCTTTTGGAATAAATTCATTTCTTTTCAGGTTGTTGCTTTTCTTTTTAAACAATCCTTATTGCTTGACTCTTTTGAGTAGATTAATTCAGACACTCATTTAAATAGGAACAAAGAATAACTGTGAGTGTATTATTCATTGAACATATGATAAATTTTGGTGTGGACCATTGTTTTCCTTGACAGTATCGATTACCCAGGTCCATAAAACCGTATTGGGTTACCCCATTATTATAATGGGCGCCGGAATTGCAGCAATCTACAGGACAACAGAAACCAAGCACAAGCACTTTCCACTAAACTCAGCCATCGAGGTTATCCGGAGAAAATCACCAGAAAACCGGAAAAAAGAGCAAGGAATCAAAACCGTGAAGGTATCTTGGAACCCAAAACACCTGGAACTGAAATAGTTCCACTAACTTGGTAACAACTTTCAGCATGGCTCACCTCTCTCAATGGGTTGATGCCCCCACGCATGTGGGAGGTCATGTTCTTGACTTGATCTGTACTAATTTTGACATCAGTCTGTCCACCCCGATGCCTATGGTGTGGTCCGACCGCTACATGATTAAGTTTGCCTGGCAGTTAGATGAGGATTTGAGGAAAATCCCTTCTTTGGTACATCGTCCACGGATTAATTTGATGTCCTTATCTGAGTCCCTTTCCGACACCCGTCCGGCTCCAATGATGGAGCTGGAAGCGACTGTTGACGCATTCAATCTTTGGATAGCGAATGGTGTCGCTACCTCCACTAATGTGGGGGGTGTCCGTCGGATGCGGTCAAGACCCTCCCAACCATGGTTCACGCATGCCCTGCGCGAACAGAAGCTGGTCTGTAAGAAATTAGAGCGAGCATGGAGACAAGCTTACCTGCCAGCCACAAAGAAGTCCTTACGTGCAGCCCAAAAGGACTATTACGCTGCGATCAAGACAGCTAAAAGCAGGTACTATTCGGACAGAATTGAGAAGGCGGAAAACAACAGTAAAGAGATCTTCTCAATCGTCCAAAATTTCCTATCTCCTTGTGCTGCCCAACCCCAACTCCCTTCTTCCGCTCAATGGTGTGAAGAACTGTCCTGTTATTTTACGGACAAAATTGCAAAAATTCAATTGGACTTAGAAGTGGCTCAAAAGTCCTCTACGACTCCACCTGTCCTTTTAGGATCGGATAGACAATGTCTAAAGGATCAGTTTGTTGCCTTCCTCCCGGCCTCGGAATCAGACATACGGCAAATCCTGGCTGCTTTAAAGTCTGGTTCTCCTTCAGACCCCTGCCCAGCCAGGGTTTTGGGTGGGATAGCGGACATTATTAATCAAGAGGTGACGTATATCATTAACCTCTCCCTTTCCATGGCCTCGATTCCGAGAAGTTGGAAGGAGGCAAAGTTGCTCCCTCTGTTAAAAAATGCCGGTTCAGATCCAGCAATACCACCGAGCTATCGGCCCATTTCACTGTTGCCAGCTCTGGCGAAGGTGTGCGAAAAGGTGGCCTTCAAGCAACTGGACAACTACATTGAGTCCTCCCATGCCCTACACCCTGCTCAGTCAGGATTCAGAGCGGCCTACAGCACCGAGACAGCTCTAGTTGAGGTCTCGGAGGCAGTTCGTGAGTGCCTGGACGGAGGTGGCAGAGCGGTCCTGATTTTATTGGACCTCTCTGCCGCCTTCGATACGGTCCCCCATGCCTTGCTGATTGCCAGACTGCGCGCCGTCGGCATCTCAGGGTTGGCCCTTGACTGGCTGTCATCATTCCTGAGCGATAGAACTCAACAGGTCTGGATGCCCCCCTACTCTTCGGCCCCGAAGAGACTGTCAACTGGAGTCCCGCAGGGTTCTACGTTAAGCCCTTTATTGTTTAACGTTTATATGACCCCTTTACTATATCTGGCGGAACATCTGGGAGCCAAGATAATAGCTTACGCAGACGACACACAGCTGTTATTCACCTGGCCTAAGGGTGTGTCCGATCCATCAGCAGTCCAGCATTGTTTGTCGGAAGTATTCAGGTGGCTTGCACAAGTCCAACTTAAGTGCAACGAAGACAAGTCTGAGGTCTTATTCTTCGGCTCTTTTCCTGACAATTTTAAGGATCAGATTTGGCCCCCGGACCTGCCCTGTCCCAGTGCGACGGGAGGCCCAGCTAAGAACTTGGGGGTCTGGTTCGGTCAGGATCTGAAGTTCGCGGATCACATAAAAAAATTGACCGGCATCTGCTTTGGTACCTTGCGAGCCCTGAGGAAATTTTTTCCTCTTCTGCCCAAGGCAGCCAAGGAGTCTGTTCTTCGAGCTCTGATTTTATCTCGGCTCGACTACGCCAATGCCTTATTTAGTGGCCTACCTGCGTACATGGTTCATCGCCTACAGGTGATACAAAACGCTGCAGTACGTCTGCTTTTTTCTCTCCCTAGGAGGTCGAGTGTGCGTAGCCACCTACGTAGCTTGCACTGGTTACCAGTACCACATCGAATTCTGTTTAAAATTCTTGTGTTGGCATTCAGAGCAGTTCATGGCCAGGGACCAACGTATTTGCAGAAACGGTTTTCATTCTACACTCCTAACCGTACCCTACAATCGGCCAATCAATGCCTACTGGCCACCCCTAAATTCAAATACGCCCGTCTGGGAGGCCAATCTATTTCAGTTAAAGCAGCTTCTGCCTGGAATGCTCTCCCCCTGTTCCTTAGAGCCTCGCCAACCATTACTGTGTTTAAGAAGGAACTCAAGACTCATCTGTTCAATGCCCCCCTCTAACAGCTCGTTTGGTTTTGATCCAGCACTTCTGTTGTCAATTTACTCACCGCGCCAGGATACCCCGTGGTAATAGAGCGCACTATAAAAGTTTTAATAAACATAAACATAAACATAAACAACATACAACCCTGTGTCAAACCAGATAGCCAACATAATCCAAAAACGCTGGTCAATACTCAATTCTGGAAAACTTAATTGGGAGAAACCCCTGTTCTCATATCGGAAAGGTAGAAGTCTGAAGGACACTTTGGTCCATACTAGACCGCCACAACCCCAGCATGAAGCCAACACAATAACCAGCGCATGGGGACTACCAAAGATTACAGGACATCATCACTGTGGAGACTGCAGTGTGTGCCACTTGACCACGACCACTAAAACACTCAACTTGGAGATAGGCAAAGTATGGGAGATACAAAATCACACTAATTGCAGTTTGCAGAATGTGGTTTACCTAATCACCTGCCCATGCAATCTAAGGTATGTGGGCATGACGAGCCGCAAAGTCAAGACGAGAATTGTAGAACACAGAAGTAATATCCAATGTAAACGCAACATTTCTCGCATGACAAATCACTACCTGGAATTGAATCATACCCCTAATGACATGCAGTGGGATGTCATTGAACAGTTACCTTGCAGTACCAACAATATCCAACAAGCCTTGCTGGACAAAGAACAAAGGTGGATATATCGTTTGTCAACGCATATCACCGGTCTAAATGATAATATTCCTTGGAATTCCCTTAATCGTACATAAGACTTAACACCATTCCAAGAATTTGACTCATTACAGTGTCTGAAATATGTAATTCCCCTGTCTCCCATATACTATACTATTATGATGCGTCCCTGTCACTGTAAGGCAGCTACATCATAGCTCAGTGTACATTTAACTGAACACCCCAGTCTACCCTTTCTGTACTTTATGATGAACTTCTGAGTAGCAGGGCCACGTTTCCACCCCTTCATTACCTAATCCTCATACTTCTGCCTAATAGGGCCACTTTCGCCACTAAGATTTAACATTTGACCTAGAAACAAGTGCTTTTTTACGAAATCTAAATGCACTTTTATATGGTAAACACCTTTATTTCTTTACTGCCATCCTTTGCTAATAATAATTTATCTTAGTTTTTAACACGGCCGAAGTGCTTCATATAAGCAATCTTTAGTGGTTTGGGTTCCTTATACATCTAAAGAAACCCACTTTAATATGACCATCAAAACCCATCTGTCAGGTCATTCATGCCGAGTTAGCCCTCATGCAGATCCGGGCACGACCCCACGTGACTGCGGAAATGCCCGAACGTGATGACGCGCCTGTGAGACCCGGAAATATTGGTGGCTTCAGGCTCCCGTATATACAGCCTCAAAACGGTAATCCACCACCAGCCTTCGTCCCGGGGAGACGCATATAAGGTGTAACGGCGGAATACTCGGATATACCAAGTAAGAACAAACCAAGAGCGCAGTGGTCTTTTACCACCACGCTCTTTTCATTCCGAATGCCACCACATTTCTCTTCGTGAATCGTTCAGACCGACTTCCCATTTTCTGTAATTCTATATACTTTCAGGTCCTAATCTGAGAGAGGCAATACAAAATACCCCCGCAACCTGGGACCAAGATGAGAAATTCTAATTCTGGATAAAAGTAAATATCCTGGTTGTTGAAAATAATGCATGCTTTATGAATGTCTGTATGCTAACTAAAATAAACACATGCATGACCAGTTTGCACAAAATCAACTGGGTTGCAGTTGATTTATTATTCTTAATCTATCACATGTGCTGTCTTTTACCACAATAGGCACACATTGTTACCCACGCCACAAGGTATTCATCAATAACACAGGCACCAATCCTATGTTGAGATTTGAATGTATTGGTAGTGTGTTTTTTGTGCATGGTAAAAGCATACTTCATGGGTCCAACTGACCACCCGACAAGTACTTAGCACCACGTAGCATTCACCAGTACTGTTGATATCCACAGCATGACTGATATTGCACAATGGGTATCACCAGCCAGCACTGGGGAATATAGGCATAAGTATAGCCTACACTGGAAACATATATCTAATACCAGTATTCCACACTGTATTTTCCTTTACAGGTATTTTTTGAGAGGACAACAAAACGGGCGGTCCTCTCGGCATGACACACATTCCTTAGCGTGAGTGTAAATAAGCAATACATGTGATAATTTGTTATCACTCACTTTATTTTCACTTATTCACACTATTTTTGAGAGGTCCTGAAGAAAGCCTGAAATCTTTCCCAGGGGCTGAAACATGTCGACCATCTGATGATACATACAGCTACACATAGTGACTGTAAGAAATCATCTCTATTAATTTTAACTATACCCCAGAACTCTGAGAATAAATCATATGGCAGTATTCAGGAGGTATTTTTAATGATAAATACACACACTTAGTCACTCATCACATCACCTCAAAAAAACCTGCTCCACTGTAATTCAGGTGTTGAAGCACAGCCAGGTGGCATTCGGCCGCCTAGCTGGAACCCGATGATGAAGCATGACACCAACCAGGTTGGTGTGTGAGGGTTTTATTAACAAACCTTAGAGGTGCTATTTTATACTTTGTCAGACAATATTTTTGTTCCTGTCCGTCTCCTTTTGTTTTTCAATACATTAACAGGGACACAGACGGCTGTCTTGTAGTCCTACCTCTCCAAGTTGTTTTCCAATATCAACAATAGCCCTCATCGACTTCTTGAGAGACTCATTTGCATGTGAAGGAGTACCAGCTTGCATAGTCACTAACAAGGATATCAAATTCTCATCTAGGGAAATCAAGTCATTCCTTGATGAGCAGGGCATCACTCATAAGGAATTTGCTGTATTTTGTCAACGAGACAATGACTCAATTCTAATGTCAATGCTCTGGATCAAAAATCTCACTCATCTAGCTTGTACCAACAACATGGATGTAGATAAAATGTTAAGAGAAAACATTTAGGCATATCACACCTCTTCCGACTTGAGGAGTTGCCTCTTTTGCTTCCATCAGGGGAAGAGATCCGATTGCCAATTCTATACCCCCTGATTTGCCATGCATACAGCCTTCACACTAAATGTCCATCATAATGATACCATGTCGTCAATTTCCTGCCTTTATAGCTGGGTGCCCTCTGCCTTCCGGCCAGGGGATTTCCCTGTTACTGACATGTTTATGCTATTTCTCCTTATAGTAACCTTTTGCCCTCTCACTCCTTCCTTTTCTTCAGCCTGCTTCCAGTGCCTTCATTTACCCCTCCGCAGGGAGATGTGTTGTAATCTTCCTCCTGTTTTCCCTGTGTTGTAATCTTCCTCCTTTCCCCCTTTACCTTCCCTCCGCTATTTCTCCTTTCTTCCCTGTTGGTACGTAACTCTCTCCCCCGCCCCCTGTTCCCTGTTGGAACGTTCCTCTGAGAGTCCACAGTGGAATGTTGGACAGCCTGTGAAGTACGAAGAGTGGATGACAGAATAAGGACGTTCTTACTTACCTGCCTGAGGTTCTCTCCCATTTTGAACATTACTACTCATTAAGTAGTAATGTTCAAAGTTTGGAATCCCCAGTAGGTGTAACTCAGTCAGTGACCATGTTGGTTTTCTTTTATTCTCACGCAAACACAGTAGCGCCACTTACAGGCGATACTTTCGATGGGCGCAGCAAAATCTCTGCGAGCATGCCAATTTTCGCGTTTTTACTGAGATTTCTTGCCGTTTCGCAGAATTTTATGAAAGGCAACTTTGCAAATTTCACCCACCCCTACAAATGACGGCATGGCTGTAATAAGGAGGGACTAACAAGCCTATAAATGAATCTGAAGGCAGTATTTTGAAGGACAAAGACACAAGCCAATGAAAAATATGGGCGGGGGAAAGGGTGTGGCTTTCCTCATGTACTGAACTGTCATAGGTGTTCACCAGAGCAGCGCTTGCCCGCTGACTCTAGGCTTGACCTAAAATTCATAGTGGTACTCCAAAGCACCAATGGTGTGATGTACTGCTGAAGAAGGTAGATTTCTTGCTACACTTCATAGAGTTCATTATAACTAGCTGTTTGACGTGGGATTAGAAACATTTATGTTTTAGTTTACTTGGCTAGACAGGTGACTTTTAGCAAGGGTTTCCTCTCAAGTAGCCTTTCTTATGCCTTGACAGCAAATGATAAGGAACCTGAGAAGATAAAGATACTTGTGAGAGGAAGTGTGGTTATGCTCAAATAAGTCAGCTTCAAAATTCGTAAAATTCATGTGTTGCCCCTAGACAGGTTCAAGTTTGTATTTCTTTCAGTATTTGAGATTGCATCAATTTTAATATTTATTTGTTGGTCTCCAGTTAGAACCCAGTGCTTTCAGGTGCACGCAATTTTCAAATAATAATCTCATATTTTTTATTTATTTTAAAGACACATTGATTACATGAAAGTAATCTCCTTATGTAATTTTCACGGTTTTTACCAATCTCCAGAGGAGCTCAACTTTTAAGCTATATCCCCAAACAAATAAAACTTGATTAACACATCACCAGCCAATATGATATGTTGTTTGCTTTTTGCTCACTTGTCTTTAGTTCAGTAGTGATGCAGCAGAACCAACTTGCTGATGTACACTGATGTGAAAAATAAATTGTATTCAGAAACATAATGTTTGGTTTGCAGAAATTCATTGAAAATCAGCTGCAGCCTTGGTCTGTCTGCCTTCCTCGAGACCAACGAATCCCTCGACCCCTCACAGTCTGGCTTCCGAGCAAACCACAGCACCGAAACCGCCCTCATCGCAGCCACCGACGACATCAGGTCCCAGCTCGACAACGGGGAAACAGCCGCCCTCATCCTCCTGGACCTCTCTGCAGCTTTCGACACTATCTGCCACCGCACCCTGATACAGCGCCTCAGCAACACCGGAATCCAAGGAGCGGCACTGGAGTGGATCATCTCATTCCTCACCGGAAGAACCCAGAGAGTCCGCTTCCCCCCGTTCCGATCCTCGGCCAGCGAAGTCATCTGCGGCGTCCCACAAGGATCCTCACTCAGCCCCACCCTCTTCAACGTCTACATGAGCCCTCTCGCTGCCATCGCACTCCAACACAACCTCAACATCATCTCCTACGCTGACGATACCCAGCTGATCCTCTCCCTGACCAACGACCCTGCCACCGCCGGAGCCAACCTCCACGAAGGAATGAAAGACGTCGCGGAATGGATGAAGATCAGCTGTCTGAAACTGAACTCAGACAAGACGGAAGTTCTCATCCTCGGACCATCCCCCCGGGACGACTCCTGGTGGCCCCCTGCCCTGGGCAATGCACCCAAACCAACGGACCACGCACGCAACCTGGGCTTCATCCTGGACTCCTCCCTCACGATGACCAAGCAGGTGAACGCCGTCTCATCTTCCTGCTTCAACACCCTGCGCATGCTCCGAAAGATCTTCCGATGGATTCCCACCAAATCCAGGAAGACAGTCACCCAGGCCCTGGTCACCAGCCAACTGGACTACGGGAACACCCTCTACGCTGGAACTACAGCCAAACTCCAGAAAAGACTCCAGCGCATTCAGAACGCCTCAGCACGACTCATCCTAGACATACCCCGCCGCAGCCACATCTCCGCCCACCTGAAAGACCTGCACTGGCTCCCCGTCAACAAGAGGATCACTTTCAGGCTCCTCACCCATGCACACAAAGCTCTCCACGACATGGGCCCGAAGTACCTCAACAGCCGCCTCACCTTCTACACACCCACCCGCCAGCTCCGTTCCGCCAGCCTCGCCCTCGCCTCCGTCCCGCGATTCCGGAAAGCCACCATCGGTGGAAGATCCTTCTCCTACCTGGCAGCCAAGACTTGGAACTCCCTCCCCACTCACCTCCGGCTGACCCTGGACCACCTTTCCTTCAGGAAACAACTCAAGTCCTGGCTGTTCACGCAGTAGCGACACCACCCCTCCTCCCACCACCCAGCGCCTTGAGACCCTATGGGTGAGTAGCGCGCTTTACAAATTTTCGTGATTGATTGATTGATTGTCCCTGTGCATGTAAAGCAGGCATCTCCAACCTTTTCTGTAATAGGAATTACTGATGTTCAATTGAATTGATTGAGAGCTTCTTATATTATTAGTGTTGAAATAGTGGCCATGAGACAAGATTGCATGCCTCTGTCTTGGTAATACATACATACCAGCCATACATGCAATGCTTCTGGTACCGCTGTAATGGCATTTATAGAAGTTCTTCCCGTGCCACATGATTTATCCATCAAGTTTTGAATTTAAATATACTTTTCTAATTCATCAATTAGTCTCCAAATATCAGCATAAGAGTTCCGAAAAAAGCGAATTTTGTCTGAAATATACACTCTCAATTGTGTTATACATAAATAATTCAACCAAGCAAAAGCTTCTAAATTATTAGGCTTGGCTACAGACAGAAGAGCTACTTATAGCTAGCCCGAGAGCTACAATTAGCTCATGAGCTACTTGTTACAGAAGCCTGGTGTAAAGCAACGTTTTTCTCTAGCTTCCTTAGCTAAAGAGATGTATTTTTAAACATTACAACGCTGTGTGCTGAAATTGCATTGATATGTTATCCGTTATGGTTGTGCAGAACAGTTCATTGTAAGAAGTTGAATTTCTTGTTTTCTTCTCTGTTTAACCAAATCGTGCAAGTTTACAGTCCAAGAAAAGTATGTGCAAGTAGGTGCTTTGTCACTGAATAATCTGATTTTTATGCAAGCAACATTTTAGTTCTGCTGTTTACATAATTACATCGTGCTATGAAATTGGGTGCTTTATGTGTACGAACTATTATAAAAGATTTGCTATTTGATTGGGAGGTGGGTCATTCTGCTTTTGTATTAGAGAGGGTTAGATGTTGTGTGGTGCATTCGCATTAGGATTTGTTATTAATTTGATTATTTGATAATATGCTGTGTCAACTTAATTTCCTAAATGCACGTTACATCATTGTATTTATTAATGAATTAGCTCTGATTCTAGTTTTTTACTTTCGGTAATGATTAGTTTGACATTTGAATAAAATGTAAACCGGGAAATGGAAGAAGCCAAAATGCACATACTATTTGTTAATGGTCTTGGCTGTTTATGTGAGCCCAGACTTTCCACTTTCCTGCAACTTGACCCTCCTTAAAGTTAATTGAGTTGGAGCATTAACAGCTTAGGTTTAGTGAATAAATGCATAAGGCACAGGTGAATCAGAGTCTATTCAATAGATAATTAGCCCCTGAAAGAATCATGAGGATTGGCAATCCATGGACGGGTGGACTGTCCTCTGTTGAAGTGGGCCTGTTTTGGAGTCTGGCAGAGAGGTGATCTGGAAGTACAGTTTAAACGGTGGATGGGTAGGTATGATGTCGTGGTGATGTGGTTGAGTATAGTGCGTTGTGTTTTGCGACGAGTTTGTTGTTGTCATTGTGTCCGTGTAGTGTTATGGTATTGTGTTTGTGTAATTATGTTTTGTGCATGTAATTATATTGGTCATTAGTGATGGTGCGTGTTTTAGTAATGTGCTTTTTGGAAAACCGACAAGTTAGGTCGTGCGTGTGGAAGTTAAAAGGTGCGGCGCCAGGTTTAATTTTTTTCGTTTATGAATTTATGATTTCTCTGAGAAAGTGCATTACTAATTGAGGTGGATGTTAATCTTGTGATGTCCAGCTAAAGGTTTCAGTAATTTAGACCTGAGCACATCACCTGGCAGTTTTGGTGCAGAGCAGACCGTCTTATCTTATGGTAATACTAAAATATTGATGCAGTTCCACAACAGCAATAATGTCAAATGCCAAACAATAACAAAACTGAATTATAAAAAGAGTATCATTTAATAAACAAAATGAAATCAAAAGTGACTCAAGCCCTTGTCACCAGCCCAATGGACTACTGAAATGCACTCTGTACTGGAACCACCACCCACCTCCTCAAACGACTGCCAAACATACAGAACACCTCAGCCAGACTCGTCCTCAAACTCCCTAAGCAGACCAGTATCATTCCCCACATGAGAAGCTTCCAAACGCGCCCGACCTGCACAAAGCTGGACTCTCCTACATCAAGCAACAGACAACTCTGATCCACATCTTTTGCCCTCGCATCCAGCAGAGTCGCAGCAGAGGTCTTTCTTTCTCCTACCTCACCGCGATATCCTGGAATGGTCACTCACTCCACCTCCTAACTTCCCCTTCATTCCCCAACTTCAGGAAGGGACTCAAGACCTGGCTCTTCGATGGCAGAGGTGTGGTGCAGTGGCCAGAGCGGCTGACTCTGGAACATGGGGCTCATGGTTTGATCGCCAGCGTCAGCTCAGCTCAGCACCATGTACTTCTGGGCAATAGCTCACTTAATCTCCCTGACCGCCCCCAGCGACTTGAAACCTTAAGGGGTGATATGTTCATGAGGCCTCATTTATGACTTTTTGCCGCAGGGAAGCGCAGCAGGCCTTCCTGCTGCGTTTCCCTACGGCAAAAGAAAAGGGCAGAAATGCGCCGTATCTATAAGATACAGCGCATTCCTGTCCTTTTCCCCTCTGCCGGCGCACAATGGGCTGCCTGCGCCAGCGCAGGCACCCTTGCACAATGGTGCAGGGGTGCCTGCATTGCGGAGAAGATTATTTTTGTACAGGAAGGGAAACCTTTCTGTGCAAAAATATTCACAAGAGGCTTTTCCTCTTTCTATGTGTGCTGTAGAATGCAGCACACATAGAAAAAGGAAATACGAGGAGAAATAAAGACATTTCTCGCTGTTGCGCCTCCCTTACGCCTCCCCTGGGGAGGCGTAAGCTTTTGGCACTGCTTCAGAGTTACGATTTCTCGTAAATCTGGGGCAGTGTCAAAAGGCCATGGATGTTGCTGGGAACGCCCCCAGCAACACCCATTGCACGCCCCTTTAACGCAGTACACTGCGTTAAAGGGACTGATATTTATCAGGCAGCAGTACGCCCCAAAAACTGGCGTACTGCTGCCTGATAAATACCACGCTGGTTTCTGCGCCACGGAACTTCATGAAAAGTGAAGTTCCGATGGCGCAAGGGGCCTCATAAATGAGGCCCCTGCTTTACAAATATATGGACAAAATGGACAAGGATCACAATTCCTTAGCACCTGCATACCCTCCGGGGTAATAAGCCACGCTTTATAGATACTGATTGATTGATTCAAAAATGACAAAAATCCAATAAGGAAAACAGATATGAATCTTTAGAATTTTAAGTAGAAATAGTGCCAAAAAGGACTAATGGCCAATGGTAGTAAATGGTCATGGTAGATGTGGACCTAGGAGCAATTTCAGGCCAACTGCGATAGAGTATGGAACAGATACACTACCCAGGTTTGACCCAGTCAAGGGTTTTACTTTGGGACTTAGTCTTTTTTCTGGAAGTAAAAATCCTTCAGTTGAGCAAGTCAGCAGGTTGTATCCAAGGAGGGCTCCATGACATCAGATAGGCATTGGACGAGGTCCTGGTGAAATTATTCGTATTACCTCAAAAAGCTTAGAGCAGGAGAAATTAAAATAACACACATAGGGAAGTCCTCTCGCTACCTGGATACATTTGGGGTCTTCACCTGGTCAAGAATTTTACGTGCAGACTTAGTCTCTTTTTCAGAGCTCAAAATCCTCCAGTGTGGCAAGGCTGTGGGCTGTATCCCTAGAGGCTGCATTAGGCGAGATCACTTCTTGGCCAAGTCCCTCTAAAATGGATTTGCAGATTCAGATAAGCTCAGAGAAGGGGAAAAAACAGTTTTTTCAGCCCATAGGCAACACACCTGGGGTGGATCAGCTTGGTAGGTTCGTCACACATTCTCTGGAAGTCTTCAAGGGCAAAATGTTTCTAAGTTGCAGGTTTTCAGGGATGTTAGAAAAAATCCATTTAGATACAGAGAAGGTTCACAAGACCTCAGGATTAGCACTTGTGGGCCAAGGCTCTCTCCAGCAGATGC
This sequence comes from Lissotriton vulgaris, assembly GCF_964263255.1. Taxonomy (NCBI): domain Eukaryota; kingdom Metazoa; phylum Chordata; class Amphibia; order Caudata; family Salamandridae; genus Lissotriton; species Lissotriton vulgaris. Next base: position 1,784,571,391 of record NC_141689.1, read on the forward strand.
CACCAGCAGGGTCAAGCTCCGGTCCAGTTGGGACTGGTCAGCTAGGCTCTTCATGAAAAGGCCTCTTTTAAGCATGTTGTGGCTCTGTAGCTTACACAGGAGTTCAGCCAATTGACGCTGGGAGCCCACTTCTTTGTCTTGGTACAAATGTAAGCAGGTCTAGTCCTTCAGGTTTCCTCACAGGTCTCAAGGAGCAGGTGCAGTCTTTCTTCTATACTTTCATCCAGTAGTGTTCTGAGGAGGGTATAACGGGAATCCACATTTGTCCCTGACACCAGTTTGAGGATGAGGCTGATATTAAGGTTGCAGGGATAACTCTAACCAACTTTTTAGATGTTTCTGTGTACCCTATTGCAAACAATCCAACAGTGCTCCCCATTCACTAAATTCAAGATGAAGAAGTCCTTCTCCCCTTAGTCAGAGCTTGTGTGCCCACTCAGAGTTGTAGCCAGATTAACGAGCAGTATTCTCCTCCTGGGTCAATTCTAAGCAGTTCTGAAGTCAGCTTTACCACCACTGAGCTTAATGCCTAGGTAACACAACAGAAAGTGCCTGGGCAGGTGTCATCTGACCTCTGATGGTCTTCCTGCCAGTGGAACAAAACACCTCACCAAACCGAGGCCTTTTTCTTGCTCTAGTTGAAGGTTAACCAGGGCTGTTTGCCAGCTGGGTGCCTATCGGAGGGAAATTCAAATTGGCCTCCAAAATATTAATGCAGGGAAAAGGTAAATTTCCAAAGGTCCCTGCTCCTTATTCTTTAATGAAAAGCCAACTTCACCAATGAGTTTGGTCTTTTAATAAATTCAATAAATAGTTCTTGAATTATGTTTCTAGCTGAGATAGCACAATAATTATTTAATATTGCTTATCATCGTTTCTCTATGGGCCTGCCAGTCATTCTACAGTGAAAATAGCTGTTGGGTGCTAGCCACTGTAAGAACATTTTACCTTTAACCCCTTCAGTGCTACGGACGGCCTTTGGCTGTCCCACATGGCGGTGGGCATGTGCGGAGGACACCTGGGGGCTGCACAAATCCCTCCCACTCACTAATTCACCCGTGCGGAGGGAGAATTAGCACAGCGTGCAAGGGGTTATTTGTCTACATGTCCTAGTTTTTATACATCCTGCACCCCACCCTGTGGGGTACAAAGCCTCCTTCGGGATAACTTATAAATATTGAAAAGGAAGGTGTTCGATTGTCAAAAAGGGTATATTTTGATAGATCAAGCTGAATGGTTAAGATGCAGCTGACAAATAACAGTGGTAGGCCTGAAGTCATATTTGCCTGATCATGCTAACGGATGACACAGTAATGTTGTGCTCCATAGGTGACATTTAACTTTCCATATTACAAGTGCATTTTGGGCATCGTAAATTATAGATACATTGGAAAGTTGAATATGCCAATTAGGTTTTAGCCAATTCAATATGTTTTAGGGGTCAAGGCACATGCACTGCGCGCTGGTTACCAGTGATCCAGTGCCCAGAGTAAAAAAACACTACAACAATAGTTCACAAAACACAAAGCATGACCACTCAAAAAGAGTCACTTTATCATAATTTTCTTAATAGTCTTAGTTGTGAGTGTAAGGATTTTGGAGTGGACTATGAGCAGTTTATTTTGCATAAAGAAATGTTAAAGATAAACTATTCTAGGTCCAATTGTAGGTCATTGTTGCAGGAAAGTAGGTTCTGCTTCCTATGGTTACCCTCACTTTTTACTTGATGTTACACTGTTTTGAATAGTCTGACTGGGATCCTGCTCTATCTGCTTCTCCCTAAAATGTTATGTCATGTACTTAGGTACAATCCAGATTGGATACTGGGGTACCCTTGTCAGCCCCTAGTATATGGTACACATGTGTCCAGGGCATGGGTACCCCAGAGGCCTCCCATGGGCTGAAGCATGTATTCTGTCACTCATGAGAGGCCCTGCAAAATGGAACTACAGACCTGCCATTGCAGCCTGTGTAAGATGGTGTCCCTGTGCATAGTACAGTTCAAACCAGTCCTGGGAGCCATTGGCTCCTGCTCTGGCACAACACTGGACAAAGGATATGGGAGTAACCTCCCCCTGTCCTGACCCTCCCCTGGGAGGGTCCCCTGAATCTGTCCAAACCTCTCCCATGGGTACAAAAGGGCTTACATGGCTGTAGGACCCTAGATTCAAGGTGGACAAGATTTTGATCGAGAAACCACTAAAGTTCGACAGTCTGGACACTCTGGACTTGGCTGGACTTTGACTGGGCCCGGCTTCGTCTCCCTCTCCGTCCAAAGCATAGTCTGTGCCCATGCTCCAAACAGGCTCCATGCAGGACCTGTGGAGCATCAAAGACATCTGAAGTATCTCCCTTGGAGTGAAGGAGTCACTCCCCTGCATTCACAGACACCATAATGCAACTGACTGGTCTGCTGATCCTGAGCTCCTGTGGACTCTGAAGGCTCCGGCAGCACAGGAGGTAGATTCCTGTGTTCCATGAGGTTAAGCTGCGCTCTCACTACGTTTGAGGCCAGTATCTCTCATAGGGACTGCATAACTCGAACCCCTGCGCACGGCGTACATTTGCAAGTGCATATGCTTGTTGGTGTTCCCCAACTAAGTGCATCGGAATGTCGATAGCCCCAACCTCTGTGCACATTTCATACAAAGGTATTTGGTCTCTTTGTACTCTTTGCCTGGCAAGCTGTTACTTTGTGAAACTGCTAGAGGTCCCCTTGTGACTCTGGTGCCTTTGGCCTTTGGGTCTATTTGAGGGACAACACTACTTTTATTGGGCTCCCCTGGTTGCTCCTGGCCTGCTCTGACTCCCCTTGCTGTGGTGCATCCCCTGGTCCTGGCTGGGCTAGACCGTAACCTTCTTTGACCTTCTTCATGGGTTGCCGTCGCCAAGGCTTGTGTGCCTCTAGAAAGCTGAAGACATGGAAAACTGCAAACACGCACCGCCTCATAGAGGCCTTACTGCTTGATGACCTTAGGAAGACCCCTGGGTCAGATAACAGGAGAAAGTGGGTGGGGCACGGAATGAGGACGGGTCAAGAGGTGACACCTTTTATGACCTAGACTCAAACCCTGGCCAGGAGGAACAAGATGGTTCCCACCTGTACACCTCAGATCTTCATGGAGATGAAGAAGAAGGCTTAGATGGCTCCCTCTTCACCCCTCCAGGAAGAGTACAGAGTTTACCAAGGATATCTAGAGCTCCCTCTGCAGAGTCACAGCCCTCAGGACAGTCTGTAAGGACCTCTGTATCTAGCAAGAGGGACTACTCTTATGACAGAGAGTACCAATTTCTGGAACTTTAGAAAGCTAAGCTTAGACTCAGGCAACAGCAATTGGCCCTGGATAAAGAATCCCTAGAAGTCCGAGGAGCTAGAAAAATATTGGGCGTAGAGTCCCATGGTGGCAGCAAAAGTGTCCTCAGAGTTAAAGAACATTCTTTTGCAAATAAGAACCTGGAAAGATTGTCCTTCCCTACCATGTTGGGGATGACATCCATAAATGGGCCTGTAAGGTTCAGAGGGTCCCTCAAGAGCAGTGGGCAGATATCTTGTGGCTCTCCTTTGCTGACAAAGGTAGAGATAAGCTGCTCACTGTTAGAGAAGAGGATGCCGACAATTACTTAGTTCTAAATAGTGCTCTCTTTGATGGGTTTGGCTTAACCACTGAACGGTATAGGATTAAGTTCAGAGACACCTAGAGGGCACAGAATCAGGACTGCGTAGACTTTGTGGATAGTGCCTGTTGGACTGGGCCATTTTGGCAGGTTCACACCAAAACCTTTTGCATTCTGCAAGCCTTTGTCTGTAACCTGGTGTTGGTGATTTTAGGCTCTGATCACTTTAGCAATGTGGTCCAGTGTAAGGTGTGTGCGCTCTCCCTGTATATGTGGTGAGATTGGCCTGCCCTCCCATAGGAATGCATTTGGGATGAGTGTGTCTGGGGTAATTCCTGATATGAGAGGAGCTGCAGGGTCGAGTTTAGTAAGTATGAACTCATGAGAATAAATGCTAAGCAATGGTTTGCCCAGATTTATGATGACTGGAGGAGAAGTGCCACTTTTAGAAGTTGGCATCTCTATGCGTGCTATGCGTCTGCCTACCTGATGTGATCGCACGTCTGGCTGTGAGTGACAGGGGCTGAGAGGTGTGGTGGCTCCAGGAGGGGCAGGGTGAATCAGCGCTAGGCTGAATGAGGCACCTGGACTAAGAGTAGGAGGAGGGGTAATCCCCTGACTCTGAATAGAAGGGTGCCTTCCCTGGTGAATTCTGGCTCCGCCCCCATGTGGTGTTTCTGATGACAAGCCCCCACCTGACGAAGGGGAAGAGGAGCTTCCAAAACAAATTGCTCCAAAATCCCCCTAAACCAGTTGCAGCTGGTGTGTCCAAACCCTGCACTCAGACAAAGGAATCTGTGGTAGAAGTAAAGGGGCTGTGACCCCATGAAATGTTCAGTTCTTGTGTGCTGATCCTGCTGGGGTGTGCTGCTGATGGGGCACAGGGGGGGGCTGCCATGAGGGCTTGCCTCCCTGTGCCCTGCATTGCCCGTTGATCCCTAGAGGAACTTTTGCTGGCCTTATTTTTTTTACTGCAGGACTGTTTGTGAACCTAGCGCTTCATGAGCACTTTATTTTGATTTTGCCAAGTGGAGGAAAGGAACTGGTGTCTGCAGCACTGGGCTGCCTGATGACCTAGAGGGAATCCCGGTGTAGGCATTCCCCCAAGCTGCTGGGATATGGCGGGAGCCCACCCCGCATTTTGTGATTGCTGGTGGGTGCCGACCCCACTTATGCGCTTGTTTTTGGCAGCAGGTGCCCACCCCGTATTTTGCCGATTGAGGCGGGAGACCACCCCGCACCTATACCTTTGAAAAACCGAAGCGGGAGCCCACCCCGCCGGTTCATGCCTCCTGCATGAGGCAGCCACAGAGAACACAGAGGGTCCACAAAGGGGCCGCTACTCTGCCGGCGGCGACCCGGAAGCCAGGCAGAGCTGCCTGTTTGAGGGCGGGGTGATGCACAAGTGGCAGGAAGCAGACGGGAGCCTACTCCATGCCCCTGTGCCCCCGAGAAGAGGGAGGAAGAGCTGTGCCAGAGAGCAGAACACACCAGGAAGAGAGGCCACCGGAAAGAAGGAGGCGGATGGCAGCCCGAGCTGGTCTCCTAGGTTGTGGGGAGGAACCCCCGCGGGCCGCCCAGGACATCCAGAACCTCCAACGTGAGGTACAGTTGTTTCAGGGCCCTGTGGGGTTCCTGGGCCAGTGGTGCCTGTGTATAATTTCCCCGAGTCCCTGAGTGGGACAGGAGGGCACAGTAAGTGTCAGTGAGTTCTACAGCTGCCCACGGCTTGTCACCCACTATTATTGGCCCCAGATGAGAGCAGCCTCAGGTGCTTCTTTAGGATTCGTCTCACCTCTCCGGCCAGTGGGAAGACAGGGAAGAAACGCAAGGGTCCCTTGACTCCCATGCTTGTGGTTGGCACCCCCTTTGAGAGGGTGAACATCAACATTGTTGGGCCCCTGGATCCAAAAGCTGTCCCTGGCAACAGGTTTATACTGGCTTTGGAGGACCATGCCACACAGTACCAAGTGCCTATCCCTCTGAGAATCATAACTGCACCTGAAGTTGCTGGGGCCTTGATAGGGATTTTTACTCGAGTGATTTGCCCAAGGGGGTGGTGTCAGACAGGGGCGCACACGTCAGATCCACATACATGAAATCTATGCAGAAGGAATTTGGGACAGTCTATAAGTTCTCCATACCTTACCATCCCCAGACTAATAAACATATTCATATGTTCTCTCAATTTAGTGAAGGAGGGGTGGGAGCAAACTCATTAGAAGGCTCCTTGGGATGCAGTTAGCTGCAGGCAAGCCCTCAAAAAATCAAATACATATGTCCTGGAAGAAGGCTTCTGCGAACTTAGAAACTTGCTATGAAGCGATGAAGGAATGGTATGATCAGAAGTACTGCTCTGGTTGAGTTTCAGCCTGGCCAGAAGGTGTGGGAGATTGATCCTGTTTATGTTTTGTGGAAGAACTTGTGTTAGGGGTTTTAGGTGTAATCGCAGAAACAAGAAGAATAAGATAATGAGACAATTCACTAATGAAAAAGTTGTTCTTGACAACAGAAAGGCAGAGATCTATGAAAATCTGAGATGGTTGCACAGGAAAAATATTTTCAAGATCAAGAATGAGGACTGAGTTGCAATAGTTTGATCGCTTGATCATTTTCAATTATCAGAGGGAGGAATGTGAAAAATTTCTTTATTTTAAAAAAAATAATGCTTAGCCAAGGTTTGGCTTGCTTGACAAAACTAGGCCGCACTAGGCCACATTATTGCAAGTGCATGTTTAAATGCTGTGTACGAGCATTGCTTTTCAGAATACAATCGAAATCCACATTCAAACACAGTTTGTTTCTGTGCATGTAAAGTTAATTTTTGTCTCTGGCTTTGTCTGCTGAAAAAATGTGATTTGAAAAATTTCAAGGTTATGTGCTGAATCTTCATTGTTATGTTTCTCATTATGGTCAATGCGGAACAGTTTATTGTCTAATGTTTCATTTCTTCTTTGCGTTCTCTGTGCAACTAAGTAGTGGAAGTTGCTAGCCAAAGACAATAATGCACAAGTTGGTGTTTTGGAAGTTATCAATCTGATTGCTTTGCTTTACATAATATCATGCAGTCAAACTGAGTGCGGTCTTTATTTAAAACATTATGAACAGGGGGCTATTTCGGAAAGAGTTATGCCATTCTACTTTTATAGCAGAGAGGGCAAGACACAGTGTGGTCAGTTTGCATTAGGGCTTGTTATTATTAATGTTATTATATTTGCAAATGTTCTGTGGCTACTTGATTTCTTAAATGCATATTGCATAATGGAATGGATTTTGACTTTAACTAACTTTTTACTGTAGTAACTAATTTTACATTTAAATAAAATATAAACTGAGACCTTGCGAAGCCTGATGGTGAATTTTTATCCTTAATGGTCTTGGCAGCCTATTTGAGCCCAGGATTCCCCCTTTTAACGTCAACACTGACAACATCCAAGTCAGGTTCCAACTAGAAAACAACACAGGGATCCAGGCCTGCACCATCTTCGTTAATGAAACCAAGTGTTCCAATAAATGAAAGAAAACTTTCTTTTCATAACCCTTGCCATTATCTAGGTTCTAATGTGGAGTGGGACAAAGCCTGTTTCAATGCCGTTGGGAATGGTTGACAAACATGGGAATCCAATCTTAGCTCTCTTTCACCACAATGTTAATGCTGTGGTCATTAGCATTAACTAGCATCACTCCTTGCTTTGTACATTTCTCCCACTTCTCCATACAGACTATCTTGTGGAAGCAACATGAGCACCTGAAGATGGAATGTCTATATTATTTTAATACAGGCTGAGAAGACTAAACAACCAGGTTGCCATTATGTGCTTGAACCTACTTACTCCATATGGATGTAAATTTCAAGTTTATAAGGACCTCTTCACCAAGCATTAATGTTATCAAGGCATAAAACCAGGATACCGCGAGAAATTGTCATCTCCCTAAGCACCTTCAAGGAACCTGCATTTAACTACTACACAACCAGCAAGCCTTCTACCAACTAAACTATGGCTGGAGAGCTGTGGGAGTTCAGTGACCCAAGCTGGTATAAGCCATAAAACCAGAACTAAGGATAAACAAGAGCCACTTGGAAAATCAAGAGGCATCTGAATAATGAACTGACTAAACTTGTGAATTCCACACAAATCCTAGGTCATGAGTAAAGACCGTGTGGCGGTTCTTTATGTGCCTGTTGTTTCTTTTCCTATGCCACTTAGTAGTTACACAAACTCTCTAAAGTTACCATTAAACTCTGAAGTAACCGAAAGGCAATGAGCACTTGTTGGCAATCACATCAAAAATAAATCTGTGTTCTAGATGAATGGCATCTAGATTGCGTTTAGCGACTCTGCACTGCATTGATGTAGCACTCTTTGGCCTACTTACTGCAACTTGATGGAATGCAAATAGAGACAAGTTAAGATACCTTGAAATCTGCTCTAAGACATTGGTAACAGCAGATACAGAACACTAAAAGCACAGCTCTTGCAGACCACCAAAATGCTGGCACAAACAGCGGAAAGTAAATCTTCACCATCTATCCAAGATTTCATCGCACCTCTAGGCTCCGCCAGCAACAGCACTCCCTTGCAAGACCTTTGCATCAAGTTCTTAGAATTTGTCTGTAACAAAATCACGCCCATATATGGCAACTCCGACCCTCAACCAGATCCCATCACTGTCACAACTCAAATTCCCATCACAGCCAAAGGACAAATCCTGACCTCATGGTTTACCATCACTACCATCGAAACTACTGCTACCATGAAGACCTTCCACGCAGGGGCCTCATCTGGTCAATACCCCCATCATGCCTTCACTAAAGGACTCCTACTAGTCAGAGAAGCACTAACACTCATCCTCAATGCCTCCATCAACTCACCCACAGGACACCAGGAAACACACCTCTGTTATGCCCCTGATCAAATACCCATCTGCTGACCCAGCCATGTTTTCCAACTGCAAACCTATCCCCCTCTATTGCTGGCCAAAGTCTTAGAGATACTAATCAACTGATGCCTCACCAACTACTACAGCAAACACCAGCTCCTCAACATCAAGCAGTCCTGATTCAGGCCAAACCACCACACAGAAACAGCACTCATTGGTGTCACAGAAAACATCTGCATGTCCCTTGACAGAGGTGATGCAGAAACCCTCAATCTCCCAGGATCCCTCCATGGCATTTGACACGGTCTGACACCCCATCCTCATCAGAAGCCCATATGAGAATGATGCTGTATATGTTCCTTTTTTTAATAGACAGAATGCAAGCAGTCAGCCTTGAACCTTACTACTCGGAAGCCAGCAAACTCATCTGCAGAGTGCCTCAAGGTTTATCACTCAGCCTTACCCTCTTCAACACATACATGATCCCTCTCGCCAACGTCTTCCTCACAAACAACATCAACATTGTCAGCAATGCCAACAACACAAAACTCCTACTCTACCGGGCGGACAAGACTCCCAATACGCAACACAAGTTAATTGCCTGCAGGAACGAAGTAACTAACTGGGTTAAAGGCAACTACCAACAGGACAGAAGTAGTGATCTTGGGTAAGAACGTAAGACAATAATACTCACAAAAAAGAGTAATAAATTTGCAGACAAATGAATTTTGTCCAATGGCCAAAGATTGTAGGACATACCACAACATTATATATGACTTGCAAATTACAAGATATGCTTTAAAAATGCCGGTGCAATCCTGGATGAAATAGCACAGCAAGGATTCACCTTGAAATAAAAGAACCACTTTTATGAATGTGATACATCTCCGTAACCCTTTAACAAAAGAATGTTAGTTTCGCTCTTCTGTCAGTGGATTGAGGTTGGGTGAGTTTTGGAATGTCTTCTCAGTGCTTTGTTGGCTGCTCTTCCAAAAAGTAACATAGGTCATTAAAAATAGAGTTGGAATTTTCAATGGAGCCACCATTAGCAGGCATGTACTGCTGTGCTCCAAAGGGGGAGCTAAAGAAGTGCAGAATCTAATGGTAGAAGCTGCACACAATGTGACAGACAGGCGTACATTTTCGGCTGGATGTCACTTCAGCGAGTTGAATAACATTTAAAAAGTGAGGTTTATATTAGAACTTGTTTTGGTACAGTATGGAGGTACATTCAATGCAGAAAGCAGGGAAGATGGAATGTTACATGACAATACACTATTTCTCTGAGATTGTTATGGTTAGATTCTATTAAACTGCAGACATGTAAAATAGATAGGAACCATCCTCACCGAACAGTCCCGGAAAATGGATACAGCAATAGACTTGAAATTGATGGCCATCTTCCATTCTGTACAAAGAACAACTTGAACCTTTAATGTAACTTATTTAACTACAGCTTTCTCAGTTTTCTTCCACATTTCATATATAATGTTTTAAGCCAGAGTGAAAGAACTTCCTGTAAGTAATTATATATGATACCCAAGCACTCTGAGGAAAAAGCCTCCAGAAAAGGCTTTTTTTTTAACAAACACTTAGAAGAGCCCCTACTCTTTCTCTGTCAGGTGTGTGTGTGTGTGTGTGTGTGTGTGTGTGTGTGTGCACACGCTTAAAGTCAAGTTACATCCGGGCAAATCTCGAATGGCAAGCACAAAACTAAATCACTTGTTTAATTTGTGAATACTTATGTGCTGTCTGATCATCATCACAGACTAATGACAACATACAAATTAACTTGTCAAAATGATGTGGAACGGAATAGTATTTGTAAAGTGCACGGAATAGTATTTGTAAAGGGCACTAAACCCGAAGGCATCAAACAGCTAGTATTGGTAAGGAAAAGACCAAGGAGCTGCAGTCAAGGAAGGGACACAAGCCAGGTTTTAAGTTGTTTACAGAATATCAAGGAGTCCAGACTCACAATGGCAGAGTGTTCCATAATTTAGCTGCCGCTACAGAATAGGAGTAACCACCCCGCCTGGCTTTCCTTTATCTTGGGGATGGTCACTTTCCTGAGAGATGATGATCTGAGAAGTCTTCTAGGGATTTACCAGTGGAACTTTGTTCTGAAAGTACAAGTCCTTGATGATAAAGAGACAAGTAGACCATGCAAAGAGATTTATGTATCACCCGCTTTCTGGCAGTCAGTGAAGGGAGCAAATGCCTTACCTCAATGAAAAATGTTTAGCCACATTCAAGACCAGATGGGCTACCACATTCGGAATGACCTGTAGTCAATTTAGTGAGGACTTGTTGATGTTTAAGTATTAACTGTTACAATTGTCTAAAAAATTTAATTAAAGTGCTAACCACAGCCAACCTGAGTTCAGTTGGAAAAGAGCAAATATCTTTTTCAAGATCTGATAATGAAGAAGCAGGAGCTGACAGTCCAGCTGACTGGGACATCAAAAGTAAGAGTGTTATCAAAAATAATCCCCAAGATTTTAAGAGATTCAACTGGCGATGGTAAAGTACCACACATTTCTGGCCACTAAAGTTTAGACCACACCAAAAGCTGTGCCCCAAAAACCAAGATCTCTATCTTTTCAACATTCCATTTTGAGCAATTGTTCTTCATCATGGTAATAATGCTATTCATTAGTTTGTCCATTATTTGAACTTGTCTGCTACCGGCGGCAGATCCTCTGATTTGGAGACAATATTTGAGTACTGTCCATATAGCATAACACCTGAAAGTCGAACGAGCGCACCAGTCCCGCAAGAGGGCAAACATACAGATTGAATAGGATGGGGTAAGGAAGGATCCCTGTGGAACCCCACAAGGGAGGTTGAAAGCCTCAACTCTAAAACTATCACAGCTGACAGGACCCTATCCATCATAAAGCAGCAAAGAAGGGCCAGAGCAGTGAGCCTCACACCTGCCTGATGTAATCTTTGAACTAGGTGGAATGGTGATATTGTATCAAATGCAGCTGACAGATCCAACATTACCAGAGAAGTGGTGCCCCCTTGGTCTACTTGGCAATTAATGAAATCCGGGGAAATAATATAGTCAGCCACTTCACAATTATATTTTTAAGCTTTTTTGCCTGCATGGGCAGTAAAGAGATAGATCAAAGGTTTTTGAGGCCCTCTGGGTCCCCATTTGGTTTAATTTGAATAGAAACAACTACTGCTTCCTTCCAAACGATACACTGCCTTTATTAATTTTCGATTGAAGACTTTGACCAAAAAAGTCTCAATCTGATCCGGAGTGAGTTGTAAAACCCTTTGGCGGCAAGGATCATCAGATGAGCTTCATTTCTTATTCATCATGAGATTTTTTATTTGCAAGGAGAAAATAGGTGGCGGGAATGCAGACAAAACTGCAGGGGACGGCAGGTCAGCAGGGTCAGCTGTGTCAAATGAGGGGAGAGGACTATCCTCATTGACGTTGATGTCCGAGTAATTCTTCAGGATCTTTTTCTGACGGAAACAGCAGCATTTTCACAGAGACTTTGTGAGCTCTCCATGGACCAGTGGCGGCTCCTCCACTGTGGTGGAGGAGTGTCGCCCCACTGCTATCTCGCAGTGTGAGAAGCAAAAGCATAAAATGGTAATAACATTTAGTTATTACCATTTTATGTTTGCTTTGCCGGGGCTGCTCTGCTTAGGGAGCAGGGAAGGGGAGGAGTGGCTTGCCCACCCCTTAGAGAGCAATGACAGCCATACACACTTTCCCCTTCTCTATGCAGGCTGCATTGTAGCCTGCATGGGGAATATGCCCACCGCTCCAGCCCCTGGCTGAGCGTCGTTTCAAAGTGCTCAGACCAATCACAACACTGTATTGTAGCATTGTGATTGGCTTAGGGAAGGGAGCCTGGCTGCCTGCTTCCTGTTCATGTCCTAGTCAGAGACAGGAGAGCAGGAGAAGAGGAGACGAGGGACCCGGCCTCAAGGTAAGTTTTTATTTTTCCTCTTGCTTTTCCTTTTATATTTCGCCCCCACGCAACACCACCCGTGACCCCCCCTTGCAGCCACCCCTGCGACCCTACGTCCGCTCCCCCACCCATTAGTCATCTAGGTCACCGCTGCCATGGACTTGGTATAAGGTTAAAGGGCACTAGGTTTGTATTCAACATCCTCATTTGTTTTGCTGCACGGCAAACGTGAAAAACCTGAAACATTGTTGGAATAAAATAGTGATATTTTTCAATCAGTGCCTGACAACAAAACACATTCAAACACATTTTCCATTTTTCTCTGCCAGCCTTGCGGAGGCAGGCGCTGTATTACTCTCCCAGTTTCCAACTTAAAAAGGGAAGTACAATGGCATGAAGAGACCACCAGCTGGGTGGCTCAGGTTGCATTCATCTTATAAATGCACCCTACTGAGTGATGGATGTAATAGATCATATAATATTAACATTAGGTTGTAATATCAACAGAACTCCATTCACGACGCACCAATCTTGGCCAATAAGGCCCGTGTTGCTAAGGGTTCCTGTGCCATTACTGTTGTATCTGTTATTTGAAAGCCTTTGCTCAGCATGCAGGAGATATGTACGTATAATTTGATGCATCATGTCCTGGATGGTTTCCACTCTATGCATCATTATAGGAAAAAAATACCCTTAAAGATAACAGTATCCTTTTCCACATTGATTTCTTTTCAGATACAATCTTAATTTTGTCGTAAAGGGTATTACTTAATGGTCCAGCAATTGTGTGTCTGTCACAGTGTAATTTGTTTTGGCTGACGATAAAATTGTACTTGGAAATTGTAAAGTATTTTGAATAATGCAAGCAGTACAGTAGTCCTTTGATATATAGGCAAAGCATTTACTTATACACTATCTTTCACGAATTTAAAATAAAAGTATGCACATACCTCTAATCGCTGTACATGCCACATTGGCGCACCGACTATAGTGGCTGTCAGCCAGACAATACCTGCAGACAATAAACAAAAAGGCATATTGTTTATGTACGATATAATATGGAGTGATAACAAATAAATGTAAACTTCCGAAGAAGATATTGTTTATGACTTGTTATCCACGTGTCTATGTATAACAGAGAAAGGCTCCTATCACTTAGAGGAAGGGAGGAATTCGTCAATCGATAAAGTGTTTGCAAGATAAAAATGGCGAATTGAGAAGCTAGTTCTCTTGTTTGCTGCTTAATTTTTCTATATTTGTTTCGATTTTTGAACTTTAATTTTCTTTCAGTCATTTGTGTTTTTTTATGGAAAGCAAATTGTATATTATTACATTTCGCTATCTCGTTCTCGAATGGTCTAGTGTTTTGAAGCCCTTTACAAAGACTAAAAGTTTCTTCTGAAGATGATCCTGGTCGGTCTGGTTGTCTTATTGAATCCTGGCACAGTCTCTGTGCCTTTTTTATTTATTTTATTGTATTTAATGCGATTTTATATAGCGCAAACTTTACCCGAAGGTGTCAGAGAGCTTTACATAAGAACCAGTTGCAAAACATAAGGACTAAGGATTACATGCGTTACATAAAAGATACAAACAGAAAAAAAATTGCAAATGTACAAGATGTAAAGTCACACAAGAAAGAGATACACACAGAAAGAAAAATTGCAAATGTACAAATAGTAAAGTCACGCAAGGAAGAGATACGAATGGATATACTCTAAGAGTCACATATGAATGTTAGAGAGTACAAAGTTCTACAGCATATACTAGTGATTAGAGTTATCTCTATATACATAAGGAAGGGATACAAATGGATATACTCTAAGAGTCACATAGGAATGGTAGAGAGTACAAAGGTCTACTGCATATACTAGTGATTAGAGTTATCACAGTCAGATTAGAGGCTGTAGTCTCCCCTTGCAAAAGCAATAAAACAAGTGCAAAAAAGATAACATATTTAAAAAAAATCTGAGAAAGTAAAATTATTTACACAATCATTTGGAGATAGCACCAAACACATCTTTAAAGAATACAGATTGAACACGTTCTTTTTCGTATGAAATAGTCCAGATTTAAAAAGATTATCATCACATTCCTAATCAAGATTAAATACCAACACTAACATGACAGCGACCAATGCAACATTTAAAGAGAAGAAACTGTGGCCCACATGCATCAAGCATTTTTGGAGTCGCAAACGGTGCGATTCCTTAAAATCGGCCGTTTGCGATTCCAAAAATGCTTTTTGGAATGCATCAAGCATTTTTAGAAATTGCAACATTTTTGCGATTTCTAAAAATGCGATTGCTTTTAAGAAATCGCAAATTTGCGATTTCTTAAAAGCAATGCATGAATACTTTTTAAATTGCGAATTCGCAATTAGAGGGATAAATTTACAGAGTAGTTGAACTACTCGGTAAATTTGCAAAAAATGAAAATAACGCTGAAAATGCTTTTTTTTAACATTCATGTTATGGACACACATGTCCTTAGGACATGTGGGTGTGCAACATGATGCGAAAACAGCATTTCATGGGTGCATGGGGGGTTCATTTGAACCCCCCTCACCACCCTTGATATGCAATCAGGATTTGCGATTTTCAAATTGCGAATTCGCAATTCCCATTCATTCCTATGGGCCTTTTGGCCTATAGGAATGAATGGGAATTGCGAATTCGCAATTTGAAAATCGCATTTTGTATGCGATTCGGTAAAAATAGCGATTTCTACCGAATTGCATGAAAATTAAAAAAATAATCATGCATAGCCTTTTGCGATTTCTAAATTGCGAATCGCTATTTATCGCAATTTAGAAATCGCAAAAGACGACATTGATGCATGTGGGCCATTGTGACTTACTGTAAGATAAATCAACACTTACATTAACCATTATATTCTGGCTGAAGACCAAAACTGCAAAGGTACTTACTTCATTTGCAAACATATACCATTTAATTCATCATGCGGGTCAAGAATCTTGGAATTCGGACTGAATTACAGAGTGAGGAGAACTGTGTTTGATTTAATTGATTTTAATATTTCACATTACATCATCCTAGTTAATGTATGAATAAAGGTATTTATTTGATAGAATATGCAACAAATTACAAAGTGCCTACCAAACGATCAGTTTAGGCAGAAATGACCAGTACGAAAAGTGATTATTGTTAGGAATGGCTGTGTTAGGTATGCTTTCTCTAATTGGATCACCTTTGAAAAAAAAGTGTCCTTTGGAAAGTTAGAAAGAATTGCATTTAGGATTTGTTAAAAATTCTCTAAGAATTGCAGGAGGGCTCAAGAAAAACTGTGACTTTTGAAGATCCCATTAGTGCTCATATTAGCATCCTTCTAAGCATAATTACTGTACACGTACACATTTCTGCATGTGTAAGTGTAAGCTGCAGTCCATTCTCTATAGGGAACACTTTTCCTGTAGAGAAATAACAACCTGATTCATGAAGCTAAATTGAGCTCGCAATAGCTGCGAAAATGCTATTGCGGGCGCAATTCCCATAATCGGAATTCACCATGAAAAAAGTGAATTCGCAAACACAGAATTGCGAAATCGCTAAAATATTCGCAGAATCCCGGAAGTAGACCATTTGCGAATCGGAAATAGCGAGAAATCACGGATTCTGTGAAAATAATAGCAAATTCGCAAATTCCTCGCAATCGGGATTCATGAAAAATCGCAATTAGCGAAAAACCCCAAAATCGCATTTTGCGAGGCGCAATTTAAGGACAACCCAAAGCAGGTGGTAACCATCAAACCCATAGTAAAAAAAAAATTGAAAAACTGTTGGCCTATCAGCAACTGGTGCTGGCCTGACCAAACACACTTAAGGAGAAGCAGCATCAGCATAAGGAGTGTCACAATGCCAGGAAAGTACATGGTGGTCAGGCGGCGAAGGCTACAGCGAGCAGCACGGAGGAGACGCAGAGTCCAGGCCAGGATCTCCCACCAGCGGGTCACCCTGCTGGGCCAAACCAGAGAGCAAATTTACGCAAAGTACCGCCTGAATGGGGCAATGATCATCAAGCTAATACAGGACCTTGACCCCCTGATGCAGCACCCAACAAGGTGGACCAATGCCGTGCCAACACATGTCCAGGTATTGTGTAGCCTGCACCTTCTGGCCTCCGGGAGCTTCCAGGGGATAGTTGCGGCTGCTGGGGGATATCCCAGCCCACCATGTCCCGCTGCCTAGGGAGTTTCCTTGACGCAATGCTGACCCAGCTACACCACCACATCAAATTTCCGACAAGCCAACAGGAATTGGATGAGACCAAGCTTCAATTCTACATCGTTGCGCATTTCCCACACGTGATAGGATGCATTGACTGTACCCACATCCACATCTGCCCACCAGCTGCAACGGAGTACATGAACCGCAATCGCAAGTCCTACCACTCCCTCAACATCCAGATGGTCTGCAATGCAAAGACATACATCACGGACATAGTGGCACAGTACCCGGGGAGTACACATGACTCATTCATATTCCGGCACAGCGGCCTCCACACACGACTGGCCAGGGGAGACTTCAGGGAAGGACACCTACTTGGTAAGTACACTTTGCCCACAATGTCACACTGCGATGAAGTAGCTGCGCTGCACAGGCACTCACCCTCTGCTTCTCTCATTCAGGTGACAGTGGCTACGCCCTGCGTGAATACCTCCTCACCCCATACCTCAACCCTGCTACACCACAGCAACAGGGTTACAACGTAGCACACATACGCACAAGGAATTGCATTGAGAGAACTTTTGGGCTACTGAAGAGCAGATTCTGCATACTTCACAAGACAGATGGGGCCATGTACTACAGTCCTGAAGTTTGCTGCTGCATTGTGGCTGTGTGTGCTATACTACACAACATTGCTACCAAGCGTCGGATACCTGTCGACATCTCTGGCAGTGAATCGGAAGGGGATGACCGGCCACCTGCACATGCGCGCCATGCACGCGGGGAGCACCCAGCTGAAGGCCACAGACGTCGCAACCACATCACAATGAACAGTTTCTATTGCACCCTCTCCCCTCACCCAACAAATCACAATTGCATGCAAAATTTAATAATGACACAACGCCAATGTGGGATGCTAAATTAAATATTATTGTTTGAATCACAAAAAATGTTCCAGTTGCCATCCTTCAAATGCAAACAGTATTTCAGCATACTGCTGCGTCCAATACACAGGGCAGGCTTATGTTCAGCCTGTGCTTGTACAAGTACTATTCAGTCAGGTGCGCCTCCGGCGCGAAGCACCCGCGCGCCTCTATGGCTCCACCTCAGCCTCCGCATGTGTCCCTGCAGTGGGCCTGGTGCTGCGTCTCAGCGCCCCTACGTGTGAGGCAGAGTGGCTGCTCACACTTGATGTCCCCTCACTGGCATCATCACCCCCGACAGTGGCAGGTAGAGCAGGGTGAAGTGCGGTCACGGCAGTGGTCAGGTGCTCAAGTACCCTGGCCACATCCTCGCAGCACTGTATGAGCTGCTGCTGCTGCACCAGGGACCGGCGCGATAGCTGTGAGGTGGCATTGCCAACAACATAGTTTGACCGGGTGTAAGCCGTCAGCCGGGTCAGTAGCTGGCGGTGGCGGCGGCGGGCTGTGTTGTGCTGTGAAATCATTGCAGCTGTGTTGGCCTCCATGGCTGCAGTCATGCGGGCAATCCCCCCCCCCCACACCTGCCATGGCTGCCGTCATGCAGTCCATCCGGCACCCCACACCTGCCACATTGCGGCCAATGTTGTAAAGCTGAAGCTGTATGGCCCCTTGCCGGCGTGCCTGCAGCTGGTGAATCCTGAGCATGCGACGTTCAACACTCATGTTTGGCAGCCGCTGTCCATTCCCCCTCCTGGTGCTGGGAGCATTGGTCTGCAGGCGAGACCTGCCACGCCTGCTCTACTGGCCTGAAACAGTGGGTGGCCGTTGTGTCGCCGCTGTCGCGGGACCTGATGTTGATGCTCCAGCTGATGGTGGAGTCAAGCTACGCATTGCTGTTGTGGCAGGGGCTGGAGGCACACTGGTGGTGGACCTGGCTGCAGGGGTTGTTGCTGCGGCAGGGGCTAGCGGCACACTGGTGGTGGACCTGGCTGCAGGGGTTGTTGCTGTGGCAGGGGCTGGAGGCACACTGGTGGTGGACCTGGCTGCAGGGGTTGTTGCTGTGGCAGACGCAGGAGGCTGTGTATGTAACGGCACCTCCTAGTCATCCTGTGCTTCCTAATCTATTTGCAGCCTCTCGCTGTCGCTGCTGTCTGCGCCACCTGTGAGGGGAAGTGGACGTTCATTAGTTGCATGTATCTGTCACACGTGCAGTTGCTACATGCATGCTGGGTGACATTCCCTGACTGCCTATGGCTTTGTGTACTTTTGAACCTGTCTGGCTGCATTGGGGTACTTCTACATTGTGGCCACACTACATGTCCCACAATGCTTTAGGGCATTACCTGATGTGCACCGATGGCAGGACTATGGAACATTATGGGAGGCTATATGGTCTTGGCCATTCATAGGGGACAGGGTTGCAGTCGCATGCCACTTACCTTGGATGTCTTGGGTGGGGTGGGATGAATCCAAACGGGTGACTCCGATGCACGCCTCAGCCTCCAGCGTGTCTTCTACTCTATCCTCCATGGGGGTGTTTGGAGGGACTGTAGGCCCTCCCCCTCCAGTGCCCAGGGACTCTCCAAGCCTCTCAGCTACCTTCTCTTTGGCACGACCTCGGAGGTTGTACCAACGTTTCTTAAGTTCATCGAGGTACCTGTCGGCCACACCCACAGAGTTCACAGCGGCCGCTATGCCCACCCAGATCCTGCGCTTCTCCTGCTCGGGCATCCTCCTTGAGTCCTTCCCGAACAGTTTGGAGTGGTGCTCCACCACCCCTTCAATTAAGTGCTCCAACTCCTGCTCGGAGAACTTTAGCTTTCTCTTGCGCCCTGTGGTGTTGCTGGGCCCAGGTACTGCCTCCTCTGATATAGCTGCAGTGTAGTTGGAAAGTGGTAATCCAAGGTGAATTGCAGGAGCTGTCTCTGTGGCTGCCTCGAGGTCTGCCTCACTGTGGTGAATGGGGGTGGGAACTGGTTGCTTCCTGGTTGTGATGTCATCACTGTGCTCGAAATGCGACTTCCCGTTTTCCCGATCTTGCGATTTTGCGATCTCGCTTTTTGCGATCTCGCAATTAGCGATATCGCAATTAGCAATATCGCTATTTGCGATATCGCAAATCCGACACGGATGTAGCCGGAAATAGCGATTTTTCTGCGATTTTCGATAATCGCAAACGGTTTTTGCGGCCGCGTGCGAATCGCTTTTTTTTATTGCAAAACATCATGAATACCGTTCTGCGATTTCTCAATTGTGATTCGCAGTTAATCGCTAATTGAGAATCGCAGAATCCGGTTTTCATGAATCAGGCTGTATGTTCCTCTACATACATTTTGAGGTGTACTATTACCAAAGCATAAGCACTTACATCTGACATGAGAAAATCTGTATATGTTTTAGGATGGATCACTGCCTGTAAAAATGTATCAATAGCAATAAATGTGTGATTTGAGGTGAATTCACTAAATTTCACAGATAGTCTTACCCTAGAATGGCCAGATCATTGTCCAACATAATTCTTGCACCAAAAGAATGTTATCCTCACTGTTGGTATTCTCAAGAGTACAAAATCTCACACACAAGGAATTTTGTCCACGTAAATGGCTGTTTTTGTAAACTTAGGTTATTTGGTATATGGTGTGTGAAAACAGTTGAGAGGCTCGACCAGAAAAATACATTGTAGCTACTGGACTTTATTAGCTAGTTTTTAAAGTTTAAACTATTGAGGTGTCCAGTCTCACACTTCCACTGCTGAAATTTGTACATCTCCTTTTTAAACTTATCAGTTTTCACATTTTTTGTTAAGTCATGAAAACAATGCCGTTATTACACAACCAAATCCTAATTACAAAAAAAATGGTTCTTAAAGACAAATTATCTCAAGTATTTGTGGATAACTATACTTCAGAGAGAAAAAATATCACGTTAAGTGGCACACAGCAGCAGGTTAGTTGGCTTAACTACAAGAGAGAAGAAACATACCACTTCCTTTTTACAGTTCCCCGCAACATGCATCATGCAATGATTTCTTGCCCCGGAAGTTAAAAGTGTTTATTCTTCTATACAGACATTTTCTACCGAGCCTCCCATACAGATACAAATCTGCAATTTTCTGAGTCCTGGAGCCTTTTGATGATTATATAATCCCGCAATGGACAAAATGTGGTTCTTCTTTCTTTCCCACTCATGAATGCCAAGAGACTGAGCATCCTTCCATCACTATACTACTATAAATGAGGGACCACCAGAAAATCATCCATAGCTTATCTGCAGAGTCACAGCTAGATCCAACCTGAACAACGCAAAGGCAAAGAAAATATACTTTTAATTTCGGTTACTTTTAATAAACAAAATCAGACGCTAAAATTTAAACCAAAACCCATCAATTCTCATGCTTTGATCATTACATTTTCAATACTAATTAATTAAAGCAGTTATTACAGAAGTTGCAATAAGCCTCGACACGGATGTATGACATTACAACGCATGCTTTTACCACGCATGCCTTTACAACGCGGTTTTTACAACGAAAACCTTTACAACGCAGAGCGCTTTGGGGTGCTGGATAGTGAATAGTTTAATTTACTATTCCAACTCCAGTCCCCGTGGACACTAGGGAATGTGTTGGATAGTAAATTAAACATATTCGCTATCCTAGAGCGCCCCCCAGCGCAATGCGTTGTAATGGTTTGTGTTGTAAAAGTTGTGTGGTAAAGGCACTGCGTGGTAAAAGTTGCGTTGTAAAGGATGTTTCCCCTCAACACTTATGAGGCGGCAGCTGCAAACCAGTATCCTTCAAGAGTTTGAAGACTCCATCCCCCTCCCTCAGGGTTACAATTAGCTTATTTCTCCTGATTATTGGGGATATCTATGCTCAAATAAACATAATAATGAAAGAATAAAGAAATGTAAAATAAATTGTTTCTTCAAGTACTAAAGAGTGACTTGAAATATTATCTTCTTGAGTAAATGAATAATCCCAAAACCGAATATTAGTATCTCCCCAATGAATGTATTGAATTTATCTTTGTCAGCAAATATTTATTCTTCAGTAAGGAAAGCAACAAGAGGTCTGTAGATACCAAGTTTTTTAAATATCTGATAGAAGTCCCCTCAATTCTCCTAAATTCCTGTGATATTGAATTTGTATTTGCATTAATTGAAAGAACATTATTTTTAATAGTGCTTTCAAGTTATAAAGGAATGGACACAGAAATAATGCAATAACTGCTACATAAACCTTATCCAGATCAGAGACAGCAAACCAATTGGTCAGGTATGTCAGTAAGCTCCATATTCAAGATGACCAATGGCATTAATAAAACAAATAAGAGAGGAGACACTGTGCACTCCTGCCTGGTCCTTTTGAAAATTTGAGTTACTCAACCAGGCCCCATTTTCCATCAGCTGGCCATTTGAGCGTGACGGAACCCATTAAATGGATCTAACTAGGAGTCCCAAGTATACTTTTCCAAGGTCACCTTTAAAAACTCCCAGTTCACCAAACTGAATGATTTTTCTGCAAAGGAAAACAAAGCTACCAAGGGGAACTACTGTAATAGTTTCGTATTCTAAGGATATAATTTATCAATGTTGCCAACGAGTACTTTTCCATGAATAAAATATTCTCTATCAAGGATTTGACTTTGGGTACATCATGAATAACATTTACTACCTCCTGCTCCTGAATGTCAGCCATTAATGTAGTCTGATTTTGTCTATACATTGTAATCAAATAATGCAGTTCTGTTTCTAAATTATATAGTCTTCATGTTTTCTTATTTAGCTCTTGGTAGAGATTTTTAAAACACTTTTCAATGGCTTTCCCTTATTCTATAACTTATTGAATCTCTGGTTTTCAAATGTTGGTGATGCCACTGGTGTAGCAATGATCCTATTCTCCTATGGAAGACATTTTCCAATTGTTGTCTTTTCTTCAAACATTTTCTTCTGATACATTGGACTGTTGACTTTTTTTTACTCAATTTAAAAATAGCTTCCAACTCATTTCTTATCGTATCTAGACAGGCTTTATCCTCTATAAAAAATGAACTTAAAGGAGTGTACTCCATGCTAATGCATAACATTGTTATCTGGCTCTCTTTTTGCCTCTTGACCAGGAGTAATTAATGGTATGGATACTCCTCATAGATACATTTAAATGAATGTGTCCTTACGTAATGAAACTGGTGCTCCTGTAAAGCGCTCTGATACCTGACACCGTCGGGTCAGGTTCGCATGATATATAATTCCCCCCCAAAAAGTGCTTTATCTTGTATATGAATCAAACCTGGTGTCTCATTTACACAAATAGACCACTGCATCTCAGCTTTTATATGGGTCTTACCAGCTGAATGTGAGAGTATTGTGAGGTCTAACCAATATCATATGCATCCACTTGATAATTTTGTGATTGCCTCTTGGAATTGAATTACAATCGCAATATGATTTTAGAAATATTGTGATTGTATTTCAGACTAAGATAGTGACTGGGACCACCCAAGAACTGCTTTTTCTTCTATAGAAACATTTTATTGCAAGGTTACATCTTACAGTCACAACATTTGCTCTGTTCAACTGCATTTCACTTCCAGTCCGCCGCACTATCCCCCCCAACAATACCAATTACCAATCAGGCCCCGTTCTAACCCTCAAGTCCATGATGTTCCCACTATTTCGTCCAGACGTTTTTGTATTTGCGTGGGGAAGTCCATTCCTGTGCTATGTCCCTCTCAGCTATTATTATTACCAGGCCCACCAGTGTTTTGCCCCCTCTGAGTCCAACCAAATCAACCCGGATACCTAGAGATGTAATTCACGATGGGACTCAATAGAAATCCCTACTATAGCAGAGAAAACAGCTAAATTAGCAGTCCAATAGGCATTTATCACCAGACATTTCCATATCATATGAAGTCCCCCATGGAATCTTGTCACCTGTAACTAGATGGGGAATCCTTATGATGTTCCAAGGCTACTATACATTTTACAGAACTACCCCTTGCACATTCCCTGGGGATGGTTTGACACAATGTTGGCCATGGGACACAGATTTATGTGCGCCTGTGGAACTCCTATGTTGGCCTTAGGGAAATGTACCAGAGCGGTATATGATGACAGACTTGCAATGACATATGTACGCTTATACTACAAGGTGACTCAACTGCTCCCCATTAATGACAGGCTGCCTAGAGGGTGTGACTATCCCATGTATAGGGGAGACCTAGCCCTGCTTAGCCTGGACAAGGCAATGAGCATTCCCCAGCCTTGTTCCAGAAGTGATCCAAGTGGTGTTAAGAGCATGGAGAACTGCACTGCGCTGGATGGGATGGAACTGTAAACCTATGGTGAAGAAACCACAACGGGAAGGCAGATGGTTGGCCCAGGTATTAGCCCTTGAGGAGTTCAAGAGTTGGCACACTATATAGAATGAGATTTCAAAAATAGGCAACATTTAGGAAAGGGGAGGGGTACCAGATAGGGGTGTCCTTTCTCCCCATTTTTATTTGCACTGGCTATGTAGCCCTTGGCAGTATGGATAGGATGTGATGCTCAGATCTGTAAAGTTGATTGGGGTCTGGCAATAGAGCATCACATAGCACTATATGCAGATGATGTCCTACTGTTTGTGTCCTGAGTTTTAGATCAATAAGAGTTAAAAAGTTTTTAGAATGGGCATCACAGAATAATGCATTACATGTCATAAAGGCTCAGATACAGTACAGAGTCAGAAATCAGAAATCATTTAAAAGGTATATAAATGTCAGGTTACAAAAAACAACATCTGCATTTCTAATAGGAAAATAAATCTCTCAATATTTGGCAGAGTTTTGTGAGGAAAATGAAAAGTCTATGGGCCCGATGTAGGTAATTCCAATTTACCTACTCTTAAATACTGAATCATACCAATTCGGTATTTAAGAGTAGGTAAATAGGAAGGGGGCATATGTAGGCAATTCTTATTTTAGAATTACCAAATCTGTAAGATTCGGTATTTACTGATTCGGTAAATACCGAATCGGTATTTCCCATTGATTCCTATGGGCCTTGAAGCCCATAGGAATCAATGGGAAATACCGATTCGTTATTTACCGAATCGGTAAATACCGAATCCTGCAAGGGTGAACGGGGTCTCACTTTGACACCCTGTAGCACCCCAATTCCAGGCTTGTGTGCCATGTGGCACACATACAGGCCCTAAGGGCATGTCTGTGTGTCACAATGCACAGATGTGCATGTACACCTGAATTAGGTATTTTACCACCCAATTGTATTGGGTGATAAAATACCGAATTCTGAAGGCCTGTAGCACTGTAAACAGTGCTACCTACATCTGGGATCCGTAAAATTACCAATTTGGTATTTTACAGAATCGGTAAATTTACCGATTCAGTAAATTTACCGATTCTGTAAAATAATGGCCCCTACATCTCAATCACCAAATACCGGTCGGTAACGGCCGAATTCGGCCGTTACCGACTGGTATTTGGTGACCTACATCGGGCCCTAAATCTCTACGGACAGTGTTCTGTGATGAAAAAATAAGTCTATCCCTTAAACTGAAAACTAGGGGTTTTTATATACATTCTACACATAAACAATGAGCAGAGCTACAGATTCAGCATAGCATGATTGCCATCACTATAGAGATTCAGCAAAGTGACTGGACAACAAATATCGAGCTAATCATAAACCAGATTGCCATTATAAAGGTGTTTAACACAAACCTATTTCTAAGAATAATCAAGAATCTTCCATTACCTTCCACAGCACCAGCAATCCAGAGATGCATAACACAATACGAAAAATTTTCAGCAAAACATTAATACACTAATGTGCTATCAAGCATACATCAGAGAGTCCAGCTCTATGAAGGAAATAATCAGTTGCATCACATTATGCCATGCTCTGTGGAAACTGTAGCGAGAGAAGACTCACAGGGGAACATGGATTGGCAGGGAGAATGAGCAGGAGAGGATTGAACAAAACACTAGAAACTGAATCAATTTTTTCAATAAAAACTATGTATTCGCGAAAATGTGTCATAACTAAACCACATTATCAATCACAGTTCAAAACATAACTAATAATTTGTTTTATGTGAAAGGTCATTAATTAATCAGTTACAATACATTCATCTCGAAAATCATGAGTACACACAAAGTATTTATTTTTCAAAATGTCACATGTGAAAAACGTCCCCTCCCCCTCTGATAATGATCACTTATAACGCTTTAATAAACGTTATTAGTCAACCATCAATTAGTAGATGTCTCCATCTCTTTTGTTTTTTTAACATTCTCCTCCACCATCTTTAACTGGTTGTAAACACGATTCCTAAAATCCTCCATTTCGATTTTGACTGACCTGTTCCTTTTCTTCCGTTTACTGTCACCTCTTCTGTCTTTCTTGTTGCTACTAATAATGCATTCTAACAATTTTATACAAAAGGAAAAGAACAATTGTACAAATCATTATGATTATCATAGGAGATAGTTTTGCCTGGTAAGACCACCACCTAATTTTACCCAACCATTCACTAACATTGTGAAAACTCCTCCCTAATTTTCTAAATCAATTTCCCATCAACCTAGTTCCTCCAGAGACATAATCTGATTACTCAAAGTAGTCCTTTTAGTAATAAAAGAAACAGTAGGCTTTCTTTTATCTGGCATACATGTCCAACACTTCTTGACTATCGAAAGCAAGGCAATTTTGCATTACGATAACTCTGATTGCTACCATTTCTACATTTACTTGCTATACTTTAATGCTTTACAGATCATCTGCGGTCTCAACAGAAGTTGAAGACCGATTCCCAATATCAATTCCCTCAACAACTATTTGGCAACCGTAAGGCTATCTGCTCTCCTTGTGGGAAATGCCTCCTCCCATTTATTTAGAAAACAAACAGATACTTCAAACATTATAGTTTGGCATCTCAATAAATTCTGTTTGGAGTCTTTTAAATGCACCCTCTGGTTTGCCGATTTGATAATTGATTGTTGCTGTCCTTTTACCCTGGTTGTTCAAATGACATGTCAAACATCAGCTTTAAAAACAAACTCACCAACATTTTGAAATTCTGTATTTTCCCTACACTTTTTGAAACTCCTCACAAAACTACTTCTACCTGCATGCCATTGACTGTGCTGACTTGAACATCCTGATCATTATTTTTGTAGCCTAGTCTGTCCCGTTTTCTCTTTTTGTTTTCTGGAGCATCTTCTTTGACTCACTCAAAAACATTTGCATTGAAACCATCAAGAACCAATTTACATTGTTTACACTTTGTACTGAATCAATTTCCAGGAGCTAACATCTATTCTGGAAATTCTCCAGTTTTGCTTGCAACATAGTTACTTTCAGTGGAATAATGAGTTTTACTTACAAATCAGGTGCACATCAACAGGATTTGCGAGGCACTGGCTTATGCTAATATCTTCATGTCTAAGTTTGAGCAGGACTACATTTTAACAGACCCAGAATGGGATTCTAACCTGATTTGATGTAGTTGTTTCATTGATGACATCTTTTTGATTTGGAACAATACTCAATTGAAACTGGACCTTAAAATTAAGGAACTCAACCAGAGAAACACCTGAGTACAATATGTGTATTTATCGATTGTTTTTATCCAGAAATAATTGGGCTGACACATATAATTGCTTTTGAGAGAAGATGGTTTTTGTTACACAAGAAATATTGGAAATATTATTTGTAAATATTGCATATGCAGTCACTGACACAAACATATGAACTATTCAATATGGTTTCTGTATAATATGATTTGTAAGAGTGGAAAGTAATCCACAGGAAATAAACACTACAATGTACTTGATGTTAACAGTTTTCTATAGAATTTATGTTGAAGTATAAATCGACAGATTTTGTTAAATTCATTACATAGCGCTGCAGCCAGGCGTCAAGTGATTATGTGCACTTGCCAGAATGACAATATGTGTATAGATTGCCACATTTTTGGACTGGGAGCAAGTAGTCCTTAAAGCAACCAATTCTGCCACATATGCTGAAGTTATATTTTGTAAAGTGAATGATTCTAATATTTCAGAAATAGTGCACACTGAATAGGCAACTCTCAGCACTCCATGTTGGTCTCTTAAACAGGAGCCATTAACAAACAATTTCAGATCAGCTATCTCCATAGGTGTTTTTTTAATATAAGGTCTTGGCTGTGAGCTTAATTCGGTCACAGGAATACAATCATGGTGTATTTTATTATCAATTTCATCATCATTTTTCCTGTCTTCACAACATTTGTCTGAAATAGGGACTGTGTTTCTGAGTTCAAAATATTACATCTCCAAATTGAAATGTTTGCTAACGAGCCAGCCTGCTATTTGTCATATATTCAGTTCCTGTCCTTGTCAAAGGGATCCCAACTGAATGTGGGATATAAACAATTGAAGTATGACCCATCACAATTTCGTAACTCTGTTTAATTGCTAAGCAGACAGCCGCAACCAATTTCAAACAACCTGGAACGTTTACAGCTACTGGATGCAAAACAGCAGAATGGTATGCCACTTGATGCATTTATCCTCAGTGCTGTTGGGTGAGAATCAAAAGTGCACGTACAAGAAAAACATGAAGCTGTAATTAGGCATCCTGATTCCGGGTATGACCAGAACTCTCTTTTAGTTTTATGAATGCATCAATGCATTCATCATCGAATGGTACCAGATCTTGGACATCATTGCAAGTCAACCTCCCAAAGGTCTTTGCAAACAAGCAAAAGTTTAGAATCCTATGATGACAGTATCTAACAATTTCAAGAAACATCTCGGATTCTCCACAGGATCCCTGCCCCCAGCCCAACCAGCAATCCCAACTCTGTCCGACAGGCGGGCAAGAGTCACCTGCTGTCTGTCCCCTCCTCTCCTATCCTACACATAGCCCCAAGCACACAGCTCCTTTCCCCAGAATCCCCTGCCCCTGGGCCCACTCACTCGCCACCTGCCCCATGTTTTCCTTCCCCCACTAGCTATCCTCTGCTGCAGGGTTCCCGGGACCTAGCCTCACATCCCCTTTCACACACTAAATTGGAAGCCCATCCTAACGAGATTTCACTCTGCCTACAACAACTTAAGGCAGATGTTCGTATCCTATCACGCATCACTGTCAGTTAACTCCAGACTAAGCCGTTCCATTTTGACCAATCTCCATCTCCGCTCGCTCCCAGACTGTGGTTGTACCTGGCTCCCTTTCCCCGCTATCCTAGGCGAACCACATGCCATTCCACCCGCGCACCCCAAAGTTAGCCCTCCGCTCCGCACCCTAAGGACCCCTCTCAACTCTCCAGATGTGGAGCCTCCCAGTTGGACAGTGATATTCACTCTCTCTATGATCTGACACTTCCCTTCACCCCATCAAACTTGCATATAATTGAATCAATCCCTACTGATCTCTTCAGGGAACCTAGGCCACACTCAAGAAGTTTAAATGTGAACAACCTCACAATAGTCTCCCCCACTCTACCTCCACCAATGGACACCCCTGTTAGTCTCAAATGCGCGCTCCTAAACTGCAGATCGGTTGTTAAACATGCTGCTGATATTGTCAAGCTC
Source organism: Lissotriton vulgaris (assembly GCF_964263255.1). Lineage (NCBI taxonomy): Eukaryota > Metazoa > Chordata > Amphibia > Caudata > Salamandridae > Lissotriton > Lissotriton vulgaris. The sequence goes on from NC_141689.1 coordinate 1,784,600,523, forward strand.
ATCCTTGTCTAGGATCTTGACCTTGTAATGTTGACCCAAACCTGGTTAAATGACTCGGCTGCTCCCATCCTGGACTTTCTAATGCCTCCCAACATTGATATCATTAGGTTGGACAGTCCTAGTGGTCACAGGGGAGGCATTGCTTGGTTATATCATACTAATCTAATAGTGAAATTCATTCATGCCAACCTCCTGCCCTCTTGTGAATACCTTTGCATTGAAGTGACGGGGCGCAACAATCACTTATGCAAACTGCACACTCTCTACCACCCCCCTCGCAACAACGTTCCCTTCACAGAACAGATTGTGGACATTATTTCGGCCAATGGGGATTTCCAGGGCACTCAGATCTTCCTGGGTGATTTAAACTTTCACTGGAATGATGTAAATGTTGTGCTGGTCAATAGACTTAAATCCTTCCTACTTGACCATAACCTTATCCAAATATGTGACAGCCCAATGCATATCAAAGGAGCCATGTTAGATCTTGTAATTTGGAAGCCCAACTCTTTCTGCCTGGAGTCGATCCTCCCATGTGACTGGACAGACCACTATTGCATCACCTTCCTCGTCCTTGAATGGGTAAGAGCAAGCAGATACCAACCTAACAATCCAAAACAGTTGAAAATATGTTAAGGAACATTAACTTGCAAGATCTGGTGGAGCTCTGTGATAGCATCTTGCCCCCCTATAACCACGTCTGTTGTCCATGACCTGATTGCCTACTATAGCCATGCAATGCTTAATATACTTGACTCAGTGGCACCACTTCAGCTTAAAAGAGTGTCTGCTAAACTCTCCAAACCATGGTTCAATGATAGTCTTAATGGCTTTAAAGAAATTTAAGACCTGTAGAAAGGAAGAAGCAATCTTATCCCTCCTTTGAACATCTTTGTCACCTGAGATTCTTGCAAAGCATATACAAAAAATGCATCAGATGCTCGAAAGCCACTTTCTTTAGAACTTAACTAGATCAAGCAAAAACTGTCCAAAAAAGCTGTTCAAACTTATAAAGTCCCAATCCAATAATCATCCTAACCTCTCGGCTCCAGGTCAAGGAACACTGCTGAACTGTGAAGAATTTGCTGTTTTCTTCAGAGATAAGACTACCTTAGATCAAGTCTCATCTACGCTCGGCCCATGATCACCTCTCGAGTGGTCTGCTGAACACCCTATGGCCCTAAGAGTCGAATATCACTGAACCTATACAGCCCTTCTGCCCCAAAAACAATACATCTTGGAGTCTGTTCCAAACCATGGATGAACCCACTTTTGGAAAAATGTTGGTGACCTTAAAACCTTCCAATCACTACAACGACCCTCCGTCATTGAACCAGTTCCCTGAAGTGAGATCCGCCTAACACTCCGGCGTCGATTGTCAATGCTTCTCTTATGCAAGGTGCTATTCCGGATTGCCTTAAATCACGTCAGGTTACCCCGATCCTAAAGAAACCAAATACGGATCCCACGGATCTTCTTAACTTTCACCAAATCACTAACATCCCCACCTTGGAAAAACGCTTGGAAAATGTGGGCTCGAGTCGTGCATAGTGATCCTTCTGGACCTTTCGCCAGCATTTGACACTGTCAAACATGATCACCTTACTGACCTCCTGGAACACAGGATGGGGCTGTCTGGGCCGGTATTAAGCTGGTCCTTTTAGTTCCTTCAGAACAGATCCCAAAGTTTCAAGGTGGACCAATACCTTTTCCTCCCTGCACCAGTCACCTTGGGGGTTCCACAAGAGTCAGCATTGTCCCCCATGCTCTTTAACCTGTTCATAGAGCCTCTGACAGAAATTCTAAAATCATCCAACATTCACTATCACATGTAGGTGGACGATACCCAGCTATACCTGAAGATCACCTCCCCCGAAGACATCAGTCCCTCAACTCAGTCCTGCTGGAAACACAAAGCTGGCTCACATGCACTCACGTGAAGCTTGAATGCTCTTAAAACAGTGAACTGAATTGGCTTCCATATGAAGCTAGGATACAGTTAAAAATTAAATGCATGGCTCAAAAAGCTATCCACTTCAAGACCCCGCTGTACCTAGCACAGAAACTGGAACCCTCTTTTCATTCTAGGGCCTCCAGAAGCGCCAGCACCCTTTTGCTTAAACCTCAAAAATTCAAGAAAAAAAAGAGCATTCTAAGGGATAGCTTCGAGGATCTGGAACTCCCTTATTTTAATTGGTGGTTCTCTTTTAATCAATTCAATTTCCTTACCAGAAAAATCTAATTCCTCTTCTTTGACATTATGGGCCATATGTATCATACTTCCGTTTTGCGAATTTTAAATAGCGAATCTTTAGGAATCGCTATTTAGAATTCGCAAAACGGTATGTATGTAGGTAATCTAGGAATTTTAGCGATTCCTTACTATTCCTTGTTTGCGAATTCGCAAATTGCGAATTCGCAAATAAGGAATACTTCCCATTCATTTCTATGGGCCAGGAGGCCCATAGGAATGAAGGGGAAATTTGCTAATCGCTATTTGCTAATCGTAAATTGTGCGAATTTTCAAGGGTGCAGGGGGTGTCTCAAGAACACCCTGCTGCACCCCTGAAAATGACATGTGGGCGCATATGGCGCACATACATGCCCTAAGGGCATGAATGTACGTCACATGCCACAATGAAAAATGCCAATTTGTGCTTATTGAAAAGGAATCGCAATTTACCACTAACTCTCAGTTGGTGGTAAATTGCGATTCCTTAAACCAAATTCGCAAGAGAAAAAAAGCTTCTTACATAGCAATTAAGGAATCGCAAAATTGCGATTCCTTAAATGCTATGGCAAAATAAGGAATCGCAAATTTTTGCAATTCCTTATTTTGCTACTTTTTCATACATTGCAAATGTGCAAAAATGGCCGTTTCCGATTCGCAAAGGCCGAAATTCAGCGAATTTTGGCCTTTGCGAATCGAAAATAGCTTCATACATATGGCCCTATGTCTTAAACCAGAGGTAGGTCTTTGCTTAAAACTGAAAATAATTCAACTCTCAACTCCGAGGAGCTCATTTTAAACATAGACCTTCATCTTGGGTCTCTATTACAACACTTTTCGGTGTACAATATATCACAAAATTAATCTTACAGAATAAATCCTTTCCTAGTAAGTTCACAGGACTTCAGTCACTCAAAATGAACCAGTGCTTATTTTCTATCTGGCCAATTTTAACTGGAACATCTGTTGTAACACGATTGACAATTTGCTTTTAGCTAATCCCTACAACTTGCATTTCCCTTCCCAAGAACGGTAGTTTGGGACTTCCACAGAATAAACAGTAGAATGGGTAAGCAGTATCAATAAAAAATGAGACGGGAAGGCAATTGGCTTCTATGCCAATTTATGGGCCATTTTTTTGCCTACATCTAGGACTAATCATGCTATTTTCCTCCCTTCTAAAATACCGTAATTGTGATCTACTCCATGCCAATTCTTCATTCAGAATCAATGGATTCTGATGGTACCATTTACTTTTGGGCATTCTGGGCCAGATGTAGGTGGGAGATTTTGGCCATTTACCAGCCGGTAACGCCCGAATTCGGCCGTTACTGACCGGTAAATGGCCATGGAGATGTAGTGGGATAAAAAACATGCATTTTCGGCAATTTTACCGAATCGGTAATTTTACCGATTCGGTAAAATTACAGAATCTGTAAAATTACCGATTCTGTATATTTTACCGAATCGGTAAATATACCGGTCGGTAAAATTTCCGAAAATGCATGTTTGGTATGTAGGTGCCAATTTTAACATTGACACAGGGCTTTGAAAATCGGTATTTTACCATGCAATACAATTGCATGGTAAAATACCGATTCAGGTGTACATGCACATCTGTGCATGTACACCTGTGCCATGTGGCACACATACATGCCCTAAGGGCATGTATGTGTGCCACATGGCACACAAGCCTAAAACAGGGGTGCCAGAGGGTGTCAAAGTGACACCCCCTGCACCCTTGCTAAATTCGGTATTTACCGATTCGGTAAATACCGAATCAGTATTTGATATTGAATCCTATGGGCTTAAAGGCCCATAGGATTCAATAGCAAATACCGATTTGGTATTTACCGAATCAGTAAATACCGATTTTTACCGATTTGGTAAAATTTACCGAATTGGTACCTACATTAGAAATACCTACTCTTAATTACTGAATCGGTAAAATTCGGTAATTAAGAGTCGGTATTTCTGATTTTGCTACATCTGGCCCCTTGTTCCTAATGTTCTGCTGTGTTATAGTAGTTGTTGGCATTGGCGTCCAAAATGATTTCGGACTCTGCATATTGTGCTTTGTATTCTGCATGTTTGAAACCATCATATTACTTCTCTGTATCTGCGAAACATGTTCCACGTTACACAGAATCCTATTGTGATTCTGATGATAAGGCCCCTTACAGTGCCTGAACTTCCCACAGAAGGGAAAAGCTATCTTGTTTTCCGTCATTTTAACATTCATGTTCAGTCCATCACTTTTACCATTATTTTGCATCTGTACTTGATTCATTCCATTTATTCCAGTTTGATGCACAAAATTCATTTTTGAACCCAGTTGATTCTGGGACTATTTCTCAAACTGCTTTGTCTGAGCAATCATCAGCTTCTCTTTGAGTTTCCTCATTTTTTCCCCCTCCAAATTATCACTACAATTCTTTGCAAGCATCAAGATCACACTCTGTTGAATGCGGTTACTAATTTCTGCCCTTAATCTATTCACAAACGCAGATACAAAAACACGAACCCTATTGTTTTCAGGATTTTCTAATCCACTGTGTTTCTTACAGTTATGCATTGGCTTCTCATAAAAGGAATGGAATTCACTGACTCTGTTGGCTCCTGTGCGGTTCTCAAACTCTTATGTCAATTTATATCTTTTTGGGTAATTAGATTTTTTTCAAATACTCAATCAGTCTTATATTTGTCTGCTATCGCTGCATGCAGTGAGTTATCAGGGCCAATTCTAGCTGGTTTTGTGTCGGACATCCAAATACAACCTTACATTCTAACTACAAATCTCCAGGAACCACAATCGCAAATAATTAGTTGAAATTTGTCCACATCTGAGAAATATGTGTCAAATTATTGTACATCATCGTTCCACTCACAACTTTGGAAAGTTAGGCAAAAATGTATACAAATCCGCTTAAGTTCATGGAACATGTATAATATACCCTCCCAGAACCTCTCCGAAAGGAAATTTCAAAATTGTCCCTGCTGCAACCTCTGTAACACTTGCAACAGTTCTCACCCTACCTTCGGCCCCTTTCATCCTCTTTATTTGCAGCCCACTTTTTCCATCTTTCTCAATATTTTTTCAAATAACTCTAATCTAAGGTTTTCACAAATAAATCTTTAATATGATCTCCAAAAGCAAATAAGTGAATTTCCCCAATTTCATCATGTGTTAAATCCATTTCATAATTTTGCTTTACATTTTTCATTTTGCTGACGTCAACCTCTAATATATCAGCTAGCTCCCTTGATTGATCATGTGCCTCTTTTGCACATCTGGCTGCTTCTTTAGTCAAATATCTCCTTTCATCAGCATTGTAATACAACAGACTATTCAAATTTCTATTGCCCTGAAGCATCTCACCAAATAAAAAATGTAAAGAGTCCATGTAATTTTTATAGGAGGAGCCTCAATTATCACTGTTCCCGTAGGTGTAACTACCTGTGTCTTAGTTTCAGATACTATATCTCTATCTGCACACATACTAGGCACTGCTGTCATCACCAACTCTGTTGGTACATTTACCAAGTCCGTTGGAGTATATCAGTAGGAATATGTACCCCCACACTATCTCCCCATCACCTGTATCTACTGCTGCAGGAGTAGCTTTTGTCATTCCTTCAATATGTGCTGGAATTCTGGAACTCAAAAGCTCACTTATGAATTTATCATCATCAGATTCATCTGCCTGCTTAATTTTCTTTTCTCCAACTTTTCTCCTTCTGATCCATTTTACTCTCAAGCCAATGCCAAAATAAGCTCTTCGCTTGCTTAGCTGCTTTCTTTCTCTCTTTTTCTGTGGCCATATGATCTCATTTAATAGGCACCTAAAACTGTGTAGGCCAAGGCATCTGCTTCATGTCATCATGTTTTGTTAAAGTTACCTTGTAATAGAAATTGCAAAACTTCATAATGTGCAGTATATTTATTCCAATCTAAAATCCAGGTACACATGTAGTACCCAATCTCTTTCACCATTTCATAATCTGGCGATCCTTCCACAGGTAATTTCTGACCTTCCCTAGGAACAACAGTAACCTTAGACTTTTCTAACAAACTTTCCATTACATCTACTTAAAACAAACAAAAATAAAATCAAAATCACAAGAAAAAAACCTAGTTAACACCAACCAATTGCAGCCTGGCTCTGTGAAAGGTCAACTTACCAATGCGCATCATCGTCAGCAACCAATTACAAGACTGCTTTATTGTGATGGCTCACCTTTCCCCATGTGGCTCCCTGTCTGAGCAACCAATTACAGCCCGACTTATCCATGAACAGGAAAATAACTAAAAAGCCTCTTTCAAACTGAGGGGCATATTATCAAGGGGGTTTATCTCCGCTTTTTTGGCTTTAAAATCCAAGAAAGCGGAGATAAAATTATCTCCCTATTTCCTAGCTGTCGCTAACACCAGTTAGCGACAGCTAGTAGGAGATAGCGACCGTCTTGGGCCCCGCTTTGCATGTCAGTGATATTTATCACTAATGGCATGCAAAGTGGGCGTGCCAAGATGTTAACGACTGGAAACAGTCGCTAACATCGCTATCTCCTAACACCAACTTTTGGAGATATTTGCGCTAAGCGCGAATTTCTCCAAAAGCTAACACCTGCCCCTGAGCAGTTCTTAGCCATGTTATCCAATCGTAGGTGGATAACATGGCTAAGAACATTAGCTCGGTAATGCATGAATATCACTGACTTTTCAGCGATATTCATGCATTTCGGCCGATTTTTATCGCTTAGGAGATATACCTTGATAATTGCAAGGTTCCTAAGCGATAAAAATCGCCGCAGCTCGGCGATAAAAATATCGCCGCTAAAGCAACATAGCGATAATTATCGCTAGCTGTTGGTAATATGCCCCTAAATTACTAAACACATTCTTGTCTGTTTACCCTAAAAAGGAAGAAAAAGTCAGTAAGTCAACTGTCTAATTCAATTACTATCCATCAACTTCAAGAATAAGAACAAATTCAAAATCGAATATGAGAAATCAACTCAAGTATAGGTCTAGAGAATACTCTAATCCACACCAAGCAGACTCCCGTCAAGAAGTAGTCTACCCTATCCAGTGTACCTACTCTTCAAAAGAGCAAGATACTCCAACCAAAATTAGACATACAACCCAGAAAATAAAATATGTAACTGTAGAATCCATCAATGTGCAGGCAGAACCGCGCTCTACACACACTTACAGTCAAATACTATCAAAGTATCTCAACATCTTCTTTTTTTTGACAAATCCGATAAGCAAGCCAAATCAGCCTATGAATCAATAGAAACTCAGATGAATTTACAAATATGAATAATGCATTATTATAACAGTGATCAATTTGCCAATTAAAGCCACACTTATCATCACATATCCAAACAACTCAGCAGAAACAGAAATCCATCTCTCAAACTCATACTTCAATGTGCACTCACAAAATACATTCTCCCTATTCATACATGCACTCCGGATCATTCAGGAAAGCACAGTCAGTCACTTCTCGGGAAGATACAGTGCCAGATTTGTTTGTCAACAACTCCTATCTTTCTGGGACTAGGCATTAAATACTCAAAAACCAAGAGAAATGTTTTGGGTTATTATAGGGACCCCAAAATATGGAGGGGTTCTTATGCAGCCATGTTTGCTCACCATATTGGTGGGAGCCCGAGCCCCAATAATTTACTGAACCCTAACACTTCTATCACCCCAAGATTTACCTCTGGTGATTCTGCTCCAGCACCCTTGATCTATAAATAGGAGATACCAGAATGGGCAATAAAGAATTATGCATTACATGCAATGAAGGCTCCGGTGCAGAAAAAATATACATATCAGAAATCATTTAAAAGGTCTCTAAATGTCAGGTTCATAAAAAACACCAAAAAATCAAGAAAGACTAGCTAGGTTTATGCAGGTTAGACTCAGTGGGTCTGAGTCTAACCTGCATAAACCTAGCTAGTCTTTCTTGATTTTTTGACATATAAAAGCGGGGATTCAGACTAGCTTACCTAGTCCTCCCTCTCTCCTTTGATTTAGTGGTGTCATAAAAAACACCAACAGCATTTTTAATAAAAAATGGAATGTCCCAATAATCGCAGAGAGTTTTGAGAGGAAAATGAAACGTTTCTACCAAAACAGAAAACCAGCAGTTTTTATAGACAGACATTTTGTGAAAAAAAACAAAAATCCAGCACTTCCAACATGTACCTTTCTGATGGCCGAAGTAATTGCTGTTATTAAAAAAAGAGGAGTTCTGTAAAGAGCGCTAAATAATAGAGATGTGTGAATAATTTAAAAGTGAATCATTGTTTCATAACAATATTAGTTGCGTGTTAATGACATTCGACTGTCATATCATGCTTTCTTGAGGAGCAGAGTTCATTATTGCTTAACAAACATACAAACTCTCCTTCAAAGTTACTTTTTTTACTCTTGCATTTTCAGTGTTTAAGGTAGGTCAGAGCAGGATTAACAAAAGGACAGGGCTCTTATAATTCCAGCCTGTCATCATAGCCCCAAATCATGAAACATCATTTGCCCTCTGGTTCCAAGGCACTTGAGCTCCAACTGTTTAGCAAGTAATGATGTTTCCCATAATCAACAGCTGCTTCACTTTGTGCCTTTTCATTTCTTAAATTGTATCTAGTTCATCAAACGTTGCTTTGAGGTATTCTTTAGTATTGCTATTGTTCAGGGGCTCTTTTTAACAGGAGCAATAATGTGAAATTCATAGTGTTATTTTCAAAAATGCTTTATGCACTATGAAACATAAAATACATTTAATAAACAAAAAGGTTCTTATTCACCGCTGAGTCACCACAGCATCTCTCCCTGACACTGGCTAGACAGTTTAAACTAAAGTGTGTATTGTCCATGTGGTTGGAAAATGGAAGAAGTGGACAAAACATTTCAGATGTAGCAGAGGAGTAATGTTTTCAAAGTTTTCCGGTAGGCAAGAAAGCAGGTTTGAGGAAAACTGACTTAAGGAATGTTTGAATACTTGACGCAGGAAATGGAAATTTCTACACCCACACTAGAGGATGTATGATGGTACAACGCGTACCGTCACAACGCATACCTTTACCACACGGCCGTGACAACGCAAGTCGTTACCACGACTTGCGTTGGGGGCGCGGATTTCGAATAGTATAATTTACTATTCTAACACCAGTCCCCGTGGACCCTAGGGAAGGTGTTGGGATAGTAAATTAACTATTTTTAATACTTTAGCGCCCTCCAGCGCAAGTCGTGGTAACGACTTGCGTTGTATCGGCCGCGTGGTAAAGGTACCGCGTTGTAAAAACATCGTTGTAAACGATGTTTACCACCACTAGAAACACATTAAAGAATGATTTTCAGTAATTATTGTGTTCATTGTCTTAAATATGACAATGCCAGAACAAGAACTGTTTTGAGCATACTTTGTATATATTGCACCTATGTTGACTTGGCATGGGCTCTGTCAGCAACACTGTAACACTGTTCCATGAACCAGCGCAACTTCTCTACGCTTCATTTCAATCACACTCAGGTAGACATTTCAGGGACACATTTTGAATGTGGCCCTTAACATTCTGGTACTGTAGTAGCTTACTGTTGCACCGCGGACTGTGATCCGGCCCGCGGTGCTGCCCGTATCTTCCTCGTGGGCCACGACACAGCTTGCAGCGGCTTCCTCTTTTCTTTGGGTGCGTTGCGGTGCTGGGTGGTCGGCCAGCTGTTGCCACTTTGGGGTTTCGGGTGCGTTCCGCGGCCCCTGTTCTCTCTTTCTGTGTCGGGCACGCCACATACCTGCACAGCAGCCCGTTATCTGATCATTTGCATGACAGGAATGCCGCAGCTCGGTTTTGGAACTGCGGTTTCTTATTTTCACATGTTGGGGCACTATTTTCATACTTTCCTTTCACTAGTGATATATTTCTTTCTTCATTTCTTCTTGGGAGCCATCTTGTTGCCTTCCCATGATTCCATAGTCTTCTTCCCAGAATGCCTTGGGAAGTATCTGCTCTACCAATTCAAGATGGCAACCTTCCTATTCCATCAACCATCCTTTTCCTTATTCTAGATGGTGGTTACTTATTTATTGTTTGGTCATTGTTTCCCATTCCTGTTTGGTCACTTCCTGTTCATGGGTAATTAAAGGGCTGAATCCTTTATTTCCTTGCATTGCAACACTCTTTGCTCCTGCTGGTGTGTCCTCGCTCCTGTTTGTATCCTGTGCTCCTGACTGGTGTACCTGTGATTCCTGCTGGTGTACCTTGTTCCTGATCATAGCCCTTACTCTGATTTGGATTCCTTGCCTTCCTTTTCTTCCTCACTGGTGGCTTCTTTCCTTCATTCTCTTTCCTGGAGTGCTCACTTCCATCAGAGGTTTTTTCCCTATTAGGATTTTCCTCTTGGAAGCCACTGTCTGCTTAGCCTTTTTTCATTGCCTGCAGCACCGTGGCTACAAGGATGTGTCGCCCTTACCTGGGAAAGACCAGAACCCTCAAGAAGCTAAGTCAGGAATCACTCCAACATGCCAGACCGGTAAGAACATTATAAGTTGTGACAGTTTTCTGGCTTCTTGCATATCATTTTTGGATTGACTTTAGCAAAATATAGGCCCATTATAAAAAAAAATGTGGAAGTGCTTTCAGGAATATCCTCTCCTGCTTGAATATATGGGTCAACTCTTCAAAGATTCACAAAAAGTTCCTAGGGTTAGCCTGGAATGGTGAGCTAATTGAAGATTTCCAAGCATACAGCTAGGAAAACTTTTTTTTAATGAAACACATATTTGTGTGTTTTAAACAACATAAGCTCTATACTCTGAAGAGGTATACAAAGGTGTAAAATGCATACATGCATAACCATGCCCCTCCATTATTATCAACTTGAGGCTACAGCATAAAACTGACAATTTTCACAAATGGCTTTACCACCCATGTGAGCCTCATCATAGAGGACCATCACCTCCCCCTGATTGTTACCATCTTCGCCATATTTTTGAATGTTTGTTTGGGAAAACTCCTGCCCTGTGGATGTGCTACTCTGCCAGAGCACATTGGTCCATTTCCTCTATCACTCATTAACAGTAGGGTGGTGTGCACTCTTCCATTTCTTTGCAATGCTCTGTTTGGCCAGTAGCAAGCCAAGCCCTCGAAGGATCTCAGAACTTTGACCACCATCTTACCTTTGCATTATCCCCAGCAACACAAGTTTAAGATCCAGGTGAAGGGTGTGGCCTACCAATCCCATCAACTCACTGTAAACTGTGGCCCGGTAGTGGGAGATAATTAGTCAGTCCCAGAAATGTTGTAGTATTGGGCATTGTGGGTTCCCACATCTCAGACAGCTTGGGAAGGGTACTCCATCTATATTCCACAACCTGGTCAGGTGGAAATAGACCTGCTGCAGGAATTGTATTAAAAGGACCACTGCAAATATTTCCAGAAAGTGGAGCTTCATCCTCGCCTCTACCCAATCCGCTTTGCTGAGGTCTTCCAAGTCCTTCTACACCTCCCTCGCAGGCTCTGAGTTGGGTCTGGGGAACATCTATAAAAGATTCATATACCTTTATTGTCAATTTATGCCCTCATTACTTGTGCTTCTAGTGAGTGGATCTCAGGCTTATCCACCATGGCATCTATATGACTGTCCAAAGTGTGTCTAAGTCATAAATACTTCTAAAATTGGCTCTTGTGGAAGTCATACGTGCCAGTCAATTATTCACAGGACTTGGTGTAGCTCTGGTTCCATACTTCTCCATACTGGGAAATACCAATCAGATCCCATGAGCAGGAACACGTCAAACCCAATGACCTGTTGTAAGTGTCCCATGCATCATCCTTCCCTGCAACCCAATATAATTTATTGCAGCTTCCCAACAAATGGGATGAATCCTGGTGGCTGTTGACAATGCCCACAGCACTGGAACTTAATAAACAATAGAATATAACAAGAAGAGTCAAGTGTATCCAACTCCAAACCTGCAGAATCTCCTGTGTCACCGAAGAGCCAGTCATTTACTGGTATCAGTTGGGAGGTCTAGTAATAAAAATGATCGTCTGGTATCCCCCTAGGACCCCCATAAGGTGAATGCACACACTTAGCAATGGAAACCTTTGGGATTCCTCCCACCCATACAAACCAAGTGAGCATTAAATGTAAGGATCGAAAGATGCCCTGGAGAAGGGAATATGGACAGCTGTGAATAATACGCAGAATCTTTTGAATAGGCATCCTTTAAAATAAGGGGCCGTGTCCTATAGTAAGCAGCAATTTGGCTCAACCCTAAATATCCCTTTGGGTTCTGTCCACCCAGGGAGCCACATTGAATTTCCCACGAGATTACTAACTATCGTAACCATTAAAACTAAGAGGTCGATTTCAATGCTGTATGAAACGGCTCTGACCCTAGGTAGGAGCCATTACTATGGCATTGTAATCTCCTGTTTGGATTAATTTCCAACTGACCCATTTTGATGGAGAAGGTCAGAAAATAATCCAAACAGTATTTCCGAATGGCTTACGACAGGCTTGGAGAGACCATCTGCCTTTCGGCAGGGGGCCTGTAATCCCAAGGGCCGTTCTTTCCGCCGAGGGATTACGATGGCAGATTCATACAGCCTTTCTATGCCCGCCTTTAAGTCAAAGAAAGGCTGTAGGAACCTGACTTTGGGGGTCCCCTTAGGGCCCCCAAGGGTGCAACGCCTCTGGATGGCGGCCTAGGGGCACCTATGGTGGCCCCCTGTTGATACCTGCACCGGGCGGCTGGCACCTTGGGGTGCAGGGATGAACTGCACCTCAGCTCTTTACAATGAGAGCATGCATTCCTGTCAGAATGCATGCTCCCATTGTAAAGAATAGGATTACGACTTACCAGTGTTAGGTCGCATCCAAATTACTGGTTTGGGATTGCCGACAGGAGGTCAGTCAATTTCAGTTCCAGATCTATATCGGATGGACTCTAGTCAGTCAGACATCGAAATTGGACCCCAAGTAGTTGAAATGTGCCCTGGCTACACTCATCTGTGGAATGGTTGATGCAGCAGATGCACCTCCCACCAGTGGCATCAACACTGATTTATCGAAGTTGAACATGAGACCTGAAGATTCAACAGATACCTGCAGAATCTTGCATTCTCTGGGGGTTGGGCACTTGGGTTGCTGAACAAAAATGAACAAATTATCAGCTTAAAGGGAGACTAGGTCTTCAGAGTCACTATGCTATTTGAGCCTGCATCATGATAAATCCATTCTGTCGAAGGTTCTACCACAAGTGGAAACAGCTGGGGTGACTACGGGCACCCCTGATGAATCCCATGGCCAACAGGGAATGGTGCTGATTAGGTTCTGTTGATCAGAAATTTAGGAATAGAGCATCTTCACATAGCCCCAGAAACGTCTGCTAGTACACAGTACTCCATGCATAAAGAGCCAGTGAACAGGGATCACTGACATAATATCGACAGTCAAAATATCGACTTGCAAAAATATTGAGGTAAAAATATAGAATGCCAGAATATCGACTTCCTATCTACAAACAGGTAAGTACAAAAATATCGACTCCAAAATATCGATAGGAAAAAATATAGACAGTCAAAATATCGAATTTTTTAAATATCTTAAAAGTAATTTAAAAGTAATATAATAATAAATATAATTAATTTAAACATACTTAAAATACTTAAATAAACTTAAAATTAATAAATAATTAATGTAACCTAAATAAATAAAAACATTTTAAAATATATATATATATATATATATATATATATATATTATTAACAAAACATATACAATATTTTTTCTGTAGGATAGCGAGAGGGTTAAATTTACTATTCACACTCCAGAGAGTGCAACAGTAGGAAAAGCATTGGATAGCGTAGGGGTAAAAATTTCTATTCCCACTCCAGGGAGCGCAACAATAGGGAAAGCGCTGGATAGCGTAGAGGTAAAAATTACTATTCCCACTCCAGTGAGTGCAACAGTAGGGGAAAGTGTTGGATAGCGTAGGGGTAAAAATTACTATTCCAAATCAAAAGAGTGCAACAGTAGGGCAAGCATTGGATAGTGAGAGGGTAAAAATTACTACTACCACTCCAGAGAGAGCAACAGTAGGGAAAGAGCTGGATAGGGTAGGGGTAAAAATTACAATTCCCACTCCAGAGAGCGCAACAGTAGGGAAAGCATTGGATAGCGTAGGGGTAAAATTAACTATTCCCACTCCAGAGAGTGCAACAGTAGGGAAAGCGTTGGATAGCGTAGGAGTAAAAATTACTATTCCCACTCCAGTTAGTGCAACAGTAGGGAAAGCGTTGGATAGCGTAGGAGTAAAAATTACTATTCCCACTCCAGTGAGTGCAACAGTAGGGAAAGGGTTGGATAGCGTAGGGGTAAAAATTACTATTACAATAAATTACCAATTATATTTTCATTAATTACCAATTAATAATTAATTAACAATTAATTTTAAATAGATACCAATAAATAAATTAACATATTTAATTAATTATAATTAAATTACTTCCCACCCTATTCCCATATAAACCCACAACCCGCTACAGAAATTAATCACTAAAATTAACATATTTATCAATTAATCAATTAAAATTAATTTCCAATTATATTTTAATTAATTACCAATAATAACAATTAATTCTAAATAAATACCAATAAATAAAATAACATATTTAATTAATTATAATTACATTACTTCCCACCCTATTCCCCTATAAACCCACAACCCGCTACAGAATTATATTACACAAAAATTAAAAATGTATATTAACTTACCTTAAATTCAATATTTTTGTTGTCTATATTATGTCTAGTCGATATTATGTCCATTCTATATTTTTGATTCAATATTATGTCCATTCTATTCGATATTAAAATTTTCTAGTCGATATTTTGGTAGTCTATATTATGTCTAGTCGATATTTTGTCTATTCTATATTTTTTACTCAATATTATGTCTAGTTGATAATTAAAACTCAATATTATGTCTCTATACCAGTGAACAGTGTTGAAACCCTTGTGGAAGTCTAGTGACATCAATGCAGCCTCCTCCAGGAACTCATCTAGATGTGCCAATCCCATATGCAGACACCTGAGTCAATAGCAGGTCCCCCCACCCTGCACAAAACTGTTTTGGTCATAGTGGACAACCGTACAGATTTCCCCCCTCAGCCTAGTGGCCAGGGCCTTATCAACTATGTTCACCTCTACATTACTAAAGTGAATGGGACTGTATGATGCACTGGTATCAGCCGGATCGCCCTAGTCATAGCACCCCATATGGGATGCAGTCATGTGGATCATAAATGTAGTATCTATAATGAGGTGTATTTTTTTTGTATCTCTAGGAGAAAGAGGTAGGCTCAAATCTGCACTGCTGCTGATAAAGATTAGATCGGAAGATCATCCATGATTGGACACTCTTTTCATTGAGACTGTGGTGGGAGCATATAGTGCCATGTAATACTTTGCCTTGTGTCAGATATATATCATACAGTATCTGTCAGAACCTCTTATCATTGGACCAATATATGATTCTTCCTCCCTGTGGGCCACACACACAGACGTTTACCTGCCTTATAATCCCATTCATATATTCTGTGCTGCAACACTTGCCACACATATCCAGCAGTTGTCAGGAGCTACCCATGTAAGTTTTCCCTGACCTTCTCAAGTTGTTCCCTGACCTTGATTTAGTTGCTAACGCTGCTCTAGCGCTGCGCGCATAACGCTCCTCATTGCCTGTAAAATTTTAAATACTACTTGCTTCGTTTTTATGTAATTTGCGCCGAGCGCTTCGCGCTTTTAACCATCATTTGTACCGCTTAGGGGGAAATAAGGGAGTTCATACCTGCACTATAAACGCCACATACCCACATTTGTGGGACAGAAGGGACTCGGGGGCATTGCAGCATCATCGCGCCGGTTTCGAGCGCCATTTTGGAGTGGGGAGAAGTCCTTCCACTCTGAGCGCCATCTTGGGTGCCAGGACCCACGCGACACCCTGCCGGCCATTTAAGATGGCCGCTAGACAAGTGCGCAGCGACGGTGCGCAGCGGGGACGCCGTAGGGGCGCCGGAGGTAAGCCCGTTTGCGCCCGTTCGCGCAACGGACGCGCTTAGGGCCGCTACCTCTGGTCCCTCCGGTCCAAATCGTATAGCTTATACTCGGGCTGAGCTATTCAGACTCAGACCTGGTCAGGACCTGGTTAGGCCTCCAACCTCTAGGCCAATTTCCTGTGGTTTGCTTGATGTCAGATCCCTCTGCAAGCACCACACGGAAATAGCCTTCCTCATTGATTCTGAACAGCTCGATGTCCTCTTTCTTACAGAAACGTGGACTCGGGAGGATTGTGAGGTCGAGCTGGGCCTAGCCTGCCCCTCAGGATACAAAATCAGCCACTCACCGCGCCCACTTAATCGAGGAGGGGGAATTGGATACATTTATAGAGAGTCGCTTACCCTCTCCCAGTTAAAGATTCGAGAGGTACCGAGATTTGAACTGATGGGTTTTACAGTCAAACAGCAGGAGTCGATCTGCTGTTCGGGTGTCCTCTGCTACCGTCCCCCGGGACCGGCACCATCCATACCTTTTCTCATTGACCTGATTTATGAACTTGCTAGTTCCCACTCCAAGCTATTGGTTCTTGGAGATTTTAATCTGTGGGCAGGCAGCTCGCTGGACAATGCATTTTTCTCTCTCAGCCAAGCTTGTATAGATATCAACTTAGTACAGCTGGTGAACGCTTCCACGCATCGGAAAGGCCATACTCTGGACCTGGTGTTTGCGGACCCTCAATGGGTATCATTAGTTGACATCAAGTGCCAATACTGGACGGACCACTCCCTGATTAGGTTTTTCCTTTGTTCAGAGGATCCTACTTCGCGAAAGGCTGGACTACCTCTAGCTAAGCTAGAGAGACCTTGGTCCCGAATCCTTAAAATCGCTCCATTGCCGAACATTTTAGGTGAGGACTTTAAGCTTGGCAACACAGTCGAAGAAAGTTATACTCTCTTCTGCCAGTCCATATCGCGCTCGTTGGATAAGTTGGCGCCCCTTCGGAAGTCACGAGGGAGGGTGAACCGAGCCAGTCCTTGGTACACGAGCGAACTACGCCAGCTTAAACTTGACTGTAAACGCGCAGAAAGGGTCTGGAGGAAACAGTACCTAGACTCTGAGAAAATTGCATTTAGGTCTGCTATGCATAAATACAAAGCTCAAATTAAGATAGCGAAAGCGACCTTTCTTGAACTCACTTTGAATCAGACCCCAAACAAGGCACAGGCCCTCTTTAAAATTGTTAAGGACCTAGCTCACCCCACGTGTGTGGCTAGTGCAGTCCCCTCATCGCAAGCTCTTTGTGATTCTCTTGCGGACGCCTTTGAGGAAAAAATCCGTAAAATCTTAACAGGTCTGCAGGACCCACGGAATTCCACCACTGAGGAGGGAGCTCCGGAGGAGGCGGCCAGTCGACCCCTGCAGAGGGTCACTCACCTCTGTCAGGAAGCTCCGGCCACGCCCTCTAGTCGACCCCGACCAGATGAGCAGCCCCCCAGCTTGGGAGCTCCGGCGGCGGAAGCCAGTCGACCCCAGCTGAGTAGCTCTCCTTCCCTTCTTTTAGATCAGGCCCTCAGCTTGGGAGCTCCGGCGACTGTGGCCAGTCGACCCCAGCTGAGTAGCTCTTCTCTTTCAGCCCTGGATTCAGCTCTCTGCTTGGGAGCTCCGGCGATTGTAGCCAGTCGACCCCAGCTGAGTAGCTCTTCTTCTCCCTCTGTGGATCCGGCTTTTTGCCTGGGAGCTCCGGCGATTGTGGCCAGTCGACCCCAGCAGAGTAGTCCTCTTCCTTCTTCTGTGGAGCCAGCTCTCAGCTTGGGAGCTCCGGCGAGTGAGGCCAGTCGACCCCAGCTGAGTAGCTCCCCCTCTCCCATTCTGGATCAGGCACTCTGCTTGGGAGCTCCGGCGATTGCAGCCAGTCGACCCCAGCAGAGTAGTCCTTTTCTTTCTTCTCTGGAGCCGGCTCTCAGCTTGGGAGCTCCGGCGAGTGAGGCCAGTCGACCCCAGCTGAGTAGTTTTCCCCTTCCCTCTCTGAAGGAGTTCGGCGTTTTAGCCCTTATGATTTCATCTGGTTCGCCTCTGGATCCTCTTCCTCCAAAACTATGGAAGGTGTTTCAAGAGGATCTCTTCCAGCCTCTGCATGCCATCTGCTGCCAGTCATTTGAGACAGCTATTGTACCAAGTTGCTGGAAGAAGGCAGTGGTATCTCTGCTTTTAAAAAAACCTACGCTCGACCCTGCATGTCTTTCTAATTACCGGCCAATCTCCCTGCTTCCTTTTCCGGTTAAAATCATGGAAAAATTGGTCACCCGCGCTCTGTCCGGCTTCTTAGAAGGGAACACCTGGTTGGATGAGACGCAATTCGGCTTTCGCCCAGCGCATGGGACGGAATCCGCGCTGGTGACCGCGCTAGACAATCTGCGGGCGCGAGTCGACAGTGGTCGGGCAGCATTCTTGGTGCTGCTCGACATGTCGGCCGAGTTCGACACGGTCAGCCATCCCACCTTGATCTCTAGGCTGGAAGAATGCGGGGTCAAAGACAAGGCCAGGGATTGGTTAATCTCCTATTTGGACTGCCGTCAACAACGGGTTTCGTTACCCCCCTTCAGTTCAGAGGAGCGGAGAGTGGGACAAGGAGTACCTCAGGGCTCAGCCATCAGCCCTATACTCTTTAATATCTACCTCCGCCCTCTAGTCCAGCTCATTAAATCCTTTGGTATCTCCGCATTTAATTATGCAGATGATACCCAGCTGGTCTTCTCCCTGGAGGGACAGGATGCAGTCACATTGGAGACTTTTCACCGGTGCATGCAGGCGACAGCGGAATGGCTCCGTTTGAACTCGTTACAGTTCAACGGAACAAAGACAGAGGTCTTGCACTGCTCTACCGATCGAGTTCCTCGAGATCTCCCAGCTGATTTCTGGCCTCCGTCCTTCTCAGAGACGGTGTCAGCTGCACAATCAGCGCGCAATCTAGGCATTACTTTTGGGCCCAACTTGCAGCTGGATCTACATGTAAACAAGACCACCTCCACATGTATGATGCTGATTCGTATGCTGCGTAAGGTTCTACCTCTCCTCCCTGAGCAAGCCAGACCAGAAGTAGTGCGTTGTACCATCCTAAGTCGACTTGACTATTGTAACGCACTACTTCTGGAGGCCCCGGTAACACTTCTGGGCAAGTTGCAAAGGGTGCAAAATATTGCTGCCAAACTCGCCCTCTCTCGCCCCTACCATAGCTCTTCTACGGCAGCGCTGCGAGAACTTCATTGGCTGCCGGTCCATCTGCGGGTGCGCTACAAAGCAGCGTGTATTGTGTTCAGGGCTATTCATGGCCTGGGCCCCATCCCTTTGCGGTGAATTTTTGCCTGGTATCGTCCATCTCGAGCTCTACGCTCCTCGTCGTCCAGGCTACTGGTAGTCCCGCGATTCCAGAGAGTGAGGATGGGTGGCCGCTCGTTCAGAGTAGCGGCAGCCAAACTCTGGAACTCTCTGCCAATATCCTTGAGAAGCCTTGAAGATCTCCTAGCTTTTAGAAAGGCTCTGAAAACTCACCTTTTTCCCAGGATAGGCTGAGCTACTGTTTTCGCTGGATTATGGGTCAAAGCGCCAGGATGCCCTTGGTGGTGACAGGTCGCGCTATACAAGTATGCCACAATACAATACAATACAAACATTGTTAGAAGCATTCCACTGCAGGGCCTTTAAAAACTGTACCTGGTTCTCCAGGGATAATATGTCCCTGTCCCTTTTCCTTTCTTTACTTTTGCTGTAGGTTAATGCTTGCTCTTTGACTATGACCATAAAGGACTCCCAGAGAACCGCCTGGTAAGAGACAGAGCCTTCAATAAGCCAAGAACACTCCTCCAGCTTCTCCTGCAGGAGATCCACTAATTTGGAATTCTGCCAACCACCAGACATCAAGTCTCCAAATCCCTCTCTGCTGTTCAACATGTTTGGTGAGCCGAATCTCCAGTGAGGTGTGGTCAGAAGGTCTCCTGTGTAAAATCTACACCTGTGAGACTAGCAATGTTGCTGGTTGACGCAATCAATTTGAGAAGTACGTGGTGCGCGGCTAAACAGTGGGTTTATTGTTTAGGTATTGTATGCCACATCCGCCGTATATCTATAAAACCCAGTGATGATGACCAGCCAGACAAATGGAATATCCTACCTGGGCATGTGTCACAAAGCATATCAAGGGTCAGATCCATTACTAATTTGAAGTCCATGCAAATGACAACCATCCCCAGGGGCTAGTCAAGGACCAAATTCAAGATATGCACAACTGTATGCCCCAGTAGCCGAGGCAGGACGTAAAGGCTTATAAGCTTGCTATAGGAACCCTGTAAGACACCACGTATTACCACATATAGGGCCAGATGTAGGAGCCGAAATACCGTTCGGTAACGGCCGATTTCGGCCGTTACCGACCGGTATTTAGTATTTGGCACGTAGGGGCCATATTTTACCGATTCGGTAAATTTACCTAATTGGTAAATTTACCGAATCAGTAAAATACTGAATTGGTATTTTTACCGATTCGGTAATTTTGAGATGTAGGTGGGACTCTTCTGAGTCCCACAGGCCTTACCGAATCGGTATTTTACCACCCAATCCAATTTTAAGTGGAAAGCTCGTTTTTATCTCAAATCTAATGGTACCTCCATGGGTTTTTTGGGAGCCTCAGCTACACAAACATCTTTATGTTTAAATTCGAAACAGAGAATATACTGTCCAACACCAATTGGCCAAGCAACCTGAACTTATATCGTCGTTATATAGACAATATTCTCATTATATGATATGGCAGACGTCTAGATTTGGAAGCCATGATTAAAGATTTGAATAATGAAAATCCTAGAATCCAATTCACCTCCATTATAGACTGTCAGAAAATACCTTAACTAGATGTTCTCATAGAATTGAGTGGATCCCAAATTATTACTACTGTATTTAAAAAAGGTACAGACAGGAATAATGCATTATTATATCAGAGCTTCCATCCCTGATCCCTTAAATGTCACCTCCCATACTCGCAATTCACTAGAATTAGACGAATTACCTCCAATCCTCATTCAAGCCTCCAAACTCTACAGGAATATAAAAAACATTTCATGGCCAGGGGATACCCTGTTATTATTGATAAAGTTGAGACTAAGGCCCTACAAAAGACCAGGAGTGATTTACTCAAGAAGATGATCAACCAACATGCAGAGCCTAGAGAGGTGTTTGTCTCTACTTTTTCATCACAATCACACCAGATTAAAAATATTTTCAGGGGTTATTCAAGAATCCTCTACTATTTGCATACACACAGTCGCACAATCTAAAATACATATTGACATCTTCATTATCCTCCCCAGCAGGTTCACACTTAGGCATGATGAAATGTCAAAATTGTTCAAAACTGTAATAATGTGCTTACTGGCCAATCGATTACCCATCCTAGATCGGATAAAACTATCAAACTGCATTTTACAGCCAATTGTAACAGCACTCAAGCGATATATATGTGATTAAATGCCCATGTGGCTTATACTTTGTGGGCAAAACAGAGAGAGCATTAAGAACCCACATAACTGAACATAAAAGTAGGATACCTACTAAGACTTTGAGCTCCTCATTGGCCAAACATTGGGTTGATAATCGTCACACCATAGCACAACTAAAATTCAGTGTTATAGAAGTGTTATACAAGTTATTAACACACAACAAGGTAGAGACCTTGCTAAATTGCTCTTGCAGCGCAAGACACACTTGATTTGGTTTCTTGAAACCCTCCACCCAAAACGTTTAAATGACAAATAGGAATTGTCTTGTTTCTTGTGAATCCCATCATTGATATCTAGGTTCTTAGATTTTCATTTTGATTATTGCTGTTGTAGATTCCCCTGAAGAAGGGTAGATTTATGCCCGAAATGCATTGGGAAATGGAGATACTACTGTCATCTTTTCTACTATGTTGAGAAAAGCATCATTACTTCTCGTTGAAGAAATTCTGCTACAGATGGAATAAAAACGGATAGTGAGCATTTTCCTTAGTTGCAATGTTTCAATGATGGATTGAAGATTATTGTTTACGGAATTGTTTCTTGGATTACTTGTTTTCTAAAATAGGCATGAATCTCTGAAGAAATTTTAATTAATTGTCAGTACACTTTGAATAAAGTGACACCCCAGTAGTGCACCCTGAGCTCCCAGACACGACTCCGGGCTGACTGCACTTACTTTAGTATTCAGGAGGAAGACAGAGCCCCCTACAGACTGCACACTTAAATTTTAAAGTTTTTTTAAAAGATTACAATGTTTAAACTAGAGTACTATTGAGTGCACCAGTGCTGTTGTCTAATTGTTGTGTCCTTCTTTTACTGTGGCATTCTGGTTACGAGAGGAAACCATCTTAAATAAACTAATTCTAAAGGATTGGTTCAATTTAGACTATGCACAAGAGATTCCTTGGTTGGACTATATAAAATATTGCTCCTGGACCTTCTGAAGGTGCCAGAAACCTGCTGTAAGAGTAACAAGAGCAAGCTTAAACATATTTGTCTAACTGAGGCTCAGAGAACCAGATGAGAGCAGGAGATAGTTAAACCATCTGTTGCGTTCTATAAGTTGGATTCTAATCATGAGGGTCCACAATTCTATTTGTACATAGTTCAGAATTTACAGCATAGATTTGTGTTAACTAGATTTCATCTTAACATGTTACAGCTAACGGTGGCCTTCTCTGATAACTGCTATTCACTGGCAAGCCTTTCCCTTTGTCCTGTGATGGTATCTCCCCTCAATCAAATTTATACATTGTTATCTATTGTTCTTTTTATGACTTACCAAAAAGAAATTTTAACTTTAGACAGTGTAGACCAGATTTACTGTTTCAGCAACATCTGAAAAAAACCTGGTTTACTGTGCAATGGTCTCTTTTATCTGGCGGAATTTATAAATGCAGAAATGTAATAGATTATGTTAACACTGATTGTCCAATAGATTTTCGATTACAATGTTTACTGATTAGTGATTTTTAATTCTGTAAGAGTATTGATATTCTATAATGTTTTTATGACATGTTTTTACATCCATACATGTTTGTTTTATTATGTGCTTTTATGTTACTGAAGAATAACAAATAAAGCTTTAGTGATTGATTAATTGACTTTTAGGTTTGGGGCAGTGCCATACCCCAGCAAGTTTGTGGGGCAGTGCCATCCCACAGAATCATAGGCCAATTAAGAGCTCTGCAGCCTGGCAAAGCGAGGTATCTCTTCCATTCATGCCCAAGCCCCTTCTGCGCAGTCATAAGAACATGTTTTGCCTTGGTGGATGCCCTTCAACAGAGTTGAGTAGAATTGCACATATGTGATCTGCATTGCATGCAACTTTGACTTGACCTTTCAAAATGTCTTACAGTACTGTTTCACTTTGATATATGGTTAGGAAAGATCATAATCTTGGCAGGCCTACAGATGGACCATATGCTGAACATGTGCCACACTGAGGATGTCATCCCTGCTGTGTAATTTCAGGATAACAGGGCATGGAGGGCTTGGCCAGAACCCTAGGAGCAGGGTAAAAAATCCTGCTCTGGCATCCTGTATTTATCGATTCAGAGAAAAAGGATTTAGGGTTGGGTCCCTCTGCATCTACAGAAATCCACATCAGGTACAAATTGTTGTACGTGCATTTCTCTTTCACATCTTCAGCCTTTCTTTCCAGCTGTAGGTTCACATTTTGGAGTTTGGAGAAGTCCCGCCTGAAAGAGTGTAGCTCTACCTCCACTGCTGACACCCAACTCTACATAGCTGTATTTCGTAGGCTACTTTGCATACGTCCTGTTGAATAAGGGACCCCTTGATAACACCCCATCTATCCTACCCTTTAGGGCGAGTTGGCATTCTATAACGGCTTGCAGGATAATTTCAGATGTAACAGTAAGTCATTCCTCTGCGCCACCAGGCTTTGGGCCAGATCCACAGGCCTAAACTGCAGACTTCCCTTCATTGGGTTTCGTAAAATGATTAATGTTACCCTGAGAGGGGGCAAACACCACCCCCCCGCCCCCATTATGTCATAACAGGTGATTAGAAGCCCATCAACTCACACAGCGGGTGTTATGCACACAATGCCCCACCCCCTTGATGATCTGGCAGCCCAAAACCAAGCACTCCTTTTGTCCGATGCCAGCTCTGGCTGGTCTGTACACCCTGTGGAGCTATCCACTGAGCTCCCTCCATTCAGGGCACTGCCACAAGTGGTGCACCACCCAATGACAGCAGGTCAGGGCAACACCACCCTCCTAAAGAGAGAAAAACAGGGGTACAGTGCTGAAAGCAACATGATGGCCACATTCAGGCCCAATGGAGAGCACATCAAGTGGGAGGCTGGTGCTTATACCTCTGAACCCCAGGGTCACGGGCAAGTAACTGGGCTTTTGAAGTGACCTGCAGGTTAACCCCAACACCATCTACTCCGCAGAGACAACAGGCACACCCCACAATAGTAGATGATGCGCCGCAGACGTTCCTGACACTCATCTAGTGGTGGTTGGGATCTGCCTTGCAGATCCCTGGTTAAGAAGGAAGCAAAGTGTGACACAGTCCTTTCAGCCAGAGGGTGTTTGAGCAGCATTCAGGAAAGAACAGTTGGCTGCCAGTTATAATGAGGAATAAGGGCAAGCAGCCTCACCACATTGCTAAAGCAGCAGAAAAAGGAGGGGGGCATCGGCAAAGGTGATGCCTTGAGAGACACACCATGCACCTGAAGGTCTGTTTACCTTCACGCATCAGAGGCCTTGATCACTCACTAATCGGACACTCTGGGCAGGCCAAGCACCAAGCTTGGCTGTTGGCCCATTTTAAATCTTGGCTATAAACTTCAAATAAGATGACAAAGGTCTCTCTGAACTCACCCAAATCCCCGGATGGCACAAACAATTCAGGTCTCCCTGAACTCCCAAGAGTCTCTCCAATTGTCAAATTCAGCCCAGGTCTCCTAAATTTGCTCATGCATAACACAACAGTGCACCAGAATGGAATAAAATGTCAATAGTATTCATCAATAACTCTTAAGATTGTAAAGATGGTTTCAGCATACCATCTAGCAAGTGGCAAGTATCTCTTACAGGGAAGCACTAGAGGTCAGGTATCGATTTTAACAGGTCATCACACAACTTCTTCACATACCTAGCTGAATCACTGCAAATACAAACAATATCACTTAAATCTTTGTTGAACGTGGTAAGAACTTTTTGCAGCAGCATTCTAAGTGCCACTGCATTCCCAGTATTCCAAAAGTCTTGTATCATGTGTTCACCACTATCCTAGATGCTTGGTGACAACACTGTTTTCTCATATACCTGTCACTACACCTTGCATTGAATGTTTAAAGTCTGGGGTGCTATTATTATTATTATTATTAATCGGGTTTTATAGAGCGCAAACAACCCGGAGGCCTCGTAGCGCTAAGTACCGTCATACTAAAAAGGGAAACAAGTTAAATGAACAGGCAGGTTTTCAGATCCTTCCGAAATTTTAAAAGGCTAGGTTCACTGCGAAGAGAGGTGAGCAGAGAGTTCCATTCCTTTGCGGCATTCCAGGAGAAGGAACGTCCGCCCCATCTGGTACGTCTGATTTTGTTGACAGTAGCCAGGAAGGCAGTGCTGGATCTTAGGGGTCTGTGGGGAAGATAGGGTTTTGCCAGGGAGCAGATCATAGTGGGGGCATTCTTCCACATGGCTTTGTGCATAAAACAAAGAGATTTAAACAACACTCTGGACTTAACAGGAAGCCAGTGCAGTTTCCTCAGGGCCATGGTAGCTGATTCTCGTTTGTTGAGGCCTAACAGGAGGCGAGCTGCGGCGTTTTGAGTCACCTGTAGTTTTTTGATTGTAAATGCGGGGGCGCCTAAGTATAAAGAGTTCCCATAATCCAGGCGGGACAAAATAATGGCTTGAACCATTATTCTGCGAGCTTCAAAAGGGAGAAGAGGCAGCACCTTTCTCAGCATACGCATTAGCCCAAAGCATATGGCAGAGAGAGTAGTAGCTTGCTGCATGAAGCTGAGGTTGGAGTCCAACCAAATGCCTAAACTCTTTATATGGGACTTTGGTTGGGGCGTGGGGCCCATGCACGGTGGCCAGTCTGACAGAGGACTGGGAATGGTTGAATTACCTAACACCATGAGCTCAGTTTTCTCGCCATTTAATTTTAAGTGCGAGGTAGCCATCCACTGAGCCACCGCTACCAGACAGTTACTTAGATTAGAAGGGGGAGAATCTGCCTGATTCATAGATACGACTAATTGCGTATCATCGGCGTAGGTTATTATATCAAGGCCGAAGGAGTGCACTATATCAGCTAAAGGCTGCATATAAATATTAAAAAGAGTAGGGCTCAATGAAGAGCCCTGGGGTACACCTTGATCCAAGGGCCACACTTTTGAGTAGGTAGTTCCCTCAACAACCCTAAAGGAGCGATTCTCCAGGAATGACTGGAGCCAGTGCATGGCCTTCCCAGAGATTCCCATCTGGTGGAGGCGGTGAAGGAGAATGCTGGTGTTAACGGTATCGAAGGCGGCACTAAGGTCGAGCAACATAATTGCTGTAGTGCCGCCTTGATCCATTTGCTTCCTGGCCAGCTCAGTTACCGCCAGGAGGGCCGCCTCAGTCCCCAATTTGGGACGAAAACCAGCTTGGGAATCGTGGAGGAGATGATGATTCTCTAAAAACTGAGTGATAGACGAGTTGACGTGTTTTTCTAGGAGTTTGCTGATCCACGGAAGGAGGGAAATAGGCCGATAATTGGCCATATTTTCCGGGTCCAGAGTGGGTTTCTTCAGCAAGGCCTTAACCTGTGCACATTTCCACGCGGTGGGTACTGAGCCTGTGGTAATAGAAGTATTCAATATGTTGAGAATGACAGGTTTGACAGTGTTCTCAATTTTTACTATCTGGCAGGGAGGAACAGGGTCAGTAGGAGATCCTGATTTTATTTATGCTAGGCAACTCACATACTATTGTTATTGTTATTGACTCACTAGGAAAGCGGCTGATGCATCAAGGAGTTTTACCCATTCCTATAATTGAAAAGATCAAATGCAGCCAAAATATCAAAAATGTGATTTTGATATTTCCTGATTCTCTACAGTTTGTAAAATATTTAAACACCACCTAAAACATGTATTTAAACCAAGAGTCTTTAGACCTAACACCACAAAACTGAAAAAGGCAAAAGGAAGATGAAACAATATTTTAGTGATATCTCTAAACAAAAAAAAACTCAAGCAGAATAAGGATAGCCCAGTCTTTCTGGCTGCTACCTTGTATAACAAAGTTACATTTTATCGGGACCCATCAGGAAAACATAAAACTAGTGACTCTTTCACTCTCCTTTTGCTTACTTTGAATGGCATTTAGTTTGTGGTTCTACATGTGTTTTGTCAGTGTTTATATGTTACACTGGTGATGGCTATTTCACTTTTAGTGAGGTTTTATAAGTTATATTAGGTTTAAACCTAAAACAGGATAACCTAGATATATTATTTAAAGAACCATTAATAGTGGAATGCTGAATCGATCCCCTCAAGCAAAATGACTACCCATTCTTACACCACTGAACCTTTTCTAGTGTATTTGTCATGCAGTAATCCCGGACACATTAAAAGAATAACTACAAGCCCATGCTGCCAATCACACTTGAAAACTCAGTCACTGTAGAACATTCATCACTAAAAAAAAGTAGCGCACTTCTCCCACAGTAGCCAAAAATGTAGCCAGGGCATGATAATAAAGACACCCCAATCTCAAACAGCTCTCCTGCCCCTGGAAAGTCATCTAACTATCCTGCTGTGCTAGCAATGACACAAACATCTTCAATGATTAAATAACCTCTTCATGAATGGCTTCCATCTAAAACAACATTCCTTTAGATTTCCCTCTCTGTTGTTTCATTTCTCGCTGAAACGCTCACTTTTTGAAAAGTAGTGTCTGGTTGTTTTCAACAATTTAAACTTGGCTGCTAAGACAAAACATACAGCTTCGTTTTTGTTTGCAGAGGAAAGAACATGAGTGACTCTGGACAGATAGATCCCTTTCAGAGAGCTCGAGAAAAGCAACCAGAAATAATTTTAAGAAAACCATGTACATTGGTGTGAATACCAAATATTCTCAAGTTGTTAGATCTTGGTTTCCTTATTTTTTCTTAATTGTATTTTTTTCTGAGTTTTATATAGCGTGAACTTGCCCGAAGGTATCAGAGCGCTTTATATGAGCACCAGTTGCGTTACAGATGGACACATTCATTTTTGTTGGGCACTGGTAGATTGTGATTTGCCCAGAATCACAGGATGTTTAGCTTCCCTGCCGAGACTTGTACCCAGCCACATCCTCTCCCCTAATCTTCTGCCACCATGTGCAATGAATGAATTTTAGCAGTGTTGTTCAAATTATTGCATTGTGGGTGTTGCACACTGCTGAAAGACTTTAATAACAAGTATTCAGTCAAGAGTGCATCTCCCGCGCATTTTGGGATATCGTCTGAAAATAATTCTGAGTGAGGGCGCAAGTCTTTACTGCTGCATTAAAAGTACCACATATCTTCTGAATACTAAAATTTCCATACTTTGCAGTTATTGATTCTTCAACATTTTCAAAGTCATTAATCAGGCTTCGAAGCCGTCACGGTAATGGGACTTTTATCAAACAAATTGTGACAGGTTGATATTAAACCTCGATGATCTAGTAAAAGTTGCATCCTTATTACAAGATTGCCTTGCTTCTTTCTCTGGTTACAGTTTGTTTTTTAATTTAAGGCACCTGCCCATTTCCTCACGTAAAACATGTGGAAACCATTACAGGAAATATCACCAATACTTTCTTAATTTTACATGACTGCAAGATATATATATTTTGCTGTTCAGTTGAGTGTTACTGGCAACACATGATCTAACTGATTTGCTTAAGACAGGTGGTTCTTTCTTATTCCTTTGTGGTGTCAGTGAGGATAATGCGTCTGCTGAATAAATATTTTTGCATCTTATGCTTGACTCCACAAAATGGAAACCGCATCTGGGGCTGTATTATGAATATGGTGCACTTTCCGTGTTTGCTCCATGGTGCACCTCTCAATAGGTGCACCTGGTGCAAACAAGAGGAGTGCGCCATATTAGAAAGAATGTGCTGCCACTGGGGCAGTGCATTCAACTGAAATACGAAGCAGCTGTTTAAAATCTGCTTCATGTTTCACAGTTCAGGAAGCAATCTACTTGCTTTTTTAAGAGTGGAAAGAGATCCCCTAGCCGGCGAGTGCATGAGTGACTGCACACACCTGCAGGGGGTGTCTGGGGCGTCCATGGGACCCCCTTCTTCCCTTCAGAGGGCTGTCTTTAGGAGGTGTACTGAAAGTGCACCATCTTTCAGTGCGCCTCCTAAAAGGCATGTTTGCCTCAGCACCAGTGTCTATAGTATGGCATGGCACACATGAAAACTGATTCCCTTATTTGCATGCGGCCACACCCCGTGTGAATGAGGGAATGCCCTCTTTTTGTGAGCACTGGTGCAGCATGTGCGCCAGCGCTATCAGTGTAACAGAAGGTGACGCACAAGCATCTGTGCTCCCCTTTGCATTATGATTGTGCACACACGCCTGTTGCACCCGAGGGCACAGGGGCGTAACGCAGGCCCCCGCATCCCCCGCAGTGCAGGGGGGCCCAGGGGCTGCAGGGGGCCCCCTCAGCACTGTACTCACACCAGAGAGCTCCAGATTAAATCTGGAGCGGGCCCCTCTGTGCACCTTGCAGGGGGGGCCCTACAACTTTCATTACGCCACTGCGAGGGCACAATGTCAAATAGAGTCCCTGGATTTCTCTCTGTATTGAGAAGAATTTAATTGGCATCACATGGTCCCCACTAGTATTGACATCCTACCAGCAGCACCTCTTGACCTCCCAAGTATCCTCACATTTGCCCAAATAAATATGTGGAGTTTACCTAATAGAAGCGACAGCTTCATCCACAAATGGTTTAAGAGTATTAACTACATTTTCCACAGTAGCCAATTAAAACCAGGAATGTTCTTTTCAGTGGGTTTTTCCTTTGTACCAGAAATCAAGCTAGATAATGGCTATCACTCATGCTGAAATCGTTCTCCCTCTACATTAGTGTCCCAATTGACAGACACGTCCACAACCCCTCCTGCACATACCAGCGGGATTGAGAACCTGTCCGGGCTGGCCCATTTGCTACACCATACCCAAGACCTGCTTCAGCAATGCAGTGAGTACTAGGCCCAGCTCAGCACTGTCTGCCATTCCTGCCTCTTCAGACCCACCATACCCTGCTGCTACCGGCTGCTGCCTCACCCTCCTTCATCGCATCAGCTTCTACCCCTCTGCACGTGAGCTGCCTCCAGCTGCCTCAACAGGGACTAATGAGTCACACCCCTTAGAGCAACAGAACCTCGTCCACGAAGAAAGAGGCACCTCAGTATTGTACAGGGCCAAAAGGAGTACTGACAAAACAAACATTGTTCTTTTCCATAAAAGATAAGCATAGGCTAATGAACAAACATTGGCACCTGAGGCTCCATGCAGCACAAGAGAACTCTTTGAAACAAATATTTCACTGCCCATACCATCCCAGCAGCCCACACAATGGCTGATGATGCAAATGCAGATATGCCTCAACAGCAACCCCCTCATCAACATTCTCTCACAGGGGACTGCCACAATTTAGTGAACTTGCAGATCCAACAACAGCATCTCCCTGCTGGAAGACTTGGATAGGGCAATTGGATAACTAATTCATTGCCACATGAGAGACGGACGGCGCAAACAACAGATCTCTGCTACTCCTTAATGCCCGGGCATCGGCAAAGGTGATGCTTTGGGAGACACACCATGTACCTGAAGGTCGGTTTACCTTCACGCATCAGAAGCATTGATCACTCACTAATCGGACACTCCGGGCAGGCCAAGCACCAAGCTTGGCTGTCGGCCCATTTTAAATCTTGGGTATAGCCTTCAAATCTTCTGCCTGCCTCACCTCTCATGCTGGCCCCTGCCTCTCTCATGGTCGTCAGGAACTGACGAATTGGCAGGAGTGGCTGCATCCAGCAGGGGCCCGTTGATGCTGTGGTATATTGCAGCCCCTTTCCTTCTCCGGTTAAGACAGGTAATACAAGCGGGTCACCCAGCTTACTCAACAGCCTCCCTTATGCTGTAGTCACCCATGGCTCTATCTCCTCATCTCTCAGACAAGCCAGTACCAAGACACATTTCCAAGGCCACTGCTGTATGGGAGCCTGGGCACTCAATTCACTGCTCCCCATCTGCAATAGGCTTCACAGACATGGCGGGAAAAAATTGTCCCCGGTGGATCAGTAGTCAAGATGATTAAGAAATGCGCTGGGCCGAAGAAGAGTCTAACAAAGAGACAACTACCATCTTATCTGACTTGGCCACGCCCTCTAGGAAAGCTTTAATTCCACTGCAAACAAACAAGATCTAGTCATTATATCTTTTATAGTACATACAATGCTACAAGTAACCAAAGCAAAATAATCATTACCAGGGACTGGCACCTCTTATCCTTCTTCTAATGAGACTTCAGTGCCCTGAGAAAGCCTGGATACACTGTGTGATCTTGCTTCCTGTTCTCACTGCCCTTTCACTTCATTGCCTCTTCCCCTGCTCTATGTTATTTCTACTGAACAATGACAAGGCGTATACAACACCAGAGGGACAGAAGTGCTCGCTTCCGGCATCAGGGTTGTGAGTTGCATTTGAGGTGGTCTCTCACTAAATTATGGGAGGAACACGCTTCAGAAATCAAATCAGGACTGAATGAAGGACTCTACTGAGGTAGGTGAGCAGTTATGTTGCGCCTTTGCATAGTGAATGGTCAGTCCAATGGTAATGTTTCAGGGAAGGACACATGGGAAGGTGGTGGTCCGAGCAAGGGCCAGAGTTGATATAGGATGATTGGGTGGATTTGAATGGTGCCACAGTGCAGCTTCTTTTCAGTGGGCAGACTGGCTGCCAGGTCTCCTGGGATATTGAAGGAGCTGTAAGAGCACCTGTATCAGGATTGTCACCTGGTGAGAATATGAGAAAAGCACAAACAGGAAGGGACACATGTCTCTGTAGGAGATGGGGTGCAAGTGAGGACAATCATCCTAAAGGTGACACTAACAATCGCTCAAAACTCCAACATAATGGCTGTGGAAGGAGGGCTACCAGGGACATATGAGGATTAGGAGGCATGGTCACTGGAATACAGGTATAGAGATTTCTGCTGAAACTGGGCAGAGGTTGGGGAACAGAATGTAGAAGTAGAATGTGAGTTTTCCATTATTGAATGACAACAAATGTCGTTTTCTCACCTTCAGATGAGGTGAGAACACAGAAAATCAAGGGATGCCCCAAACAACAAAAGTCTCCCCAAGTGGAACTCAAAGCTCGGGTCCTATAGCTTACCTGAGTGAATTGCACTGATTCCTGAGGTCTGTCTGAACATACCAAATTCTCCCATTTTGCACAGCTTAGTTTTACCTGAACTCACATAAGTCTTCTGACTCCTAAATTGGACAAACAAAAAATCAATAGGGGGAGTGAAGAGGTAGTGCTAGAAAGCACTCAGGTGGATACACCCTCCTCCAGTCAATGGTAGATAAACAACAAGATCCACCTCTAAGAGGTTTCCTGTGAGCCAAGGTATTGAAGGCATACACAGTATTTGTTAAAATACCCCTCACACACCAAAAGGTCTAACTCCGTCCTGATGAAGAGGCAGGCAAGGCCTCGAAACATGTTGACATCCCCTGGAGAACTAGCTCATTGACAGCTTTGGTCTCTCCGCCGCACATATTTTTACTAATACCAGCCTATGACTAATAAAATAATTTTTGTTCCCATTAGGCCAGGTATTTTTTAATTTCACTTTTTTAATTCACCCCTGACCCTACTTGCACTCACTCATTATACACTTCACATAGCACTTACATTATCTAAGTGCTCTAGCGTAGTCGCTAGTCGTAGCACGCCCGTCCCGCAGCGGGCGGGAAGACCCTGATGATGAAGCATGACACCAAGGGCCCTTTTGGTATGTGAGGGGTCTCCTAAATTGGACAGCCAGCCGAGGAGGTACTGAACTCAACAAGTCTTCCTAAATAATTCAAATAGATCCTTCTGAACTCACATTTCACCCTGTTTGAGACAGACAGTGGTTATCTCCTAGTCCTCAGATGTGTCTACCCAATTGCTACAGCTTAGGTCTCAGTCTGATCTTTCAAGAGTGTCCCCTATTAAAGCAGACGGTCCAGCTCTCCCTGCATTCGTAACCATCTTCCTGATTAGATCAAACAGCTTAGGTATCCTTGACCACGCACAAATCTGCCCAGTTGGTACAAGTAACTCACATCTCCCTGAATTCAGACACACTTCCCAGGTAATCAGATGACACAGGTCTCTCAGAACTCACCCAAATCCCCGGATGGCACATACAATTCAGGTCTCCCTGAACTCCCAAGAGTCTCTCCAATTGTCAAATTCAGCCCAGGTCTCCTGCTTTTGCTCATGCATAACACAACAGTGCACCAGAATGGAATAAAACGTCAATAGTATTCATCAATAACTCTTAAGATTGTAAAGATGTTTTCAGCATACCATCTAGCAAGTGGCAAGGATCTCTTACAGGGAAGCACTAGAGGTCAGGTATCGATTTTAACAGGTAACCACACAACTTCTTCCCATACGTAGCTGAATCACTGCAAATACAAACAATATCACTCAAATTTTTGATGAACTTGGTAAGAACTTTTTGCAGCAGCATTCTAAGTGCCACTGCATTCCAAGTATTCCAAAAGTCTGGTTTCATGTGTTCACCACTATCCCAGATGCTTGGTGACAACACTGTTTTCACATATACCTGTCACTTCACCTTGCATTGAATGTTTAAAGTCTGGGGTGCTAGGCAACTCACATACTATTGTTATTGACTCACTAGGAAAGCGGCTGATGCATCAAGGAGTTTTACCCATTCCTATAAGTGAAAAGATCAAATACAGCCAAAATATCAAAAATGTGATTTTGATATTTCCTGATTCTCTACAGTTTGTAAAATATTTAAACACCACCTAAAATATGCGTCTAAACCCAGCATCTTTAGACCAAACACCACAAAACTGAAAAAGGCAAAAGGAAGATGAAACAATATTTTAGTGATATCTCTAAGCAAAAAAAAATCAAGCAGAATAAGGATAGCCCAGTCTTTCTTGCTGTTACCTTGTATAACAAAGTTACATTGTATCGGGCCCATCAGGCAAAAATAAAACTAGTGACTCTTTCACTCTCCTTTTCCTTACTTTGAATGGCATTTAGTTTGTGGTTCTACATGTGTTTTGACAGTGTTTATATGTTACACTGGTGATGGCTATTTCACTTTTAGTGGGGTTTTATCAGCTATATTAGGTTTAAACCTAAAACAGGATAACCTAGATATATTATTTAAAGAACCATTAATAGTAGTATGCTGAATCGGTCCCCTCAAGCAAAATGACTACCAATTCTTACACCACTGAACCTTTTCTAGTGTATTTGTCATGCAGTAATCACTGACACGTTAAAAGAATAACTGCACGCCCATGCTGCCAATCATACCTGAAAACTCAGTCACTGTAGAGCATTTATCACTAAAAAAAAGTAGCGCACTTCTCCAACAGTAGCCAAAAATGTATCCATGGCATGATAATAAAGACACCCCAATCTCAAACTGCTCCTCCTGCCCCTGGAAAGTCATCTAACTATTCTGTTGTGCTAGCAATTACACAAACATCTTCAATGATTAAATATTCTCGAGTTGTGAGATCTTGGTTTCCTTATTTTTTCCAAATTTTTTTTTTTCGGATTTTTATATAGCGCGAACTTGGCCCGAAGGTATCAGCGCGCTTTATATGAGCACCAGTTGCGTTACAGATGGACACATTCATTTTTGTTGGGCACTGGGAGATTATGATTTGCCGAGAATCACAGGATGTTCAGCGTCCCTGCTGAGACTTGAACACGGTTCCCTACCTGTGGTCGACCGCTCTAGCAGTAAGGCCACATCCTCTCCCCTAATCTTCTGCTACCATGTGCAATGAATGAATTGCAGCGGTGTTGTTCAAATTATTGCATTGTGGGCGTTGCACACTGCTGAAAGACTTTAGTAACAAGTATTCAGTCAAGAGTGCATCTCCCGCGCATTTTGGGATATCGTCTGAAAATAATTCTGAGTGAGGGCGCAAGCTTTTACTGCTGCATTAAAAGTACCACATATCTTCTGAATACTAAAATTTCCATACTTTGCAGTTATTGATTCTTCAACAGTTTCAAAGCAATTAATCAGGCTTCGAAGCCGTCACGGTAATGGGACTTTTATCAAACAAATTGTGACAGGTTGATATTAAACCTCGATGATCTAGTAAAAGTTGCATCCTTATTACAAGATTGCCTTGCTTCTTTCTCTGGTTACAGCTTGTTTTTTAATTTAAGGCACCTGCCTATTTCCTCACGTAAAACATGTGGAAACCATTACAGGAAATATCACCAATACTTTCTTAATTTTACATGACTGCAAGATATATATATTTTGCTGTTCAGTTGAGTGTTAGTGGCAACACATGGTCTAACTGGTTTGCTTGAGACAGGTGGTTCTTTCTTATTCCTTTGTGGTGTCAGTGAGGATAATGCGTCTGCTGAATAAATATTTTTGCATCTTATGCTTGACTCCACAAAATGGAAACCGCATCTGGGGCTGTATTATGAATATGGTGCACTTTCCCTGTTTGCTCCATGGGGCACCTCTCAAAAGTTGCACCTGGTGCAAACAAGAGGAGTGCGCCATATTAGAAAGAATGTGCTGCCACTGGGGCAGTGCATTCAACTGAAATACGAAGCAGCTGCTCCATGTTTCACAGTTCAGGAAGCAATCTACTTGCATTTTCAAGTGCGGAAAGAGATCCCCTAGCAGGCGAGTGCAGTGAGTGACTGCACACACCTGCAGGGGGTGTCTGGGGCGTCCATGGGACCCCTTTCTTCCCTTCAGAGGGCTGTCTTTAGGAGGTGTACTGAAAGTGCACCATCTTTCAGTGCGCTTCCTAAAAGGCATGTTTGCCTCAGCACTAGTGTCTATAATATGGCATGGGCACACATGAAAACTGATTCCCTTATTTGCATGCGGCCACACCCCGTGTGAATGAGGGAATGCCCTCTTTTTGATAGCACTGGTGCAGCATGTGCGCCAGCGCTATCAGTGTAACAGAAGGGGACGCACAAGCATCTGCGCTCCCCTCTGTATTATGATTGTGCACACACACCTGCTGCACCCTAGGGCACAATGTAAAATAGAGTCCCTGGATTTCTCTCTGTATTGAGAAGAATTTAATTGGCATCCCAGGGTCCCCACTAGTATTGACATCCTACCAGCAGCACATCTTGACCTCCCAAGTATACTCACATTTGCCCAATTAAATATGTGGAGTTTACCCAATAGAAGCAACAGCTTCATCCACAAATGGTTTAAGAGTATTAACTACATTTTCCACAGTAGCCAATTAGGACCAGGAATGTTCTTTTCAGTGGGTTTTTCCTTTGTACTAGAAATCAAGCTAGATAACGGCTATCACTCATGCTGAAATCGTTCTCCCTCTACATTAGTGTCCCAATTGACAGACACGTCCACAACGCCTGCTGCACATCCCAGCGGGATTGTGAACCTGTCCGGGCTGGCCCTTTGCTACACCATACCCAAGACCTGGTTCAGCAATGCAGTGAGTACTAGGCTCAGCTCAGCACTGTCTGCCATTCCTGCCTCTGCAGACCTACCATACCCTGCCGCTACCGGCTGCTGCCTCACCCTCATTCATCGAATCAGCTTCTACCCATCTGCACGTGAGCTGCCTCCAACTGCCTCAACAGGGACTAATGAGCCACACCCCTTAGAGCAACAGAAACGCGTCCACGAAGAAAGGGGCACCTCAGTATTGTACAGGGCCAAAAGGAGTACTGAAAAAACAAACATTGTTCTTTTCCATAAAGGATAAGCATAGGCTAATGAACAAACATTGGCACCTGAGGCACCATGCAGCACAAGAGAACTCTTTGAAACAAATATTTCACTGCGCATACCACCCCAGCAGGCCACACAATGGCTGATGATGCAAATGCAGATATGACTCAACAGCAACCCCCTCATCAACATTCGCTCACAGGGGACTGCCACACTTTAGTGAACTTGCAGATCCAACAACAGCATCTCCCTGCTGGAAGACTTGGATAGGGCAATTGGATAACAACTTCATTGCCACACGAGAGACGGACGGCGCAAACAACAGATCTCTGCTACTCCTTAATGCCGGGGAAGAGATATACAAATCGAACATTTGCCCAACACTGGCCCTACCACTGACTATGACGCAACCGTTAGATCGCTCAGCGCTAATTTTGATCCGCTGTTAAACCATGACTTTGAGCAATTCAAACTCTGCAAAGCCTGACAATGCGAAGGGGAGGCAATCAATGGATTTTTGTACAAGACCGTGTGAGCTGCCAAGCACCTGTACAGTAGATGACTAATTAAAGGAAATCAGGGCTCCAATAATCCACGGGTCTCACAACATGACTTTTCAAAACCTAATCCTGATACAGCTCAACATTAGTTCAGAGGATATCTTGATCCTAGCAAAGTCTCATGATCTCTCAGCAGCAGGGGCGTATGAGGGCACCAGAGAAGAGGCCCACCATCAAAATTGAATGAGCCAATACCATCCACATGAAAAGCAAAAACAATACCGTCAAGACACGGGATCCTCGCCCATGAGACTTCAATGCGGATCCTCCACCGTGAAGAACACCAAATCGACGATCGCTCTGCATGCGGCTAGACATGCTGTAATTGCAGAATCAGTAACCTCTTTGCATCTGTCTTCCAGAAAAGAATGAAGAACAGAAGCTCCTGTTGTGGTGGACGAGGGTAATGGGTCAACTATCCCCGACTAATTTGACGCTGCCAGATGCAATTAAACCCTCACAATGACAAAATCATCAAAGCCCCACTGATTAAGCTGCACATTGATCCCTCTGTCACACCAGTGGCACTATGTCA
Organism: Lissotriton vulgaris; assembly: GCF_964263255.1. Lineage (NCBI taxonomy): Eukaryota > Metazoa > Chordata > Amphibia > Caudata > Salamandridae > Lissotriton > Lissotriton vulgaris. The sequence continues at coordinate 1,784,638,959 of NC_141689.1, forward strand.
CCGCCGCATCCCCTTCCACCTCCAGCCGCTAGCGGAACAGGACCTCGAGAGGCTAAAGAAGCAAGGGGTTATTGAGAAGGTTACCCGGCCAATGCCTTGGGTATCCCCGATGGTGATTGCTGAAAAATCAAGGCAAACTGGAAAATATGTCTGTGTTTAGACACACGCCTTCCGAACCATGCCATCAAATTAGAACACCATATAACACCGACTATGGATTATATCGCAGCTGGTGTCCCTGGTTCGCAGTGGTTCTTAAAATTGGACTTGAATACAGGATACCACTAGTTTCTACTGGCGGAAGAGAGCAGTTATATCATGACATTCAAGACTCACCTGGGGCTGCATCAGTATAATTGGTTAAACTTTGGCGTATCATCAGCAGCCAAATTTATTCAGAATCCAATATGAGAGACACTATCCGGACTACAGGGAGACATGAATGTCAGTGATGACATTCTCATCTATTCGGCAACAGCTGCTGAAAACCACAAGCACCTACGAGCCGCCATGAAGCACCTCTGGGAGCATGGATTACATTGCATAAAGAGAAGTGCTTGTTCTTTCAGACATCTATTGAGTTCTTTGACTATGTGTTTACCCAAATCGACCCAGGAAAGTCCCAAGCTATCAAACGAGCCCTAGCATCCACCACAGTTTCAGAAGTATGAAGCTTCCTAAGCAAGACCACATACCGTGGTCGGTTTATTCCAGGCCTAGCAGGCTTAGTGGAACCACTGAGAGCCCAGACAAAAGTGGATGTAGAATGGACGTGGAGCCAAATGGAAAAAGATGCATGCCAGAAGATAAAGACACACTTCTCAACAACACCACCATGGTGTATTTTGACCTGGAGAGGCTTACGGAATTACTAGTCCAGTGGGGCTTTAAGCAGTCCTCACTTAAGAACTTGAACCTGGCAGATGGCTGCTGCTGGAGTTCGCTAGCAAAGTACTGTCACCGACCGAAACGCGCTACGCCCAGATCAAGAGGGAGGCCTTAGCAATAAAGTGGGTGTTCGGGCATTTTCAATTGTACCTGAGTGGCTTACCTTTAAAGTTATCACAGACCACCAACCCCTCATCTCACTGTTTCTAGGATCCACCCCACATCCACCACCATGTATTGAGAGGTGGGCTATCCAACCACAACACTACAGACTGAATGTGGTATATCAACCTAATGTCAAGAACCCTGCCAACTTCCTCTCCTGCCACCCTATATCAACAGATGACCCTGCTTCCAACATTATTGGGACAATACAAAATTATGTCAATGTGGTCTCACAAACCACATGCCCCAAAGCACTGAGCCTGGTTTATATAGAAGAAGCTGTAAAGGCCAATGTGGTGATGGTAACAGTGAAGGCTGGCATCCAAAAGGGTGCATGGAGAAATTTCCTGCAAGACACTAATGACTAGGCTGGCCAAGACAAGGAGAGATTGGTGAAAATGTGGAGGGTACACAATGACCTTAGCACCACACAGAATGGCATCCTGCTATGAGGACACCACAATAACAACCAGCTGCATTACAACGTCAAGTGACGCTACTGGCGCACAGTGGGAATCAAGGCACCATGAAGATGAAGTCCTGCATGCGAGAAAAAGTATGCTTTCCTGGACTGAAAGCCTTGGTTGAGGAAGTTGTTTGACAATGCCCTGTGTGCCAACTTATGAGCCTTCCTGAAAATCTGAGGCGTATAAACACTGACGATTCATGCACCATCCTGTGGTCCAAACTGAGACTTTGGGAGTTTTCCAGATCGGAGAGCCACAGTGGTAATAATAGACAGCTACTCCAAGTATCCCATCATCAAGGTTGCAGAGTCAACTGCATCTAAGCACCTTGTCCTCGTCTTGGAGAAAACATTACCCACGTTCAGCCTACCATCCGAGATCAAGATTGACAATGGGCTACCTTTTCAATGGGCAGAATTCAGAGGTTTTCTAAACCAACAAGAAATGCATAATCGTTGTATCACCCTGCAGTGGCCGGAGGCTAAACGTGAGGTTGAAATGTTGATGTGCACTTTGAACAACACTCTCCAGATTGCGGTAGCTGAACAAACTAACCCTGAACAGTGCCTCCAGCTGTTCCTCTGCGAATACCGCAGAACACCTCATTGTACCACTCAACAGGCCCATGGACTCTGGTGTTGAAAGATCCCTGCCAAGACACCATTCTAACAGATACATGATGGGTGCCACCACCATATAACCGACAGGAAACTCACGCTTGGAGCACATAGTGCAATAGGCGCACAAGACAAAAGGCAAAGAGCGAGAGCATGAACAATTTCACCAGGGGCATGCTAGTCATTAGACACCATTGACCAGGGTGGAAGTTCAGAACACCTTACGAATCAAGGATTTGGACAGTGCTAAATGTCGATGAAACCATGGTTAACACAAACAAAGGAAGACAAACAGTCGCCAGGAGCATCTTGTGGTTGAACAGATGGATGCTGGAACCCAACATGGTCTCAAATGGGAAACACAAAAGAAACCGGCTGGCCCAAAACTGATGAGTATGATGAGACCTCGCTCACTGGTGGAGAGTGTGGCCATGTGACTGAAGACAGTAGGCTGGATAAAGACACGCAAGCCACTCCAGTTGCCAAGGGATTACAGAGCCCCTCACAACATCAGCAATGGAATTTCCAGCCAAATCCACAACCAAGTCATCAGTTCGGAAACTCTGTGCACACTTAAACAAACAGTTATTTTCAGGACTAAGTTGGGAAGGGATGTAGTGAGCCACCCAGACTCACTCGGCACTACCTCACCTAGAAATGCATGAAATATGTCTTCTGGCCAGACATGGTTAGAAGCTATAAAATAAATGGGCGTAGACCACACTGACTCTGGCTGCCGCACTGTGTGCCCTGTGTACTTGGTGTTTTGTTGGCTGGGGAACAAGGGAAGTACTAATCAGCGGGCCCTCTACCACTATCAGGGAGCGCCGCAACAGGGACATGCGCATCTCAAAATAAAACTGTAAAGTTACTACGGCACCTTTGAAGGTGTATTTTAGTTGTAAATCCATACATCTTTGCCAACAATGTTTTGAGCTACGAATTGGAAGAAAGCAAAAGAAATAACACAAATGTGAAATTCACATAGGGTGGATACCGGAGAGCAATTACAATTATTAGCTTTATCCTATCTCCTTTTACTTGTATTTCAAGTTTGTCTATCCACAAGGATTTCTTTCAAATTGCAGTCTTCACTGGCAAAGCATCATTCCTTTTCTCATCTGAAAGAAACATGTACCAGACCTTAAAAGAGTCTTTGGAAACATGATGTCGGTTTTTATTCCATCCCACCCTGAACATAAACATCCAAGTTTCAGTAATAACGGAGCCTCTACATTGTAAAGATGGTGCAGCATTATCGAAGCAACCATACTCACCTCATCCTGTAGTGGAAATCTGACAGCAGTTATACATATACACGTGTTTTTTCAAAACATTCTTTTGGTTATAGTTTCAAATTCAGTTGAAGTATTTAATGTCTAGCTATTTCTTTCTCCTATCAAACAGGGTATATCATAATGCCTCAGATAGTAACCGCTTTGCTTTCCCTTGGATGGCACGGATGCACATCGAATCAATTAGAGCAATTCAAAACTTTCATGATAACAAGAATTTATCATGCTTTAATAAATGTATTGTAATTTCTATGCAGCCAATGAAGTGTGTTTAGAGCCGCTGATGCAAATGACTTCCTTGGCCACCTCAGTTCTAATCATTCTGCAGCATGTTGGACCATTTGTAGCCGGTGCAAGACTGACTTAGTGGTCCCTGCATAGAGGCTATTACAGTGGTCTAGCCTCAATGTAATAAGGGCTACAGCTACGGTTTGCCTTGCTGAAAAGGGTATCAGGTCAAAGAATCTCTTTAAAGTTTTTATAATGTGGAAACATGTTCCAGCAAGAGCCAGCGATTGCTGTTTAAATGACAGAGTGGTATCAAATTTAATTCCCAAATTTCTAACCACGTTTTTTGTGTTTGGAGGAGGGGTGGTATTGGTTGGCCATCAACATTTGGATGAATAAAAGTGTTCTTGGCCTAGGGGTAGAATTTTTGTTTTTTCAGAATTACACTTAAGTTGGTTTGCATTCATCCAACTGAAAGTTGCAGTAAGGCATTTGCAGAGATTTTCTTCTGCCTGTGTTGTGTTATTCTCCAGTACCAGGATAAGCTTTGTATCATCCGCATATGAGATGGTATCAATATTGAAGGACGATATCAGCCTAATCAATGGAGCCATGTAGGCATTAAAGAGTCAGGCTACAACTCGATCCCTGCGGTACCCCTGAGAGGAGGGCCTACTCTTGTGACTTACATTGACCAAGTGTAATCACTTGCTTTCGATCCTGCAGGAAATTTTGTATTCATGCCAGGACGATGTCCGTGAGGTCAAAGGAAGCAAGGCGGTCTGAAAGGATGGCATGTGAGACCGTGTTGAAGGCCGCCGACAGGTCTAATATTACCGATACAGCTCTTTTGCCCTGGTCCATAGCGGCTTTGATGGTTTCAGCAGTTTGCAGTAGCACAGATTCTGTAGAGTGCTGGGTTCTAAAACTAGATTTATTGGAGGGAAGCAAATTTGATTGCTCCAAATATGTTGTGACTTGCTTATTTACAAACTTTTCTTTCAGCTTACACAGACTTAGACAGGGTAGTAGGGTCCGGAATTTGTTTCTTTTGAAGAGGATTAACAGCTGCAAGTTTCCAATCTGCTGGAATCTTAGCAGTGGAAAGAGAGGAATTTATTATGTTGTTTATATTAGGGTTCCCAATATCAATAAGAATGTTTAATAATAATGGGGGGCCAGGATCAAAATGGGAACCCGATTTCATAGACAGAATTGCCTGGCGTGATTCTTCAAGGGAAATTGGTTTCAAAATATGCATACCAGTTTTGTCAAGATCTGCAGACAAATCATTATTGGAGGAAAGTATAGGCGGGGGGGAAGTCTTTTTGTAGTATGCAAACTTTCTCTTCAAAGAAATCTGCAATATCATTACAGGGACTCTCAGTCTATATGCCAAGGGGTGGGGCTGTTTGAGGGCGGGCGACTTCCTGTAGTGTTCTGCATACTGTCCATGTATCTGGTTATCTCTTTTCAATATTCTGCAATTTTAGGAGCCTTCCAAATAACACAGTAAAATGTATCTGGTTGTCAACAGTTCCACACTCATTTTGCATCACTTGCACTACCAACAGTGCTTAATTTGTGCCAGTGCTTTCCGGTGCTTAGCACCGGCACTTAATAGACAGGGCCGGGTCTACGCATCTCGCACATGCGTCACAAACACATTGATGGTTTTTTAAATTTACCGTAACTAAGTACTCTGTACTCTGTGAGTGCAGCCTCAGCGTGTTCAATGAAGGTCACAGTGACTGGTTGCGGCTGTCTGTGAGATGACTAACACTTCTCTTAATTAGCTGACCTGACCTGAGGCTGCCTGCAGTGCCATCTAAGATAATAAATGATGTTGTGACCATGGTGGCCCCAGCCCTTATTTTACTTCACAGTTTACACAGTGAGTAGGGCTGTGTGTGCAGTTGACTGTGCGTGCACGTTGCAGTGTTGCCACTTACCGATGGGCGGCACACACAGGCGGCAGTACTGCATACTGACAGATACACACACACTGATTTATTGGGGTGCCAGGGGCGGGGGTACTGGGGTAGGGACTGTACGCGCAGCGCTCACAGATTTTTTTTCACATGATCATGCCACGCCCCAGCATAACCACTGCAGGTCTGCTCACTGCTCACTGCTAACTAGGACATCATCCGTTGTTCAAGTTATCTGCGGGCCTGTGCTGTCCGACCCCCGACACACGACGACGTTGAGCCTGAGGACAGGGCAGCCCTTTGCGCAGGCAGGCATCGATGTGTAGTACTGTCTGGTTCTGGTAGCAAACAGCAGCAGCAGAGCGCCAGGCTGCCTATTCGTAAAAAATCAGTTCTTCACAGAACCCACCACGAGTAACGGTAAGAAGTTAAATAAACAGTGAGTTAGTAAACTACTGAGCTAAGCTAAGCCAACTAACTAGCCATTCCAATACAGTGCAAAACATACGCTGTATTTTGTTTGGGGTAGCGTGAGGGTCTGGTTACCGGTGTGGTGGCAGGCAGCTCCATACGATACGATACTGATTATTAATAGGATGCAAATGCAATGCATGCATTGCAATGCATCCATGTTTCATTCAGATTCGCGGAAGGCCCACCGGCCATAGCGGTATAGTCGTGCCGGTGCCGCAGTACTGTACTGGCCTGCGCAAGCTGCAACTTTAAGTACAACTAGGCCCTGTCACTCTAGCCTACCCGCCCAGCCACTCGCTGACTTGTCCAAACATGGCGCGCAGACATGCACGCATTAGGTTCCCGCAGCCGTGGGCTGATCCCGATGGTTTCACTTTCTCGGGTGTGGTGGCGTTGTCGCAAGTTAACAAACGGCCCTGCTCTCTGAGTAACCCCAGCCCAGGCAACACTCCTAGAGGGCAGGGATACATCAATGCTGACTGAGGCCGCAGAGTGTGCACTGTAGTAGGCGATACCAGGGTAGGGGGCAAACTAAAGGCATCACTGAGGCCGCAGTGTGTGCAACACTTGTTGGGGTGGAGAGGAGAGCGGGGCAGAGGGAGGGACACAATGTAGAGAAACAATTGCTGCTTCATCAGGCAATCAACTTCATGTTGCATTTGAGTCAGGTGCTGTGTACTGATACAGGTGGGGGCAGTGATGACCACTGCTCTACGCATTGTTTTGCTGTAATGCTGTTGGAATGTTGATAAAAGCTTTGTTGTTCAAAGGAGTAGAGGTATGGGGTATTGGGCATGCAGAAAGGAGTGTTACCTTATGAGCGTGTTGTGCTTTTTATGTCTTGAACTTTGACAGTTAATGTTGATGGAGCGAGTTTCAGAATTAATTTTATTCTGGCTCGCAAAGTTAATCCCTTGTAACATGAACTAACTTATTAATGTGTTATTACATGTTTGTTGTACTAAAATAATCTAGATTAAAAGTTCATCATTGCATTACACGTGGGTTTATTGATAAATGTGCTCTTGTTGCATTTGCAAGTATGTTTTATAATTTTTTATAATTCACAACTAATATTGTTTTGTTCGTTCTATTGTCTTTGTCTTTGTCAACACTAATGCGACTGATTTATTGATGGCATGTGCTTGATTTATATGTGCTATTGTCTATGTTACGTTGTTGTCCATGTTGTGTTTGTATTTCTTTTTATCGTTTCAGATTTATAAAGAAACCTGCTGCTCATTATGAAGAATGGTAAAGTATAAATGTGCTGCTTTTTGTGTGCTTCTGCTAGGTGATTTTACTAATGGGATAATGTTAGAAATATAAGTTAGGTAAAAGAATGACTTTCTTTTCTTGTATTAATTATTCTTTTGTGTTTGTTTAAATACTAGTCCGAGAGAAAGGCTTGAGGCCTAGTTTTGAAAAATGATGGTTAGCCTGACTGAAAGCAGAGCCAAGCACAGCCATGATGAAGTTTTTCCACGAAAACTATTCTCTGAAATAAACTGAAGTCTAAACAAAGGCAATTCTGTGCGAACTGTGCTCTGAATGACTTTAATCAAGGCCAAGGAAGTGACAAGGGATGGTTTGGCCGAGCTATGGAGGAAGCAGTGAAAGAATTTTGGATACTGTAACAAACCTTCGGAAGCCGGTGTCGCTTCATGTCAATGGACAATGACGTGGGTCGTTTTCAATATTTGGAAGCGGTGGCCTCATGGTGGTCTGACAGACAACAACCAATCAGGGTGCTAGAAATTATTAAAATATATCATTTAGCTAGATTAGTGAGTTAAAAAGTGTATAAAAACTTAGCCCATTGAGGGGAGCGGGGCTGACTGTTCCTGAGGGCGAAGTGCTGTCCGATTTCCTTTTGACACGTAAGAACTTTAAATGCATTATTAAATGTCTTTTCTTTTTCAGGTCAATTCACCTACTTTAAGGATTTCAGATCATTTGTAAATGTGGCATTGTAGAGAAAACAGCCTTGCTTTACCTTGGTCAAGCACAAGAAGTTAGGATGATTTGTTCTTTACAGAAAAGGAGCTTAAACTATTGCACCTAATATGTTTATTTTTGTAAGTACTTCCCTTTGAGGTTTAATCTTTCTGAAATGAGCATCAGGACTTGTGTATTTATCCAAGAAGAGTCCAAAATTCTCCACAAAATGTCTACCCAACTGGCACACTTTTTACTGGATAATCAGTAAGCACTACCTCACTGGGTGAATGTCTTGTACAGCTTTTACATTACACCTTCATAAAGGACTATGCAGTAATGTCTCTAGTGACCTTGTGCATGTGTACTTTGTCAATGTAATTTCTCTTTGAGCGTCGATAAAACTACCAACAAAGAGTTTAATCTCCGCCGAACAAGAGTAGTCCCTCTTAATTATATGAAATAAGAGCTTCTTCGTTTTGTGGAAATGTCCTCATATTCCTCTGCACCATAAATGTGTCTTCAAAATCAGTGGAGTCTCTTTGGGGCAGCTGAGTGGTCCATCAGCATGAAAAATGTTGGGAACACTTTTATTTTCAAAGGGATATGGGGCTGTACTCCCCCCTCTCTGAGCATATTATTGCCCCAGGGACTCCAGGGCCTACCTTTAAAATACATGGGTCCACTGGTGCCCAATCGGGGCACCTGCAAACAATATGTTGGGTGCCATAGGTGATCAGGCTTTGCTCCAGGCCAGTAGGAGCAGCTATTTATGCTTCTCCATCTGGGCTGGAGCAATATCTTGTTCTGTTTCCCTACCCACATTAGTGCAGGCATGGAAACAGAATACAAGTTGGCTCCCAGCTGGGGATAGTATTTTTAAAGCTCCTGTCCACAGGGAGCAGACTTTGTGTTTGCTCCCGTTTGGTTGGAGATTTGAAAGCACTCTGACCAGATAGGAGCAAACACAAGTTTCCCTGCCCACGCCATTGAAGGCTGGGAAACCACTGTGGCTTGGAGGTGTGCTCCCCAGGACGCAGCTTGTGAGCAGGCCCCCAGGGATTCGTCCCTGGGGCAGTTAAATGCTCAGGGAAGGGGGCCACATGGCCTCTCCTGGGGGATTTAAAGGCTCAGGTGGGGGGTTGCTTGACCCTTCGCCTTAATAAAGATGTTGAGCCTAGAGGGATGGGATCCCAAAGGGCACTGTTCACACCTTATCTGCACCTTCTTGCACCTGTTTCTTCTGAACTTGTCTTAATTACGCATTTTCAAAGTCAATAGGTGTAGCCTACAACTAAAAAATACTAATTGGACCTATCAGCTTAGCCAATGTATTTTAAATTAGAAAGTCCTACGCTTTTTTTTACCTGAATCAATTTGAAATTTCACTGCATCTGTCTTTTAAACCATATAAATGAAGCAACTATAATGTTTGCCTTGTAATTTACTTTGTGCTCATGTCTCCCCTTTTCGCTACTTTTTCAATTTATTGAAGGAGATCTAATTTGCGAGTTTTAGTTTCCTCAACTCAAGGCTAATTGTAATGTACCGTTGTAAATATTACGTTTTTATTGATATGCAACTTGTGATTCATATGTACTTTATTTAAATTTAAAATAATATCGGTAATTGTCTGACTCATAAAAGGTCTAATTGAAAGAAAAAGTTAAGCTCCTGTCTTCAATTCGATGCTTCATTACCATTATGAAACATTCAATTTCATTGGCAGCCTTTTCTGCAATTTCCCAAAACTTGGCCCCACCTTATGTATTGTAGATATAGTCAATTGATTGTAAGGGGTACATATAGTTTGAGTATTATATGGTAACACCCTGCCTTGTTTTATTTCGACAAGGTTTGAAATGTATGATATGTGTAACTAGCCCCTTCTCCTCCCACATCACTTTACAAGAGAAGTTCTGTCAGTCATTAGTCATTGTTTTTTATGAATATATAAGCTTCATTGCCCAGCAGTTGCAGGGCCCTTTTACGACCACACTCCACTTCAAGTACTCAAGACTGAGGAAGTTCTCAACATGCTGTACACTGAATAGCATTGTACTGTAGAATTAAAATAGGGCTCTTGTCAAGGTCCCAAAGTGCTCTTTGGAAGGATGATTAGGTAGACCCAATCTTGGTCTCTGTTGGTGCTCTGAGTACTGGTGGCTTTAACAATCATTGTTTACTGGAAGGGTTCCACGGTTACATAGTTGGACATGGCACGGTCCCTCCATGGGGCTATTGTTGCCAGTCCACCCGGGTGCAGTAGGAGCCTGTCTCCGGTGGAACAATTAAACCACCAGCAATGTATAAAGTCAACCACTTTGAAGGCACTATGAAAATAGGAGGAAATCTTTTAATGGAGTCCAGCGAGGAGCTAAAGAATGTAAAGCTTTGTAGGCACTATTAAAACAGCAGGGAACCTCTTTATAATTTATTTGCGGTAGATTTGAATATGGCTATCACCATCATATTGGGATTGCCTGAGCAACTGATCCAAGTGTGGTTGGGTTCACCAAGCTATAATTTCTTATGAAATAGTCCTTAGAAGAAATAACCGCACACAAATGAAATTGTCTATGTAAGAAGCACAGCAGTGGCTAACCTCACCCAACGGATTGTGAGACAGGCCCAGGGCGGCATTTGACAAACTTACCTGTGAGGCTGAACAGCAAGAGTACTTGGCCACTTCCATGCACTCACAGGCCCAAACAGGTGAAATGTAATTGAAATATATACTGACCTTGTAACGGTTCAATAGTTGGAACCATAAATGATGGATGTTGCTAAGCAACATGAAAATGCAAGTCACAGAATTTGATCACAAAATAAGGTAGACTGAGATTCGCTGTAAACACTCTGAAAGGATTATCTCACCCAGCATTGTGAAAGCTCTCCTGTTAGTGTACTGCCATTTCATTTTCAGTGGATGCATGATTCCCTGGTGCCTTTCCACTGCAATGCAGGTCATAGTCAGGATTTCGGTGACGATCGCTGTTGACTGCACGAATGGAACCATTTTACAAGCAAAGGCACCTGCAGAGAGAAAATATATATTACACCAAGAATACACATGCAACAGGATGTTCCCAACTTTTAGATACTGGCCATGACATTTCTGCAAAAGGTAGTACTTTTTATGACTTCAAGGATAGTGGGCTACAGGCAAGGTAATTTGATAATAATTAAAAAAATTATACAGCACTTTTCAAATGCAAAATGTTCTCTTAGCCGTCCAAAAATTGGCGCTAATTTAACCATGTCAATGGCACTTATCATGTCGCTATTGAGAAGAATACATGCTACATGAGCCTCAACGTGATTGAAATCTTTTAGTTACAGGTTAACACGTTTGGTCAGGAATTCAACCGCTTTTTATTCCTTGATCAGCCAACACCATGCTGATCATAAATAAAGCATGTTTTTATCACGTTAAACTAAACTTATCTCATGATTATGATGGTTTATGTTTCAATAAAATACAAAAAACAAAGGGAGTGAGATATTTTTAAATTTTTGTACCAGTTGCTTAAATAGGTTTGTCTGTACACATTTAGAGTTTCATTAATTCTAATAAATAGTCTTCCTGTATGTAAAACTAGCAGCCCGTCCCGACGTTGTCCGGGTATGAATTGCTGCCGGCCAGTAGTATATTGTTTTGTAGGATTTCGTTTTGATAGCATTTCTTATCTGTCACAGGCCTGTGAAACGCTCCGATTCACAGAGCACTGCTGATGCACTTATGAGTGCACGTTCAGTAGTGTGTGAACTCGAGTTTTCCTACTTTATTTTTCCTTGCAATATTATACAGCGCGAACTCAACAACATGGCATGAGCACAATTTACATTACAGAAGAACGCATTTATTTGTGGTAGGCACGGGGAGACAAGGCGAATTGCCTGGAATCACAGGATGTTGAGCTGATGTCGAGATTCGAACGTAGCTCCCCAGCTCTAAAGTTCGCAGTTCTAGAACTTTTGGCGGGAAATTCGTTGTAAATGCATGAATGGCAAAACCATGTTTTTTTAATGTTTGGATAAGGTAAGTATGGGTATAGGGGTATATGTTTTGGGGTACTGAGGTCTATGTTTTGGGGTGTTTGGGTATTTTAAGGGTTCAGATATAGTTATGGGTTATGGGGTACAGGGGTAGTTTTAGGGTTCAGGGCTAGGTTTGGGTTTGGGGTATAGGGGTATTTTTAGGGTTCAGAGTTAGTTGGGGTTTTGGGGTACAGGGGTATTTTAAGGGTTCAGGGCTAGGTTTGGGTTTTGGAGTACAGGGGTATTTTTAGGGTTCAGGGCTAGGTTTGGGTTTTGGGGTACAGGGGTATTTTAGGGTTCAGGGGTAGGTTTGGGTTTTGGGGTAAACGGTTATTTTTAGGGTTTAGGGCTATGTTTGGGTTTTGGGGTACAGGGGTATTTTTAGGATTCAGGGGTAGGTTTGAGTTTTGGGGTACAGGGGTATTTTTAGGGTTCAGGGCTAGGTTTGGGTTTTGGGGTATACGGGTATTCTTAGGGTTCAGGTGTAGGTTTGGATTTTGGGGTATAAGGGTATTTTAAGGGTTCAGGGCTATGTTTGGGTTTTGGGGTACAGGGGTATTTTAGGGTTCAGGGCTAGGTTTGGGTTTTGGGGTACAGGGGTATTTTAGGGTTCAGGGGTAGATTTGGGTTTTGGGGTACAGGGTTATTTGTAGGGTTCAGGGCTATGTTTGGGTTTTGGGGTACAGGGGTATTTTTAGCGTTAAGGGGTAGGTTTAGGTTTTGGGGTACAGTGGTATTTTAAGGGTTCAGGGCTAGGTTTGGGTTTTGGGGGCACATGGGTATTTTTAGGGTTCAGGGCTAGGTTGGGGTTTTGGGGTACAGGGGTATTTTAAGGGTTCAGGGCTAGGTTTGGGTTTTGGAGTACAGGGGTATTTTTAGGGTTCAGGGCTAGGTTTGGGTTTTGGGGTACAGGGGTATTTTAGGGTTCAGGGGTAGGTTTGGGTTTTGGGGTAAAGGGTTATTTTTAGGGTTTAGGGCTATGTTTGGGTTTTGGGGTACAGGGGTATTTTTAGGGTTCAGGGGTAGGTTTGGGTTTTGGGGTACAGGGGTATTTTTAGGGTTCAGGGCTAGGTTTGGGTTTTGGGGTATACGGGTATTCTTAGGGTTCAGGTGTAGGTTTGGGTTTTGGGGTTTAAGGGTATTTTAAGGGTTCAGGGCTATGTTTGGGTTTTGGGGTAAAGGGGTATTTTAGGGTTCAGGGCTAGGTTTGGGTTTTGGGGTACAGGGGTATTTTAGCATTCAGGGGTAGGTTTGGGTTTTGGGGTACAGGGTTATTTTTAGGGTTCAGGGCTATGTTTGGATTTTGGGGTACAGGGGTATTTTTAGGGTTCAGGGGTAGGTTTAGGTTTTGGGGTACAGGGGTATTTTAAGGGTTCAGGGCTAGGTTTGGGTTTTGGGGGTACATGGGTATTTTTAGAGTTCAGGGCTAGGTTTGGGTTTTGGGGTACAGGGGTATTTTAGCATTCAGGGGTAGGTTTGGGTTTTGGGGTACAGGGTTATTTTTAGACTTGTGTTAGTGTTTAAGGGTGTTGGGGTATTTTAAGGAGTAAGGTTGGGTTATGATTATGGAGTGCAGGGGTATTTAAAGGGAGCAGAGTGGGATTAGCACACAATATGAGACATGGCATGAAGGGCGGAATGTACCACACGCCCCAGTGTTTGTCATGCCCCCAGCACACGTCCACAGCACAACGCAGACACGCCCAAAAGGGACTACTTTGCTGGCACGGTTCTTTTACCTTTTAAATGTATATGGTGGGCGTCTGCGTAGCCTATGTCCTTCTGCTGCAACTGCCCTTTCCAACGCTGTATTGGGTGTTTTGATTGGTGCTGTGGTTCCTGAGATTACCCGCCTCAAAGGTTTGGGCTCTCTCTTTATTATATTAGTATGGGTAACATTCGGAAAGAATATAAAAGAAAAAATAGAAGTACAATCAAGGAAAGCTTTAATATGGAAAAATTTATATTGTGTGAATTTTCCAAGTAGGACTTCGAGCCAAGCAGCAGGAAATTACTGTTTGTTTGTTTGAGACCAGGTTAATCAAACATAGCAACAAACCATGGACAGAAGGCGGGATGGTCAACCTGGGAAAAGTGTCCTTGCATAATACACTGCTTACATTTTAAGAGGTTGGAGAGAAATATGGGATTGCCTCTTGACACTTTCTAACATACAACCACTGACATGCACTGAAACACACATGGGAAAAGGACCTGACTGAAACACAATACTCGAAGACGCTGAGGTTGGTTCTGACTCACGGGTACCCCAGAAAGGTGGTTGCCCTGCTATATGGTGCATTCTTAACACAATACATGTTTAAATACTTAGCTTTTATGGGCAAAAAGCATTGGCAAAAAGCTGACAGACAGTGGATGTCCTCCATGGAGCATGTCAAAAAGGGATTGAGAAACCCTCAACTCAGGTAAACTCAATTCAATTACCTGCACCAGACATACCTCACTCCCAAGTGAAGTAGCTACATGTTCCTAAGTATACCAGAAACTTGGCCTAGATGTAGACACAGAAAAGCTGATTTCTATCACAAGGTAGAGTTATGCCGGGGATAAAACTATTCTAGGTTTGGGCGGTGGAGGAGACGAGTGAGATGACCAGTATGACTGAACTCATTTCTTGCTTACTGGGGCAATACACTGAACAAAAAAGAATAAATACTGTATTAAGTTCATAGACCTAGCATGCATCCTGATTGAAAGGGCCAACACAGGTATGTCATAATTATGTAAAAAAGAAAATAAAGAAAGGCTTGAAAAAAAATCTGGTTAATTAAACATGCCAGGAGGAAGACATCATGATTTCAGCACCAGCACAAATTGGAGAAGTCGGACATTCACCACCACATTTGCATGGCCATTCCCATCCTTGTAGAACTGTACTGCTTTCAATACAAAAAACATATTATCCTTTGGCATAAAAATCTAAATGGAGGGAAAACACTTAGATGGAATGAATGGGCAGGCCAAAGCTGTGCCCAGGGCATATCAGCAGTCCCAAAGACAAAACCCCAGCATATGAAAAAAAATATATATATGATACTTGCTTGGCTTGTGACAAGCAAAATGATCCATCATTGTAAAATAAACAAGTAAACAAGAAAGTGACGGAGTGGAGATAAGTCTAACTATGAATGGGAGAGGATGTGGTGTAATAGCCAGAGCTGCCGACTTAGAAGCTGGGGAACCAGGTTTGAGTCTCGGTGTCAGCTCAACATGTGACTCTGGGAAAATAAATAATCTCCCCATGCCTGCCAGAATTGAATGGGTCCTTTTGTAATGTAACTGGTGCCATGTAAAGTGCTCCAACACCTTTGGGTCTAGTTCACACT
This sequence comes from Lissotriton vulgaris, assembly GCF_964263255.1. Taxonomy (NCBI): domain Eukaryota; kingdom Metazoa; phylum Chordata; class Amphibia; order Caudata; family Salamandridae; genus Lissotriton; species Lissotriton vulgaris. Next base: position 1,784,654,350 of record NC_141689.1, read on the forward strand.
ATATAAAACTGAAAATAAATAAATAACTGCTGAATTTCTATGGTTCTGAGTGTATTCAATCTGAACCTAACTATAACATACTAGCTTACCTGTCGTGCACTGCTGCGATCTCAGAAGAAAGGAAATTTAAGGAAACTTGTTATGATAACATTCAATTTACATTGTGTCATTTTTATTGAAACTTATCCATTTTAATATGGAAAACATTTTAAAGTGTTGTTTTAATTCTGTTTATTTATTCGAGTGCTTGTGGATACACGGTATTTTTTGTTTTTCCATCTGGTGTGTACACAAATAAATCAGAAGCTTTTCCGACGCGTGAGCCGGCCACATACAGTTGTCAATGTGAGAAGCACGGATTCTCCAAATCTAGTCCACACATTTGCAGTGATTGACCTTGTGCTTGTTGATGGGTATTATAACACTCCTAATGCAGCGAGACATGATAGTAATTATAGTTATGGTGATGTTGGATAATCTTGAAAAGGAAGGGGAGGTCACTTATATTTCCTCAATAAACATTCTATCTGCACTTATAGCAATCCATTTCTGGGGGCACCCACGAGCAACATAGACAGTTTTCTCCCTGACCATACACCAGTCCATGTCCGCCTTCCAAACTGCAAGCATAGGCGGTGCTGCTGCCCTCCACAGTCGTGCAATGTTTCTTTTGGCTACCATTTGACCCAAAGGTGCCCATAATTTGCCCTTGCTGTTAAGGTGTGTGGGTTCCCACACGTTCAAGCGACACCTCTTGGCTTCAGGCCTAATCACAATTGCCAAAAGGCACACATTACTCAGAATTATGCAATCATTTGCAAACATATACATTACAGTAGGTGGAAATACCTATGGTGCTACGCTCCGAACAGTTCACACCCATAAAACCACACTATTCCCCATATATATCAAACACAATATAATAGGGTGTAGTTATAAAAATGCATGCCTACTGACTTTGGCAAGTGGTCATTTGCTTTTTTTAAAACATAAAAATGATATAACAATAATAAAGTAATTCAGCACCATTATAAACCCTAAGACTACTACCAGGTTACCTTTTTGATTATTGGACCAAGTTCCCTCTGGTTTTCAGGTGGGCAACCGCTGTGTCAAGGCAGCCACCCTACAATTCAACTGGGTGGTACAGTTCTCATACCCTACTGGGTACTGTAGGGTCAGGTTTTAAACAAGATGTCCCCAGAGCCTTGTCTTGCACCTTACCCTTCAGGGAACATTAGGCAGGAATTCACCCTTGCTCTGCAACTGCAATGCTTTTCCTTTCCTTATTTCGTTTTTGTACCAGTTTCCTGACCCTACTTTGGCCCTCTGAATCTAGGTGTTGTGCGAGAAGCCGGCAGAGTACCCACTGCTCCCCCCCTCAAGAGGCCGGCTAGGGAGCTACCATCTCCCTTTGTTCTTGCTCGTATGTACTGAAGACTGGACCAACTGATCAGATGAACCTGCCCTCTCCAACAAAGGGCACTGAGGGACTGGGAAATCATTCCTCCCTGCTACTGGGCCTCTGATCTACCCTGGGAGCCTCCAAGTTTTCCTCCTTGGTCCCCAGGGAGATCGGGGACCACGGACATACTGTAAATTGCCATGCGTAGCGGCGGGCCCACAAATGCGCGACTGGCAAAATAATCTTGTGCTTACCTTGGGGAGCTTGTCTCAGTCTGGGAGATCATTAGCAATTCAAAGGGTGATGCTACTTGCAACCCAGATGAACTCGCCCACTTGGGGAAGTACTGTATTTAATTTTTTGTTTTTTCAGGCTTCGGGGGCCAATTTTGACAAGTGAAGTTGAGTTTTTTTATCATGGTAGCATGCTTTAGCCACAACTAGGGGATCTTTTCAGGCTACTCAACTTCTAAAAATTACAAATCTACCAGGAGCTTGCATTTCTACACTTTACCTGCATACTCAGGTCCTGTAATCTGTCTGGCACCTGGTACTCCTCCCAGTCTGTGGTAACTTCCGGTAGCCTCCAACAAGTCTCAAGCAGTAATACATTTCCTGCCTGAATTCTTCGGGTCCCAGATCCTCCACTGATTGGTCAACGATTTACGGGGCACCTGTGTAGTAACAGAACTCAAAGGTTGTCCTCCAAGGAAGTTACCCTTCTACAGGCCCATTCCACAGAAGTTCTAGGGGAAAACTTCTCCTCTGACCAGAAGGTCCATCCCTCAGAGTCCCTTCCAGTCAAGGTCTATAGTGCTGCAGCACACAAAATAGGGATCCAGTCTTCCTCTGGATCCTGCTAAATCTGTAATCTCTTTTTCTCTCAACTGATACAGAGGTTTTAAGATGGGGTAGAAGGTTCCACAAGATAGTCACCTCTGTCCTGTCCTAGGATGCTAAAACATCATCACTCCATCATTCCACCCTCCCTCCCAACCCTCCTGCACAGTATTTTGGGGCAATCCAAAATGGCAACATGAAGTGGTCTGTTTCAAGATCTCGCTAAGATACTGAAGCCATGCCCCTTACTGCCAGTGTTGCCTACTCCATTCCAAACTTCAAAGTGGAGCGTATCCTGATATTATCTCTAAAGGTCTGCCATTTTCCCTTTGTCCTTTTTTGAATGAGCCTTTCAGGCATGTTGCAGGGTAAAAAGTAATTAGAACATAATTATTTCATCCTCACTCTTTCCTCAGCCAGGAATATGCCAAATTACCGGCAAATTGTGTGCGGAAGCATTTGACCATATGTCAGACCAGCAGATTAGTTACCTTTCACCAGCAAGGGAAACACAAGTTAGGAATCTAAATGGGAGCCAAGCCATAATAATACATTTTCATGTGCCAGACGGAGTGAGTAATGACAAAAGGGGCATTAAATCCACACACAGTATTTTTATGTTTATGATAGGATTGAAGCATAATGTCAGTCTGTTGGTCTAACTATAGAGGACTTTTACTATAGTGCAAATTTAACCCATAAGGTACAATAAAGTAAAGCACCAACCTATTCAACATTATACATCCCACACCAGGTCAGCATCAATCTCCGAAGGGTCCCTTCTACAACAGGCTACCCGTGTGCAAATACCAGTCTTAAGTGGGCGGTATTCCCACTCATGCAGCTCCTACATATGTGTACATACTTGTGCACATGTTTACACATGCAGACAAACAGAGCCTTCTACTTCAGGTGTGCAGCAGAGGGCCTTGTCTTAAAGGGTGTACTCTGGTGGATACTGGTGGCTAGCACTCCCTATCAATTTGTCCATTTGACACAATACATAGTGAGTCTCAGTTAGTCGCAAGAGTCCAACAAACTGGGTAGCGAAACTTTAAAAAATCCAGAGAGTAAATGAGTCAGAACTCATTTTGCTAAATGAAGGAAGAAGAAACTATTGGTGTTATTACTAATATCATCAGTTATAATTGGATATATTCTTCATAGAAATTGGAATGTGTTGATTATGGATCAGCAATTGAAATACAATGAAACAATTCACAGGCTGTATATAAGAAAGATACATTTCTTTGTGATAACGTTATGTAAAGTCATCTTGAATAAAAAATAAATAGCTGTATGATATTAAGCAATAAAGAGTACTAGAACGAACACACTATCACTTACCCTCACATTCCTACACCCTTGTACATCTATACAATCCACTACTATGTACTATAACACATCCACATGCATTTTAACATACTTATCAATTCAACACAAACCTCACATATATAATCTCACAAATGTCCACACGTACCTCTCATTACTCTCTAACTTGTCCTAACATTGCACTTGCCACCACACTGAATACTCACTTCAACCATTGCTGGACACACATTGCTGGCTATACATTGGATAAGATTTTGGCCAGCCCATACCTAATCACACTCTATAGAATTACTGCTGTCACAAGGCCATACCACTGCTTCATTGCCTCCCAGCACAAGGCACCACATCCTACCACAACTAAATCCTTCCCACCCTCAACCACATACTGAGCATGGAACAAACTGAATTGGGAGAAACTAGAACATCTACCTGCCTCCAACAAAGACCTGGTCACAATAAATTCTGTACAAACACTCTATAGATAGCTACATAGACCTTTTTGTCTCCTAATTCCAATGAGGACATTTTAGCATAACAAAAAGAAACAGGCCCCTTGGATTAATACAGAGTTAAAAAAGATCAAACAACAAAATGCCCAGCTTCAACCCAAGTTGCTCAAAAGATACTACCTTTAAGGTAAAATATGTCTACACAGATACAACAGAATACATAAGTAAACAAACAAAAAGCAAAACATCTATACTATTCTAACAAAATACACAATTTAAAGTATTCCCAAAAATTTTTTTATTACATTTTCACTGAATTCTGTAAGCCAAAATGCACAGACACGACCAAATCCCATTACTGAAGTATTTTATGATAAGCTGGTTAACCATTAAAAATCTAAAGCAAATATGTTGGATACCTACCTAAACAACATAAACTCCCCCAAACCCAACTAATTTCCAGCAATACCCGACAGAGAAAAGTAAACATAGCAACTTCCCTGCTTTAAAGAAGTATCATCAACTGAATGGCTGGATCTTGGCAAAGCATGTAAACCAGCCAGCTGCCATCTGACCCTTGTCCACCTCAAATCTTCAAAAACATCCTACTATCAACTTCAGCGGCTACCCCAAGAAGAACACTTGTCAACAACTCCTTAATCAAAGGAGGTTTCCTAGATGGCCTACAGAAGGCATACGTATGCCCTTATTAGAAAAAAAAAACTAACCTTGACAATCTAGACCCCGAAATTTACAGACCTTTCGCAAACATACCATTCCTTGGTAAACCTATAGAAAGAACAGCTTTCACCCATAAATCTCAATTTATTGAAGAGACTTCAATACTTTTCATATTTCAAATGACCTTTCATCCAGGAAGTTATATTGAATCGGCTCTAATTTCTATATGAGAGTTAAAAATCAATGGGGTAACCCGTAATGCTAAATAAACACTGGTAATTACAACAGTACAATAGAGAAATGGTCACAATAGAATTCAAAACTTCAAGGTACACATAAAAAAAGAGGAAAGCATTCACAAAGACCTAGTCATAGATATGCAGTAAATGCCTTTTTATTCTCAAAAACGTCAAAATCAATTATTGAAGACATCACAATTGTCTATTCTCTTATGAGAATGGTGCTCAGTGTGAAAAAAAGAGAAGTAAAGTGCTCACGGTAAAGGTGCGTTGGTGCGCCAACTGAACCAACTAGATGACATGGAGCCACCTCAAATGTCTCCAAAAGTGAGATACTCCCCGGCAGCGACTGGAAAACCAATAACCTTCTCTGGCCTGACAATCTAGGCCCACCTCCAAAAATATCTAAGGAGGTCAAAAACCTTGAACTTTCCATGGACACCAAGCTGTCAATGATTCCAAAACTGGATAAGTTAGCCACATCAAACTTTCTTACAATGAAAACACTGATGCAGCTCCCAGCAGCTAGAATTTCCACACAAGGTGCAAGCTACCCTCTCTCCTGGACTATCAAAATTGGGACAAGCTAATGGTCTATACCACAGCTCAACTATCATCGACTATGAGAAGACTACAAAGAATTCAGAACTCTTCCACTAGACTCTTCCTACATCTAAAGCCAAAAGCATACATCTCTCCTGCCTTGAGGGCACTGCACTGGTTACCAGTAGCCAGAAGATCATCATTCAAGCTACTTTGAATCACACACAAAGCAATACATGGCAAAGGACCACTCTTTATCAGGAAGAAAATCAACAGATACATACATCAAAGAAACCCATGGTCAAGAACGGCTCCCCACCTCATAAATCCTACGTTAAAAAAAACATGGCTGGGACCCTTTTCTCTGTTCAAGTAGCCAAACTATGGAATTTCCCACCCTCAAACATAAGATCCCCATACAAACATCTCCACTTCAGAAGATTGGTCAAAAGGTGGCTCTATCCTACACAATGACCATACTCACAACTGAAAAATGTACCTCAATAGAATACTCAGACATGTCAAACTATACATATCGCAATATTTGTAAAGGGATGTCGCCATACAAATGAAAATCATTGTAATCTGAACGATGCCTCCTGTTATAAGCAGATACATCTATATTAGCGAAAAATATATATTGCCCCACAGGATACATGTATATATCTGACAGTGTCAAAATTGCTGCTTTTAGGTATATACTAACGCATGTAGAGAGGGTTTCACCTCTTACTAACAACAAAAGTAAGTGCCATGTGTATATTTATTCATACATAAGTTAATTATTTTTAACCTGAAACCATAAAAATGTACCACATGGCAGATGTGGACATAAGACCATGTAAATATTGCCGCTTCTATGTGCTTAAGGGTATTTATATAGAGAGGTTTACTGAAGCAAACAAAATGTAATAAGCATCATGTCTATAAATGTGTGTGTGTATGTGTGCGCGTGAGTGTGTGTGTATACATTATTTAATTTGATATTATTAAAAAAAACTGTAATTCCTTTTCATTCGTTCTCCCTGTGACCCATCCCAGTCCTTGTCTACCTTTTTGAACTTCCAAACATCCTTTTCCATTTTCCAGCCCTCCTCTTAAACCATGCCACACATCTAACAAGCACACACAACCATTACTTACAAAACAACTCACACACACTATTTATGTGCTTGAATGTTCTCATAAAATGAAGTTTTCACGCAGGAAAATAAATACATTGAAGTATCCTCAGGTTAGAAGGCACAACATTAATAATAATGAAAAAGAACCTGAACAGTGTACAATGAACAGCCACGAGAAATCTGTTTACTTAAATACATTGGGGAGCATATACAAAATAAGAAAGAAACAAAGGTTTTTATTATTTCATTGGAGAATAGAAAATGAATGAGCAGATGTCTGTTCAGTCCTAACTTCACAGCCGAACCACAAGCAGAAATAAACAATTATTGTTAACATCTGGATTAAAATATACCACCATTGTGATCAAGAATAAAGACTTTTCACTGACTAGAGCAAATATGGTGAACACTCCAATTCCTAGAAGACATAGGAGTATCATTTATTGTTTTACATGGCCAATCTGTGTGGTCTCGCCAAACAGTTCCTGTTGAGGATACCCTCTTGGGTGAGTTGTATGCTATTCAAATACACACAACCAAACAGGCTTGTATTAATTCAGGACATCTCCTATGATGGCAAAATATGAGATACCATTTGAAAGAATACAGAACCAACAACATATTATGTATATAAACAAGGGGATGAAGATGATCAAGAAGTAGGGAAACAGAACATTCCTTCTTAATGAGCAAAAGTAACAGAATGATTCTTGTATGTAGTGTGTTGTTTTAAATGCAAGAAGACTCAATAGTACTAAACATTACTGTACCATGGCGTGGCACGGGATAGACAGGAATATTGAAAAGTGCCCCCACCATTTTGATTGAGGGCACAAGCATCATATTTTTTGCGAATTGTTTTACAAAATTAATAATTAATGGGTTGCTTGAAAGTGTGTAGACAAAAATAGACAAATTAAAAACACCAAATAAAAAGCAAGAATCAGATTGAAGCTGAAAATAGGTTATTTTAAAAACGGCCTACCCTGGTCAAAAACATTATACTTTGTTTGCTTCTTTCTTCCTCTTTCTATACTTTTTATAAACATTATTGTATCTACTGTCTAAGGGCCCGATTCACAGAACTAACTTAAGACAAAATCCTAAACTTACAGCCATTTATTCATGTTGGTATTCACAGAAGGCACTTACTCATTTTGGTATTCACAGAAGGCACTTACTCATTAATGAGTAAGTGCCTTCTGTGAATACCAAAATGAGTAAGTGCACTTACTCATTTTGGTATTCATAGAAGGCACCTACTCATCAATGAGTAAGTGCCTTCTGTGAATACCATGAATACCAAAATGGTAGTATGTTTGGGATTTTATCTTAAGTTAGTTCTGTGAATCGGACCCTAAAACATTATTTTTTGTGAAACTCTCCTGATGGTGGCAGTAGACCCTCAGCCACAGGACTGTTCTCAAACTAGCAGTCAAAAAATACAGTTCGTTTTACCTTTGAAAGTCCAATTGACACCTTTTTGTTAAGGAAATACCTGAAAAACAACTGTAATTATCTGAAAAATTATGTAAACAATTGTTAAACACCAACCATGTAACCTCTGGATAGGTAAATATACTTGTTCTACCTCTGTTGCTCGATATGTCACACCATGGCAGTCTTGAGCAGACAAGTATACCAAACTAAAACACTAGCAAAGGGCTGCCATACTTGAGATGACATACAACAAACTATGTGCTTTATTATTATTTTGGAATGACAAAAACGATTTAAAATAGAAAATATATATTGAAATATGGCAACTCTTTGCTGGTTGGAATAAGGGAAGACCTATTATCAAAATGGCAGGTGGTTCAAAACACAGCAGCCCGCCTTGCCCTTAACAAACTGGCTCACACCCCATCTCTTTCTCTCCTTCATCAACAACACTGGCTTCCTATAAGGAAACGAGCTATCTTTAAACTTTTAAGTTCTGTATTTAAGTCTCTCCAGGGGACTGGCCCTGCCTATCTTAAGAGGAAACTTAAACTGTATCTACCTGTGCGTCAGCTCAAATGTAGAAATCACAATCTGCTCTGCACGAGGAGAATCAGGAAGGCCAAAATGGGCGGTCGGGCCTTTTCTCATTTACCTCCCAGCACTGGAGTAGTCTCCCTGAGGAGACTGGTGCCTGCTCCAACCTGTCTTGATTCAAGAAAATGCTTAAGATCTGGCTGTTCTAAGATTACACTGCTCATTGTGTGTCCTCTCCTAAGGCACAGGACGATTTGTTGCAACTTACAAATGAGTATAATATTAAATAATAATATTGATTACCATGCCTTTATTAGGCCTCAACTACAAACTAAAAAAATGAATGAACAACATTTACACTGGTCTTGTACATTTACCTCTGGGTCCTTTAAAGCATTGTCATCTTAGTGGAGTGTGGAAGAGTAGCCTGCAAACCCTATACACCTATCACACATTTTACAAAGCAATATCCCTTAAGGGATGCTAATCTGAGCAACTGTGAGTGTTCTGGAATTTTCAGACCTGAAATTACTGGGTTCATAAATACCGGCTAATAGGTGCAGATCTCCACCAAGTACAACAATGGGTGGGTAGAGGTAGCGGCTGCAGGGAAGAGGCACAGTCTAGCCTTCAACCTCCCCCTCCAGTACCACAGAGGGAGAAGAGAATGTTCCATCAGAAAGCCCACTACCCTCTCACCCCTCAGAGGCCCTCTCTGCCCAGTACTTCCTGACTCCCACTGTTGAATGGCGTTTTAGATTCCGAATTATTTTCCCGATTCATGCCCTTATATAGGTACATTTCAGGTTGCCCATAAATAGGCATAAAAATGAAGACCTAATTTAGGCATAGCCCATGTTGCCCAAATACAGGCATGGCTACTTACATCCGTTCATCAAACGTCACAAATATTTCTTGGAAAACCAGACTCTTAAGCAGAAAGGACTTCCCCTAGCCTGGATATTGATTTCTCCAAGAAACTCATTACTATGCATGAACAACTATTCCTTAAGGGTTCACCCATGACGTTCATATGCCCAACTTTACGTTAATGCTGGCATTCCTAAACACCTTCAAGGTATAAATATACCTTCACTTGCTGTAGCAAAGCACGGTGTGGTTTGGTGCAGTTAGACTACCTACTTGCCCGACGCAGCTCGCTACAGAAAGTGCCGAAGGAAGCAGACTCTCCAGCTGACACACTGAAAAGAAGCTTCTCCTCCTCTGCCGAGAATCCAGCTCCAGTGTTTCTGACTCCCCTTGTGGGGTGTTGGGAAATCGATTCCGAGACAGAGATGCCAACCTAGATCATTCTAATACAGGAGCTGATTAGGACCTAGAGTAACCTTTTGCAATTCTTGGCAGAACTAAAACCTATGCTAAACAGCACTTACTTCTTCCCTCATACTAAACTTTGGTTAGGTACATCGGGGTAGGTGTATTTTAGAAGCACCAGTGAGAATTTTACCCTGTGTTATTTATGTATGTATTTTTTTTATGTCCTAACACTAGACAATGCTATTACAGTATTATTTTATAATACAATTCTCGCTGTACGCATTATACTTTGCATTCTGCCTAACAATTGTAGCAGTTCACCTCTCTTGCATGAGAAAGAAGACTGCTCAATAAACCTTTCATTGAAAACGCCTGTCTCACTATTTCTCTGCAACTCTGTAGAAACTAAGCATGCACGATTGACTGAGTAACATAGTTATCGATTGTTCCCACAACTCTGAAGGTATTTGTTTCAGTCCTAGGGAAACAAAGTTGTCATGTTTATGTGGTTGTCAGAAACGAATCCCTTCTTGTGTGAGTAGCTGGCACTCACAATTAAGTTGAGTATATTCGATAGAGGCATACTGACCTCAGTCCTATGTCATAACTATAGGATATATTATTCCAATGCGCAATATAGGAACTGTACTACACCACCTGACATTCAGAGAAATTACTCAGTATCAGGCCTGAACTCCTTGGAATCTTATAAACCTCAATCTTGTCTTCTTGACATCACCTGCCATTTATTGCAAACCACCCATACCTTGGACTGGATCAATCACTTTGCCATTCCTATTTTCTGCTTGGTGCCCTACCAACAAATGAAGGTCATCCCAAAAGAGAAAATTAAATATTCAGAATCTTCAAAGACTTGTCCATAGGCATCTTAAATGCTTGAACTCCACATCTAACACCTGCACCCTTTTAAACAACTTACATCTACTCTTGAGTCTTGAATGGGATTCATTGGCAATGTCCTTCTCTGGTTCTCCTCCTTCCTTTACAACTGACACTAGTTTCCCCACATGGGCACCAACAGGTTCCAAAAATTCCCTGTGGAGTCACATAGTGTTCCATACCCAGAGTTCCATGCCTCTTGCCTGCGTGGATACATTGAGGGTTTCGTTTCTCATAGCAACATTGTTGACTATCACAAGTGCCCTTTTAGGACTGCGCTTTCCTCCTTTATGGCACCCTCACTAGAACGCGCTAGCCCAGGCACCCATGTGATTGAGACATGGTCTGTCCAGCCCTTCTCAGTGGTCCCTTCTGTGGGAGGTCCTTGACATGGAGGATAAAGACTAGTGACACTCTCTGACAATTTCCAGTGGTTCCTGGACACTGCTTCTAGGTACTTTGTGGAGCATGGCTGGTGATCTAGATGCCTGTTTAGGTTTGGAAACCTGACAGGGGAGTGCCCCTCTTTGAACTGCATATGATTTGCTTGGTTTTAGGGATATTGGGGCCCAATAGGGGTCAAGTGGGGCTGTAGCCATTCCCATATGTAGGAGGTCCTGTCCCCCCCTCCCCACTGTCAACGCCCTTCCCCACATGATGGCTTTATCCTAAGATGGTGGTCCTTTCTCCTGAAGTGAAATGGTCGTAGTACTTTCCTCACGTCATTAAACTGAAAGTAAAGAATGACTCTAGGCTCACCACCAGTAAAGTACTGAAAGTAAAGAAGGACTCTAGGATCACTACAATATAGGAACTACTGAGTTTCTATTGAGCTGCCATTTTTTAACAGTACTGGGCTAATCCACACACTAAATTGAAAATCTCTGGTTGTCCTAGAGAAGCATCCTTTTTCACTGTCATTCATGGTCCTGCCCTACTAGAAGAGTTTCAGGGTTTTTAGTACCTTTTTCTCCCCCGAATTAAGCAGTCTTTCTCCCTGCCTATCATTAGAAGAGTTTGCGTTTTGCGTTCCACTGTTTCTCTCCCACCACTATACCTCCTCTGACCGGACTCTCTATTATGAGGATTCCTGTTTGTAGCCTGGTGTGCTTCACAGTATACATTATAAACCCTCAAATTGGTTTACTAGTCGTCACTATGAAGCCAAACAATGTACGTTCTAGTGACTGTCACAGGTAGGCCGCAATGCGTTCAAGATAAAATACCCCTTAACCTATCAAAAAAAGCAGCCAAGATCTTCAAACATAAACTACTCAAACAGAACCTTGAAAGACTTATATCTGATGTCTACTTTTGTGCTAACAAAGGAATAATGGCTAATCATTTCATTTCTTCACCAACAAAAGTGCACAATGGAGGAGAGCTTTAGCATCAATGCTTCAGATTAATACATCTTGGAAAACACTTGTTGGCTTACGAATCTCCATAACTCCCTCACCGATCTTCATGGCCGAAGCAACCATCTCCCTTTACAACAATGAGAACGATCTTATCCAATATTCTCACCATAACATAGTGCGATTTGATGACATATTCATGAGGATAAAAAACATGGTGTCAAACCTCGTCCCCATCTCTTACAAAAGCCAACGTCTCCCCTCCTGCTCAGCGATGGAAACACTCTTCATAAATGCATTCCTTTTTGTATCATTTGTTGATATACATTGTGTGAATAATACAAACATATGTGTGTAATGAAACTTCTAGTGTGTCTGGTCACTCTTTCAATGACATCTCCATAACCCTTTCATCGCGAATGTGCACTAGTATTTCTATACATAGATATATACTATTCCACAGGAACCATTGTTTTCTTGTTATAATTAGCTACCCTGGTTCTGCTGTGAGTAGGATTCCCTTGTTCTCCCTTTTCGACAGAACCCGTGCAGGGTCCACCGAGAAAGTACTTTGTATGAAGCAAGGGTCTGTGGCATACACTTGATACGTTAGTTCCAATTCAAGCCTCTCAGTTCGGTCCCACGTTGTCGTCAAACCCCTTACGATGCAGGTGCCACTTTGTCATTGAGCCTCATAGCACGGTCTTTGGATTGGCGGCGAATCGCACTATGTCAGATCCCATGGTGCAAAGTCATCACTGCATCACTTTTGTCAAGAAAACTGCTGCAGACCCCACTTACAAGGCCAAGGACTGGATTGGCACCTCTTGGCAGGGCAGGACTCACAGTTAAACCAAAGGGAATGATGGACGGAGTGTTGAACAATGCAAGTACTCACCCCCAGTCAACTGATCTGGGTTTAATCCATCATCATTCTTTAGCTCACTCCGCCACCCCAGTTCAGACATGGCCATATGCAAATCAGTCTGACCCTGTGCCTCATGTGAACAGTCCAGCCGAACTACCAAGCCATGTCTTTCTTAGACCAGAAACAAGCATCCTGGGACCGGTTTCTGGCTTATCAGCCGTCATCAGCCAGGCTAGCTTGAATCCAGTGGCAAAGTGACCAAGGGACCCACGTCTGTAGATACCCTGCCAACTTAGCAAAACCAAAGGGGATGATTGACGGAGTATTAAACAATGCAAGCACTCACCCCCAGTCAACTGATCTCACTCTTTCCCCAGATGTTCCCAATATCATAGGTCCTAATGAGAAACCTCATCTTAGAGAGGGTCGAAACGCCGTTGTCACTTTTGCTGCATAATTTGAGGAAATATCAATTATGGTCATTTTCGGTAGACAAAATACATGAAACCTTGTAAATATTGTCACATTGTGTCACTTAACTCTTAGGTTCATGCTACACTTGAAACACCTCTTCACAAATGCTTTCTTTTTGTATAATTTGTTGATATATATTGTGTGAATAATACAAACATATGTATATAATGAAACCCCTAGTGTGTCTGGTCCCTCTTTCTATGACATCTACATTGCCCTTTTATCGCGATTCCGCACTTGTATATTTATATATAGATATATACTATTCCACAGGATCCATTGTTTTTGTGTTATAATTAGCTACCCTGGTTCCACTATGAGTAGGGTTCCCTTGTTCTCCCTTCTCGACAGGACCCGTGCAGGGCCCACTGAGAAAGCACTTTGTATGGAGCAAGGGTCAGTGGCATACACTTGATGCATTGGTTCCAATTAAAGCCTCTCAGTCGGGTCCCACGTTGTCGTCAAACCCCTTATGATGCAGGTGCCACGTTGTCATTGAGCCTCATAGCACTGTCTTTGGATTGGTGGCGTATCGCACTGTGTCAGATCCCATGGTGCAAAGTCATCAGTGCATTACTTTAGTCAAGAAAACTGCCGCAGACCCCACTTACAAGGCCGAGGACTGGATTGGCACCACTTGGCAGGGCAGGACTCACAGTTGGCAGAGTCCAGCAGCTGAAGCAAAGTTGAAGGAAGTCTTTGATGGCCCTGAGACTTCAAGAACTGGGGACAGGCCAGCAAGCCCTTGGAGAAACTTGGGTTCAAGAATGGTATGAGCAGGTCCAGTCCTTCTCACTCCTAGGCGAGAAGCTGACAACAGCAGGCCAAAACAGTTTGGCAGATAGTAAAGTGGCAGTCCCTTCTACAGCACAGCAATCAGCAGGCAGCAAGCCAACACAGTAAAGCAGTTATCAGAGTGGCAGTCCCTCCTACAGCACAGCTGCTCTTCATCCTGGAAAAATGTCCTTAGTTTAAGCAAAGGTCTCCTTCGGTGGTATCAGGGGTCCAGTACTTATACCCAGTAGTCCTTTTGAAGTGAGGGGGGTTTCAAAGAGGCCTTTGAAGATCACAAGGACACTTCCTTTCCTGCCCTAGCTCCAGACTCCTTATAGGTTGGGTATGCAGCTCTTTGTGTGTGGAAAGGCACAGCCCTATTCAGTTGCAAGTGTCAACTCCTCCCTCCCAATCTACCTCAGGAAGGCCCATTAGCGTGGTGATGGGCCATAAGGATGCCAATGTCAAAACTCAGCTCCCTTTGTGTGACTGTCTAGAGGGAATGCACAAATCCCAGTTGTCACCCAACCTAGACGTGTATCCAGAGACAGGCAGAAGCACAGAATTGATAAAGTAAGAAAATGACAATTTTCTAAAATTGGCATTTTCAGACTTACAATTTAAAATCTGACTTCACCATCAATTGTTATTTTAAATTGTGTGTCCAGAGACACCAAACTCCAAACCACTATATGTTCCCAATTGTAAATTACACTTAAACAAATGTTAACCTATGGGGGTGATAGACCTAGTAGTAGTAAATAGCAAATTTAGAAGTTGTTCACTACCAGGACATATAAAACTCAAAAGTACTACTTTTTAAATACACTGCACCTAGCCCATTAGGCTGCCTAGGGCATACCTTATGGGTGACATATATGTAATAAAAGGTCAGGTTTGGGCCTCACAAGTACAACTTGCCAGAAAGAAAGGGCAATTTAAACTGCACACACAGGCTCTACAGTGGCAGGCATGAGTCAGGTTTAAAGGGCTACTGAATAGGGTGGCACAATCAGTGCTCCAGGCTCAATATTATCACTTATAATGGATTTTCTGGGAATTTATAATCCAATTAAATATGCCAATTGCCGCTAAGTCAATGTTACCATGTTTTGAGTATAGAGCATATTAACTTTAGCATTGGTCAGCAGTAGTAAAGTGCCCAGAAGCCTAAAGACAGCAAAAATGAAGTCAGCAAAAAGGGAGGTAAGAAGGCAAACAGTCAGAGGAAACTATTCCAAGGATGCCAGGTCTAACATGCCTAGCCCTCATCTTCCAATCATTCACCCTATTACGCCCCTCACGCCCCTTTGATCCACCAGGTCTACAGACCACTCCCTCTGCCATGTATGGAACACACACATCTTTTGACCCTAGGACACACCACACTTCCATTGGTACTGATTCCTCTCCATTCCTGGAATACAAACTTGCTGATCTTAGTCAAGACCTTCAGGTAGTAAAAGAGGATCTTCAGAACCTTATTTATACCACCTCAAAGCATGAGATGCTCTGGAATAGCTACCTGACCTATTGGCAGACCCCCCAGGATATTGCAACATGGAATAGGAAATTTAGCGGCACAAATATGGAAACTTTGCAGCATTTTTGCTGCACTTTATTTCACTTATAATCATTCATTTTCAGCCTGAAATCAATGGGAACCGTTTTAGCAGAGTATTCCACTTTGAAATAGGCATGTTTAAAGTGTCTGCAGCTCTACGGAAGCACAGCTCTAGTCCTAACTTCGTAGGAGGGAGCTGTATTTCTAAAAGTAATTTTTTAAATAGACCTCTCTTATTGGGGTCTATTTCCATGAGTTCATCCAAACAAATTTAGGACCCTCGTCTAGCCTCAGAGGATTCTCCAAACCCAAACAGGAATCTTCTGATCCATGGCTCAAATTCCTTCCTATTACTCCGTCCCAGTGTTCACCTGATTGTATTTCTTGCTTCTATGTAAAGCGCCCTAAAGCTACATAGTTAACAAGCCCTATATATAAAACTAAACAATAAACAGAAGAAACATTCCCATGTGTAAATACAAGCATGAACCACAATGCAGTCTTGTCATATGGTGGTGTGCATGTTTGAGTTACAAAGTATTGTTTTATGTCGGTGTGGATGTTTGAGTTATGCAGTATTGTCATATGATGGTGTGAATGGCTGAGCTAATCAATATTGTTATATGATGGTGTGCGTGGTTGAGTTACGCAATATTGACATTTGATGGTGTGTGTGTTTGTGCAAAACCTCAAATCTGAGCATGCATAGCACTGTTTGAACCTGAGCTGCAGTTTCTTTAATGTGGGCAGTCAAACATTTCTTAAAGATTTTTTACCAGTGAGGATCATTTGGTAACTAATTGAGTGCCAAACTGCAAATCCATATGCAATTTTCTATTTTATTTGTAAGTTTGTAACATGGTTGAATCGACTCCCGGAGGAGTATCTCTGCGCCTGTGACCTAAAGAACGCTGTCAGCAAGTCCAAGGGGAAATGATTTATGACTGAAACAAAAAAATCTTAAGTTGTTTCCTGAAGCTCAGGTGTTCTGTGCATTTTCTAAGTGGCAGGGGTAATCCATTCCACAGGGTGGGACCGGCTATGGACAAAGCCCTACCACCCTGCCTTACTTTCTTGGGGGCTGGCACTGTTAGGAGCAGCTGGTTACTGGACCTGAGAGATCGCAACGGAATATAAGGTACAAATTTGTCTATCCAATATGTTGGCCCTAATCCATTTAGGCTCTTATGGATAAGGCAACAGGTCTTGAATATCACCCTTTTCCGAACAGGGAGCCAGTGTAACTTATCCAAGAGTGGTTTGGATGGCGTTCTTGGGGGAAGGGGGGGGGCGTTTAATACCAGCCTTGCTACTGTATTCTGCACAACTTGGAGTTTGGCTTTAACTCCCTCATTGGCTGACAGCAGGAGCCCATTGCAATAGTCTAATCGACTGAGAACCAGAGCCTGCACCAAGGTTTTTCTGGTGGCATCTGGTAGAAAGGGGAAAACTTTTCGAAGGAGGCCGATCACATGAAAGCAAGTGCCCACCACTGAGTTGCCATGCTGCTTCAGAGAAAGATCTCGATCCATGCGTACCCCCAGGTTTTCCACGACCAGTTTGGGTTCAGGCACTGGCCCAAGATCTTGCGGCCAACAGTCCAGGGTCCACAGGATCTTAGCTTCTCCAAGGAGCAGGACCTCTGTCTTCCCTACGTTGCATTGAAGGCAGTTGGATGACATCCATTTGGCTACTGCCTTCATGCCATTGGAAAAGGAGACCTTCAGTTCATCCGTAAGATGTCTAAAAGGATACAGTAGCTGGGTATCATCCGCGTAAGATACGGGGATGAAACCAAACTCTCTCAGGATATTTGCCAGGGGGCCCCACCACATAGATGTTGAAAAGAGTCGGGCTCAAGCAAGAGCCCTGTGGCACCCCCTTGGCAATCTCCATTTCAGCGGAATGAAATGTACCCATGCTAACCTTTGGGTCCGGTTAGATAGAAAGCTTTTTAGCCAAGCTAGAGCTGTGTTCTTTAGCCCAATGTCAGCAGATCGTTCGAGTAGGATACTGTGAGAAACAGTATTGAACGCTGCTGACAGATCTAACAGCACCAGAACAACGGAAAAGCCTCTATCTTGGTAACTATGAAGTTCATCTGTTACTGATAGTAACGCGGTCTCCGTACCATGTTTTGGCCTAAAGCCAAACTGAGAATGATCCAAGCAATTGGTCTGCTCAAGAAAGTTAGATAGGTGCCTATTCACGTACTTTTCTGCTAATTTTCCCATAAAAGGGAGTAGAGATATTGGTCGTAGATTAGACAGATCTGCCCATGGGATAGTAGGGTTTTTCCTGATCGGTCTTACCGACGCTCTTTTCCATTCTCTAGGCACCTGACCATTTGCCAATGAGAGGTTCACTATTCTCTGAATCCCTGGGCTCAATATGTTTCCAACAATTGTCATTATTCTTGCTGGAATGATGTCCAGTGGGCTTCCACTCTTAATTTGGTTAATATAGCAGTCTACCTCGTCTAAAGAGATAGGAGGGAATGTGCTAAGGGAACATGAGCGGGGATTAGTTGGAACCTGTGGCATAACCACACCTCCTGTGTCGGATAAATTAGCATTAGTAATGTTATCATAGATCCTGTCGATTTTACTGGTGAAGAACTGTGATACTACGTCACATAATTGCTGTGACGTCAGCTCTGGACTTTCACAAGCTGCTGGCTTGACAAAGGACTGCAGAATTTGGTACAGCACCCTAGGGGCATTTCCTGCGGCTGACAGGAGGGACGCAATGTGAGTCTTGCGTGCCAATCGAATGGCTTTATGGTTAATGGAGAAGGCCGAACAATAAAGATTCCTGTCATCCTCTCTATGGGATGTTCTCCATACTTTATCCAATTTCCTGGCTGCCTGTTTTAAGGAGCGTAAATGCTCCGAAAACCACACTTCCTGCTTCTGAGCAGGGCGTGATTTGAACATTTTCATGGGGGCAATAGTATCCACTACTATCTGCATAGCTTGGTCAAATTTGGCTAGAGCACTGTCCACTCCGTCCGTATAGCAGATAAAGGGCTCAATAAACCCTTCCTGGAAGACATCCGGAGTGACCTTATGCCATTGTCTTCGTCTGCTGGGTAGTGTCATTATTTGTTTTGGGAGTTTCTCAGGCCTGGATGTATGGAATTCCAAAATGTAGTGATCTGTCCAGCTCAGTTGTATGGGAGGAGAGCAATTAATGTTGTTTGGTGTGGTCGAAAAGATAAGGTCCAGGGTATGCCCTGCCTGATGCGTTGGTCCCCTGTTGATCTGTGTGAGACCCAGCAGTGCCAGGTCAGTCAACAGGGATTGCGCCTCACCACATTCTTTTATTTCGCTGTGGACATTAAAATCTCCAAGGAGTAAAAAATCACTTTCCAGATTAACATGTCTGGCCAGTGCTTCCAACAATGTGATGGAGAGGTTGGCGCATGAGCCAGGGGGGCGATAATTGTAATTGGCAATTGACAGTGTTTTGAACTAGTTCAACTTAACATTAAATTTTCAGTTGAATTTTTTGTGTGTGTGATGCAGTTAGAAAATTTCAGCCATTTTACAAGATTAATGCGCGAGTTACCCCACCCCTAAGGTGCCTGCACATAGTACAGGAAACAGAAGCGCTATCTTTACTTCATTATGTTATATGTCCCTGAGTCCTCCTGCTCCGTCACTCTGTTGATAGGCACAGTCAAGGTGTCCTACTGAGAGCTCAGAAGGGTTCATCTCGGCCTGAAAGCTATGTAAGGTAGTTTCACGTGGAACCACAAACTGAATAGACTGACCTGCAAAACAGAGCCTTAAAAACATCTCCTGTTAAAATATCAATAAAGTATAAACTGACTTGCAAAAATATCAATCTACTTCAATAGTTCTGAATCCAGACAAATTCACATCCTACCTATATTAGGACTTTTCAAACCACGGGCCCAGCTGGTGCTTGATAGTGGGTTTAGCTGCTTAATGGACACTTTGCATGCAGACATTAATTTATGGCAGATACTTTCAACAGTGATGTTCTAAGTTTATGTTTTACAGTATACACTATGCAGTTTCTGGGCCACGTCAAAGAAATTAGCATTCTGAAGATCGTACGGGTGTAAATTTACTCATCTCCGGACCTACAGTGGGACACCTGACTTAGCTTTGCAAGCATTACCCCGGAAAACATTTGTCGATTCCATTTTCTTGTGCAAAAATGTACACACTATTTCTAATGAGAGTACCTGCAGAAGCAGTGAAAATGCACTTGCTAACTTGATTTTTTCACATGGAAAATATTATTTTATCATGGAAAACTGCTCTTCCTCCAATGCACTTAACTAATTCTCTTCCCTATTCCATATTTTTTTTTTACAATTTTATATAGTGTGAGCGCGACCCGAAGGCTTTTGAGTGCTCTACATGGGCGTCAGTTACATTACGGAAGGTGATATATATAAATAATTTGCCCAGAATCACATGACGCTGTGCCAACGACGGGACTTGAACTTGGTTCCCATTTCCAAAAATGGCAGCTTTCGCCCTAATGCCAAGTCCTCTCCCCCACTATGAAAGGCAACACATTTCCCATTGACGTAGGCAAATCACCCACGAGTAGTGGGTTCACCGAAATGGAAATTTCAGGGACAGTATATACATTTATAAGAGGAAAAACAGCCTTCTTTCAAAATACATATGAGCATTTGCATGTGTAAGTATGTCCTTCACGCACATGTGGTTCTAAGATAAATGACCTATCTTTTGACGTGCTACGTTAGTCTGCCCACAACATCTTCTAGGGGTAAGTAAAATGTATACTGCTAAGTAATCGCCCATTATAGTCCAAGTGGAACAATTCTCTCTTCAAGGCGCTAGAATTGTTGGATTTTCAGTGATCATGCCACCGCGCCACTAGTCTGTTCACTGAATTTGTCTTGTCAGGATGTTATTCTGGTTGATGCAGGTACAATTATTCACTGAAGGCTGTTCTTAATCAGTGTTGTGTATTGCTGGTGTGTCATTGTGTTCTAACGCTGCGTCCAGATTGAGGTCACCCAGAAGAGTTGCTCTCCGTTTACATAAGCTCACAGGCAATTTGTGACCCGCACAACTCAGGGTAGGAGCTTTCATTACAGAACATTCTGTGCACCCTCCTCCTCCTCCAGATACTTTCTTTAACCTACATATCTACTATTGGAAACGTACTGAAAATGTAACAAACCAGTTGTGTCTTTTCTATTAAAAAACAACATTTTAGAAACCTGGGTACTGAGCCGAAGTGCGCTGAGCACCTACCGGGCAGGAAGTTCAATTCACTTATTCAAGGTTTTAGGCTCAACAGAATCCAAATATTGGGCCTGTACTAAGCATTATACGTACTAAGCACACCTCACAGGATCGCATTCTCGAAATTTTGCGGGCAGTTTTGTAAAAATCGCTGCATTTTTACAAAACTGCCGATTTCGCGATTTTTGGCAAATCGCAAAATCCTGGAGGGTCTGTCTTGGGCTAAATGATCGAGAGCGACCAGAGGGAAGACACATCGTTCCTGTGATATACATCTTTTTACAAGAATTACCAATTTCCTGATGGTGACCCATAACCATGGCAAATTGAACCAATATATACATCATATAGATTTGTGACAAGGTTTACGTTAAGTGATTTTTGGCTTTCTTGCACATAGAATATCTGCGGCAAGGGTCCATCAGCTTCCTTATTTCTCAAATGGATTATCAACAGTAGAAACCTATCTGGAAGGAAATGAACTTATCCAGTAGTCCCTAGAGTGGAGACATATTCATGAGTGAACGGGTTTGTTTCTTATTCCTCCATTTTCCATCGCCAGAGGCACCTTCATCGGTCATCTACAGTAACAACTTATGTGACAAAAATACAGAATTCCTGAGGAAGGCACATGCCGAAACGCGTTGAATGAATGGAATTTTGGTTCTGTATATGAATAGTGATTTATGAATTGTATCATACACTTTTTGGTTTCTGTATACACTGAGGATTTATTTATGTATAGAATAATGATTGTATGAACTATTTATTGTGAATGTGTTACTGGGAAAAAAATGGAAAAAAAGTCTGAGAAAAAAGTATTTCAACAATATGAGTACAATAATAATAAAATAAAAATATATATCATGATAACTTATAGTAGTATTTAGTCAGTTTGTACAACGTCTTATATGATGCTTATAAATATGCAGAGAACCTGGTGCTAAATCTCCTTCTTCCTAAAACGTTGGGCTAAATGAGCCCCACACACAAAACAATATAACTCATCTTCAAGATGACGGCTGAACTACTCCTGGCATGATATATAATTCATAGAGAATTCCCCAAACTCAATCTGGAATGCTCAACCACATCTCAATCTCATCTCCAGACTCCAGAGGGTTACAGACAACCTATCTGATGCTGACACTCCCTCCCTTCTTACACCACCACTAATAAGAAATCATTACCTACCCCGGTCATTACCTAGACTATTCCCTTCAACCCGCTCAGAGAACCTAGTATCACCCATAGAGCCATGAACTAGGAGAACCTTCTACAAGTTCCCATATCACACCAAGAAGCATTACTAACCAAATCTCATCTCAGGTCTACGCTTCTTAATAGCAGGTTGGCGGAAAGACATGCAGCTGATTTGTTGATCTCTTTCTTGAACAAACCCTTGATCTCCTAATATTAACTATAACAAGGCTCAATGATAACTCCTGGCCAATTCTGGACATCAGAGTTCCACCCAACTATGACATCATCAGACTGGACAGAACTAAAAGACCAGAGGGTGACATAACATGCGTTTACCACTCCATGCTCACCTTAAAGCAGTCACAAATTGCCCTCCTCTGAATACCCTGGCATCAAAATATGAGGTAATTGCAAGATTGTATGCAAACTCCACATGATTTACCATCCCCCAGGAAACAGCCTACCTTTCATCAAATAAATAATGCAGACTATTGATGGAGCAGATTTCATCTGGAGTCAGGCATTGTTTACTTTTGTGCTTCAGAGAGACTGCATTTAAATTGACATGCACATTTTGGTGCAAGTTAAAAACATGGCACATGAAAAATATGAAAGTGAGGCCTAGTCAGTCTGAAATGCTTGTGCTGAATTAACATGTGTTTTTGCAGTGTAGAGCAAAGTGGCCTTTTTAGCTTTGAAGATTAATATAATGTGTTCTCTCTTCTCAGTTTATCCCTTGCAATCTAGGTTCACTATTCCTGTCTTAAGAGACTTTGGCTTGTTGCATATTTAAATAAACATGTTTAGTTTAAAACACCTCTTTTTATAATGTGTGTTATTTAACAATGCACCAAACACTACACATGGGGCTAAACGCTGTTTTGCATGAAAAGCTATCTAAAACATTAAAGCATGTTGCTGTGTGCGCTGTATTAACTGTGTGTGCTTTTAAGATTTACACTAAAGCATAATAATGCAATGTTGTACATTGCACATTTTTCTTGCATGTTGTACATAACCAATAATAAAAGCTGATTTAAACTAATAGCTTGGCTAGGTAGAATTAATACAAGGGTATTAGAGTTGGGAAACATAATGGCTGATTTACATGAAAGTAATACTGTCTTTTGTTTGTTTTATTTTTTGGGCCTACAATTAAATGGCTGCCTGTGAATCCATCAAGGCTGGGACTTGCATTAAAAGAAGAGAGCATGCACAGACTGTCAGCTTTCCTCAAGACATGAAGGAGTCAAGGCCACTGTGAACTGTACATTCTAGTGATTGTGCCAATGTACCAGTTAGCTAAAGTATCCTTCCAGCCTGGACTGTGACAGGAAGGAAGGAAAAGATAGAAACATTTTTCCTAGTAAATGTTGCTAAAAATATTAAATGTATTCATCATTTGCGCTTCTTTTGTTAAAACTGGTATGCTCTAGAATTTTCAATGAGTCAGGATAGTGAGAGATCCCCAATCCGGTACAAGCTTTTCTTGTAATGCAACATTTTTGTGAGGTCTGCAAAAATTAGAGTATAAATAATGACCTCTTTGGAGGCATGGTTGGCTTTTAGCTCACTTTTGGCTTTCAGGATCATTTGGCTTTGGGGCTCTATTGGCTTAGACTCTGCTTCATTCATATGGGTTAGGTACAGGAAACGTCGCGGGAGATAGCTGAGGGTAGAGATTGCGTCCGAGGGGAGGGTTTCCCTTGCTCATGTTTTTTTTTTTAGAAAGTCCTGGCATGTCATATTTGGCACGGCAGGCCACATTCCTTTAAGGTTTGGTGAAGGAGGGGGTGCTTTCAAGGAGCAGCTGCCACTAGAGTGGCAGAGATGCAGAGAGCAGCAACAGATAGAAAGGCTTTTTAGATTTAGATGCTAAAATTCTAAGTTTATGCTTTGACTATTTAACTAGGTTGGAAAATATTTATATGTCCTATGCATTTATTTCTCTCAATGGGAGATTTTTGCAAACTATTTAATTATTGATTAGCCTTGCAAGACAATTTTTCTTAAAAATCTCTTTAAGAGTTTTGACTGATATTTTGCGCCACATTTTCTTTTCTACATGTGATGCTTATATGCAGACTGTAATATGTTCTGTATTAATACTATTTTTTCTGTTTTCCAAATTCTGTAACCTGATTGATATTTTACTAATGAAAAAAGGGTCGGAGATTTTTTTTTACTTTTGACTAGAAAATAAAACTCTTTAAAATACTCAACAACTCTCTTTATTGGCTTAAATAATAATTGCGTTTTTGACTGTTCATGATAATTTAAAGTCTCCTCAAGGTAATACATGGTTTCAAGGGCCCAACACCTTTTCATCGGTAAATTAGGGGTAACATGAGGTTTTGCATTGAGAAATTACCAGAAGAAATTACCGCTGCATCACTATCTCCTCTAACTCAGACCAGCACACCAGCCATATCTTCCTTGGGGATTTCAACATAAACTGCAATTACTCCAATCACCCCATACTGAACAACTTCAAGTCCATCCTCAACCTTACCCAGTCATGCAATGGCCCAACACGCAATGGAGGCTTCACCCTCAATATAATCACTGCTAAGGATAATGCCAATCAACTTGAATCCATAACTCCAGAGATTGGTCTGACCACAACCTAATCTCTTTCCTTATCCTGGATAAGGCATTGACTAGACAGGGCCAACCTCCTAAACCCAGACAATGGTCCAGGCACTTGAGGAATAGTAATCTAACTGATCTAACTTCTATTAGCAATAACATCCTTCTACCTACCACAAATATGATGAATGTTAAAGCTCTTACGGAACATAACATTCAATCAATGTCAGACATACTTGATATGATTGCTCCAAAGTGGCTAAAAAGAATACTGAGTAGACACTCCAAACCCTGGTTAAAAGGCGGCCTAAAAGAGGAAAGGCACAACTTAAGGCTTGTAGAATGATCCTAGAGAATCTCTACCTCCATCTCAAACCTCAAACACCTGAGGTCGACAAGAAGCTTCTGCAAAAAACACATCTGAAGTTCCAAAGAAGTATATTTTAGGGTGCCACTAGACAATGCCAAAAACAGACGTAAAAAAGCTATTCAAAATTGTCAAACCACAACCAGTATGCAAATCTAACAACTACTCGGTAGACACTGGGCCCTTGCCAAGAGGTGATGAGTTTCCGCCTATTTCACTGAAAAGACAAGGTGGATTGAACCAAATCTGCAACTAGCCTCACAACTTCTGTAAACCAAGGTCCAGGTTAGTACCCCACTAGCACAGCACCAGGTTAGACATCCCTTCTATTGGCTATACTACTAAAACAATGCTATTTGTTATGCCTTCAAAATCCCTTATGAAGCTGATTTACTTTCAACATTAACATCAATAAAACCCTCCAACCACTTCATTGATCCTCTGCCAGCCAAGCTCATCAAACAGCTTAGTCCTTCCATAGGCCATTTTAGGACTAAGAGTGCCAATGCATCTCTTTCTCAGGGCTTGTTTCTGGACTGCTTAAAGTTAGGACAGGTCACCACAATTCTAAAATAGCCAAATGTGGACCTGTCTGACCTCAACAATTAACTTCCATTCACCAACATCCGAACACTAGAAAAATTATTAAGGAAACGCAAACGCCTGCAACACAGCAACCACATTGAGCAGTTTCAACTTTTAGATCAGTATCAGTCTTGCTTCAGTACGGGTCATAGCACTGAAACTGCTCTAACACACATTGTTGATGATGCCCTGAGAATGCTGGACCAGAACGAACCCTGCCTGCTTATACTTCTTGATCTCTCCTCTGATTTTGATACGGTCAAACATGACAGTATGATTGACTTGAGAAGAGGATGGGGATATCAGTTCCATTTGAAACTGGTTTGCTTACTTTTTACATGATAGAGCACAAAGAATCAAAGTCAATCAAAACCTATCTGACACCACACTGGTCATGATTGGAGATCCTCAAGGAACCATGGACTCACCCACGTTATTCAACTGGTTCATGGATCCTGTTACCACACTTCTGAAGATCTCAAACATTCATTACCACATTTTCGCTGAGTATACACAATTATATTTGAAAATGTCCTCACCCGAACATATCAAACTGCTCAACTGCATCCTATGAAAACCCAACATTAGCTGACCCACAATTAGCTTATGGTTAACACTCATTACCAAATTCCTCCTGGTCGCCCCTCACAATCACACTGTCCCCATTGAAGAATGGTTGAAACAACTCACTGCTCTCAACTGCGCCCAACACGTTATCAACTCCACTAGATCATTAGGTATAACTTTGGACAAGACCTGAATATGCAAGATCAGATCAGGGCAACAACCAGAGGAGACAACTACCAACTGAATACATTAAGGAATCAACCCCTTTTTGTTACCGGAAGACTTTCAGTTAGCTGTTCGATCTCCAGTCATCTCCAGATTAAATTATGGGAGCTTTACTCTTGCAGGCTTACTCATAGTACACCGGGCTCCTTTTAAGAATACTTTGAACTCAGCTGCTAGGCTCATCACAGGATCCAGAAGATTAAACCACATTACAACAGATCTACACCATATAGAGTGGCTCCTGCTGGAAGCAAGAACCCAGTGGAAGATAGCTGGCATTAAACATAAAGCACTTCACCACAACATTCCTGTCTACCTGCCCAAAAAATACTAACTATCAATCAATCAATCACGGTTTTATACAGCGTGCTACTCTCCCCTGAGGGTCTCAAGGTGCTGGGGGAATGCAGCTCCAGTTCAGTCAAAGAGCCAGGTATTGGGGTTCTTCCTGAAGGTGTGCAGAGTAAGAGAGAATCTGATGTTGACTGGCAGCTCGTTCCAGGCCTTGGCTGGGGTGTAGGAGAAAGCTCTTCTACCTGCCCTGGTTCTGCGAATGCGTGGGGTCTCTGCCAGGGGGAGGTGGAGCGAAAGTTCCTTTTGGGTACTTGGAAGGAAACTCTCTCGTTGAGGTATTTGGGTCCGATGTTGTGTAGGGATGGGTGGGTGAGTAGCTTGAAGGTCACTCTCTTCTCAACGCAGAGCCAGTGGAGGTCTTGTAGGTGTTGGGTCATGTGTTTGTGTCATCGGGTTCCAAGAACGAGTCTGGCTGCGCTGTTCTGGATGGGTTGGATCTTGTGTGGCAGAGTTCTGTTGATTCCGGCATAGAGGGAGTTGCCATAGTCCAGTCGGCTGGTTATGAGTGCTTGAGTGACAGTCTTTCTGCATTCCGGGGGAATCCATTTGAAGGTCTTGCAAGGGATGAGGAGGGAGTTGAAGCAGGTGAAGGCAATGGAGATGATCTAGCGGGTCATGGTGAGGACGGAGTTTAGGATGATGCAGAGGTTTCAGGCATGGTCTGATGGAGTGGGTGGGTTCCCAAGGGCGGAAGGCCACCAGGTGTTGTCCCAAGCTGTGGTGGAGGGTCCAAAGACAAGGACCTCTGTCTTCTCGGAGTTGAGCTTCAGGCAGCTGTTGTTCATCCAGGCTGTGACGTCCTTTATTCCTTCTTGGAAGCAGAGTCTGGTGTCTTCGGGGTTCTTCGTGAGGGAGAGGATGAACTAGGTATTGTTGGTATAGGATACTATACTGAGCCCATGCTGTCTGACGATGGTGGCGAGGGGGGTCATGTAGATGTTGAAGAGTGTGGGGCTGAGCGAGGATTCTTGGGGTACTCCTCAGTTGATCTTTGTGGATTTGGAGAGGAAGGGTGGGAGTCTGATCCTTTGAGTTCTACCTGAGAGAAAGGATCAGATCCAGTCGAGGGTTTTTCCTCGTATCCCGGCATCGTGGAGTCTGGCTGCTGGAGTGCGGTGACTATTGGGTGCTAGTTGTTCCTTAAGTAGGGCTAACTCCCTGTTTCTGCAACCACAGAAGTTCAACAAAAGCAAAACTTACAACAGCTACTTCTCCAGTCTAGCCCCCAAAAAATGGAACACACTGCTGCCTGAAACTAGAACAAACCCCTCTAATACCTCATTAAAAAAAATGTAAAACTGTTTCTGATAAACAGACTTTGCAAGTAGTCCTAAAGTCCCTCAGCATGACTATTTTCATGTGAACACCTCTGAGCATGCATCTACCATGCTAATAAATGTATTGTATTTGTATGTGTACCTGTTTTGCTCCCAGCATATTCTGTCCTGCAATTTCTCTTGTATGTACGACCTGACGTTTACATTTACAGCACTTTGATGTCCTGGCAGGTCATTTTCCCCCTATAGATAGAAATCTGAAAATAAATACTATCAATGTCATTTTCAACCTTTGCATGCCACTGACTGGTGCTCAACTTACTAATCACAGCATCAGTATTCACCAATATGCAAAGCTGCACATCTCTATTTAAAAAGCTCCTTTGCTTCAGACATCCAATGCCACTAACATGGTCTGTATGTGATGCACACCTGAATGCCCACTACCTACCTCAAGTTTCACCTAAGACAGATTTCCTGTAATTTGCAGAGAAAAAAAAACAAGAAACAGTACAAACCTAGATCAATGATATAATTATATTGACTGGTTCAAACCCAAAATTACACTGAATGTCAAGTCATAATGGGGCAGATGTATCAAGATTCCATTTTGCGATTTCTAAATAGCGATTTTTAAGGAATCGCTATTTAGAAATCGTTAAATGGAATGTATGTAGAAAATCGCTATTTTTTAGCAATTTCTTAGTCTTCCTTATTAGCGAATTTGCATTTTGTGAATTCGCAATTAAGGAATAATTTCCCATGCATTCCTATGGGCCAGGAGGCCCATAGGAATGATTGTGAAAATATTCTCAATTTGCGATTCGCAATTTGCTAATTGCAAATTGAGAATAATTTCAAGGGTGCAGGGGTGTCTCAAAGACACCCTGCTGCACCCCTGAAATCTACATGTGTGTGCATATGGCGCACATACATGCCCTATGGACATGTATGTGCGTCACATGCCACCTTCACAAATGCCAAATAGGGCATTTTTTAAAGAATTCGCAAATTACCACCAACTACAAGTTGGTGGTAATTTGCGATTTCTTAACCCAAATTCGCAATTTCGAAAACCTACATACATCTCATTTAAGGAATCGCAAAATTTGCGATTCCTTAAATGCTTAAGCAAAATAAGGAATCGCAAAATTTTGCGATTCCTTACTTTGCGATTTTTTGATACATGTCAAAAAATGCTAATAAGCCTTTTGCGATTCGCTAAGGCCAGAACTCGCAGAATTCCGGCCTTTGCGATTCGCAAAAGGCTTGATACATCTGCCCCTTAAATTCAACCTGGACTCTAACCTCACTTTCATGGAACACATTGCCACACAAGATGAGAGATGACCTGGTACCAGCTTTCTCTTCCAAAGAAGTGAAATTGTTTCTCCAGAATGTGCCTTGTGAACTGATGTGCAAGCTCTCGTACTCTTCCTTCTATATGGTAGTAATGTCCTGCTCCTTGGCCTCATAGAGTTCACAGTAGCACCTCCTTAAGGGCACGCTACTTGACAAAGCACATTTCATCAAGAGCCTAAAGAAATATGATTGCATCACCCTCTATCCATATAGACTCCATTGGTTCCCCTCACCAGCTAAATCATCTGCAAAATGAGCTTCATCATTTACCAAGCCATCGCAACTAGCATCACCACTCTTCTTGCTGACAAGTTCAGCATCTCTGTTGGCTCATGGTACACTCTCAGCCAGGACATCTCCAGACTGAAAACTAAGAGGGGTAAAAAATAAGGCAGAAGACCTTTTCCATCTATGCACCCAGAACCCGGAACAACAACCCTGAATCTATCAGTACCCACTCCCACCCAATGCTGCTCCAATTTAGGAAAGAGTTGAAGTTAAAACTATCTAATATACACAAAATCACAATGCCTTAGCAGCCCTCCAACATGCCACCTTACCTATCCCTTGTTGACATTAAGCTCATCTTTGACCCTCTACAGTGCTTCTCTGCATTTTGGCTATGTTTGAGCCATAGATATATCACATACAGCCAAACTAACAGAGAGATACCACCGGCCAGAATTGGTATTGCACCGGTTTCTTCCTTCTGAGTTAACACACAACTCTTCTTAATGAAGGCCTTAATGATGTTCATCACAATCACAAAATTATTCATTATCCAAATAAAATTAATGAAATGAAAAACAAATATTAACTCAATAATGAAAAGTAAATGAAATACAATAACACCTTTGTGTAATATTATGAATCGATCACTGCCAAAAACACAACATAACCTTCTGCTAATGGTTGTCACCAGTTCTTTATAACATGTACAAACAATCTCTGGGTGCACTTCAGTGGTCGTTTTAATTCCATTTAACTACCATAAGAATCTTAAAATAGTACTAAATATACAGTGGTGATGGTGGTGGCGCAATATGGACCTCTAGCCTTCGGATGTTTGTCTAGACTGGTCACATTTCAGATCGGAGTCTGTTCAATCGGAAATTGAGGTTTCAAACAAACACCATCTTATAATCCCTTCAAAAAGTATGGAAGATCCTCATTTTCCAATAACACGTTCACAAATAAGTGTCTCCTCCACCCACCTGTGGCTTATCTTAATATCCTGGACTTCCAGCTCCTTACCACTATAGTACAGTGTCGTACTAGCCTGTAGGGCAATCAGGCAGTGCCCGATAGGCTGATCGGACTGATTAGTTTGTGGGCCTGTTTTGTTGATAGATGGGCTGTTCTTATACTGTTTAATTTCCCTTATATTACAGCGTTGCCTGCAGCAAACACAAATGCAGGTAATCTCCCATATCTTGCAAAATACCCAAACCGCGTGTCTTAACAAGTTCAAAACTGGATTGATCTGCAAATGTGGGCCCCTTTTTTAGCCATCTTCTTCGCTAATGGGGCCACTTTTATTTTGGTGCCTGGGTCTATTTTTTGTTCCAGTCCAACCATGAATGTAGAGCGTCAAAAATAACTTGGTACTGAGACAGCAATTATCTCCAATATAGCATATATTTGTAGAATGTGCATACCATAATTAATACTTCAGCTTTTTTCCTGAAATAAAATGCTAAAACATATATCCCCCGTCTCTAATTGGGTCTTCTTCGTGCCACCTCAAAAGAAAGATTCATAAATAAATACAAATGTAGCTAAATTCGCACTTCAGGGGCAGCAACATTCAGTATCGAGTTCATGGTTACAAGAGCCACGTGTACGAGGTAAAAGCTAAACATTTGTCACCAAAGAAGTGACAGATTCTGCAGTTAAAGCCATAAGGTGATAATATATTTTATAGGTGCATGTCTTGTACCGTCAAACAAATACCTTTATAACAAACAGTAGTGACAGCAAAGCACTGCAGACCCTCTGATATTGATTTTTGGGAATGTTGAGCCAGATTTCCATTAACCGAGAGCGTAGAGAGCAAGCAGGGTATAAAGAAATAAAAGGCAAAGAAGAGGTCTTACTCTCCTCATGCAGGAAGCTTTCCCCGATGAACCCACGGCTGGAGCAGTCTTTGCTAATGTTGAGCAAAAAAATAACTTTCTTTCTAGCTAAGACATCCCTGCCTCTGTGCAGCAGGCAGGGAGCCGTGAAACCTGATGCCAGATGCACCGACCAATCATGCACTACGACTCCGTTGTGCGTCAAAGCAAGACATCAAGGCAGCATCTTGTCTTCTAATATATGGCGCTTTTAGTGTGCTATGCCGGTGCACTTTAGACTGCCTCAAGCCTGTGTCTAGAAATTAGGTTTTGTACGGGTAGGGTAACGTTTCAGTCCCAAATAAAATCCTTCAAAATAATTTAAAACTTGTCTGAGTGCAAACTAAATAAATATATGTAATGTATGTTCTTCACATAACCAGTAACCGCTAATCTTTTAATAGGGCTATTAGTTATAAAAGGTAGTCTTACTGCCTTGAGCTATTTAATCATATGTTATCTTCTAAATGCGGTTGACATTGTCTGTCATTTCAAATGCGCTAATGATCCAATTATGTGAATGATCTATCAACCTCCACCATAGAGATAATTATGGCTGCTCAGATTAAATTCGTTGTGTAACAAACATAATTAGGTACGGTTTTATAATACCTGGTAGCTACCTGTGTCAAAACATGTGCTCGGCAATACCGTGAAACCGATGTGACCTTATTCATTAATATAACAGTTACAGTTTCAGATCTTCACTTAACATTTGTGCTATGATTTTTAAAATGTGACATGCATGTTCCACTCTCCTGTGCCACTCATCTCTGTGTACAACAGGCCTAATAGCCCAAAACAAAGCATGCAGCTATTGTATGTCTTGACAGAGAACATAGGTGCACCATGGGCCAGATTTACTAAGATTTTGCGGGACTCGAAATTCACCAAAAGTGACATAAACTGGTACAAAGTGTCGAATTGGGATTTATTTTCCAGCACATGACTAGTTTTTCATTGTGTTGTTTTCTAAAAGTGAGGCAGGTATGCACTCCTTTGCATTAATGGTGCATAATATCATGTGCATTTGTAAAGCGCTCATTCAACCAAAGGTATTGTGGCACTGAATTAGAGATGTTTATTGTTACCCAACGGTACTCATTTTATCAACCTGAGAAGGATGAAAGACTGAGTGGGCCTGCGGGGATTTGAATCTATTACTATGAGGTGGAACACAGGCACCTATAGTAGAGGCATTAGTCCACCAAGCCACCAGAACCAGCGTTCCAAGGGTGGTGCAGGGGTGTTCCCGTGCAACCACTCAGGGTTTTTGATGAAAAACCCTACCAACTAATATTTGTAGTCAGGGCTTTGTGTGGAAAGATATGCCTCCTCAAGGCAGCACTAACGCAGAGATGTTTCTTTTCTCCACACTTTAACTGTCTGTGTGGTTTACTGTCCATTACATGACTACAGTAGGAAAAGCATTAAAGTAAATATAAGCATAGTATTTTGTAGCAGGAGGGTACCTTTTCAGTACAAAATCCATGACAGTCTCGCACACTTTTACACCATGGTGAAAAGGTGTGTGCATGTCACAAGGCTGATAAATTGTGTGGCCGTGCATGGGAAGAGAGCAGCAGCACAGCACCATATATTAATAGACATGGCACTGTCCTACTGTCTCCTCTTTGGCAACGCAGCACAGCTTAGGTTGCTGTGCAGCGGTATACAACGGTTACCACGCATTTTTTACAACGCGGTACCGTTACCACGCTACTTTTACCACGCAGGTCGTTACAACGAAATGCGCTGGGGGGCGCTCCAGGATAGTAAATACTTTAATTTACTATCCAACTCCTTTCCCTAGAGTCCACGGGGACTGGAGTTGGAATAGTAAATTAAATAATTTACTATCCAGCGCCCCTCCACGCAAGTCGTTGTAACGACTTGCGTGGTAAAAGTAGCGTGGTAACGGTACCCGTTGCAAAAGTACGCGTGGTACCGTCATACATCCCTGTGCAGCATTGCATGAGACATTATTAAACTGCCCTCATGTTCCATTATAGATTGGACCTGCTTGTAGCCCATATTACAGCTGGGATGCCATTTTGGGGAGTGCTGTGATAGGCCGCCCATGGCCCTTTTTTTATTACACTTCACTGCAGGAGGGTTTAACGCCCTCCCCCGCTCATCTTCAGCCATCTTGCAGCTGCATGCATTGGTAAGGAAGGTGTTATTCACACTCCCCTCAAATTCCAGACACCAGACCTGAAACCCTGCATAGTGACACCCAGCCCGTTAAAAGCAAACCAATTTTACTTCAGTGACTACCTTTGCATATTGGGTTTGTCCTTTCCCATAGGTTCTGTCCTTATCAGTGTTACATTACTCACTTTTTTATTGACCATATAAGGAGAAATTCTCTTACCTTAAGTGAAAGCAACTATTGAGCTTCTAGAATCCTGGATGTTGGTGAAGCGAGCGACTTCGATATCTGTATCTGCTGTCAATGTCTAATACTGCAGATGAGGGCAGCTATCATCCATCACCACTCCTGTTTGCTGATCATCAAATCTCCAGAAAAAATCAACTGGAAGTAAATTACCCATCTTGTCTTCACTGCAACTGCTGTCCCACTACACTAATGGGTATTAATATTTGACTGTGGGCCATGCAGAGCCACTTACTGCCTGACCAGTACTCCAGACTCTCAGTTTCATCACCAGTGCTGCCCTTAAGGGAAGGCTGTTTGTAAGAAATTGGATTATTTGGGTTAGGAGAATCCTCACCTTAAAAAACATTCATAATATATATCAGAGGGAACTCTCAAACTCACTGAATTAACCTGAGCTTAAGTTCCTGGTTGCTATGACACAGACAGGGAGGCTTAACTTAAGGCAATGTGCAAAGTATGCATGCCGTACTAAAACATTAATAAGTCAAAATATGAAAAAATACAAACCTCAAACCTAATTTGAAAAATAGAGTGATATTTATTCAATAAAATGGCATAAAAATAGCAAAAAACAACAAGGGGAACCGGAGTTATGAATTGCTAAATACAAATAAAGTAAAAAGTGCAAAGAACCATTGGTCAATAGTTGTGGTGTGCCGGGACCTTGGGAGCAGCCGCGGCCAGTAGTGTGAGTACCGGCCGGGCGGTGACGTGTGGAGGGGGAGGGGCAGGGGGGGTAGTAATGTATGGATTATGGAATTTAACAAGTAAGTAAACATAAAAATAAATAAAACAAATTTCGTTGCGCGCACAGCATCACCAAATGCAATGCAGTGCGTGCAACAAAATTTGTGTTATTTATTTTTATGTATACTTACCTGTTAAAATCGGTAATCCATACATTACTACCCCCACCCTTCCCCTCCTTCTTCCCACGTCACTTCCCGGCCGGTACTCACACTACCGGCTGCAACTGCTTGGGAGTGATTTGAGACTGACCGCAATGGACCCAGGGTAAGGCACAGCAGACAGATTTGGCCCACTTTGAGGTTATACTTTGGGACTTGGACTTCAGGCCAGAAGGCAGCAGGCTGTATCTAGGGACATTTTCATGAAGTAGGATAGGCTTTGGGCAAGGGACCATTTAAGTCATTGTTTTTTAGGGAAAAGATTGGGGTGGAAGAATTTCAAATGTTGTGCCCGGGGAACTCAACTTGCCATTGGGGTAGCTGTTGTGCCTTTGCCTGGTCAAGATTTTTACCTTCAGACTCAGTTTCTATTTTGAAGTTCCGAATCCTTCAGTTGGGCAAGGCTGCACTGTATCCGAAGTTGAGTCAAATAAGTATACCTTCTCACCAAGAGTCTGCTGAATGTGTTTTTTTGCTGACGAAGGTAAGAGTGGAAGAAATCTGATTTCTTAGCCCAGCAAGATCCCTCCCTGATTGGATGGGCTATGGTAGTTTGCCCTGTTCTTCCCAAGGTCTGAAAGTCTAAAATCTCAGGTTTGTAGTGGTAATAGAAGACTTCCAGTTAGACACAGTCGTGGGTCCCAGGACCTCAGTAACAGCACTTGAGTGTCAATACTGCTACAGATGAGGACACCGGCAGGGTCCAGGTCTGGCACAGGTAGTGCTAGTTTGATTGAACATCAGGAAAAGTTATCTTGCAGCTTTTTGCAGCCCTGTAGCCACATTGGAGGTCAACCCACTGACATTGGAGTCCACTTCATCCTCTTCGAGGTAACAGGTCCAGTCTTTCAGTACTCCTCCCAGGTCACAGACAGAAGGCCCATCTACTGTTCTTCAGCAGGTCCAGAAGAGTTCTGAGAAGGATGCCTGGGAATGCAAAATGTATGCCTAGCAGTAGCCAGTGATATGGGATGGCTCCTGGACCCTCTGTGACAAATAGGGTAAAAAGTCCTAGGAGCGACCTTATCCACTTTATCAGCAGTACTTGTTTGTCCTACTTTAAACAATCTCTTTGTCCGCCTCACTCTCCAAATTCAAGGGGCCTGATTCACCACAGTAAACTTAGACCAAAGGTCTAAGTTTAGACCTGAAGTCTAAGGCCTGATTCACAATGGTAAACTTAGACCAAAAGTTTAAGTTTAGACCAAAAGTCTAACTTGAAGCAAAAGTCTAACTTTACTACTACTAAAGTTAGACTTTTGGTCTAAATTAGACTTTTGGTCCAAACTTAGATCAAAAGTTTAACTTTACTAGTAGTACAGCTAGACTTCAGGTCTAAACTTAGACTTTTGGTCTAAGTTTACATTTGTGACTCAGGCCCTGTGTTTAGACCTAAAGCCTAATGTCACTACTACTGAAGTTGGACTTTTGGTCTAAGTTTAGACCAAAAGTCTAACTTGGACCAAAAGTCTAACTTTGGTAGTAATAAAGTTAAACTTTTGGTCTAAGTTTAGACCAAAAGCCCAATTTAGACCAAAAGTCTAATTTAGACCAAAAGTCTAATTTTAGTAGTAGTAATGTTAGATGATTGGTCTAAGTTAGACTTTTGGTCTAAACTTAGAACACAAGTCTAATTTTAGTAGTAGTAAAGTTACACGTTTGGTCTAATTTAGACTTTTGATCTACACTTAGACCAACAGTCTAACCTTGCTTGTAGTAAAGTTAGACTTTAGGTCTAAAATTAAACTTCAGGTCTAAACTTAGACTTTTGGTCTAAGTTTGCCATTGTGAATCAGGCCCAAGGTGAGGAAACCCTTCTCCCCTTGTGAAAAGTCTGTGTGCCCACCCAGTGATGCAGTCTGGGTGAAGAGTAGTTCCCTCCTCTGTGGTCACTTCAAAACAGATCTGGGGGCATCTTTCCACCCAATGAGTTTGATGTGATGCAATCTTGACTGGGAGGACAAATGCTGGTGCCTTTTCAGGTGTCACTTAAATTTGCTTGTGACAAAGGAGATCCCTTTGAAGTAAATTAAGTCCCAGGGCAGGCTCAAAGTAATCCTCCTGACTTTGGACGAAAAACAACACCCCACACCCAAGCTTCTGTCTCTGCTATGGAAGAAGTTTTCATACTTCACCAGGGCTATATCATCCACTGCAGAGACTTCTAGAGAGATAATGCACATTAGCCTCAAGGAGATTTAGGTAGAAAAAAAGTATTTCTCTAAAGGTTCCTTAATATTTCTAGCTGGTCCCAATTCAATAATTAATCCTGATATCCCACATGCTAGATAGAGCCTTCCTATAGTCCAAATAGCATTGGGATGCTAGTCACAGTAAGGACGGATTAACTTTAAATTTCTACATGCCCTACTTATAATAATTGTGCTCCCCCACCTTGTGGGCTACACGACCTATACATGGGTGCCTCGTTAATATTTAAAAGTAAGGTTTTTACACATTAAAAAGAGTTATTTTGACAATGCAGGTTTTGTAGCCAGGCTACACAGGGTAGACCTAATGCCATACTTGCTGTGCTACTTTAGTAGATGGCACAATAGGTCCTCCAGTCCACAAGAGGCATTTCACTTCAAGGCCCGAGGTGTAGTTTCTGCACCACTTACTAGGTACTTCTAGGCAAATTAGAAATGACAATTAAGAAGTAAGCCAATTCAATACTTGTCCATCACTTTGCTCTGCTTTTTTCACACCAGTAGTGCATTTCACACTAAAAATCAGCACAAATGGCAACACGGGTGCACATGGGTATAGCCAATTTGTTTTACCTGCTTTCTCTGCTGTTTTGTGCCTGGAGCTTGGCCTTTTTCAATCTACTTTAATCATCTCCCATCCCACTCATACACCCCTCATTTACTTATTTTTTTTATCAGTGTGTCTTTCCTTGTGTGTATTTAAAATTTTTATCTTTTTATCTTCTTTTTGTGTTTTTGTTGTTGTTTACCATTTCTTCCTTGTGTTCCACATCCTTCAGTTCAGCCCTTCCGATTTGCTTTGTCCTACTTTTTTTTTTACCTGACCCAAAGGCAGAACAGACAGCAAGCAATGGCACCAGTGCAACAAGTCGCACACCCTGTAAGATCCAGTGCCACTCAGGGATGCAGCCCTACCACATTTTTGTAGAGGTGACCATGCTGGCTTTTTGGGTACAGAGCAACCTCCCCTCCATGCTGGCAGAAGGCAGCAGGCCTGGGAGTGGGTTCGCCCTGCAGGGGTATCGGCTGCTATAGGGGATACCACACCAGTGCATGCGCCGTAGCATTGGGGTACAGCGCACCACACAGTAACTTACATACCGGTGGATGGACCTAATATATTGGGAACAGGACCTACTCAACCTTCTGGGTGTTGAGATTGTATGGCCCAAATAGTAATTCTTGTTTGCTTTCTAAAAATCATTTTCTTTTTCACATGGCATTTTGCTCACACACAAAAGTAAGTTATGTTATGAATAATATTAAGTCCAGCTTGAGCTAGCCAGGTGCTCGGAGAGAACGACTCATACTCATTGTCACTCGCTTTAGCTGATTATTAAAGTAGAGATGCAGACTCCTCTGTCCTGTCACTAAGATAGTAGTATATAACTCCTACAGTCCCAATCCCCCAGTGATATGTAGTATCCATTGAAAAAGGATTCTGAGTAGGTCCATCAAAAGGGGTGGAGAAGCAAAGATAATTTCTCGCAATGCCTTTGTAGTTCAAAATGAAGGTTAGGTTTAGGAAATTAGGAATAGGACATCAGAAAATAGGAATAAGGCAATAGGCCAATTTGCTGTAGAAAAGTACAATGCTGCTGTATATGCCAGTCAAATATTGTTTTAAATTAACTGTATGACTGATCTATTTCTTTAAATATTCTTTATTTCTTAAATGGGCACTCATGGGCAAGAGGGCATCACAGCAGAGTGAAGGAGCTGCCGCCACCAGTGCTGCGGCGGGTGTAATCACCACCACTAGAGCCACTGCAACATCAGATGGTTCTGCTGGCCCCTGAAAGTCCTGCCATTTTTATTACTGTAACGTTAACCTTTCCTCACTAGTAGAAAAGTTTTGCCTTTAATACAGTCTCTATTTTCTCAACTTCTCTATCTAATGTTAGTTACATTCTTTTTATCCCTGCATTATTTTCTTTTAGATATTTCATTTTTCTGTAGCGGACTTCCTCCTGTCTAAAGCTTTCTTTTGGTTTTTTGGTATGTTTTCCCCTCTCTCCTTATATGCCTTGTGGTACTGTAAGCCTAGGAGAAGAGATGTTTGGTACTGTGAAGATAGCAGGCGCAACTAAGCTGTTATTCATATTCACCACAGATGTTTGTTGAGAAGGATTTCTTGCTTATTCTCAAACAGTCAAAATGAGAAAGTGACCATTGTCATGGACTCCCCCACTTCCCAATGTTGTGTGATCATTCAGTTTTTACACTATACCAGCAGTTTCCATGACAGTGTAGCATGGCAGGAAACTATGAGGTCCCATTGGATTTGCCAAACCTGATCATTAGTCCTTGATTGACCATTCCATCCCTTCATTTTGCTTTGATGACTCAGAGTCATCATTGCTCTGCCCCTCCATTGGAAAAGTTTTTAGTTGGCTTGACTATTGGGCTTTTCTAACAAGTCAAGCAACATACCTCCCAAAGTGATAGTTCTAATAGAATATATTACAACCAAACTGTAGTTATGTATAGTTGTTGTACTTTGGTAAAAATAATAATAATTACTTAGGAGGTGAATCTGATATCTAAAATGTGTAATTCTTTTCTAATCACACAGACCACTAGTGCAGGGGTTGGCAGCATCAGTGCGATGGAAGAGGCCAAGGAGCAGGTTGGAGGAGGAGGAGTCCTAGCAGTTATAGGGGTGGGTGGTGGTAAATCACATTGCTTGCTTATTGACAAATTATGTAGACTGTATTTGTTAACCCTACCCATGAGCAGGATTGCTGAGAGCCGTCCTCAGCCACAGTGCTCATGCGAGGGCACCAGAGGGATTTCCTTTACGCCCTCCCCCAACAGCCTTGGAAGCTGGGGAAGACCTTCTCCAGCTCCTGAGGCTGTATGTGTGGTTTCCCTGTCATTTGATGCCATTTCAGTGAAACCGAAACTGAAATGAGCCAAGAGGCTGATTTCAGTTTCACTTCTACGTGCTCAGGGGGCTAGCTCAGCCCCATGAGCACCTAAAAATTCAGAAGAGTTATTGTTAGAAATGGGAGAATCTCCCCTTTCCAATGGTACCCCTCCTTTTTGATCCCTCCTTGGGGATCACCCCATGTGGGCGATTGCCAAGCAGGGATCACCCTCTAGCCACCATGGAGATGGGAGCAGTCCCTTGGGCAAGGACCTTTGCTCCACCATAATTAATTAACTAAAATCAGTCTTTCGGCCCTCCCTGGGGGGCAAAAAGCCCACTAGATGCCTGGGATTTTTTTCAAGGAATTTAGGTGTGGGGGCTACCCAAGATGGGCATGCCAAACCCCCATCCCCTACAAAATTACAGTCTTTCTGCACCCCTGGGAAGCAGATGGGGCAGTAGCCCCCGATCTGCTCCCCTGAGGGGTAAGAAACCCAATAGATGCCAGGGATTTAAAACAAATTGTTTTAGTGGTGGGGATTGCCCAAAATGAGCATGCCAATGCCCCTACCCCCAAAACAAATTCCGCCGTCTCTCTGCCCCCTGGAGGCAGATGGGGACAATAGGTCCTGATCTAGCTCGGGGGGAGGAAAGCCCACTAGGCGCCAGGGAATGGGTTTTTTATACATAGGGGCTGCCCAAAATGGATATGCAAATGACCCCACCCCCCAAAAAAATATCTACAGACTTTCTGCCTCCTCTGTGAGGCAGACGGGGACAATAGCCCTCGATCTGCCCCCCCCCCCATGTGGCAAAAAACACACCTGTGCTTTTTTTTATATGTAGGGGTGGGGGCTGTCAAAAATGGGTATGCCAATGCACCCACCCCCCTAAAAAAATTCCAGTCTTTCTGCCCCCAAGGAGGTAGATGGGGCAATAGTCCCTCATCTGCCCCCGGGGGGGGGGGCAGAAAGCCCACTAAGCACCAGGGATTTTGTTTTTATACATAGGGGTGGGGCTGAGGAGAATGGGAATGCTAATGCTCCACAGCTAAAAAAAGGCTTTCTTTCCCCCAGAAGGCAGATCGGAGCAATAGCCCCTTATTTGCCCTGACAGGGGGGCAGAAAGCCCACTAGGAACCTTTTGGCTGTTTCAGTCCCATTTTTATTCTCATCTGAACCCAAGCGGGGGCAGAAAACCTCTAGAAACCAGGGAGAGTTTGTGTGTGTGTAAACTGGAGGTTGGAATACGGTCTTTCCAGGGTGTCTAGGTTTCAGAAATGTGTGGGCTTGGGGTTCCCTAGATGGCTGCCGAGCCATAGGCCATAAACCCAGGTGACAACCCTTGCAATAAAAGGTTGTTTTGTGATAGGTAACTTTGATGTCTCCTCAATAAGTTTTGGGCCCTTGTCTGTCGTTGGCACTTGGGCCACCCACACGAGTGAGGTACCCATTTTTATTGGGAGACCTGGGAGAACATAGGGTGGTAGGAAAGTTGTGTCAGCTCGGTGACCCCACATCTTTCCCACACAGAAATGTGAGAAAAATTAGATATTTTTTAGCTAAATTTGAGGTTTGCAGGGTATTCTGTGTAGGGAAACTTTAGGGCCTCCATGCAAACCATACCACGCTGGACTCCTCCGTGTGTCTAGTTTTCAGAAATGTGTGGGTTTTGGTAGGTTTCCCTAAATGCCCGCTGAGCATGGGGCAAAAATCCCTGGTGAACCCCTTTGCACAACCAGGTCGTTTTGTGATATGTAATTTTGATGTCTCCTCAATAGGTTTTAGGCCCTTGCCTGTTGCGGGTACTTCGACCCACACAAATAAGGTACCATTTTTATCAAGAGGCCTGGAGGAAGGTTGGTTGGTAGGAAATTTGTGTCAGCCCAGTGATCACACAACTTTCCCACACAGACATTTAAGAAATAAGTGATTTTTTTCAGCTAAATTTGAGGTTTGCAGGGGATTCTGGGTAGAAAATCTTTATTGGGTCCACGCATGCCATACCTCCCCGAACACCCCTGGGTGTCTAGTTTTCAGAAATGTGTCGGTTTGGTAGGTTTCCCTAGATAGCCACCGAACCTGGGACCAAAAACCCAGCTGGTCCCCCTTGCAAACTAGGTCATTTTGTGAATGGTAATTGTGATGTCTTTTCAATCTGTTTTGGGCTCTTCCCTACCTAGGGCAATTGGCCTACCCACATGAGTAAGGTACCATTTTTCATCAGGAAACTTTGGAGAATGTTGGGTGGGTGGAATTCTGTGGATCCACACAGATTCCTGAACTTTACAGAAATATGAGGAAAATGGTTTTTTTACAAACTTTGAGATTTGCAAGGGATTCTGTGCAACAGAATGTAGTGAGAGTTAGACAAATCACCCCATCCTGCATTCCCCTGGGTGTCTTTTTTTCAATAATGTATAGGTTTGCTAGGTTTCCCTTGGTGTCGGCAGAGCTAAGGTTCAAAATCCACAGCTAGCAAAAAAAGGGCCAGTTTTCACTGTACAAATGTGGTGTGTCCATGTTGCGTTTTGGGCCGTTTCCTGTCACAGGCACTAGGTCTACCGTCACAAGTGAGGTACAGATTTTCTCTCTAGACTTTTGGGAATGCAGGGTGGGAGCAATTTTGTGGATCCATGCAGATTCTAGAACTTTCCATCACAGGAATGTGAGGAAAATTTGTTTTTTCTTACAAAAGTTTTCAAGGGATTCTGGGTAACAGAACCTGATGAGAATCACTTAAGTCACCCCATCCTAGATTCCTCCTAGAGTGTCTAGTGTAAAAAAAATATAGAGGTGTGCTAGGTTTCCCTAGGTGCCGGCT
This sequence comes from Lissotriton vulgaris, assembly GCF_964263255.1. Classification (NCBI taxonomy): domain Eukaryota; kingdom Metazoa; phylum Chordata; class Amphibia; order Caudata; family Salamandridae; genus Lissotriton; species Lissotriton vulgaris. The sequence goes on from NC_141689.1 coordinate 1,784,697,270, forward strand.
GAGCTAGGGTTCAAAACCACAGATAGGCACTTTGCAAAAAAAACAGTCTATTTTCACTGTCAAAATGTGGAGTGTCCACGTTTCGTTGTGGGTGGTTTCCTGTTGCGGGAACTAGGCCTACCCACACAAGTGAGGTACCATTTTTATCGGAAGTCTTCTGGTAACACAGAATTGTGGAGCAACTGTTATTACCTATAGATTTTTGATGCATTTCTTCCTTCCAAATGTAAGACAATGTGTAAAAAAAAGAAGTCACTTTGAAAAATGTCCTATAATTTGCAAGCTAGTATGGGTACCCACAATTTCGGAGATGTGCAAATAGCTACTGTCTATAAACTCTATATTTTGTTCCCATTTCATAAATACATAGGTGTCCTTTATTCCGATTTTTCACTGTTTATATTCTCCCAAATGAACTGCTATATACCTGGAGCACAATAAAAACCATTGCAAGAAGCTGCTCAGTTATTGCCTCTAGGATCCTCAGGTTCTTGGTGAACCTACAAGTTCTATATATCCCCATAACCAGAAGAGTCCAGTGGATGTAACAGTATATTGCTTTAAAGAATCATCTGTCATACTTAGAGGTTGCAGTTGAAAACGTTGGCACAAATCACAAATGGCTTTTTTAAAATTTTTGCTATTTTCAACTGTTAATTTCTATGGAAAAAACCTTGAAGGATCTACACAAATGACCACTTGCTGGACTCAGAAGTTTGTCTACTTTTCTGAAATGTATAGCTTTCCAGGATCCATAATTGCTTTCATACCCATTTCTACCATTACTGGAAGGAGGTTGAAAGCACAAAAAATCGCAAAAATAGGCTATGTCTCAGTCAAATGCCAAAGCTGTGTACAAAATGTTGGTTTTCTGACAAATGTTTGTTGGTCCCTGAAAGATGTGAAGAAGGTGATTTCAGCACCACAAACCCGTTGTTGATACCATTTTCAGGGGAAAGAACAGATGTTTTCATCTGCAGCACTTTATTTCCAATTTTTCCCCAAAAACAAAATGTTGCTGTATTTTGGCTAATTTCTGGGTCCACACCAGACAAATCAACAAACCCTGGGTACCTTAAAAATCCCCATGATGTTGAAAGAAAAGGACGCAAACTTGGCATGGATGCCTTATGTGGTCAAAATGTTACAGGAGCCTAAGGGCAAACTACCCCAAATAGCCAAAAAAAAGCTTAGCACAGGGGTAAAAGGCCTAGCAGCGAACAGGTTCAGCGATGCAAATATCCTACCCATCATCATTGATCCCCTTGGTGCCCATGGCATTTTAGCACCTGTGACCTAACTGCAACATGGTTCAAATTAGCACTGCAGTGTTGGCTATACAGTGTGTGTCGCCTTTAGCTAATGCAGCTTTATGTAGCTTTCAATGCATTACAAACTGAAAGCAAGGTGTGTTTCCTAGTGCCTACTGAGTCACCTCATTCACCTCTACTAGTACTTCACTCCATTATTCTTTCCTAAGTTCTGTTCCAGCCTACCAAAAATGTAAAAAAACGATTCTTGGCATGTGTCACATTTTTTGGTGAAGTGATTTATGTATGTATATTTCATGGCTTCCTTGACAGATTACAGCCTGTTCTGAAGTTTCCCTTCCATCATTGACAATTACAGTGATTGACTAAGCAAAAGCTTAGCACATGATGATCAGTGATAACCCTCTATTATATAGCAACATTGCTACCTACCTTAATCCCTCTAACTTACCTAGCAGTAGACTAATTTTCCTTACTGCTAAGTAAAGGTATTTTCTGAAAATAATTTGTGCTGGAGTGCAAGGCTAGGGATCAAAGTGGAACTAAGTGACTGATTTAAAGTTTTGTAGATAGGATACTCTGTGACGAATGTGCAAAATAAAATAAATATTCCATTCCCTTCCCTGTACTGCAGTGCATAATTTTATCGACTGTCTACTTATGGCAGGCAGGATATCAGCGTTTATACGAGACATAGCATTATTATTCATGCGTCTCTTTGGAGTCAGGGTAGAATTGAAAGGCAGTCAGGGTAGAGTATGGCCATTGGAAATAAAGTAAGATAATAAATTGGTCATTACAGCTGCCCCAGCTGCAGACTGCAGAAAGTACCAGGCCCAACGCTAGAATGCCTCCATTAATGCTGCACAACCAGAACACTATTAATTGTGGTGCATATACGCCTGACTCATTAATAAGAGTAAAGTTTACACACACCGTGTCAGTCTAGATTTTACGATGAAATCTTTTAAATGAAAATAATCACTTTTACTCTGGTGGTATTCAGGCTTAATTCCTTGCAGTCAGTGCTTTGTGTGATGCATATATAGGTAAACTTGGCCCTGTGACTTATCACAGTCAAATTTCCAAAGGCCGTATGGAACTAACAATGTGCTGCTACTGTGCCACTATTTAAACAAGTATTTGAACTGAGCATTATTTACAGTTTGACTTTGTTTCCCCTTTGTTGATACAGCTACTCCTATTTGTCACCATCACAGCAGGAGATAGCTGTCCCGCCACTAGATAGAGGCCATCCAAGCCAAATATTGCTGACTGGTGACTTTAAAGGAGAAGGAGGCAAAGGTGTGTTTACTGCCCCTGGTACATCCAACCCGCCACCAGTGCCTCCTTTCTGGACACATCATTGCCAGCACCGGCAGCAGTGGGGATCCATCACTGTTGCCCGCCTCATCATCACACGGTGACCACCTTCTCCACCCTCTCCTATGGGAGCTGATGCTGCTTCATCGTGAAGTGGTATGCATCCATACCCACAAAGATGTCCTTTGGGCCCTTTTTTAAATATATTTTCCTTGGTGTGAGGGACTTTGTTGTGAGTGGAGAGGATGGGAATTGGGAAGGGAAGTTCGAGAAATGTTGGACTTTCGGAATGTTTGGATAATGATTGGGGCAATATATTTATTTGTTTTGGGAGAGGGCTGGGCCGGTTGCGAATGGAGAGGGTGGTCTTAATTTGTCAACAAAATAAATGGAAATTATTTATTGATATGTCTTTTGTCTTTGCACTGCTTTTAGCGCAGCCTGTTTTTGTTTAATTTACATAAAGTTGCCCTCTGAACAGTTACACAACTGTACATCGACTTTTCCCCCTAGACTTTTCCTAACTGATTTTGAAATCCCTTGTCATATAATTATTTATTTGTTAGGTTACTTACTTTACTTATACCCAAACAAAATCCTGCTAACAGACTAGGAACAACACAAACTAGGTTTGTCTTATTGCTTGAGGATGTTACGTAACGTTTGCCACTTTTACAGCACCAATTCACTTATCAAAGTCTATAAACCAGATAGTTATACCCTTGCCTTACTACCCTTTGCAACTATATTGACCACTAAGGGTGTATGTCTATGCCTCTATTGCCTTGTGACAAGGTATATATATAGTGGTTGATGGCAACCAATGGCTTTACAAAATGCAGGAACTGCAAAGCCTGTCAATACGGTATTAACACCACGACGTATTGTACAGCTTTTTGCAACAGGGAGATACAAATTTCTAAACCTCTCCACTGCAAAACAGAATTTGCTGCTTACATCTTGCAGTGTACTTGCCCTCTTAAATATGTGAGCAGTACAAAGTTACCAGCGAGTAAACAAATTCTACAGTATATAAGGGCAATTACCAACAATGACCCAACATATCCAGTGGCACTACACTTTAGGGAGGTGCATGACAATAACTTACGAGCCCTTTCCTATTTTGTCATTGATACTGTTCCCAAAACAAAGAAGGGAGGAAATAGGGAGCACATGTTACGTAAGCTGGAAACACGTTACATTTTGAATCTTACCAGTAAATTTCCGGGAGGTTTGAACACTACGGAGGACTTACACACATGTTTATGAAATCATTCTGCTCCTCCCTGTTCTGTCCCCCACTAGTCCTTTCCACATGTCCTTTTCCTGTTAAGTTCCACATATTTTTCTGCCTTTCAATTATAGTTCAAGTTCAAGTTCCAAAATTTATATAGCGCACTACTCACCCAGAGGGTCTCAAGGCTCTTGGGGGAGGGAGGTGTTTTCACTTATCGAATATCCAAGGTTTTAGTTGCTTTCTGAAGGAGAGGTGGTTCTGTGTAAGGCGGAGGTGGGTGGGGAGGGAATTCCAGGTTTTGGCCGCAAAATAGGAAAAGGATCTTCCCCCCATGGTGGATCTGGGGATGCGCGGAATTGCGGCGAGGGCTTGATTGGAGGATCGTAGTTGACGGGAAGGGGTGTCGAAGGATAGACGCGTGTGGAGGAATTTGGGTCCAAGGTCGTAGAGGGCTTTGTGTGCGTGGGTGAGGAGGCAGAACGTTATTCTCTTGTTGACAGGGAGCAAATGGAGGTCTTTCAAGTGGCTGGAAATCTGAGCTTGCCGAGGGATGTCCAAAATGAGTCTGGCTGAGGCGTTTTGGATGCGTTGGAGTTTTTTCTGTAGTTTAGCTGTGGTTCCGGCTTAGAGGGTGTTTCCGTAATCCAGTCGGCTTGTGACTAGTGCGTTGGTGACCGTCTTTCTTGTTTCGGTGGGGATCCAACAGGAGATTTTTTTGAGTATTCGTAGGATGTTGAAGGAAGATGATGAGACGGCGTTGACTTGTCTGGTCATCGAGAGGGAGGAATCTAGGATGAAGCCCAGGTTACGTGCATGGTCCATAGGTATGAGTGCGGTTCCGAGGGCCGGAGGCCACCATGAGTCGTCCCAAGCAGAGGGGGATGGACCTAGGATGAGGACTTCTGTTTTGTCTGAGTTAAGTTTTAAACGGCTGTTCTTCATCCACTCGGCTACTTCTTTCATTCTTTCGTGTAAGTTGGTTTTGGCGGTGTTTGGGTCTTTGGTGAGGGAGAGGATCAGCTGGGTGTCGTCTGCGTAGGAGATGATGTTGAGGTTGTGTTGGCGTGCGATGGATGCGAGGGGACTCATGTATACGTTGAAGAGGGTGGGACTGAGTGATGATCCTTGTGGTACGCCGCAGATGACTTCGGTGGCCTTTGATTAGAAAGGGGGTGGCGGACTCTCTGTGTTCTTCCGGTGAGGAATGAGATGATCCAGTCCAATGCGTTTTTCTTGTATTCCGACGTTGCTGAGACGTTGTATAAGGGTGCTATGACAGACTGTGTCGAAGGCTGCGGAGAGGTCAAGTAAGATGAGAGCGACTGTTTCTCCGTTGTCCAGTAGTGTTTGGATGTTGTCTGTTGCAGCGATGAGGGCGGTTTCGGTGCTGTGTTTGGCTCGGAAGCCGGATTGTGAAGGGTCGAAGGATTTGTTGGATTCGAGGAAGGCGGCGATAGATGTGTCACTGTCATTATGTGATATATAGACTTAAGCCAACTTTTCAAAACGCTGCCGCCACTCTCTAACCAGGTCATCATTTCTGTTTTATAATGTAGCACCTGATTCACTTTAGGCTACATTTGCACATTATACAGTTTTTTGCACTTATTACCCACATGTTTTTTTAACAGAAAATCAAATAAACAATGGTGGTAATCAATACTTGCACTTTAGTTACTTTCCAGAAAGACCGCCAGGTATTTAACTTCATTTACGGATCTTAACGGCAATGCATTTAAGCCTGTATAATTGTTTATAGTATTGACATTGTAAAAACATCTGTACAGTCTTACATTTATTATACCTGTCTTTTTGTAAATACATGAATTATTTTTTATGTGTTTTAATTTGTAGGTAAAATATATATTTTTTGACAATGATTGCATTTTACAAATTTAAAATGTATATTTTTGTAGTGTGTAAATTATAGTTTTAGCATTAAATAAATTTTAAATGTACAGATGTCATTCTGCTCAAACAACAAGTCTATAATACGAATGCGGATGCTTTGAACCGATGGAAAGAGTGTTTCTTCTATTTTTACTTTAATCACTTAATCACGTGTAACTGTGCAGCCTCTTTAACTGGTCTCCTACCAGTTTAGCGTTGTCATGTAATCAAGCCACTACGGGTAGCGAAACGCGTTATGGCGACTAATAAACAGCTGAAATTTTCTACACCGAATCTTGGGTTTGTGTCTGCTTTGCTTTGGATATCTGCGGCTTGGAAGCAGTACTTTGGATATGTATATATATATTACCTACTGGCTATCGCCAGTAGGTATATATAGTTAGGATTTATTCCCTATGGGATTTTTGAAAATTCTATGTCTAATAACTTTGGCGTTTGTGGACAGAATCGGCTGAAATTTTCAGGAAAATGGCACATTTTGTTTCTGAGCAGCCCATGAAAATTTGGGGGGGTTTCATCAAGGGGGGGCCGAGAAAAAAGGGGGGTCCCAAAACGCGTTTTTCCGATGTTAATTTCCATAGGGCGGTTGGACTCACTTTTTTTTTTTTTTGTTCAAATCTGTTTTTATTGTGAACACAGCGATAAGCCTACAACCCCTTTCCGGAGCCGGCCGCGCATAGAAGAGCCAGTAGGTAGAACTTGACAGGGGAGATGGAGTCATTAACACAGCGCCCTGCCTACAACCCCCGGGGGGGGGGGGGCGGCCGCGTGGCTTAGGGGGAAGCATAGCAAGAGGCGGACATAAGCTGGCAATGCGTCGTTGCGTGGGGTAGGCATGCATGTGAGGAACAGCAATGGTGTCACATTTTCAACAGGCCCAACAGGGACCTAACTGCCCCAAAGAGGGGTGGAAGCCAGAGTGGCAAGTAGGAAGGAAGTAAAGTCAGGAAAGGAGCTAGCAGTGACAAGATGAAGAGGAGGTAAAGGGGGCGCACCCGTGGTCACAAACAAGGAGTGCAAAGCACAAAGCGGCGCTGGGACTAGCGGTCAAAAGTCTAGTCTGCTGGGGTCGGCAGGGATGAGGGCGTCCTCGAACAATTGCAGAGCGCGGAGTCTGGGAGGCATGTGGCGGGCATAGCTAACCGAGCACAAGAGGCGCACCAGGGGTTCCCACACTGCCTTGAAGCGCACCCCCCTGAATTGTATCCGCGCTGTGAGTAGTTCCATAGTCAGGACCTGCCAGAGGCGCACAAACCAGGATGCTATCGGCGGCGCCTCTGCTCGCTTCCAGTATAGGGCAATGAGCTGTTTGGCAGCACCTAACATGTGAAGGGTGAGGATCCAGTCGCTGCGCGTGAGGGCCCTAAGTGTGGGGGGTCGGATGCCCAGTAGGAGTGTGCAAATCTCTTCAGGGAGGGGGAAACCCAAGACCTTCTTGATGTGACTGAGGACTTCCTTCCAAAAGACAGCGAGGGCAGGGCAGGACCACCAGATGTGTATGAAGTCGCCAGTCGCAGTGCCACACCTCCAGCACAACGGCGAGGAAGCGGGGAACATTTTGCTGAGTCGCAGGGGGGTGTAGTACCATTGTGTCAGCATTTTGTAAGCGTTTTCCCTTTGCGGGATGCTGGGGTAGGTTTTGGGGATGTCGTTCCAAAGCCGAGTCCATTGAGAGGGCGTGATGTCAGCGCCCGTCGCCGATTGCCACTGTTTCTGATAGGGGTGTGCAGGTGGGGCGTTGCAAGATGTTGTATATCTGGGAGATGAGCCGTTTCAGCCCCCCGAGGGATCGTGCCAGGTTCTCAAAGGGGGTGTATGGCCTAGTAGCAGCTTGGTACATGTCCTCCCCCGAGGTCCAGTGGCGCAGCTGTGTGTATTGTAAGTGGGCGGTGGGGGGGAGCCTAAATTCCTCCCTGCAGTCTAGCCATGTTTTAGGCGATCCGCAAAGAAAGAGGTCTCCCGCAACTCTGCAGTCGCCTTGCGTCCAGCTCTCAAAAGCTCGGGTCCGGGCGGCTGGGGGGAAGTGTGGGTTACCCGCAATGGGAGTATGCAGAGAGGGAAACGTAGTGAGACCCTTGGCTACTGCCACCCTGTCCCATACCTCAAGAACCGTCCTCGTGGGGACCGCAAGATATGCACTTCTAGAGCGCGCCACTCGCGGGAGCCAAGGCAGGTCCCATATGGTGCGCCCCGTGACCGATCGGTCCATGTGGAACCAGTGCTTGTCGCTTTCGCGTGCACCCCATTCGATCACGTACCGGAGGTGTGACGCCCAATAGTAGTGGAGGAGATTCGGGCAGGCAAGACCGCCCCTGTCTCTCGGTTCCATCAGGACTTTCTGCGAGAACCGGGGTTTTTTGCCCCCCCATATGAAGGACGTGAGGTCGCGTTGAAGGTTTCTGATGCAGTGGATCGGGATCGGGGTGGGAAGGCACTGGAAGACATACAGAATGCGGGGAAGGACGGACATCTTGACAGCGTTGAGCCGCCCCAGCCAGGAGACCATCAAGGGTTTCCATTTCCGCAGGTCAGCCAGGACTTCCTTGCGGCAAGAGGCCCAATTCCTCGAGGACCACGAGTCAAGATGGGGCGCGAGATCCAGGCCCAGGTATTGAATGTGGCTGTCTGCCCAGCGATAGGGCGTGACCCCCTGCAGGAAATAGATCTCCTCGCCGGGGATGGTAAGGTTAAGTGCCCAAGACTTAGCATGATTGATTTTAAGGCCGGACGCTTGTTCGAACAGGGAGAGGGCTTCGTGCACCGCTGGGAAGGAGACCCGAGGGTTCGTAAGAGTAAGAATCAGGTCGTCGGCGAAGAGCGCTACCTTATTCATGCGCCCTCCATGGGGGACACCATGAATATCGGGGGTACGCCTAATCAGCTCCGCCAGTGGCTCCACCGCAAGGGCGAACAAGAGCGGCGACAGTGGGCACCCCTGTCTCGTACCCCTGTGGACCGAAAGTGGCGATGTCAATTGGCCATTGACCCGAATCCGGGCATGCGGTCCCAGGTAGGGGGCCATGCACCTGGAGATCATAATAGGGCCAAGACCTAGTCTCTTGAGGACCGCCCGGAGGAAGGTCCAATCGATCCGGTCGAAGGCTTTTTCTGCGTCCAGCGAGAGGAGACAGGCCGGTATCTTCCAATGGTGCACCTTTCCCACCAAGTGCGCCAGCCTGCGGACATTGTCAGCTCCCTGGCGGTCTCGGATAAATCCCACCTGGTCCGGGTTCACCAGGCCCGGCATGTGTGGGTCAAGACGTTTGGCCAAAACCTTGGTATAAATCTTTAGATCAGTGTTAAGGAGGGCGATGGGGCGGTAGGAGGCGCACAGGTCCGGGTCTTTCCCAGGTTTGGGGATCAGGGCTATTTCCGCCAGACCCATGTCAGGGGAGGGGCCGACGGCGTCAGAAAAGGAGCTGTATAGTCGCAGCAGATGCGGGCGGAGTTGGGTCAAGAACAGACGATAGAAGGCCAACGGTAGGCCGTCTGGCCCCGGGGTTTTCCCCACGGGGAGATCCTTAACAGCCTCCGTTATTTCCTCCTCCTGTAAGGGGCTCTCCAGCGAGGCCGCACACGCCGGGGACAGGGTAGACCCCCCGTAGTCTGCGAGGACGGCCTCACGGGCCTCCGGGGAGGTGGGTTCCTCGGCATATAGGGAGGAGTAGTAAGCAACGAAGGCGGCCTGCTTGGCCTTCTCAGAGGTGGCGCAAGTGCCGTCCTGCTGCTTGACGTTGGCGATGTGGGCTCTAGCGGTGCGTGCCCGCAGCCTGCCGGCCAGTAGGCGGCCAACCTTGTCCCCACCCTCGTAGTACCGTTGCTTGAGTGCTAGCAGGGAGTGCTCCGCCTTGTTGGTGCGCAGGGTGCGGAGTTGCCCCCGTAGGTTAGCTAGAGCTCTCTTCGACGCCCGCGAGGGGGAAGTCCGGTCCCGGGCCTCCGCAAGCTTGATTTCGCTAGCCAGGTCGGTTTCCATCTTGGACTCCGCCCTCCTCCGCGCCGCCGCCAGGGAGGTGATGTGACCCCGAATGGTGGCCTTGAAGGCGTCCCAGACCGTCTGAAACGGCAGTTCGGGGGTGTCGTTAACGGCGAAATACGAGTCTATGGCGTCACGGATGCTGGCGACGTCGTCCGGGTCCCGAAGGATCCTCGGGGGGAGCGTCCAACGGCGTTCACGAACGGCTTGGGACAAGGGGTCCTGCAGTAGGAGCTCCACGTGAGCGTGGTCTGACAGGGAGATGTCGGAGATAGTAGAAGCCAAGGAGTCTCGGGCCACCTCAAGGGAGGCGAAGAGATAGTCGATTCGGGAGTATGTCCTATGTGAGTGCGAGTAGAAGGAGTAGTCCCGGGTCCCCGGATTGTGGTAGCGCCACACATCCACAAGTCCCAGGTCCTTTAGCTGTGATTTAAGAGTGGAAGACATTGCACCCGCTCCATTAAAGGGGGCTCCCGCCCGATCTAGCTCGGGGTCCCAAACAAGATTGAAGTCGCCGCCCAGGATCACATTACTATCGCCCGACAGAAACTGCTCCCGCAGGAGTGTCTGGAGGTATTTGTCCTGCGACTGGTTGGGAGCATAGACACACCCAAGCGTGAACTGCGCACGGCCCAGCTGCACCGTGGCTCGGAGGAAGCGCCCGTCAGCACTTTTGAAAGGTTTCACGGATCCCCGCCTAATGCCAGCCCTGCATAGGATTGCCACCCCCGCTGTCTTGGTGTCAGAGGATGCCCAGAATTGTGTAGGGTATCTAGGGTGGGCCATGCGTTTGGTGTCTCCCCTGAGAAGATGCGTCTCCTGAAGGAGGATAACGTCAGGGGCGTGATGTAGGAGGTAGCGCCATACCTGCTGCCGCTTGTTGGGGGAGTTGAGCCCTTTGACGTTAAGAGATAGGACTTTCAAGGGTGAAGGGATGTTCGCTGTCATAGCATTAAGGGGGAGTGAAGTCGCGCATAACCCAGTGTAGCAGACCCTCCCGTCGACAATACCGCGGCAGCCGCTTCTCGCCCCCAGCGCAGTAGCCCCCGCAGAACCCACCCCTCCACCCCACCGCAGGCGCGAAAGGGGTAGTATAAAAGTGAAGTAGGAAGAGAAAGGCGAGAAAAGAGAAGAAAGGCACAAAAAAGAGGTCGAACCAAAACAGGCCAACAGGGCCAGCATACAATGTCCCAGGTACCGAACATCCTCTACCCGAGGGTTTGGATGAATCCAGGATGTCACTTCCTACAGGACAAGGGGAGGAAGTGGAGATCTGGGCAAGTAGAGTGGAATTAAATCGTCTCAGAGCCCGTCCACCCCGCTGCTCAGAGGTAGTCCGGGGGTGTGTCAGGCTGCAGGGCCACTCGGTCCGTTTAGGCGCCAGTGGGGCGCAGGGGCTCTGCGGTGAAGTCCATGACCTGAGGGAGGCAAAGGGCGTCGCCTTCACCACGAACATTGGGGACAGGCCTTCATGGAGCAGGGAGACACGCTGAAGTGTCTAGAAGGTGAGTGTGTGTACGGGGCAGCTGGAGTCACAGTGGCAACGCTCAGTGGGCATCCGGAGTCGAGGGGCGATCCCCACCCTCAGATCCTGAAGCAGGGGGCTGGGAGGCTCGCTCCTCGCGGTCGCCCTCGAGGGAGCGGATGTGGGCAATGATGTCCTGCTTAGTTTGCGAGGTAGAGAGTGCGTCCACCGGGGGGGAACGCCGTCGTCTGCGCACAGTGGACCATTCAGAGCGTGGAGGAGCCTTCTCCGAGGGGGGAGGACGCGTCGGGCTATGATCTGGTGACTCCGGCATGTCCAGCAGTTGTGCCGCCTCTCGGTAGGATCTAAGTGATCTGCGCTTGCCTTCCCACCTGAAGATGAGTGCAAAGGGATGCCCCCACTGGTAAGAGATGTTGAGGGTCCGGAGCTTCTCTGTGATCGGGCGGAAGACTCGCCGTCTGTGGAGTGTGGTGGGGGCCAGGTCCTGGAAGATCTGAATCTTGTGGCTCTCGTAGCGCAGGTCCGGGTTATCCCTAGCCGCCTTCAAGATGGCCTCCTTCTCGGTGAAGTAGTGGAGCCTGGTGACGATGTCGGGCAGGAGACCCGCTTTTCCCCCCGCTCCGAAGACACGGTGTGCGCGGTCCAGGCGCGGTGGGGGGGCATCCTCTTCGCCCCACACCGCTTGCAAGAGTAGAGCCACATAGGCCATGGTATTAGTCCCCTCTTCTCCGAGTGGCACACCCCGTATGCGGAGGTTGTTGCGGCATCCCCTGTTTTCCAAATCTTCCTGCTTGATCTGGAGCTGGATATGTTGTTCCTCGAGGGTCGCCACTCTCCGCCAAATCTGTTCTAGGTCCTCCGTGCGGGAGTCGACCGTTCTTTCCAGACCGTCGACGCGTTTGCCAAGGTCGGTGACTTCCTTGCGCATTTCTTTGACGCAGGTGTGGACCTCCGTCCTGAGGGACCCAATTTCAGTCTTCAGATCGGCCATAAAGGAGGTCATGAAGGCCTGTGTCACCGGTGGGGAGTCGGGTGGCGGTGGGGGCTTCCCCCCTGACGATGTCGATGATCCACCGGAGGGTGATGGCGAGCCCGCCTTACCCCACATAGAGGCTACCGACGCCCCTCTGGTCGTCGTGGGTGTGGGGTCTGGTTTATTCCCTTTGCCGCGGGTCATGGTCCACGTGGGCCGCACTCAAGTAGGGGAGGGCCAGGCCTTGGAGGGGCCGCCGGAGCTAGGGCGGGCAGCGCACCCGAGAAGGTGGGGCAGCGCGGAGGCAGGAGAAGTAGCAGAGAGGTGAGGACTGTAGAAGGGCCACAGCAGTCCGGTCCGGCGTCCGCAGGCGGGCGGCCTCTCGCAGTCTCGTGGTGTGGCTCAGTACCCCGGCGCCGCCCTGGTCAGGGCCTCCTCTCAGCGTCGTGCCCAGCCGGTCCCACCACAGCCGGCAGCAGGGTCGCCCAGTCCGGGGTCCGCCAGGCGCGGTAGGGTCGGGTCTTGGCGGCAAGGTGGCCAGGGGTCGGTTGCTGCAAGGCCGGGGCCCACCAGGGCTCAAGGGTCGTTAATGCACCGTGGTCAGCAGCGCGCCAGTCGCAGTCCACGTGTCCAGGGCGGCTGGGGGTGCTCAGGCTGGGTTCGTCGGCGCGTGGGGGTCAACCCACCGTCAGAGGTGGGGAGTGGCGGGGAGAGTAAGCGTCGGGCCCCCTCGGGGGATGGCAGGCGGGGGGGGCAGCGCGTGCAGCTCACCGTCTGGGCCCAGGACGGGCGATGGAGTCCCGACCAGGACTCGGGGGCCGCCGGCAGTTCCACAGGCCTGGGCCAGGCTGGGTCCGTCGGTGTGCGGAGGTCAACCCACCGTCAGAGGTGGGGAGTGGCGGGGAGAGCAAGCGTCAGGCCCCCTCGGGAGATGGCAGGTAGGGGGGGCAGCGCGTTCAGCTCACCGTCTGGGCCCAGGACGGGCGATGGAGTCCCGACCAAGACTCGGGGGCCGCCGGCAGTTCTACTGGTCCGGGCCTAGTTTTCCCGCCGAGACCGGGGGCTCAGGTAGGAGCGGCGTCCGGGCCGCCGCTGCGCCTCTCGCTGGTGGCAGCCCGGCAGTCCGGCTCAAGCAGCTCCGGCGCGGCTCCGCCGGCGGTAGGCTGGGTCCGCTGCTCCCGCACGGCCACAGGTGAGGCCAGGAGTGCTCCGGTGTCCCCTCCGGGTCGCAGTGTCGGTCCCCTCCCCAGGGGCTCGTCCCGGCACCACAGCAGCAGCCCCAGGGCAAGATGGCGGTCAGCGACCGTTGGTGCAAGTCCCGCCGGCTGGCGGTGTGGCTGCGGGGGCTTCCGCGGCCGCGTCTCTCCGTCCACGAGGGGCACCAGCAGGGACCTTGATGAGTGGGGGTCCCCCGGAGTGATCACCCCCCTGAGGACTATGCTGAAGCAGGCGAATTAAGCAGCGGGGCGGCGGAGCTCAAGTGAGACACGTCTGCTCACATCGCCGCCGTAGCCACGCCCCCCTGGACTCACTTTTAGCTCGAACGGCTGAATGGATTTGCACGAAACTTGGCAAAATTGTAGGGACTGTTAGCCCGATGTGCCTTTGCTAGGTCTCAATATATGTGCTCCAGTAGTTTTTGAGAAATTAACGTTTAAAACAAGATATATATCTGTAACAGCGCTCCAGGCTGCGCACCGGTTCGCTTACTTTTCGCGAAACGGAACTTTGCGTGCAGAAAGCTGATTGGCTCTCCGGTGTCTGTCAACATTCTAAACAGTCCGGAGCGGCCGCCATCTTATCTCTCGGTAGGATCGAGAGAGAAGAAGAGGTGAAAAACGAAGGGGGAATTTAATGAAAGGGGGCAAGGTATACCCCTCTTGACCCCCTAGGAATGTTGTTGGGGTTATTAAAGGGTCCCGTGGGGAAAATAAAAAAAAAAGATTTTTCACGGTAGAAGCGCTTCACGGGCCGCGAACTGGGCCGCAAACTGGTAGCGAAACGGGAATTCGCCATTTTGTGCTTCGTTAATTAAATTACTAGGTATAAGGGGGTGCGGGAGACGTATCCTAATCCCCTATGTTTCCTGAGGGTGGCTGAGGAGGCTCATATATGTTGATACATCTCTTCCAGCGGCTGTGCGTGAGCTTTTTTTTTTTTTGCTGCGTGACAGTCTGGAGCGGCCGCCATCTTATCTTTCGGTAGGATCGAGAGAGAAGAAGAGGTGAAAAACGAAGGGAGAATTTAATGAAAGGGGGCAAGGTATACCCCTCTTGACCCCCTAGGAATGTTGTTGGGGTTATTAAAGGGTCCCGTGGGGAAAATAAAAAAAAAAAAGATTTTTCACGGTAGAAGCGCTTCACGGGCCGCGAACTGGGCCGCAAACTGGTAGCGAAACGGGAATTCGCCATTTTGTGCTTCGTTAATTAAATTACTAGGTATAAGGGGGTGCGGGAGACGAATCCTAATCCCCTATGTTTCCTGAGGGTGGCTGAGGAGGCTCATATATGTTGATACATCTCTTCCAGCGGCTGCGCCATCTTGCCTTTTTTCCAATGCCACAATTTTGTCGTGCACGGCAGCCATTTTAGATGCCAGGCTGGTCCCAGGCTATCACCTACCCCTGCGGATGTAGTTCATGGCCCCAGCTGTAGAGAATCCAGACATGCCAACCCTCCCGATTCAGGCGTGAGACTACTGATTTTAGTGCTAGTCTCCCGCCTCCCGATTTCTGCAAGCAAAAACCCGGGGGCATATTACGAACAACTAGCGATAATTTTTGTCTCTAACTTGTTTAGAGACAAAAATTATCGCCGCACATCGGCGATTTTTATCGCAGATAAACCTTGCTATTATCGCAGAAAAGTCAGCGATATTCATGTATTATCGAGCAAATGCTCTTAGCCATGTTATCCACCTCCCATTGGATAACATGGCTAAGAACTGCTCAGGGCAGGTGTTAGCTTTTGGAGATATTCGCGCTTAGCGCGAATATCTCCAAAAGTTGGTAATAGGAGATAGCGATGTTAGGGACTGTTTCCAGTCGCTAACATCTTGGCACGCCCACTTTGCATGTCATTAGTGATAAGTATCACTGACATGCAAAGCGGGGCCCAAGATGGTCGCTATCTCCTTTTAGCTGTCACTAACTGGTGTTAGCGACAACTTGGTAATAGGGAGATAATTTTATCTCCGCTTTCATGGCTTTTAAAACCAAAAAAGCGGCGATAAACCCCCTTGATAATATGCCCCACGATTCCTCGGGGGTTTCAGCTGACAGGGCTTGGTATTGTGTTACGTGGTAATTTTTCCAGGAAACGTCAGAGGTTCGATGCAGGGGTTCTAGAAGAGGTGATAAACCATTTAAGCCTCATGAACAAGCGCATGGTCTTTTAAAGATTTGTGAAGTACTCGGGGCGGCTGTGTGTGTGTGCTCTGCCAGCGGGGGGGCACTGCCAGCAACTTGCCAGGTCAGGTAGTGTTCAACACGTGCATCACCCTTTCTCTGCCTGCTATTGCGCTCCATGCTTCGGAAAGGTAAGAAAAAGAACGTGCATTTGAGTTTGAAATGTCCGATCCTGCAGCAGCACACTTCCAAAGCCCACACATGACAATAACCCGATTCAAGGCCCCATTCACCCGTTTAAAAAAAAATATATAACACTCCAACAAAGTAAGATTATAAAACTTTATTAACTTTTAAATATAATGAACGGAACAAAAACTGTAAAAACATTTAAACATTTTTCACCCAAAAAAGCAACAATGGTCAGAAGCTGTTTTTTGTGCGAATAGTCCCAAGGCAGCACAACGTGCTGAGTTCTGCACGGCACCCAGGTGATGTCGCCTGGGTGCCGCACTGGTTTTGGGATCCTACAATGCTGCTCCGAAAATTGGCGTGGGGCGTCCCGGGTGGTGCGGGGGGAGGCTTTGTCAGTAGCGGTCTGTTGTGCGAATAGTCCCAAGGCAGCAGAACGCGCTGAGATGTTGATGGCACCCAGGTGATGTCCAGTAAACTGCCGCACTGGTTTTGGTATCCTACAATGCTGCTCCGAAAATTAGCGTGGGGCGGCCCGGGGGGGGGGGAGGGCGTGGGGGAGGCGGCGTGAACGGGCCTCCCCAGGTGGCGGCCATCCAGCTGAGTTGCGCCCGCTCTTGCGGCTACAGCGTCTCGCTCACCATGTTGTTGAGTTGCTCCCACTCTTGCAGTGCAGCGATAGGCGGCTGCCACATGACTCTTAAAATGGCGGACGGCTCTTCGGTTTTGGGCCTGGTCCACTGAAATGGCCCTGGGACACCTTGGAACTCGGACGCTTGCCTGCTAGGGCTCGGGCTCCATTCTCGAAAAGCGTCCCCTCAGCCGTGAAGATTCTACAAAAGTCTTGGGGGCCCCCGACTCCCGCAGGATTCCGGTGGGGAGCGGCTGCCATGATTGCTCGCGGAATGACCACGACGGAGCCACGAGATGGTGGTGCTCTCATGCTGACGCCAGCTTCAGTCTGAATGATCCAGAA
The DNA here is from genome assembly GCF_964263255.1 of Lissotriton vulgaris. NCBI lineage: Eukaryota > Metazoa > Chordata > Amphibia > Caudata > Salamandridae > Lissotriton > Lissotriton vulgaris. The sequence goes on from NC_141689.1 coordinate 1,784,713,958, forward strand.
ACAAGGTGGGGCTTTCATCGTTTGGGAAAAAAAAATGTTCTAAACCAATGAAAAGTGTTATTTTTAGGTCATATGACCAAGCCTTCCATCTTTAGGAAACCAAAAGTAAAATAAACCAATGAAAAGTTTTATAAACAAGTCACATGACCTGTTATGCGGCATAGGGCTACAAAAAGCGTAGAAAATCCGTTGGCACGTGAGGCGGCGTCAGTAGCGGACCGATGTGCGAATAGGCCGAAGGCAGCACAACGCGTCGAGATCCGGATGGCACCGAGGTGGTGTCCAGCAAATTGCCGCACTGGTGTGGCCATCCTACAATGCTGCGCCGAAAGACGGCGTGTCCAGCTGAGTTGCGGTCACTCTTGCGGTACAGTGACTCGAACGCGCCGAGATCCGGATGGCACCGAGGTGGTGTCCAGCAAGTTGCCGCACTGGTGTGGCCATCCTACAATGCTGCGCCGAAAGACGGCGTGTCCAGCTGAGTTGCGGTCACTCTTGCGGTACAGTGACTCGAACGCGCCGAGATCCGGATGGCACCGAGGTGGTGTCCAGCAAGTTGCCTTACTGGTGTGGCCATCCTACAATGCTGCGCCGAAAGACGGCGTGTCCAGCTGAGTTCCGGTCACTCTTGCGGTACAGTGAGTCGAACGCGCCGAGATCCGGATGGCACCGAGGTTGTGTCCAGCAAGTTGCCGCACTGGTGTGGCCATCCTACAATGCTGCGCCGAAAGTCGGCGTGGGGTGCCCCGTTGGCTTATGAGGTGATGTCAGTAGTGGACCGATGTGTGAATAGGTCGGAACCAGCACAAGGTGCCAAGATCCGAATGGCAAGTCCTGGATGTTGAGTGCCATAGTTGAGAGTTCTGAGCAGTGCTTGTAAGACTGTCTGAAGCTTATTTGCACCTGCTGCAGCTTCACTATTGCCCTGGTGTGGCCAAAGGTCGCACATAACATAGGCGGCCGGCTCCCGAGGTCCGGCGGAACTTTTTTCCTTTTCCTTTCTGCTTCTTTTCCTACAATCCGTTTCATCTGAAGACACGAACAGGTCCCCGAATGTGTGCAGGGGGACGCTATTGATTGAATGAAAATGGCGGCTTGACACAAAGCTGACTCAAGCGTTGCTGTTGATGCTATACAGACAAAAATTGGTTTTCAGTTTGTACATTCTTCAGGATTTTTTTTCCATCCAAGTCTGATTGAGAGTTTGTAGAAAAATGGCTTCAGATTTTCCACATACTACTCTTCAACATTCTTCCTAAATGTAACAATGTGAAACTCACTAGGAGAACGGCTGTTTCTGTTTCCTTTCAAAATGCTGCCAACAATATTTTCTGAATGGAAGACACCATCTTGTAGCATAAAGGGCCGAAAGGGGTTCTGGTCTGGCCGATGGTTGGTGAAGACATTTTGACTATATCTTGGACCTGCCCGGACTCGCCCAAAATGGCGCCGGTATAAATGGGACTCGTAACTCATTGTTGTGTACTAGTTGAACAACCTTGATATCATGAGATATGAATGCAGTTTTGATGCTCATGGCGGGCGGGGACGAGAATTGATTGAATATTTCGACATCCCTATTGATATTAAGTTCTGATGTGTTATTGATTACTGTACTATTGAAAGTTCGAATTAACGTCCCCCATGGTACTTGCACGCAAATGTATATCTAGATGACTTTTTTGTAAGTGGCCCTGTCGTATTTTAATTACAAAATGTACGTCCACCGATTCCGCAACTGTTAGACACCTTAGTTCTTGCAACCTAATGGCCCGCTCGTTACGTTCCTCTACAATGTAAATGTCTCCTCATCATATACGATTCCAGTTTGCTCCGTGGCCGGCCCACGTGGTTATAGGCCCGTATTTGTATACTGACATTTTCACAATAAAGGTTTTTAAAACAAAACATGGTAGTAGTATTTACATTGGTAAAGTTTTTACTTTTAGTCACTGTTTTCGAATCAGTAAAAGGCAAGTGAAATAAAGTAGTCCAATTACATGACGGATAAAAGGTATAATATGTAGGAACGCAGTAAAGATAAATGGTCAAGGGCAGTTGTGTTTTTCACTCCTGCAACATAAAGTGATCGATAAGAATCTGATATTCAGGCGTTTCAGCGACTGAGACAGCAGGCCGAGCCTCTTTTGCTCAGCGGCTCCGTCATGGGACGAAGAAACGCCCTTTTTCTCGAAAAAGGAATATATTTTACTTGCAGGACAGTTGTAAATTTTCCGGGAAAGTACATTAGCCTGGAATATTATAACCTATATGTTTAAAAAAAATAATGTTCGAAAACAATAAAAAGCGTAATTTTTAGGTCATATGACCAAGCTTTTCATCATTAAAATAACAAAAGTAAAATGAACCAATGAAAAGTTTTATTAACAAGTCACATGACCTGTTATGCTTACGTTGCGCGCTGCGCGCCGCGCCCCGGATCACTTCCGGGTGCGCTAACGCGGCGTGTCATATAACGCATTACGCGACAACGTACGTCAAGAATATAGTCAAAATGTCTCCACCAACCAGCGTTCGGAACACAACCCCTTTCAGCAGTCCAAAAAGTTCTGTTAAATGACAACAGAGGGGACAGGCAACAAGAACCATCAGTCAAAGAGGGGAGGGCAAGTTCTTCTCTTCCGGGTCATGTTGGGGCGCTACCGGAACTGATCGAATTGGTAGTCTACAGTGTTTCTGGATGTTTCAGACTAAAGCTGGCGTCAGCATGAGAGCACTACCATCTCGTAGCTCCGTCGTGGCCATTCCACGAGCAGACATGGCAGCCGCTCCCCACCAGAAGCCTGCGGGAGTCGGGGGCCCCCAAGACTTTTGTAGAATCTTCACGGCTGAGGGGACGCTTTCGAGAATGGACCCAAGCCCTATCAGGGAAGCTTCCGAGTTCCAAGGTGTCCCAGGGCCATTTTAGTGGTCCAGGCCCAAAACCGAAGAGCCAGCCGCCATTTTGAGAGTACTGTGGCAGCCGCCTATCGCTGCACCGCAAGAGCGGGAGCAACTTAACTACATGGTGAGCGAGACGCTGTAGTAGCAAGAGCGGGCGGTAAACAGCTGAATGGCGGAAGATGCACAGTGTAGCAAAAGCGGGCGGAATGGCAACTAAAACGGTAAAGGGGCGCCCCACTACAGCGTGTCTTCAGGTGAAACGGATTGTGGGACAAAGTCCAGAATAGAAGAGTCATCAAAAGGCAAAAAGTTCCGCCGGACCCCGGGAGCCGGCCGCCTATGTCGGGGGCGATCTCAGGCTACACCAGTGCTATAAGACTTGGGGAGGGGGTCGGAGCCAAGCGTCTTCTCCGAGTCCATGCCATCACACCGTCCCTCGGGGGCCTCCGTCAAGCGGTTTAGGGAGGTACCATATAACATTGTTTTCAAATGCAGTCAGGTCCACAAACGACCCTCACTTACTTTGAGAATAGTGAAGCTGCAGTAGGTGGAAATAAGCTTCAGACAGTCTTACAAGCACTGCTTTTGTAACCATTTTTTGTTTTTTTGGTATTTTTGCACAGTTTTATATATTTTTTTTGTTTTTGATGGAGGGGAAACAACAAAGCACAGGCATTGAAAAAGGCTCAAACTCAGAACTCTGAACTATGGCACCCAACATCCAGGACTTGCCATCCGGATCTTGGCGCCTTGTGCTGCTTTCGACCTATTCACACATCGGTCCACTACTGACATCATCTTATAAACCAATGTTATGTAAATAGTTATTTAATAAAATGTTTTACCCTGTTTCTTTGCTGGTGTGTTGTCTATATTTTTAATATTTGCATAGGGTTTGTCGTTATTTTGGGCGGGATGGGTGATGGAGCCGAGCTGTCTTGCAGCCCTCATGGTGTGGAGCTCAGTTCATCTCACTATTTTCGTATTTCTCATGAAGGGTTGTTTATAATATTTCTATTTTAGCGAGGTCAAAAAAAGATCCAATTAGTGGCGTACTGATTTTGCTCAATTACTTTTATTTTTTTACACGATTTTTCCCGATCTGCAAAGACTAAACAGAGTATTGCGACTTTGTGCTTGTTTGTAAATAGAGAATGAACCAAAGAGAATCAATTGTAAAACAGTAAATGCTTGGATAATAATCAATCAAATGGAGAGACAAGCAGGCAGGATGGATTACAACGGGGGTAAAGGCCTGCGTTAACTACTCTTCAGTATCTGCAAAGAGAGAGTACTACTAAGAGAAAAGAGGGGAGGGGGGCAGCGTTCAAAGCACATCAGTGTGCATAAACACGAAAAAGTTCTTATCTATCACGTACTTGACATTTTAAAGCTTTTCATATTTGCTATTAAAAAACCATTGAAATTCACTGAAAAAACCATAGGTTATAGTCGATATATAGTTAGGAATTTGCATTTACAAAACCTTGAAAATTCAATGAAAAAACCATTGGTTTTAGGCCATATATAGTTAGGGATTTGCATTTACAAAACCTTATTTTACTCGCATAAAACCATTGAAATTCCATATATAGTTAGATGCGCTAACTATATATCGCGCACCCGCAATCCACTGCTGATGATGTCACATATTACATCATTCATGACATGGTCAGTGACATCACTGATGACATCACTGATGACAACATCCAGTGACTATGTTTCTGTAAAGTTTAAATATGTTTTACATATTGAAGAATGAGTGGAGGTATAAGTGTCTGGATGAAGAATTTAGTAGGTGCATGACTGACTGTATGAAAGAGTGATTAAATGTGTCTCACTGACACTGTCTTCACCAGTGTGTGATCCATTTATGGTGTAATTTATAATTCACACCTCAATATATTATATAGCCTAGGGATAGAGGGTTAGCGGTTTAGTGAATGGATGGGAACAGGGAGTTGGGGAAAAGTGTGAGAAAGATAAACACTTTAAAAACAACAATATTCATAACAGTGATGAGCAGCATCATCAAATTTGTCATGGAAGGAAATGAAGGAAAGACACGGTTCAGTTAAATGCTTTGCAAACCCCCTTCCACCAAAGAGAACTAAGTTATATCTAAATGTTCTGCTGTCTAGGTTTGAAAAATACAAATTCTAGAGGTGTGAACCAATGCAGTTCTAAAAATTATGATTGCTAAAAGAAAAATGATACTATATAAATAAATGCCATATTGGGACAGTGCATCTGCATTCTTCTGAGAACGTCCATCTTGGGTGCCTAGCTGAACCTGTCCGGCAAAGGTAAGCAGGACTGTTATTGAGGTTTTTGCTTTCGTGCAGGAGAAGAGAAGGGCTGAGGCTCGTAAAACAGAAACCATATTGGAGATTCAAGGAGGACAGAAGATAAGCTTCATGAGGAGGGGCAAGAGTATAGGCTGATGCAATCATTCATTATGACTCCAGTGTAAAGCAATTTTACAACCAATTCCAGACAAGTAGCTGCATCTACCTGGCTGATTAATCTCACAACTGACATAACATTTAGCTGATTGCGTCCATCATGTGATGATATGACATTCCATGTCTGTCCCCAGTTACAGGTTATATCTCAACCATAATCAAATAATAAAGGAGCTTGACATTTCAGCAAGCATACATACTCAGAAGCATTTCCAAAGTCAATGCACATCTCTCCAGTCCACACAGCTGAGTATAACTTTTAGTCATCATCCTGCTGGTTTCCATTTGGAGTCAATAACTTCCTTCTGCTAGCTTACTCCCGACTCCCAGTAATGAATCAGCTCAACTCTATCCTGACCCTAATGAGAAGTACAGACCTGTAGTGCACTGCTGTTGATGAACAAGAAGAGAAAATGAATTGGAGCATGTTGTGCAGATTTGTATTTGTTACCTAAGCTGACTGGTAGGGTCTATAAAGAACAAGAAAAAAAAGTACAGCCAGGAGTAAATCTAGCTGATGATCAAGTTACCAAATTAGGTGGACACCCAACCTGGCTGCCACCCCATGAATCATCAATCATGACTCACACTCACTGAAAATTATATCACTCATTGGTGCAGTAGTTACCTGTTCCAATCCCAGCCTGGTCTTACACAATTGTCAAATTGCATCTCCCCTTTTCCCATGGAATCGACACATTTGCAGTCTTGTAAATTAAATGATCTTTACTGGGGCAGCCTGCTAGAGAATGACAAGATGAGTGGATAGGCAGGGATGAAGGCATACTTTGTCTCTAATTTCCTTGAAGGGAATTTCAATCCGGCCATGGATGTGCCTAAATGTTGGGGCTGATAAGTCAGACACAAACAAAATATATAATGTTCCTCTAGCCATATTCATTTTTTGCGGGACAAAATAGTTTGACAATAATTTAAATGTTCTATGGTAACCTACTAAGTCAGAGAAGTAGAGTTTGCCCTCAAACACAGGGGGTACTCCCAGAAGTTGTTTAGTTTACACACATGAGTCTTTTCAATTGCCCTCATACTCCTCCTGTGGCGTTTCAGGAACAGTGTAATGGTGTGGTATGAAGTTTTGGTTCATTTTAATCATGGTTGATCTCTCCACGTTTTGAGGCGAGAGACTGGTCCTTCTAACTGTCACATCAGCTCCAGCTGCATTGAACAAACGCCCAAGCAGACACACTGGTTGTGAGAAAGTCACTATTTTTGCCCTGATCACCCCATTGTTTGGCTGTCGCTATTGGTTACTGACTCAGACAAAAACAGGGTGAAGTCAGTGGATTCCACAAGGTCTACTGGAAGGAGGGAATCCTTTATACTGAGGCCATGGACCTCTAAGGAGAGGCAACTAGGAGAGTGTTGGTCCCGCAGTTGTAAAGAGTTTCTCCTCACCTTAAGCTATGGCATTCCATAGGCAGGACATTTGGGACAGACCAACACATGGAATAGGTTGGTTAACCCTTTTTATTGTCCCAACATGTATGCCAAAGTCAAGGAATTATGTAGCTCCTGTGCAACCTGTCAAGCCAGTGGCAAGATGAGGGCAAGCAAAATGCCCCCTTGATACCACTGCCAGTGGCTGGGACTCCCCTTGACATGGTGGGGATTGACACTGTTGGTCCCATAGTCCCACCGACTGCCTCAGGTAATAGGTATATCTTGGTGGGAATGGACCATGCCACCATTTATCAATAGGCAATACCTCTCAGGAGAGACACTGCACCCACAGTGGCTAGGGCCATACTTTATGTGTCAATCAGAGTGGGTTTCCCTCGGAAGATGGTTTCAGATAGGAGAACAGACTTTATTTATGCCAATCTGAAGGTGATGTGGGATGAATGTGGTGTTACCTACAAGTGAAGGACTGGGTTCTTTTGGACCCAGCGGTGCCAGGGCACAACACCTGAAACCTTCGTGGGTAACCTGCTCCGGCGTACAAGTCACAGAGACACGGGACACTTCCTTCGGCGTCAAAGAGTCAAGGTTTATTTACTGCAGGGAACACAGAAGTCACGACAAGTACAACACGTGCAACTTGGGGAGACTGCTTCAAATTGGTTTTGTGGATCGCTCCTTTTATACAGTTTTTACCCATAGGCTAACATTGAACACAAAGGTTTACAACTCAGTTCCCACATCTAGCTCCCAGAGGGGTCGCTTTGGTCGCTTTGAAACATACAAGGTCCGGAACATAAGTGCGGAAACATTTGGCGGTTCCCAACTGTAAAAACCCATCTTCCCACCATTAGCAAATTCCAATCAGCAGTAAAGTGGATCGAAACAGGAACGAAGACAGGTGCAGAGGAAGACGGAGACAGTGGGGAGATCGGAAAGGGTGTAAAAGGGGAGGTGTCGGGAGGCACGAGATACAGGCATCAAAGGGACGTGCCTAATGAGATGCACGGCTGAGACAATAAGTCCGTGCGGCAAGATGAGCCTCGAGCGGCGCCACCTGCCTTACAGTAGCAACCCCCTTGTCATAAAGACACTTTCAAAGGACATGTGTCTTCCGCAAATATCTTGGGAGTCCCAGGGTCGCGAAGCGGACAGCGTCCGTTCGCTGACTACTTGAGGGCAAGAGACAAAATGGATGCCGTATCTAAGATGGAACCCGTGGGTACAGATGAGAAGCCCACGTAACAAACGAACGGTTTAAGTTAGCACAGCGAAACTGCGCACACTTACTAAACTCGTCATTTGCGGTTCATAGATACTAGACTCGACCATATTCGTGCGAGTCAAAAACACCACTTACAATTGTCACGGAACCTCAGACGCTCCTTTTGCCCTCATGTAGGCAAGCACTAATCGGAATCATATTCGATATTCATCAGACCATCAAGATGTCGTTGTAGCATAGCTCTGTCCGACCGAGTCCCCTTGGTAACAGGTGGTTGTCTCATACACGTTGTAGCCCAGAGGCCACATAAGGCAGGACCACACTGCACACAAAGGCAACACGTGAACAGGAACACTACCACAACCCCGATGATCATCAGAATCTTCCAACCCCAAGTCGATACCAGGCCCCAAAACCAACCGAGTAACGTCCAATCCCCTACATCCACGTGTATGGATTCGGAGATCTTATGCAACTTCGAGATGGCTTGATAGACAGTAGGAGCATTATCAGGTATGAAAATGCAACAGCTCGAATGGATCACTTTACATACCCCACCGCGATCTGCCAAGACGACATCTAAAACCATACGGTTTTGCAACGTCATAAGTCTCTCCGCCTGAAGTTCTGTGGTGATATTACCAAGGGCACTGGCAGTAATGTTAGCTGTCGATTCTACCACTCGAGTCAAATGTCTCAGGTTCCTACTATTAACCATAGGTCCCCAAAACGGGAGGAAACCCTTGAAAAAGTCTCCTGCCTCTTGACCGGCAGTATCCTCTTCGCTAATTACGCCTCGTACAACTCTAGTCTTGTGGTAATCGGCATCTACAGTGAACGTCGGAGGCAACAGATTTGCAACAAAACATGAGCCCATGAAGTCTGAGGGCAACCATGTATATGCACGATCATGACAGATGAAGTACGTACCCTTGGCAGCCAGAAACACAGGGGTCGGGGACATTGGCAGAAGGTAACTTTCAGTGCAAGCACTTACTCCAAGTGAGGCTTGCGAACCACGACCCACAAGACAAAAATTACCAGTGTGGGGTACGACCCATATTGGAGACGAGCTTTTAAGCTGCTTTTCATTAGTGAACATACTATATTCCCCTCTACTCAGGACCCTATAGGCTTGTACCTCTTCTTTAGGGATGAGAAAAGCATCATGGATCTCATCTTCCAAATCCTGTATTGCCATCGATAGCACCCACTGATACGAGGTAGGACCAGGTTTGGGGGAACGTTCTGAAGAGGGGTGGAAACCTAGTGCGCTTCGAAGCATTGTTTGGTATGCTCGAGCTGACCCTTGGGAACTATACGGCAGTACCAGATATGGGATTCCCTTACCCGTAGTATGTGGCATCAACCCACACACCCAACAATTAGTAGTGTTAACCACTAACTGATGCTGATGGAGGAGCTGGATAAAGGAATTGTTGCGGAATTCCACACGTCTAGCCTGTTCGTGTTCCGGTAAAATATGAAAGGAATGAGGAGAAACAGTAGAAGTAATAGAAGTAAGGTTAGGGTAAGGAGTAGAAGTAGGGGTAGGAAGTAAAAAGTAAGACATAGCATAATACACCCCACCCGCCAAGAATGCAGAAGTAGTTAAAAACAGTACAAACAATTGGAATACAACACATTTAGTACGACTGAGTTTCTGCAGTTTGACTCTGTACGCCTGAGCTCCTTCCAAATCGTTCAGCTTCGAAAATGCCATTTCCCTACGACCGTCCGCAACGTTTCTTGACGCACTTCGTTCTGTGCAGCAATAGTCAATTCCCAGGAGTTCCTAGGAACCGACGGCCTTTAACCTAGCGTCAAGACCTACTGTCCAGAAGGAAGTACGCGCGCGGCCCTACGGCCCTCAATACACAATATGTATTTTATTTAGCACAAAATTTCAGCTGAGGAAGGAAAAAGATACAAGGGAGAAGCTTAATATATGTACAAAACAATTTTCAATGATACGAATTGTTCAAAGTTGATCAGGGGAAACGAGGATATTGCAGTTATCAGTTTCAGCAAAGCAAGAAAAAATTTATTTGTCCTTAGTATGAGAACGCAAAGAATATCGATGTTTCCCGGGACGTGTCTGCTCGTCGAACAAAGGATCCGTTGAAGAGACAGCGTCCTGTTGATCAATTGGTTGATTTGATCTTGAGTCTTTTGCTGACAATGTTCCAACAGTGGCTTTCTGCTGCGCTGAGTGTTCACCAACAAGCTGTGCGTCGCTAAAAGGTACAAACGCCGGCAATGTCTCTGCTTCTATTGACGCAATGCCTTTCCTCACCCACGGGTCTGCCGGCAAAGGAATAGGGACTCGTTTACAATGGGTAGCATGTACCCAATTCTTTCGCCCCTCAAGACGAACGGCAGTCCTCGTGGCCAGGAGCACCTGGTAAGGTCCAACAAAACGGGGGTCCAGATTCTTCTTGCGTGAGAAGTTACGGGTGACTACCCAATCACCCGGCTGGAGCTGGTGGCCTGGACCCTCCGTCTGCGTCGGCAAGGCGTCGTAAACCTGTTGATGAATTAATCTCAGTTTAGCAGTCAAGTCATGTAAGTAGTCAATCAACATCGGATACTCAAGATCAACGAATATTCCTGGCCTAGGAACCCCCCACACATTCGCAGGACGGCCGAACACTATTTCATAGGGACTAAGCCCTAGTCGGGAGTGTACAGTCGCCCTAGTTGACAGTAATGCTAGAGGCAAAGCGTCAGGCCACGAAAGTCTAGTCGTAGCCTGAATCTTCGCTAGTTTTAGTTTAAGGGTACCATTGTAACCTTCAACCAATCCAGCTGACTGGGGATGATTGGCGCTGTGGAATTTTTGATTAATTCCAAGGCCCTTACACACACTCTTCATCACACTTCCAACAAACTCACTTCCGTTATCTGACCACACGACTCTAGGCATTCCATACCGAGGAAAGTATTCCTTCAGTAGGATTTTCGCAGTAGACAAAGCAGTATTATCTTTGAGGGGATAGGCCTCGATCCATCGGGAGAATGCGCAAACCACAACCAAAACGTATTTCAGGTTATTGCATCGCTCCATATGGATGAAGTCCAATTGGATCACCTCAAAGGGATACGAAGGAGGAGCAAAACTGCCAGGGGGAGTTGGGGTTCCTTTGCCAGGATTGTACATTATACACACCATACAATTCTTCACCAAGCGTTCAGCACACTTCGTAATGCCATCATTCTTCCACACATCAGCCAACAGCTTGCAAATACCTTTCGCGCTAATATGTGCTAACCCATGTGCCATTGTCACAACGGCCAGTACATACGCATCAGGCAACATCCATCTTTTCTGATCTGACAAATCGATCCAGCAACCATTCGCATCCAACCTTCCCGTACTTTCTTTCCATTTCATCTTTTCAGTGTCGGTGGCCTCATTCTGAATTGCTTTCACACTCTCTATGGTATCCTCACACATACTCGACTCTGTAGGCCACCTAACCGAACTCGTCACATACATTCGAGTGCTAAGGTTCCGGGCAGTCTCCTTAGCAATCTCATCTGCAAACGCATTACCACGACCAACATCATCCGTCACTTTACGATGCGCACTACACTTAACAATTGCAACTTGAGCAGGCAAAATCAATGCATCCAAAAGATCGTTCACGAGCTGGCCATGCTGTATTTTCGTGCCATGCGACGTGAAGAAACCACGCTCTCGCCACAACCGTCCAAAGCTATGTGCTACACCGAAAGCGTACTGACTATCGGTGTACACATTCACACGTCTCCCTTTGGCTAATACACACGCTCTAGTAAGAGCAATCAGCTCTGCAGCTTGGGCAGAATTCTGATTCAATCTCGCAGTCTCAACAACCGTAGTCAACGTCACAACAGCATAAGCAGTAGTCACATCACCATTCGGCAATTTAAAACATGACCCATCCACATACAGGGTGCCGTCAGGGTCTTCCAATGGGGTGTTTTTAAGGTCCACTCGACCTTTTGTTTCCTCCTCTGTACGCAAGTAGCAGTCATGTTCTGCTACTTCATCTGACTCTGCACTAATCGGTAACAAAGTTGCCGGATTTAGGACATTACAACGTTTTATCTGAATGTGGCTTGCCAAGAGCGTCAATTCGTACCCAGATAACCTCGCACTCGTCAAGTGCTGAGTTTTCGTTCGATTCAAAAGAGTATCGACTGCATGCGGAACCATCACCGTAAGCATATTATCCATGACCAATCCTGCTGATTGTCGGATGGAGACCGCAGCTGCCGCAGTTGCTCTCAAACAACTCGGCAATGCTCTAGCTACTGGGTCTAAGGTCGAGGAAAAATATGCACATGGACGTTGCTTACCACCAAAAGGTTGCGTTAAGACACTCAACGCACAACCTTCCCTCTCGTGAACATATAACGTGAACGGCTTGCTGTAATCAGGGGTACCTAACACAGGAGCCGAACACAATGAATCACGTAATTCAGAAAAACTTTTCTGACATGCTTCCGTCCATGGTAAAGGAGTTGAAACATCCTTGCACGTAAGAGCCACCAATGGTTTCGCTAGCAATGAAAAATTTGGAATCCACTGCCTGCAGTACGACGTGATACCTAGAAAGGCACGCACATCTCTCTGGGTTTGCGGCACAGCCATTCGCGCAATCGCTGCAATTCTCTCTGGGGTCAATCTCCTTCCCTCCTTTGACAATAAGTGACCTAGGTAGGTTACTTCTTGACAACAATATTGGAGTTTAGAAGGTGACACCTTGTGATTTAACTCACAGAGATGTTGCAGCAACGATACCGTAGCAATTTTGCAAATGTCCTGAGTATCAGCAGCCACCAATAAGTCGTCGACGTATTGGATTAAAGCCGCACCAACTGGCAACCTAAACGCATCTAGTTGACCCTTCAAAGCTTGACTGTAAATCGATGGACTTTCACAGTAGCCTTGAGGAGCGCGTTTGAACCGGAAGCTACGTCCACCAAGAGAGAAACCGAAAAGGTCCCTGCTCTCTTCGGCAATCGGGATGCTGAAAAACGCATTTTTCAAATCAATCACCGAAAACCACGAAGCAGTAGCTGGAATCAGAGTCAGTAGCGCCGTGATATCAGGCACAACAGGGAATTGAGGAACCACAATTTTATTTACCTCCCGTAAATCGATAACAAAACGATAAACAGGCGGTTTGGTAGGATCAGTGCGTTTAAGAATGGGCAGTACAGGGCTGTTGCACACGTTTCCCCGTGTCTCCTCAATAACATCTTTCTCGATCAAATCATAGATGATCGCTAACAAAGCTCGTTCACCATCCAGGGAGATACGATATTGGGGAATACGTGGCAATCGCACATTAGATTTCAACTGAACAACATAAGGGGAGATATCAAGTAGGCCCACATCATTTGGACCCGTCGCCCACAAAGACGCAGGAAGAGAATCCAATTCCGGTGGAAGCTTATCGAGGGACAAATACATAGGAGAGACTACCTTCTCTCCGAACGTAAGCTTTACACCCGCAGGAGAACAATACAAAGTTGCATACAAACGTTTAAGCAAATCCAGACCCAAAAGATTTTCACCACAACCAGTGGTTAGAATCAACGGAGCTTCGAGCTCACGAGGCCCAATTTTAAGGGGCAAAGGGCATGAAACAGGATTGCTAACGGGGGCGCCAGAGAATCCAACGGAAACATTTGTTAAGCCAGACAAAGGTGCGCCAGGGAGTTTCGAATGCATGATAGAACTTTTCGCTGCACCAGTGTCCAACAGAAAAGGCTCAACGACGCCCGATGTAGCAACTGCGACGTAAGGCCCTCTCTGATCAACCGGAACTGATACCACTCCCTCTCCTTGTCTATGGCTGTCCTAGTAATTACGATCGTCAGTTCCCTGATCGACGTAATAATCGTCTACATTGTACTGCGCCGATCGTCCTTGTGATGATCCGCGTTGATCGAAACAGTTATTAGAATTTGATGAATTGTCAGAACGGTCGTTCTGAGCACCACGACCTCTACCACGTGATGCGTTCTGTGAACCACCACGGCCTCCTCTAGACGAATTACCACTATTACGATCATTCAAGGCAGGACAATCAAATTTAATGTGTCCCTCCTGTCTACAATAAGCACATTGATTGTACCCTAACGAAGATCTTTGGAAAGAGGAATCATTACGCGACTGCGATCGATTCGATTGCGACTGTGATCTATTCTGCTGAGACGCATTCTGATTAGAACGCGGCGGATATGCTTGTTGCAACAACACTTTAGTTTTCAGCTCTTTTGTCTTTTTATCAGCGCGGTCAGTTTCCTCTTTTTCTCTATTTTCGTAATATTGTGCCGTAGCCAGAATCTGAGCTGAGGTAGAAACGGCCCACGCACTTTCTGAATTCTTCAATTTATTGCACAAGTCGGGCAATAAGTTCGATACAAATTTATCCACAAACAGCCGTTGTCCACCCTCAGTACCCATATCCTGTCCACTATGATCAACGAATGTTTCCTCAAACCTCGTAAAGAAGTCTGAAACACTCTCATCTTTCTTCTGCTTACAGGCTGACAACTTGTCCCAATTCACCCTCATAGCTGGCATAAGCGTTTTCATTAATGTAATGATTCGCTGGGGAAGAAGTTCAATCAACTGATCGGGTTTAGTAGCAGCCGCTTGTCCAGCGTCTGCCGCTGTAATAGCAGCCCAATCACCACCTAATTCATTTGTGTGATCTTGGTGACGAATCTTGGCCCATACCGGTTGCGGTACGACATTGCCAAACAACATGTCGATATCGGCAAGATTCATTACCGTAGCATCTACGAGCTGCGATAATTCCTTATAATACCCAGCAGGATTTTTGCGAGGATCGGGCAAAGTTTGTTTCACCTGAAGCACTTCCGATCGTTTCCATGGGAGATGTATCCATATTCTCTGGAAATGTGCCGGAACTGGAGCATTAACATTAGTATTATCAGCAGGTACCCAAACCGGCGGAACTTCACGCATAGGATATTGGCCAGACTCATCTCCTTTCTCAATGTCCTCAACGAACAATGCATGAGGAATAGGAGCGGGACGAAAAGATAGTAACCGCTCAACAGCGCGTCGAACATTAGTGTCGACTATCAGTCCAGTTGCGAACTGAAGCCGAAGTTCAGACAGGGCGTACAGCACCTCGTCAGGCGCAAAGGCCGCTATCTGATCATATAAGAACTTGCACATTTCATCAAACACATATCTCTGAGTAGGTATGTTGAATTGATCAAACGTTTCGAGGACAACACGAGGTGGATTTCTAACAGGGTTTAGTATCCAACCCATCGCCATATTGCATAGCGTAACACGTTCTCTATTAGCAGGAAGCTGGCTACGTCTCTGAGGACCATCAGAACCAGCAGACCCAAAAACAGGTCCGAGCGACTGAAAGAAGTTGGTCGCAATGGGAGAATTACGATTACGGGTAGAGGGACAAGAATAAGACACAGGACTAACAAGAGAAGGAGTAGAAACAGTAGCAACAACAGGGGTTAACAACACAGGAGCAGTAGTGTGAGCAGGAGTATGTGGAAGCGGAGGAGCAGTAGGAATAGAAACAGGCACAGGAGCAGGAACAGTCGGAAGAGCGGGTGCAGGTTGAGGAACTGGTGGAGGAATAACAGGTGGAAGAACAGGTACGGCAGGGACCACAGGAGCTGCGGTACCCTGTACGTACGGAGGTGGCGACTTCATAAGATAGGACATTAAAGGATCCTCAACTGCCTCTTCCTTCTTATCCGACTCCGTAGGCAAAGCAGGATAGCATTTATCTATGGTCATACGTTGCAGCCTCTCAAACACTTCCTTATCCTTATCCTCCTTATCACGCTGAAACTGCTCAGCTTTCTTCACAATAGTAGCAACATTATCTCGCTCACTACGTTTATTCTGTCTGATCTCTTTCTGTCGGGCTTCTTTGCGCCACAACCGAAAGGCATCAAACATGGCCGGCCTAGATTTGCGTTCGAACAACTTTATTTCCAAATTATCTAAGATCGACGCTTCGAAGCTACCGTGAGGTGGCCAACGAAGATCGCCGTCTTTCTTTGTATATTTTATCCAGTAATCGTTAAAAGCAATCGGGCCTAGCCCATGTTTGCTATATAGGTCATAAGTAGGAGTTCCTACCGGAGGTATCGGACACGAGTCCTCCAGCAGGGAATCCGCACCACAAGGTCTAAAGCAACTGAACAAAGTACTGCGACCAGGCATCTTGCACGCTAGCCGAGTTTCACAAACTTCAAGGGTTACGGGATTTACCAAGTCCCAGCAAGAACAAAACCCTCGGTCTTTGGCGGCTGCAGTCGTCAAACAAATACAACAACAAAGTACGCTTAGCAAAGTGTCACCGACAAAAACACTCACACAGCGTGTACAACAAAAACAAACACTAGTGTTTACAACAAAGACACTCGCTAAAGTGTCTACAACAAAAACACTCGCTAAAGTGTTTACAACCAAGGATTCTGGGAGCGACCCACAAATACTTAACTCAAAGATCAATGGCGTCCTCAGGAAGGCCCGTCAATCGTCTCGCTATACCAAGGTCTACGCCAGGCGCCAAAACAGGTCTACAGTCAGGGCAGCAGTCCGTCGCAGCCGTTAGGAGGCGGGAATCTTCGCGGGAAAAGTCTTCGGGCCACTTATTTCGACAACAGGATCGATGAAGCGGGGTGCACCTTCCCTCGGAGATTTCACACGAAGTTCCTCACGATCGTCGGGCTTGGACCGGTACCACTGATGCAGCCCCACGTTGGGCGCCAACTGAAGGACTGGGTTCTTTTGGACCCAGCGGTGCCAGGGCACAACACCTGAAACCTTCGTGGGTAACCTGCTCCGGCGTACAAGTCACAGAGACACGGGACACTTCCTTCGGCGTCAAAGAGTCAAGGTTTATTTACTGCAGGGAACACAGAAGTCACGACAAGTACAACACGTGCAACTTGGGGAGACTGCTTCAAATTGGTTTTGTGGATCGCTCCTTTTATACAGTTTTTACCCATAGGCTAACATTGAACACAAAGGTTTACAACTCAGTTCCCACATCTAGCTCCCAGAGGGGTCGCTTTGGTCGCTTTGAAACATACAAGGTCCGGAACATAAGTGCGGAAACATTTGGCGGTTCCCAACTGTAAAAACCCATCTTCTCACCATTAGCAAATTCCAATCAGCAGTAAAGTGGATCGAAACAGGAACGAAGACAGGTGCAGAGGAAGACGGAGACAGTGGGGAGATCGGAAAGGGTGTAAAAGGGGAGGTGTCGGGAGGCACGAGATACAGGCATCAAAGGGACGTGCCTAATGAGATGCACGGCTGAGACAATAAGTCCGTGCGGCAAGATGAGCCTCGAGCGGCGCCACCTGCCTTACAGTAGCAACCCCCTTGTCATAAAGACACTTTCAAAGGACATGTGTCTTCCGCAAATATCTTGGGAGTCCCAGGGTCGCGAAGCGGACAGCGTCCGTTCGCTGACTACTTGAGGGCAAGAGACAAAATGGATGCCGTATCTAAGATGGAACCCGTGGGTACAGATGAGAAGCCCACGTAACAAACGAACGGTTTAAGTTAGCACAGCGAAACTGCGCACACTTACTAAACTCGTCATTTGCGGTTCATAGATACTAGACTCGACCATATTCGTGCGAGTCAAAAACACCACTTACAATTGTCACGGAACCTCACAAGTTCACCACTTTATATAATCCCCAGGCCAATGGTCTAGTGGAAAGATTCAATAAGACCCTGACCAGCATGATCATGGGTTTGTCTGACAAACTCAGTTGGAGATGGAATCTTCTGCTCTCATGCTTGCTGTTTTCTTACAGAGAGGTGCCACAGAAAGTAATTGTTTTAGCACATTTGAGTTACTTTTTACTACCATGGAAGAGGGCCATTGTGTTTGGTGGGAGAAACGTGGGAGAAGTATCTCAAGGAAGCCAAGCAAAATGTACTGGACTATGTTCTAGGCCTGAGATTTTGCATGGTGGAGTACATAGGCAGAGCAAGCAACAACTTGGAGGGCAGCCAAGATCTCATGAAGTTTTGTTTTGACCATTTCTACTCAGTTGGCATGGGTCTTAGAGCCTGTTGCTCCCAGAGCCTTCTAGGACAAATACACTGGGCCCAATCCAATCCTAGAAAAGGAGGGTGAGGTAACCTACTTGGTGGAATTTGGCACCCCCATCAATCCCCACCGGGTCCTGCATATCAACAGATCGAAACCCCGCCAATACAGGGTAGTTATTACCATGCTGATGGTCACAGTTGAAAGAGGAGAGGAGGAGAGTGAGCCATTGCAAGACCTCCTATCCAGCAATATGCAAGATGGGTCAGTGCAGGGATTTGCACTTTAACCCAAGTTGACAGTGCAGTAGCACAGAGGCTGCAAACAAGTGTTTGCTGCACTATTCTCCTTGACAACAAATATCACCACTTGGTGTGTACATGATGTGGACACTGGTGATGGCCTACCTGTGAAAAACAAGTTGTACAGGTTGTCTGACCAGGACAGAGCTAAGATGTTGAAGTTGGGTGTAAGTGAGCCCTCTGACACTTCAAGGGCCAGTCCAGTAGTACTGGGTTCCTAAACCTAATCTCCAATGGAAAAAAACAAAAAAGGTTTATGTAGACTACATAGGTTTGAATGCAGTCACTAAGACTGATGCTCACCCTATACCTAGAGTTGATGAACTTATTGATAGGTTGAGGGCTGCAAAGTACCTGAGTACTCTTGTTTACTGACAGGTTGCCTTAAGTTCAGGAGCAAAGGAGAGGTCAGCATTCCTCACCCCAGACGGACACTTTTAATTCAAGGCGATACCCTTTGGTTTAAGGAATGACCCTGACACCCTCCAAATGTTGGTGAACAGAGTCCTTAATGGACTGGAAACAATCAGTACAGCTTATCTTGATGATATAGCTGTATTCAGTTTCATCTGAGAAGACACCTGCTCCACCTAAAGGAAGTGTTTCAGGCCCTACAACAGACAGGCGTGACAATCAAGGCCAGCAAGTACCAGATAGGTCAGAGCTCAGAAGTGTAATTGGGCTACTTTGTAGGCCGAGGCCATATGCAACCTCTTCTTCTCAAAATCCAGATCATCATGGATTGGGAGGCTCCAAAGGCCAAATAAAGGTCAGGGCCTTTCTTGGCCGGATTGGGTTCTACAGAAGGTTTGTAAAGAGCTATGGGACCATTTTGGCTTCCCTGACAGAACTCAACTCAACAAAACAGTTCAAACAGATTATTTGGACTCCCGAGTATCACAGGCTATGTATTCAGCACCAGTGTTACTGGTCCCCAACTATAGAAATACATTTGTGGTACAGACAAATGCTTCAGAACAAAAGTTTGGGGCGGTGTTAGTACAAGTAAATGAAGGGAGCCTAGATCAGCCAGTTGCCTTCATTAGCAGGTGACTACTCTCTAGAAAACAAGGATGGAGTGCCACTGAGAGGGAAGCCTTTTCTGTGGTCTAGACCATACCTATTTGGTACTTACTTCCGTGTTCAAATTGACCACAGACCTCTCACATTGCTCATGCAGATGAGGGAGGATAATGCTAAACTGTTGAGGTGGTCCATGTCCTACAGGGGATGGACTCTATAGTGGAATACAGACATGGGAATGCCCATGCCAATGCAGATGTACTTTCCAGGTTTTTCCACTGAGCATATGATGACTACCAAGGTGTAGGTTAGTCACCTTTCACCTGGGGGAGCTGCATGATTAGGTTGTCTTGGTTCCCCTGATCACCCCTATTTTCGACTGATACTGGTGGTTGTTGATTCTGAATATACTCTGGCCTTGGCTAACCTGGACCTGTGCCATTGCTCATGCAAAAGGTATATAGTAATTAGGCGAAATTACAAATTGTGCTGACAACCCACCCTAGTATATGGTGAAGCATGTAGGTTTAGAAACCCCAGTGGATTTAATGCACTTAAGTGTGCACCGCTGTGGTGTCTTCTATCATTTTAAAGACAGCTCTGCTTTGAAGGCTCCTTTTAAACTAAAGCTATGTCCAAATTCAACTTTGGAATTAAAAATACTTCTAAAGTCTGAAACTACCCTATTTTGACATATAAGTCACTCCTAAGGTCTGTTGTAGGTGCCCCAAGGGTGGGTTGCATTGATACCATAAGCCGGGACATTATGAAATATGTTTTCTTTTCCCTTGTTAAGAAAATACTGCAACATTCGTTTTTCCTCATTGTAGTATGCTACCTCTGAAGGCTAACATGAAAAGTGTGTATTACATTGTAATAAAGGCTTTCTTTAGACTGAAGTGAGCTCTAAAAATAATTCAAAGTATTAAAACATTAGTAACAATATATCCAACAACTTGCCATAGTTAGATTTGTTATAATTATTGCAGGAGAGTAGTTTTAGAACCTCTTTCCTAAAGTTACCTAAAATCAGCGCTATAGCAGCCTCTTCTGATGGCTAGCTTATGGAAGGCTAAGAGAAGCTCCCTTGATTAGGTGTGAAGTGGCCTGGGCTGAGACCATCTGGTGGGAGGAGATCCACTTTAGCAGATGCCAGGACAGGAAGGGGCCTGCGTAACCAACCTGGTCTTCAAAAGGAGAAAGAAAGTTAGGACAGGAACCAATCCCACTCTCGCATCCAGCAACCCCAGCCAGATGGGAGTAGTGTAATTGAATCAGGAGAAGGGCTAGAAGTGGAGTGTAGGGAAAGGTTAGCCACATTTGTGGGTTAGGTTACTAAGACCTGAACCTCCAGGACATTTCTTTCTAAGGAAGTTGTAAACACAGAGGGTGGCACCCTGTACCACAGTGGCCAGGGGATCCCATCTTGCCAGCACAGATTCTGTAATAAACATGGGAAAGATGCCCAGCAACTCAGATCCCTTTCTAGAAACCTCAAGAAAAGAAGGATTGATCTGCTGAACCATTGGTCTGCACCAAGAGAGGTCTGCCCTTTGAAGAAGGGCACCTGCTGCACACTCTGGGCTTCAGAAAAGATTACTTTGCCTTGCTTCAAAGGTTTAAGTATTGGAGACCAAGAAAGCAACAGGTGGAAAAGAGCTTCAAGAAATCACCGGCATCAACTCCACAAATACAAGTCTAGCGTCACTTGGACTTTAACCCCTTCCATGCCCATGACGAGCTCAGCTCATCATGAGCCGCGGTGCTCCGGTGCTCATGACGAGCTGAGCTCGTCATGGCCCGTGGAACGCTCGCACGCTAGGCTAATTCCCCTGCTGTGCTGAGCGCTCCATTAAACGGGTGTTGTCGTGACAAGCTCAGCTCGTCATGAGCACCGGAGCACCAGGGCTCATGACGAGCTGAGCTCTGCGTGCCCTCCACTCCCCATCACAGCAAGGGAATAGCCCCAGCAGCCAAGCGGTTAAAGATTCGACGAAGTGTGTTTTGAGAATTGTAGTACCAAACCTCTAATAGGTTACTCAGGGTTTCAGGACACTTGGCTGGTGTTATGGAACCTCATAGACCCAAAGACAAAAATCCAGAAGTTTGGAAACATTTGGACAATTTTAGTAAAAATGCTCCATAAGTTGGCTGAACCCGATGATGAGAATCAAGCCGGAGATGTTGCACCCCACCTAAGCCTGAATATCAGGTTTGCCCAGCTCAAAGCTCTGGAGCTCTTCACCACTTTTGACGAGAACCAAGGCCTCTTTTAGACACAGAGGCTTCGCACTGAAGCAAGCCATATGCACTTGAACTGCAACTCTGTTTGCTACGGAGGCCCACTCAACGTCAAAGGTAACATTTTGACTGGCGCGGACTCCCCAATTTGCCTGACCCACATTCCATCGATGTCAGCCTAAGACCTGGTCCTCGTCAAGCACAACCAGATAGCACCGATTGGTGTTTTTCACTTTTTAGCACATCTTTACATTTAATCTTAAAAACCGCACATCTCTTGTTCCATGCATTATATTTTTGCCATTTTGGTGTTATTTAATTATCATAAAAATATTTCCAATTTTTATAAATTTGCAGCTCCATTCCAAACATCACTATTTATGCATGCCGCTGAACGCCCTTAAAAGTTTCTTCAGTGCTGAGACCTGTAAATAGCTGTTACCTAACCCTCACAAAAGAGATAAAAAGTAAAGTTATACACATGTAATCAGTTGCTGGCCCACATCTCTGTCGTCAGGTGGATACCATGAAAAGAACTCTGCTGACAAGCTTGTCCAACCAATTTCAGCACATCCTGATGTTATGTTATGTTATCCAGAGTTTTATAGAGCGCTCAGCTACTCAGACAGAGTGTCCCGGCGCTATCGGACACGACAGGCACAGAGCGAGGAAGAAGGTGGAATTATTGGCGAAACAGCCAAGTTTTAAGATCCTTTCTAAAAGACAGCAAGGTGTCAGCCAGCCTTATTGACATCGGTAGTGCATTCCAAGCCCGTGGCGCAAAGTACTTAAAAGAGTGACCCCCGCAGCGAGCACGCCTAATTGCAGGGACCGCGGCCATTAACAGAGATGCAGAGCGTAAAGCTCTGGATGGGTGATGAAAACTAATCCTATTCCTGAGGTAGAAGGCGCCAGTGCCATGCAGGGCTTTGAAAGTTATTGTGAGAGCCTTGAAGGCAATGCGTTTCCGTATGGGCAACCAATGAAGGGATTTCAGAAGTCCAGCAGCACCAGATCTCCGGCTCAAGCCAAAAATTGCTCGTGCCGCAGAGTTCTGCACCACCTGTAAACGCGACAGGAGGTATTCAGGAAGGCCAAGATATGAAACATTTGCATAGTCCAGCCTTGAGCCTATCAAGGCTTGAACCATAGTCCTCCTATGGGCAATGGATAGGAGTGGAAGGAATTTTTTCAACATTTTTAAAAGATCGAAACACTGTCCAACCAGGCCCAGAATCTGGGGTTTAAAAGTGAGACAAGTGTCCATTTTCACTCCAAGATTCTTGTCCACCACGGTGTCAGCGGAAGGTGGAAACATGGTGCGGGCCACCAGGACTTCCAGCAGGGGACTGGAGGGCATCCAAAGAAGAGAACATCCGATTTATCAGAGTTGCACTTCAACTGGTTCTGTTGGAACCATGCAAAGATAGCCTCCAGGCAGCTCTTAATACGCTCTCCATTGAAGTCCATATTCCCTTTGCACATGAAAAGAAGCTGGGTGTCATCGGCGTATGAGACAATCCGAGCACCATAAGATTCAGCCAGCGCCGCCAGAGGGGACATATAGATGTTGAAAAGAGTGGGGCTTAAAATAGACCCCTGGGGAACTCCCACCTCCAGAGGCAGCACTACAGCTGAATTCAGAGGGGCCCAGACTCTCTGTTGGCGGTCAGAAAGAAAAGACTCTAACCATTTGAACACCCTCCCTTCTACTCCGATCTCCAAGAGTCTTGCAAAGAGGCGGTTGTGAGGGACGATGTCAAACGCCGCCGAAAGATCTAATAACACCAGCAAAGCTTTTCCTCACCCATCCTGGACCTCTTTGATGGCCTCCGACATTTCTAGCAGTGCCGTTTCGGTACTCATGTTTGCCCGACAACCGGACTGGGTGTGATGGAGGACACCATGCGTCTCCACAAAGTCAGAGAGAACAGATTGTACAGGCTTTTCCACGACCTTCGCCAGGGCCGGGAGCAGGGAGATAGGCCTATAGTTCGCATGGCTGCTAGAGTCGAGGGTTGGCTTTTTCAAGAGGGGCAGAACCAGCGCTGGTTTCCAAGCCTGCGCCACCATACCCATCTCAAAAGAGTGATTTAAAATCGGGTTGATGATGGGGTTAATAACATGTGCAATTTTGGCTAAAAACTTCGCGGGACAGGTGTCCAGCGGAGAGCCGGATTTCATTTTAGATCAAAAATCTAACGAAGCTTTAGGCCTGAGAGGAGGGAAGTTAGACAGAAATGGCTGCCCTGAGGCCGGCAAAGACACCAAGGGCACGAGGTTGGCAACTTCCACCGGTGCAGCCGGCACAAAGGAAGCCTGAATGCTCTGAATTTTATGGGCAAAGAAACCTGCCAATTGGGTGACCCAGGGTTCAGAGAAAGAGCACTTGTATGTAATGGAAACGGGCGATGTAAATTCTTTCTTGGAACACCTTAACAGCAACTCTGGCCAAACAAATCCGGCTTGGAACCTTCCATTTTGGGCAGATTACCACACAACTTCTAAAACTCTTTCTCCTTCCACAAAAGATAAAGGAAGGAGGTCCAGCTCTAAATTTTAGACAGCTTCTAGTTGTATAAACATGCTATTGGGTAGTTGCATTCGGAGGGCCCCTCCAGCCTAAAATGCCAGGAATAGTAACTTGGATTTTTTTCTTTTCTGGTGCAACTAACACAGGCGACTTCCAAGCAGAATTAGGAGGTGGTAGATTGAATGTGCATCTTGGGGCAGTCACTGTATGAGATGGAGTCTCCATCTGGATCTTGTACCATTTTGAGGTTGCGAATGTGGGTGATGCTGGTGCACTGCTGGGGACAGGGCTGCTTTGCGAAAACCTCTTCTTCCTTATCACCTCCCACCATGATCAGAGCTGATTCCCCGCTCTCATCATCACCACTGCTTGCTGTGACTTTTAAGATCCTCATCCCACCCGATTGTGAGATGTTTTTTCATATGGGGCGTTTGGCCTCAAGTACATAGTGTGAATCAGGCTTACAGTGACAAACACTTGTGTGACAAATGGAGCATATTGCAATGTTATCCTTTTGCTTGCTAATCGTAAAGGAGTCCCAAACTGGGAAGGATAGCTTTCTTAGTGTGCCACTGGTGCCACACACCCTGACAATACCCAAAGAACTGGAGGAAGGTGGGTGTGTCAAGTATTGCCTCTCTGCAGTGAATACTTTAAGTGTGGTAGTTGTAGAATCAAGTCTCAGCGGGGGCCTTACAAATATGGAAGATGGTGGTGGTGGTGGAAACAGTGCCACATTCTTTGCAGCAGGTCGAATAGGGGGGTAATGCTGGTGTCCTCTAAGGCAGTTTCCATGACAAAGACTGGCTCATCCTCTTCATCCCCTTCCATAATTCTAAAGCTTTCAGGAACTTTCCTTTTCACTTGTCTCCTGTGGTGGGTCTCAGACTCAGCCAGGGTCCAATCCATGTCCAGATCATCAGAAGGGGACTTCGAGAAGATGGTGGAGTACCCTTTCTTTTTCTTGCTGGAGATTGAGGAGTCAATCGTTCAAGAAGAGGTACATCTTACTCAGCAGGAGCTCAACCTCCTGTTCTGGTTCTACGCTAGGAAGATATATTGATGGCTGCGCTCCTTTTGTCCACTGTGCTGTTTACTGTGATGATTGGTTACTAGTTTGTGGCTGAGACAAATCCAATTCAGACTCACTGCTCTTCGCCATGATTGCAGTGGCTGCCTCACTGAGAGACAAGGGCTTGGCCTCAGGTTGGGGTGATGCCATCATTCATGCAGGAGTGATGCTTCCAGATTGCTGCCCAGAAGATGGTGTGGCAGGCACAAAAACTGTCTTGAAAAAGAAGGAGTGCACCCCAGTGGAGGCAATCTGCTTCTTTTGATCCTCACTGGCCACTTTCTTGGCAGCACCTTTCTTTGGTATCATCTTCAAGCTCTGTCAGTTGGCCTTAGCTGCACAAGAGGTAGAGAGCAGGACCCAAGAGTTGTTGTCACATCACTTTGAGCCCGCCTTCTGTCTGGCAGTCCTGTGGGTGATGTCTCTTGTTCAGCTAAAAGCAAACAAGTAAGGAAAACATTTAGTGAAACATGCCATTTTTGCAGTTTAAATTATTCATAGTACAGACAATATAATTTAATGTGGTTTCCTAAATAATTAACAACTATAGAGTATCCATTCCAAAGTCAAATCACAATTGCATTACATAATATCAGATAACAACCTGCAGTGAATGTCTGCTTTATGTGTATCTAAAGGGAGACACCTGGGACAGGCAGACAGGTCCTGGGAAAACAAGGGTTAATCTTTTAAAAGTATTGCTGGTGTGCACCTATGGCAGGCAGGGGGCCCAGGAAAAAATGGAAAAGTCTTTAAAAAAATGAATGTTTGAGTGCACCTATGGCAGGTAATGGATCCAGGGAAAAATTGAATAATCCTTAAAAAATGAATGCTGGTGTAGGCCGATGGAAGGCAGGGGATCCAAGGGAACATGAGTATTGACAATCCTTAAAAAATGAATGCTGGTGCACAGCAGGTGCCTATTGCAGGCAATGGGTGGGGGTATAATCAAATATTTTTTCATTAACATACATTTTTTAAAATGTAAAAAGGAAAATAAATGAATGAATTATTAAAAATATAAAAATGCATTAAAAATAATATGAATTGCTGGTGTACTAGGGGACTTTGTGAAACGTATTGGGAGGCAAAGAGGTGCAAGGGGAAATGGAAAAAATGCATATAATATTAAACACTGTTCATATACACATATACTACAATGATACTCAAGCATATTAAATTAGTATCAGGCAAAAGCAGAAAAAAGAACAAAAAGGCATTCCCATCTCCTATTAATCTCCCTAAAAATTGCTATGAAAACTGTAAAAAAGTATTTAACATACTAGCTGGCTGCACAAAATGGCTACCGGCCACAAGGTCAAACAACAACAACAAGCAAGGAGGCATGGACACAGGAAAGAACTCATGCAGGCCTATGGCAAAAGTGCACTGGCTATCTATGCAAAATAGCTACAGGCCACATGTCCAAACAACAACAAACAAGGAGGAAAGGACAGCAAAGAACACATGCAAGCTTATGGCAAACCACACACTGATTAGCTACACAAAATGGCCACCGATCATGTGGTCAAACAACAACAAGAAGCAAGGAGGCATGAACACAACAAACAAATGCAGGCCTATTGCAAAAGCACACTGGCTGGCTACACAAAATGGCCACTGGACACATTGTCAAATAACAAGTAAGGAGGCATGGGCAATAAAGAACACATGCAGGTCTATGGAAACTGTCTACACAAATTGACCCTGGTCACAAGGCATGGAGAACAAAGACAAATGATGGCCCATGGCAAACACACACACACTGACCAGACTTAGGAGGCATGGTAAACAATGGAGAAAGCACAACCTATAATTCAGCAGTGCCCCAAAAAATAATTAAGTGAGCTATACATTTTTTTACAATACCACATCTCCTCCCAAGTCATCAAATATCATCTCACCAAAATACATTTTCTGTAGAAAAAATGTGAAATACAAAAAAAACAAAGAAAACCAGAAATTTTAACTCAGTCCAATACCAACACTGACCTAAATAATGTTTTAAAACAACATATACCACAGAAAAATTTGTTTCATGTACCCAATGACTAGTACTGGCTGAAAGGTTCATGGACAGACAAGGCATCATAGTAAAATAAATAAATAGTTCAACTTTAAAAAGCATGGAGTAAATGCACTGAATTGTGCAAGATTTTTCACTCACAAAAGATAAAAAGTTAAATGCAAAAAAATAAGTAAGCCCTTCTGCAACTCCAGGAATCCAGACCACCCACCAGAAACACAATACAATCTAAAAATTGAATAAAAGTACACATAGATGCTGGTTCATGCCCTATTTCAAACAAGCAACACTCTAATACAAATGTATTTTAACTTACTTGTGATGTCACAAAAATAAAGTCCTTGAAATCCAATGGTATATATGCTGCAGGAATTGCAGACAATGAGAGCGATCCTTCCAAATCCAAATCAAAAGTGACGAGGAGATAAATAAAAGCAATAAGAAAAGCCTGCTGGGTAGGAAGATGAAGTTGAAGTCTCTGGTGCACTTCCTTATTGGTGAAATAAAAAAGTTAATTAAAATGCTTTTTGCACTAAAAAACAACATGAACAGTCTGTTAGAAACAATATTCTCTCTAAAACATCTTTTGAGTTGATTTAGCACCTTGTTGGGTAGAGTATCCTTTCGAGAAGCAGCCGCTGCCCCTTGCGCTAGCCAGTATCTTGAAAATGGTGCTAGTAGCCTCTGTGGTAATCCGAAGCCATTCTAGGCACCGGCAAATCTCAAGCAGGCACTCGCCGGCAGCCAGCAAATTTAATTATGCTTCAAAGCCCACGCTAAGACAAGTCTTGCACGCGCCAGCAGGAATATATTTCTACCATACGCCGGTTGGCGGAATTAAGCAGGAGCTCTGCGTTATTACAATTATGCCCAGGCCTAATGTTAAGTACTCTCTTTGGAGCATTACACTCCTGCAAAGGTCATGCTTATGTCATGTAATGTGTCAGCCCTTAGCAGTGAGACATTTGTTCAACATGATGCAGCCAGCAGGAGATTTCATGCCTCAGAGCATTCCTTTGGAGATTGTGCTGCAGCCTGTGCCAGCAAATCAGCAGTGGTACTGCAGTCAGTCTGATGGAAATTTCTCATTGCAGCACACCTCATTGGCGTGTCAACAACATACTTGTTCTGCTCTACATAGCAATTTTTGTCAGCATGTGGGGCCACACACCCCTGGCACATACAGATGACATTTTGGGGTATGAGTGATAAAAAACAGACTGAAGTTTCAATAATATATTAAGGGAACTTTAACAATTGCTACTGACATCGGCATTTATTTAGGATTTTGTACAAAACAGTGGTATCTTTGAAACACAGCAACTTTATTGAAATATGTAATCAATTTGATATTGCAATAGTAATTATTACTGTTTTTCTTTTATTTTCTTACTTTAATCGATCCAACATGCATATATTTCCAGTGTGACAGCAGAAAGTCATGTCCCAACCTCAACTTTTCCTAAACGACTCAGGGGAATTAAATTTACCATGGATAGAATGGGTCAATTTGTTGTATTTCTACCTGGAAATCATATGGGGAGGGTGAAGAAGTTCTTACTGCTAAGGAAACAACTCATTCTCTACCACAATCTCAGCAGCAATCAATGGAAGAAAGGTGTAGAAGTGCCTTCATGATCCTGGGCATGAAGAAGGTGGGAAAGAACAATGGGACATTTAACAAACTGCTTTTAAGAAACAGGGGGATTGTTTGGAGGAAAGATCAATAAAAATTTGGAAAGGAACAAATTCTTCAAATTTACTCAATGTAACATTAAAAGGTTATCACCCAAATTACCTTATTAAGAGGATTAGCATAAACATGTGAGTTTTGTGAGTTTTGAGATCTAAATGCCAAAAATTGTAGAACCCAAGAAGATCTATTTACTCATAATCATGATTTGGTCAAAGCCACAGACATTGCTAAAAATGTTGAGAACGCCACCATTATTATTAAAGAAATTAAGTGTGTTGACATGCAAGACATGAAATTGTGAAAGACACAAACATCTTGATGATAGTAAGTCCAAGAAATGTAACAAGATGAGACCCAATACAGATATGGAATGGCCTTAATGAATATGATGTGGTAACATAGATCATTTAGACCAGTAGCTCTTCACCTATTGACTCTTAAGGACCACCAATAAATCATTACTGGAACCCAGGGACCCCACTGCATAATTATTTGGATCAAAGGACCACCACTGAGTCATTACTGGAAGCAAGGGACCCCAGCCTAGGCATTTTTAATGATTTGAACCAAAAATCAATACACAAAAAATGCAGATAAAAAAAATCATCAAAGAAAAAAACAAAGGATGAAATATTTGATCTAATCCACAAAACAATATAAAAAACTAAACAATATTTTGATTCCAATATGAAAAGTTGAAGCATTTCTAAATTCAATTGAGGCTAATCATCCTCCGCACTATCAGCCAGATTCATCAAGCCAAAAACGGCTCGCAAAGGGCCAGATTCTGAGAATCTGGCCCTTTGCGAGCGCTATTTTTGCATTTAGGATTCATCATCCCAAGTGCAAAAATTGCATTTTTAGAAATCGCATCTTTGCGAATAATTGCTTTTAAGGAATCTCAATTAGAGATTCCTTAAATGCAATTCAAGAAGCATTTGAAAATTGCGAAAACGCTATTTTGGGCCGCTATTTACCGCGAGGTCAAACCTCGTGGTAAATAGCGAAAACTTAGGAAAATGCATTTAAATGCATTTTTCTAAGTTGCATGTTACACACACACATGTCCTTTGGACATGTGTGTGCGCAACACCAATGTAGTTTACATTTCAAGGGTGCTACAGGGTGTCCTTTAGACACCCCTGGCACCCTTGAAATCGCATCCTTATTTGCGATTAGCAATTTGCTAATCGCAAATAAGGAATGTGTAGGAATCGCAATTTATTTAGTGATTCCTACATGAATCCCGTTTTGCAAGTCCTTAATAGCGATTCCGTAATAATCGCTATTAAGGACTCGAAAACGGCACTATGATGAATCTAGCTGTATATTCTGTTTAATGCACTTGCATTGCTCCCACAAATAAATCTGATTGTAGCCTCCAATTTCAAACTCCTTCACATTTACAGAACAGTTTATAACTTTCAATTGTACATGTTGCTTCATTATTTATTTATTTACACTTTGTTAATCTGTTAATATTGTCTACATTTCTAGGGAGTGACATATCCCCTTAGTAGGCTTTATCAACCCCCAAGGGTCCCCAGACCACAGGTTAAAAACCACTGATTAGATAATAGCACAACATGTATGTAAAAAAACTCTATTTGTCATAATTGTAGCAAGAGGAGACATTATGCCAGCACATGTAGAAAAACAAGTTCTACCCCTTCGGACAATGCAGTTTCAAAACTCTATTTTTTTGTACTAAGTTAAATTTGAATACTATTGTCGACCTATCATGTTGCAACATCAGATTAGATGGTCACATGTCACATTAATGGCTGGCTCATGATTTCCATATTTTTGGATAAACAGTGCACTTTTGCTTGCGACATATGGGCTCAACACTTATACTCCGGTACAACTAGACATTACACCCTGTGTACATAACAAAAAAAACATTTCTCTTGAGGACAAGGTAAAAGTGTTAATTGCATTTAAAAGAGGGTCTACAGTAGGAAACATTTACACAGTGACAATGAGTTCTAAATTTCTAGGTTGAAGGTACAAGAAGGAGTTTGGGATAAAACTTGACCCTAATGAGAAAGATCTTTTTCTCTTAGTGGAAGCCCCTTGAGTCACATAGATATTTGCTCTGAGTTTCCAGAATTGTTAGCAGATAAATCAGGTGTATTCCATAAGCTAAAACTAAAGAATAGAGCCAAACTGTTGGCATTCAAAGAACGTCCTGTACCTCATTTGAACAGACAATCGCCTTTAAATGAAAAATAAAAGGCTGACTTACAACAAAGTAATCTCTGTATGACTTTCCTGTTTTGTTAGCCACAAACGTGAATAATGAAGGTTTTAACATGTGCGATGATCATACAAATTTTTATTTCAATTATGAGAAAATGTCCCTTTTTGTTTGGTCACCCCCATTTTTTCTGGATGTTATTGTTTGATTTTAGGGTCTGCACACTGGGGCACTGCTGTCCAGTACCCAGTGCATGTGCTCTGACCCATGAAACAAATGCACATTGGCTATCCCTAACTTGTATATTTAACCCCTTCCATGCTTATGACGAGCTCAGCTCGTCATGAGGCACAGTGGACCTGTGCTTATGACGAGCTGAGCTCGTCATGAACAATGGCTTTCAAAGCCTCTCAGTACAGGAGGGGAAAACCATTAGCAGCCAAGGTGTTAATTCTCTTACAGGCACAGCAAAGCACTCAATGACAGCATCACCCAGAAACTCCTTAAGAAACCGCTGAACATTCAAAACGCATCCGCCAGACTCATCCGCAATATCCCCCACTGCAGCCCTTTCACTGGTCACCTGAAAGTCCTCCACTGGCTCCTAGTCAACAAAAAAATCACCTTCAAGCTCCTCACACATGCCTACAAATCACTACACAACTTGGGGCATGTGCACCTCCACACATTCCGTTCACCTACCAGAAACCTCGCTCAATCCAACAGGCCCTGGCCACGGTCCCATGTATCCGCAAGACCACTGCTGGAGGAAGATCCTTCTCCTTCCTCGCAGCAAAGACCTGGAACACCCTGCCTCTACATCAATAATCAAACAGCCAAACCCACTGCCTGCATCCTATTTATTAAATAACACACCCGCGTCTTGATATGCAAAAAGGGGAACAAAATAAACCTCCTCAAGCACAGTGTTTGGACAAAAGGGCAGAAATAACCACCTAAAAAATAAATGATGTTTCATTTTATTGCAGATATACAGTCTTAATTTATTTTGCAAATAAATAATACAACAATCTTAGCAACATTCATATATAGATAATAATTAGTCCATTAAATAGATATACAAAACAGTAATTAATGTACAATATTGCCACAAGAACAGCTCACAGACCAAAGCATGAATCGAAATATTGTTCATGAAACCCCACAAAATCATAAATTCAAATGATAACCACACTCATGCCCCGTTCATTCAAACACATGGAAAATACACGTAACAAGACTGCTCAACTCCATGTACACCTACAACAGACACATAAATCATCAAGCAGAATTGTTTTATACACATTTTTTTGAGAACGTTATTTTCCAGAGAATATCCAGACTTCCTAAAGGAGTAGCACCAGTCGTGTGGAGAAAATACGCTGACACCTGTGTCAGTGCAGGCACCCTGATACATGGATTACACCTTCTGCAGGGTGCTATACAGATAGTGGGAGGGGCATTGCATGTCTAGAGAGTCTAGCAAATGATACAGACAGATCCTGAGTACAATAGCTTAACCCCTTTGGTGCTCATGACGGGACGGTTCCGTCATGAGCATCGGTCGCGCTGTGCTCATGACGGTACCGTTCCGTCATGACCACAACCGCGATTGGAATGTTCAGCACCAGGGGAGAATCAGCGCCGCAGGCAAGGTGTTAAATACCATGCCGATAATAAAAACCATGCACACTGGAACGCGACGAGTGGGGGAAAAAATCCTCACCAAACTACGTAAAGAAGACCGAGTCATGCCATTTACCCTAATGATGGAACCTTATAACCCGCTACCAACAATCGCATACCGCGTGGTAGTTGACAACATGAAGTGAAGTGCCCACACCAGCTAACAACAGGGTATCCAAGCCACCACCCTAGAGTCATAAGGTGGAAAAGGGTGAAGGTAAGAAAAGCCTGTGAATCAGTTGCGTGATCAGAGATTGTTGTTACGACTTGCGGGATAATGATATAACCTGGTCGTTGTAACAACTGCGTTGTAATTCCCTGCGGGGAAAAATAATGCGTGAAAAATAGGTATATTCGCTGTCCAGTTATGTGCAGCCAGTGCTCAGACTTGAATGAGGTGCAACATTTTTCCCAGAAACACACAATAGCCTGACTTAAATGGGCAGAAGTGACTCCTCTAAACTCAATAGAATTGCAGATTTGGGGGTCTGTCCCTCCTTTTGAGATCCCCAGTGTCAAAAAATGCATGACCGGTTTGTCTGTAGCACGTCAAAGGTTTGCTCCCTTTAGAGGGAGCAAACAGGATGCTAGAACAATTCTTGTATATTGCTTGTTTGGTTGATGGAGGGCCCTGCTTTTGTCCTACCAGGCTTCTGTCTGTGGGTTTCTTGTGGGTATAGCTGCCTGTTTCAGACTGGGCTTTAGAGCTAGATCTGGGAGAAACCTAAGATCACCTTAGTGCATTCCCCACTTACATCCTTAGCCAGTGCTCAGAGCCCAAGTTTAGTATGGGTGAAGACTTTTGCCATCTTGAAAAAAAACCTAATAAATAGCATTTTGGGCCGGTGTGCAGTGTAGGAAAGAGGAACCACTGCAAAGGTAAGGTGGCCAGGGCCTGGAAACTGTTACTCTATTAGTCAGGAGGAACTGGGGAGTGTCTTAGGAAATTCTCCACCCACACGCTGATGAACCCTATAAAGCTGGACCCTTCATCAAAGCACTGCTGGACTTGTGAAAGAGTACTAAGCAGACTAACCCCGCTGCACTTGGAATCTGTGACCTATGAGAAGGACTGGAGGAGGTTGGGCCTACTTTCATTTGAAATCCAAGAACAGAAAGACCTCCAAGGAGAATAGGTCTGATTTCTTGGGTGGCCCCAGAAACATCTCAGTTTCATATCCGACTCGGTTAAGGTCCCTAACTCAGATTTGAGGATTGTTTTAAACCGGACACATGAACTGAAGCTTACTATGCTACCACCTCAGTGAGTATTCCAATCGAATATGAAACAGATATTTTGAGAGCAAGGCTTGTTATTCCTTGGAGACTATGAGGGGTATTTATTCCCTTGACAGTGTTATTAATCAATCATGAGTCTCTGGAAATGTAAAGGCGGCATTCCAGATATCAGACAGCCCTTTTTTGAACGCTCATTTAACAGAAAGCAGCACTGGACAAAAGTTACATTCCAGGTCAGGGTTTTGAGTATGCTAATGCGGTGCATTATGGAACACTGCCATAGAAAACTTTTTCATTGATAACTGAAACAGCACAAAGTGGTATTTACCTGCTATTCTTTTAAGCAACTCATTTAGGAGCTTTATGTGAACATTTATTCAGTTAAAGTAATGTGTTGTAATCATATTTAAATGCTTTATGATGTCCCATATGTCATTTTTTGAAACAGAAGTTTCTGCTACAAAATATAGAATATTGTTTATGTTTATTGTAGTTTAAGTTTAAAAGGAGTTTCAATATGGGAAATTTTAGATTGAAACAGGCAGTTGTAATGCTGAAATGATTCTTTCCTGGCATTTCTTATGGAGAGTGTTTAAGGGCTACATATGCAAAATAAACAATTGATGGATGGAATGCTGGACAATGCAAACATTCACCCCCAGCCACAAGGATCTGGGTTAAATTCATCATTCTTTTGCTCACCACACCACCCCAGTTTGGACCCAGCCATATGCAAATCAGTCTTGACCCTGTTCCTTCTAGGACTTAATGCAGAATAATGCCATACATTCGGCCCAGTACAGAGATCTAGGCCTAAATCCATTGTTTTTTTGCTCACCATGCCATTCCAGTTAGGACCCAGCAATATGCAAATCAGTCTTGACCCTGCGCCCTATGGGAACAGCCCAGCCCGAACTGCCAAGACAGGTCCTCTCTGGACCGGAAACAAGCATCCTGGGACCAGTTTCAGGGCATCACCCTCTCTCCATGCCACTGGAGTCAAGCTATCCTAACTGATGAGGGCTGAAAGCCTGAAACCGGTCCGGGGATGCTTGTTTCCAGTCCACGGAGGACCCAAAGTATGGCACCACCTCCTTCTTTAAACCACCACCCTCCTTCAATACCGCCCAGAAACTAAATATTGGTGCCTGTGTCGAAACCTTCGATAATTTGATTGAAGCACTAGAAGCAGCAAATGGCAAAAAGATCACTAAATATCTAAATAAATTTGCAGATGACGGTATAAAAGAAGTGATAAAGAAAATACCCCAAGTGATGTACCATCAAATCAAAGGGGCACTAAACAACAAGTTCAATCCAATGGTAAATATCAACTATGGAAGGTGCATCTTCAAACAGGAAAGGCAGAGAGCTGGTGGAAGGATAGATGAGTTTGTAGAAAGACTTGAGTTGCTCATAAAGCATTGCAAGTCCAATGAGTTCAACAATGAAGAGGCCATTTATCTCAGGTTGACAAATAGATGCATCTCCTATTCCTTCAGATGTTGAATGCTGAAAGAGACAGTCTGGAATGAGGACTCATGACTGCCAAAGTGGAGGAGAGAACTGATAGACAGGCGGCTAACATGGAGGCCAGAATGGCTCAAAATGAATCAGCACTGAGCATGAAAAGAAAGTTAAAACAGAAGGCAGAAGAACTTAAATTAATGTTTCCAAAGAAAAGGAAATTTTGTTTTTGATGGGGATTTTCCTTTCCACATGAGGTAGATGTCCCATTGGTGGACAGGTATACAAAGGCTGCAGGAAAGAGAACTGTTTTGTAACAGACTGCAAAATGAAGCAAAAATCAACTATGACATGTCAGAAAAAACAAAATGGAGGCAAGATCAAGTGTGTCATTGTGAGAAAACAAAAAGAATAACAGAAAGTTCAAAAAGCAACATTCTACACGTTGCCTGTAGGCCAAGCAGCAACATCAGCTGCTGCAAGTAGAAACTGAATGATGTCACTTGTCATCAAATACTTTGCCTAAAAGGTTGCCATCATTGTTGAGAAACAGTGAGGAAGAAAGTTGGCAATGCCAAAGGTGACTGCCAGACAAGGTGCACAAGTAGGATTAGCACGGAAGAATGCCTTTCAAAGCTAGGCCGACAAGTAAAATTACAAAATTCATTTGAGCACAGTCCCAAGATCACAAGTGAATGTTTGCTTCATAACTTTTATCATTGACAGTGGCCGGTGGAGAAGTACAGTGAACTGTCTCTAGTGACCCCGTTAACTCTGTCAAAAACCAAAGTAAAAAAATGGGCTCCTTCAATGCCACTGCAAAGTCAAGGTTCATTCATAGCAACTGAGAATCATAAAAATATTAACGTAAAAGTGCCAATTCATGTCTTGCCAGGCACTTCATTGCGCACATGTTTAATCAGTTTCAGTACTGCTGTTGGAATGGAGCAGATTTCTGAAAACTACAATGTCAATGCATATCATGAGATAGTGAATTAGTTTCCATCTTTGTTTCATGCAATAGGAAAATTATGACCATGAGTGTGCAATTTCACATAAATTAGGACATCTGGACTGTAGCTCAATGCCCTCGTCCAATTGTATTCCATTTACAAGTGTAGTGATGTAATTTGTGACGTCATCTATAGTACGTTGCAGGCACGCATGTTTTAGTTAGCTGAACTAACTATAATGGGGGAATTTCTATGGTTTTGTACAAGTAAAATGTCCAACTAACTATAACACCCCTGAAACCTATGGTTCTTTCCAGTGAATATATATCTGGTATCCCTGTCGATACCATGCACTTTAACTTTAGAATACAGTATTCTCATGACTGAATGCCGCCTTGCTGGCAAACTCTGATGATTTTCACTTATACTTATCACTTATATGTTTGGAGCACTATTTCATTTGATTAAGACACTTGATAAG
Source organism: Lissotriton vulgaris (assembly GCF_964263255.1). NCBI lineage: Eukaryota > Metazoa > Chordata > Amphibia > Caudata > Salamandridae > Lissotriton > Lissotriton vulgaris. The sequence continues at coordinate 1,784,750,975 of NC_141689.1, forward strand.
TTTAATGGGAATAATATGAAGACTTGGTTAAGGTACTAATGGCATTCATGCTGGAATAACTCAGCTAGAAGATGAGGAGCTCGCGGAGCATATTCCATATATGGAATAATTGAATCAATTTGAAAATGTAATTTTTTTAATTTCCATATTGTACAATTTTACTTGACTGTATTTTACAGCCAATATGTTTTCTCACATGCATTATGTACCAAACAAAAGTATGTCTTCTACGTCCATTAAGGGGCTGCTATTGCACATGCACTTCAAAAAGCGATGGGTGAAGCCTTTAGTCTGTCATGTGATCAAGGGAGGGATCTCCCGAAACGCGTAATGGCAGCAATGGCTAATTAAAGAGTTTGCACGAATTTTGGGTCCACGCTCGTTCTTTCTGTGTTTGGAGTCGAGTGAAGGCGAGATAAACTGGAATATATATATTTTCAAAATGTTTATTAAGGGTCATGAGACTTAGTCTTTGAAGAGATGAAATTAACACCATGTTTTTATGACTTATATATTTATATGTATATATTCATGAATTTATATGTATATATTTATTTATTTGCTTGATATTGCACAAATGTATATACTTCATTTATTCACCCACTTGGGTTGTATTCAAGACCAGGAAGGACTATATATTATTTGTATAGTCCCCTGTTTGTTTCTTTGAACCCTTGAAAACATTATGTGTTTGAGTTGGTGGTTAACTTTAGTCCACCTTTTGTGTCACTGATGCTGTAAATAAATTCCCTTGTGGCTTTGCGATCACATCATGTGATCAAGACAGTGGATACTGCCGAAACGCATAACGGGCATGCTGAGCAAAATTGAGCTTAAATAAATACGCACTTTGTTTGGCACCATCCTTGGGTTCCTCTCTTTGTCTTTTCGAGACTGCGTGCTATCTGGCAGTGTTGGAGTTCTTGGGACGAGTTTTTACTTCTATGTGTTGCACCTGGAGGCTTCCGTTGGTGCGAGAGGAACCCCTCCCCCTCGGTTGTGGTTTGGCGGCAGGAAGCGGAGAGTTTCGTTTTTCGGAGCTGCCATTGCAAAACTTCGGCAGGAAGTTAGCCGCCTAGAACCCCCGGACACTGAAGAATCTTGCCTCGGCTTTTGGAATCGCAGCCTTCGGTTTCGAGAGAGCTGACTGCACAGCGGTAATCCTACGAGGTAGGCGTAACAAGACTGTCCGGTGGGGATCGTGCCGGGGACTGTGTTCACAATCCAGCAAGAACGTAATTTGCCTTTTGTGACCGCGGTTTCCAATTAGACAAAGTGCAGCTCTAATCTGATAAATTACAGCATAAGCATGTCCGCGGATGTATTGCGGAGCAGAGAGGAGGCTGCTGGCCTCGTATTTGTACAACCCCCGGCTGGGGGATCTGACTCAACACGGCCAACAACCACTGGAAATGCAAACTCAACAATCAGGGATTTGTATAGAAAATTGGAGAAACTAAAAATCAAGGAACAATCCAAATGGTGGGAAAATAAATCGCTGACTATGTATCTACAGGAGGGACGGGTGCCCAGAGGGTTACGAATTAGCCTCGCCCCTAGTTATGAAACACCCGATCCAGACATGCTCACCGAGTGGGCGGGAGCTAATTTGGAGTCATCAGCCAAACTGATGAAAATATTGGTGAAAAATGCGGAATCTGATCGCTGCAAATTACAAACACAGATTGAAGAACTGGAAGAGGAAATAGGAGGTATGGGCACAAGTGAGGCAACGGACAAAATGCGAGAAGAAATTAATACTAGGCTAAATAAGGAGGAAGAGATAATAAACAAAACGAAAGGCCTTCAAATTCGAGCGGGATCGCTTGGACTATTTACATGGCCAAATCTTCACTTATGCAAAGCGCTATGAAAACATAAAAGCGAGAGCCAGGAAGACTCGTGTTATTGCATCTAACAGTGTTCCTAATATCCCTTCCTCTTCAGATGCAAGTTCAATAGGCAGTGAATCAGAGAATGAGGGGGCGAGAAGCATGCCGTTGGGGTTTACCGCACTCTCCAAGGCCCAGGAAATGAGCTGTATGTGTCGGGACCGTCGAGACACATTGAGATCCAGAGGACAGACTGGCGGTCAAAACACCAAAGGGCCAACAGGAAACGAGGCGAAAGGAGAAAGTGCAACAAAAACAAAACCAAACAACAGCCAAAAGAAAAACCGTTGGAACAAAAAAGCAACAAAAACACAGGCGGCAGCGCCGGCTCAATAATGAATTCTGACTTCAACAATATTAACTGAGAAAGAATCCAATATTCTAAGTTTGGGCCTTTCCTACTGCCCTCCATGTAACTTCAACTACGCGGACACAAGAATGGATGCTTTCCGCTTTGTGAGGAAACTCAAGCTCAAAAAATATTTCAAAATGCAACCCATGAGGAAGAAAAAACTGGGAGCAATTGAAACTGATTCGCTCTCCTTGGAAGCTGGAGACCGAGCTGATTTTGACGAGATATGGGGATTGCATGAGGAAACAAACCCTTCTACAATGGTACCTTTGATGAAGTCAAGAGTTGATCAGGTATCTGGTGTCACTCCTTTTAAGCCAAAATCTGTGTTTCTCCCTATAATGCCTCACGATAACATTGACGTTTACTAAGATCTGATTACCAAGGATTTAAAGCAGCTCTATATCACCACTAACAAAAAACATAGAGTGATTAATAATCTAAATCAGAGTTACAACACCCTTATAAAAAACTTGAATCTGACAACAACATTTTGATCCGCCAAGCAGATAAGGGTGGAAATATAGTACTTTGGCTTCGTCAAATGTATATACAAGAAGCGGAAAAACAACTACAAGACCATTCTTGTTATAGAAAGAGCAATTTGGGAGCAGTAAGGTTGGCATGGGAAGATCAAAATGCCAAGCTGGTTGCATGGAAGAGCGGAAATTTAATCACAAAGGAGGAATTGGGATTTTTGAAAAAAGAATTCCCGGTTATACCTTCATTTTATTTGCTTCCGAAGGTCCAAAAGAACACACAAATCCCTCCCGGGAGACCCATAATTTCAGCGATTAACAGTTCCACTGAAAATATGTCAACATACATTGACTATTTTTTGCAGGACAGTGTAAAAAACTTGGATTCCTATGTGCAGGACTCATCAGACTTTGTTAGAAAGTTGGGTGACTTTAATTGGAATGCGGACTGTATACTTATGAGTTTGGATGTTACGTCTTTATACACGTCTGTACGACATATGGACGGTATTAGAGCAGTTAACTATTTTTTGAATAGGAGGGCAATTAATTTTTCTGCTCATAACTCCATGCTTACTGCCATGATTAAGATCTGTTTAGAACAAAACTATTTTCTGTTCAACAACCAAGTTTATCAACAGATCAGAGGGGTAGCAATGGGGGCCTGCTTTTCTCCCAGCCTAGCGTGCTTGCACATGGGCTGGTGGGAGGAGCAGGTCCTTATGGTGCAGCATCAGGCCATCATGAGGAGTCACATCCCTGTCTATTTTAGATATATAGACAACCTCTTTCTTATTTGGCAGGGTACTATGCATGAGGCTCAAGAATTTGTAGAGAAACTTAATTGTAATGACCTTAACCTGGAATTTACATCCACCATAAGTAAATCACAGCTATGCTTCCTAGACATAGAGGTATACATTGAAGCAGGAAATCTGGCCACGAGGTTATATAGAAAGCCGACTGCAGGCAACACTATCCTGCACGCGGCTAGCCAACATCCCCATCACTTGATACAGAGCATCCCCTTTGGGGAGATACTTCGTATCAAAAGAATCTGTAGTGATGAAAGAGAGTGTGCTAAAGCCATGGAAGAAAGTAAATTGCGCTTCCTGGCACGCGGATATTCTGCGAAAACAATCTCCAGAGCCATTGAGCGCATGAATGACATGTCAAGAGCACAGATTTTGGCACCTAAGCCAAAGTCTGAAGCCACTTATCTGAAACTTCCACAGAATGCTCTAGGGTAGTGGTGACATATAACCAACAGCACAAGGAGATCCGGCGGATCTTCAGCCGTAATTGGAACCTGGTGACAGGGGACCCTGTCATCGGCGGTTCAGTGAGCAAAAGGCCAGAATTTTCCTTTAGAAATTCCACCTCCATGTCAGACAGGCTGGTTAAAAACCATTTGGAACCTCCTATATCTAAAACTTTTATGAATTTGAGAAAAGGTTTTTAAAAGTGTTCCATTTGTAAGGCCTGCAAGAATGGGTGTAACAAAACACGGTACAATACGCCATTCAAGGATGATCCTGTACTTATAACAAAACAGCTGTCCTGCAAGACAGAATTTGCTGTTTATGTGCTGTAGTGCCCCTGTGACCTCCGGTATGTAGGGAACACTCGGCTTCCGGTTCACAGGAGAATACTGCAGCACATAAGAGCAATCTCCAACAATGAACAATCCTACCCGGTGGCACGCCACTTCCAGGCTGTTCATGAGAGTGATCCTAAACATCTCACTTATTATGTCATTGATTGCGTTCTACCCCTCAAAAGAGGGGGGAATAGGGATGGATTATTGAGGGTCCTTGAGACTCGATATATTTTGGAACTAAACAGCCGTACTCCTGGAGGTCTTAATGCCAACAAGGATTTGTACACCTGTTTATGATTCTTGATTCCTTATCTCTTTTCTTTTGATTCGCCCTATTATAAATTCATGACACATTCCATAGCAGATGTGAGCCACTGTATGTTAAACAAAGGGATTCTCATGATATATATTTTTTTTTGCATTACAGGTTAGAGCTGTGTATTAACATCAGTCAGTAAATTGAATTTCAAGGGGAGGGGCCCCTCCCTTTTCAAAACTTTTGTTATAATTTACTTACACTTAGCACTTTTATTATTCATATTTGCACTTTGCGAAGATGGCTGCTCTTTGCCGCACAAAGGGAATTAACAGCTAAAATTGTGTATGTTTACAATAGATCTTGTTTACATTAAGCACTTGACACTTTAGTGAAAATTCCCACTTGGGATACATTTTCAAAATGTTTATTAAGGGTCATGAGACTTAGTCTTTGAAGAGATGAAATTAACACCATGTTTTTATGACTTATATATTTATATGTATATATTCATGAATTTATATGTATATATTTATTTATTTGCTTGATATTGCACAAATGTATATACTTCATTTATTCACCCACTTGGGTTGTATTCAAGACCAGGAAGGACTATGTATTATTTGTATAGTCCCCTGATTGTTTCTTTGAACCCTTGAAAACATTATGTGTTTGAGTTGGTGGTTACCTTTAGTCCACCTTTTGTGTCACTGATGCTGTAAATAAATTCCCTTGTGGCTTTGCGATCACATCATGTGATCAAGACAGTGGATACTGTCAAAACGCGTAATGGTGGGCATGCTGAGCAAAATTGAGCTTAAATAAATGCGCACTTTGTTTGGCACCATCCTTGGGTTCCTCTCTTCGTCTTTTCGAGACTGCGTGCTATCTGGCAGTGTTGGAGTTCTTGGGACGAGTTTTTACTTCTATATATATATATATATATTACTGCTGCAGGACACCAAAAGCAAGTCACTCTTTAAGGTGGGTGCTACAACACGGTGGTGTAAAGCGATACTTTTAAATGCTCCACAATCTTTTCAAATCCTCCGAAAAGAAAAAGCAGCATCGTCTAGTTGTGCATATGTTTGACTGCAGATAGCTAATGAACTGCGCTGTTGTTTACAAATGCTCATTTTGATGTAAATATCCTATTTACAAATGGCGCTCACCATTGTGTGACTTGCGCAAGTATCCCTCGTTTGTGTTGACTACCTGTGCTTGGTCTTTTAAAAATGGCGCCACGTAGCGCGTTAATGTTTGACACCGAGGAAGGGAGCTTTCCCGAAACGCGTCTGTTTGGAAATAAAAACTCGCTCTTGCTGATATCCCGGGAGTGCTGCTTTTTCGTTTTTTTCTTTTCTTTTCGGAGGATTTGAAAAGATTGTGGAGCATTTATACTTATAGTTAGGACCTAGTTACCTAATTGGCGCGTGTGGAAGGGATTCGAAATGGATGACATCCTTCTTCGATCGTGCTGGCAAATGGGGATTTTTTTCAAGCCATGTGTAGATTAACCAACTCACCTGACTGCTTGCTACTTTAAAACCCCACTTCAAAATCAGTGCCATTACCAAGTAAGAACATTTTTGTGAATTTTCGTGAATAAATAATGAGGACTTCCAGACCTACCACTTGAATGGATTTGAAATGCACTGTGAGACTTGTATTTTTTAAACTCAGTCATGTGACCAAGTACTTTTTAAGCACGCACTAATGCACTTTGCATGACTCATTTCCACATGTGATTGTAATGTTCTCGTTCACCCCAGCAATGATGACGCTGCAATACGGTAGTGTTTAACTCTCTTTATTCAAACACGTCTACCTCTGAAGAGCGCCGCGCCTCTACTGCCGCTTAACGGCCTTACGCGCCAAACCACTACGCAGCCGCGTAACTCTGCGCGGGCGCGGCACGTCACGTGACCTACGTGACGTGCAAACACTAGTGCGCGCTACTACATATCTCCCCCTTTTTCCCAACATGGAGACAGTTCCTCATTGTCCACAGTTCAGTTCATAGTCTTTGTACTTTGCTGGTTTAACCTCCACCCTGCCACTTCGAGTCAGTCTTACCGGGGTGCTGGTGTTCTCACATTCGTTACTTCCTTCTGACTCCTGCGCGGCCCCGCCTGCTTCTCCTTCTCTCCGACTTCCTTGGGCCATCCACTCCAGTTCGTGCTCCCTTGTCTCTAGTTCTTGTGCGTCTTCTCCGTCCTCCTCGAGCGTTCCTTCCGGAGCCTCCTGCTCTCCCGACTCTGTTCCTTCTTCCTCCCAGTCCGCGGTCCTCTGATTCCAGTTCAACACTTTGTTGCATCTTGCCATGCTGTCTTGCGACCAGACGTTGGCATCACTCAGTAGAGCCGCCCTGCCCCTTATTTCTTTCACTTGCATGGGCTTGCTGTACTTGCTCTCTCCTTTCCTCTGTGCATTAGCCAACCTCACGCGCACCCACTCTCCTTCCTCTAATCCAGTGTCCCGTACATTCCGTCTGCGATCATAATGTTTAGTGTGGGTTGCTTGGGCTTTCTCCAGGTTGGCTCGCACCACCGCTGGCGACCATTCGCTGGTGATTGTTTTCTCTTTCCACACTCTATTGTCCTGTGTGAAAGGTTCTCTGCCTCTGAGTATTTGGAAAGGGCTGTATCCTGTACTGGTAGGCGTTATCCTGTACGCCCAGATCATGTGCCAAATCTCTGCCTCCCAGTCCTTGTCATCGGCTATGGCAGCTTGGATTGACCCCATCACCACCCTGTTGAAACGTTCCACTAAGCCGTTGCCAGCTGGGTGGTAAATCGCTGTGTGCTTGGCCCCTATGCCATTCCTTTTCATGAATCTGTTCCATTTTTTCTGATTTGAACTGGGGCCCATTGTCGCTAAGCACCACCTTGGGAATGCCTTCCCTCACGAACGTGTCTGCTAGGAACTTGATAATTGCATCTGTGTCCATGGTCTCTCGTATCATTATCTCTGGCCATTTCGAGTACCTGTCCACCATGACACACACGTACTTTTGCACTCCTTGTATGTCCAGAACCGGGCCCAGTATATCCACGCTCAGTTCTTCCCAAGGGTTCTTTGGTATCTCAAACTTACCCATCTCAGGTCGGAGGAGTTTTAAGGTCTTATCCGCTCCTTGACACCTGGTGCAGTTCCTGACATGTCTTTCTGCTTTCAAGTCCATTCCCGGCCACCAGTAATTTTGCCTGGTTCTTAGCCTCAATTTGCAGATCCCAAGGTGTCCCTCGTGGAGTGTGTCCAGCAACCGGTCTACGAGGTCGGCGGGTGGTATCACTCTCTCGCCCCTGTGTACAAACACTCCCTTGTCTCCTATCGATAATTCCTCTCTAACTTCAAAGTAGGGTCTGAGTTCCCTTACCAGCGCTTTCTTCTCGGGCCATCCTTGCATCACAAACTTCTTTACTTCCTTCAACGCTGCGTCCTCGTCATATGCCTTTTCCCATTCTGTGAGGCTGATAGAAACCTCCTGGTCCTCTGTGAGTGCCACCCATTCCTCTGTTCCTGCCGTGTTCTCACCACTCGATTCCATCGCAGCAGCCCTGCTTAGGTAGTCCGCCACCCGATTCCTGTTCCCTGGCACATGCTCCACGTCGTACCGGAACTCCAGTAGCTTCAACGACATTTTTGATATTCTGGGTGTGGCTTCGGCATGCCCAATTGACGTCAGCACCTTGAGCAGGGGTTTGTGGTCTGTTCTCAATAGGAACCGTGTGCCCCACAGAAATTGTCTGAACTTCGCAGGGCCCACACCACTGCTAGCATCTCCTTTTCTATTACGCTGTATCTTTTCTCAGTGTCTGACAGCGTGCGTGAGGCAAAGCTTATGGTTTCCATCTGTCCTTGCCCTTTGTCCTGCATCAGGACTGCTCCCAAGCCTTTGTCGCTGGCATCTGTGGTTAGGACCGTTCTTCCTTGGGGGTCATACCCCTGAAGGGGAATGACCTCTGTGATCGCTTTCTTGACATCATTGAACTCACTTTGTGTCTCTGCTGACCATCGGAACTCAGTATTTTCCTTCGTAAGTTGCCTCATGTGATGGGTCCTGGAGGCGAAATGTTGCACAAATTTTCCATAGTATTCGGCCATGCCGAGAAATGATCTTACTTCCTCCTTGCTGATTGGAGGAGGTGCTTCACGGATCGCCTTGACGTTTTCCGTCTTGGGGGTCACTCCTTCCACGCCTATTTCATGTCCCAGATATGTCACTGACGACATTTCAATGCGGCATTTTGACCATTCCGCGGTGAGCCCCTTTCCCTCCAAAATCCGCAGCACCTTTCCCAGTTTTGCGTCATGATCCAGTTTGTCTCGGCCCATTATCAAGATGTCGTCTTGAAAGTACTGGACGCCGGTGCTATTATGGAACAGCTGGTGCATCAATTTTTGGAACACTGCTGCTGCAGACGCCAGTCCGAATGGCATGCGGAGAAACTGGTAACACCCGAAACGACGTGAGATGGCGTCTCTCCGGATGCAGGGCAATTTGGTGGTAGGCGGAGGTCAGGTCGATGGTGGAATACCATTTGATGCCTCGGGTTCTGGCCAGCATCTCTTCTATTCTTGGCAGGGGAAATCTTTCTACGACGATATTCTTGTTCAATTCCCTGAGGTCCACGCACAGCCGGACCTTCCCGTTGGGCTTCTTGACCACTATCAGTGGCGATAGCCATTCCGCACATGTGATGGGTTGAATGATCCCTTTCTTCTCCAGCTCTTGGAGCTCCTCTCGCACGGCCTCACGTACTGTGATGGGGATATTTCTGACTCGGTGGGCCACGGGTACTGCCTTGTCCTTCAGGATGATCTTGTGTGCAAACTTCTCAAGCTTCCCCACCGTGCCTCCGAACACCTTGGGGAATGTCTTCCTCCATCTGTCTTGGTCAGGCCACTCTCCATGTTCAGTTAACAAGATCTGCTCCACACCCCCGGGATCCAACTTGATGCCCAGGTCACCCTGGTCCAGCCACCCTAACACGGATGGTCCCTTTTCCGCTATGTAGAGCTTGCAGCAGGCCGATCGGCCTCGGAATTCGAATTTCAGTGGCCGGAATCCCGCCATTGGTATGCGGTCCCCGTTGTATGTGACTGGGCGGATGTCTAGCCTCTCCAGTTCCGGGCCTAGTTGTGGTGCAAACTTCTCCTCCCACATAGCCCTCTGGATGATGGTATATGGCGAACCGGTGTCCGCTATTACACTATTCGTGACTCCTCCTATAGACATTTCCAACACCGGCTTCATAGATCTTTTTCCATCCACACTCATGACTTGTACATCCGCTCCCAGTACCTGATCGTATATGCCCAGCACCGTGGTTACATCCTCCTCCGGTGTATCATCTTGCGTGTCGCTATCCTGGCTGATGAGTCTCACCGTGTTCTTGGAGGCTTTCTTTCTGCACACCTTCTCAAAGTGTCCGATAATTCCACAGTACATGCATTTGGCCCGGAACGCCGGACATTTCCTATTATGTGCCTCGTGCGTCGCGTTTCCGCACCTGTAGCATGGTTTCCGGTTGGTGCCCGCATGCCTTCCTGGGGGCCCGCCATTACTGCTCCACTTGGCGCCATTTTTTTCCATTGACTTTTTTGTCGACTGGTCCTTACGGGTCACGTCTTCGTCAATCTTGTTCACCATAGTGCTGGTCGCCGTTTCCTTCTTAGTTGCATCCGCACATCTCCTCGCCAGCTCCGCTCTTTTGACAATGACCATTACATCCTTCAGGGTGGTTTCTCCACTGGCCCACAACTTGTCTTGCACGGAAGTGCACGTAGTGTGCATTATCACTTGGTCCTTTATGAACTCCTCCTCCCAGTTGTCGTACTTGCATGCGGCCGCCAGCCGTTTTAGCGCCGCCACGTACTCCTCTATCGTCTCTCCTGGCCGCTGTTTCCTTTGTTGAAAATTGAACCTGTCCACGGACACACACAACGCCGGTCTAAAGTGTTCATTCAGGTCCTCGATTGCGTGGGCGTAGACATCATTGTCCGTGCTGTTCCTTTGCTTCGGCACCAGGCTTTTGTACACTCTCAAACCTTCCGGGCCTAGGTTCAACAGCAGGATGCGTTTTTTCCTTGATGGTTTGAACGTCTCTTCACTCTCGTCCTCTAGCACGCCGATGAAGTTGTCGATGTACTCTCTCCAATCGTCCCACTTCATTAATGGCTCTCCTGGCCTGGGCAGGAATTGCACCGGCGCTGTCGCATATCCATTTTGGACGCTCATCCTTTCACTCTTGATCGCGGGCTGATGGCTTGTTTGGCCCTTGGGGCTTCCTGGGGCACTATCTCGTTCTGCTTTGTACGCGTGGTTCTGGGGACCACTTGTATCCGGCCCCTCGCTCTTTACCAAGGTATCCAGCTCGTTCCTTGGCTGGTGGACGATACCACGTGGCTCGCTACTCCACGTGTCTTCCTCGCTCCCCGCTGTTCTGGACTCTGGAGGAGCTAAAGTTGTTCGGCCCTGCCGCGCTCTTCAGGGTGGTTGCTTGTTTGTCGTCGGTTCACTGCGGGGTAGGGATTGCAGATCCCACCCTCGTCACCATTGTAATGTTCTCGTTCACCCCAGCAATGATGACGCTGCAATACGGTAGTGTTTAACTCTTTATTCAAACATGTCTACCTCTGAAGAGCGCCGCGCCTCTACTGCTGCTTAACGGCCTTACGCGCGAAACCACTACGCAGCCGCGTAACTCTGCGCGGGCGCGGCACGTCACGTGACCTACGTGACGTGCAAACACTAGTGCGCGCTACTACAGTGATCAAGGCCGTCAGTGCCGAAACGTTAGGGAAATGGAAGTATGCTGTGCGGCTGGACTCTGAAATAAAGCCTCATCTCCAGTATTGGGCCTTGATTTCTTTTGTGCATTTGGTGATGCTTTGATGGGCTGCTCTGTGCCCATTGCCTCGAGGCCGCCCTGAAGGGTTGGGGGCTCCAGATCCAGAGAATGCTGTGTGTGTATTCAACGAGGAGCATGACCCACTCACGCGCCCAGCCTACAACAGGAATGCCACTGGTGTGAAAATATGAGCGCGTGTGGAAGGGATTTGAAATGGATGACATCCTTCTTCGATCGTGCTAGCAAATGGTTTTTTTTTCAGGCCATGTGTAGATTAAAAGCACTACGCAAAAGAAACCAACTCACCTGACTGCTTGCTACTTTAAAGCCCCACTTCAAAATCAGTGCCATTACCAAGTTGGAACATTTTTGTGAATTTTCGTGAATGAATAATAAGGACTTCCAGACCTACCACTTGAATGGATTTGAAATGCACTGTGGAACTTGTATTTCATGTGACCAAGTAATTTTTAAGCACGCAATAATGCACTTTGTATGACTTACTTCCACCTGTGATCAAGGCCGTCAGTGCCGAAACGTTAGAGAAATGGAAGTATGCTGTGCGGCTGGACTCTGAAATAAAGCCTCATCTCCAGTATTGGGCCTCAATTTCTTTTGTGCATTTGGTGATGCTTTGATGGGCTGCTCTGTGCCCATTGCCTCGAGGCCGCCCTGAAGGGTTGGGGGCTCCAGAATCGGAGAATGCTGTGTGTGTATTCAATGAGGAGCATGACCCACTCACGCGCCGAGCCTACAACAGGAATGCCACTAGTGCAAAAGTATGAGCGCGTGTGGAAGGGATTCGAAATGGATGACATCCTTCTTCGATCGTGCTAGCAAACTGGGTTTTTTTCAGGCCATGTGTAGATTAACAGCACTACGCAAAAGAAACCAACTCACCTGACTGCTTGCTACTTTACAACCCCACTTCAAAATCAGTGCCATTACCAAGTAAGAACATTGTTGTGAATTTTCGTGAATAAATAATGAGGACTTCCAGACCTACCACTTGAATGGATTTGAAATGCACTGTGGGACTTGTATTTTTTAAACTCAGTCATGTGACCAAGTACTTTTTAAGCACGCACTAATGCACTTTGTATGACTCACTTCTCCGTGCCCATTGCCTTGAGGCCGCCGTGAAGGGCTCCAGAACCAGAGAATGCTGTGTGTATGTATATAAAAATACATATATACATATATATATATATATATATAGGACCTAGTTACCTAATTTCCATAGGAAAAGCATTTATCTTGGTTCTGTTTGACAAATCTTCATGCAATTTCCAAAACTAAAACTAGAGTGGCAGTCACTTCAGCAGGTGTCTGGAAAGTTTTTGGGTGATTTTTCAGTTGGCAGTCAATGGGGGTCCCAAAATATGTTTTCCTATTACAGTTTCCCTTAAGGATGTAAGACACAACCACAGCCCAAACCGCTGAATGGACCTATATAAAATTTTGCAGAAATCTAGATCTTGGTCTAGAAAGATCTATTTTTGGAATTGGGTGTAATTCCTTTCAGTAGGTTTTAAGTAATGTTTTAAAATATATATATTTATGTATATCTAGTGACACGGAGGGTCCATTTCTTTAACAGATCTCATGCTGAGATTTGAATATCTGTCACCACTTCAAACAGGAAGTGTTGGCAGCCATATTGTGACTCTGGACTCAGTCTAAGTCCCAAAAACACACAAAAATAAACACAAGTGGGCAGGGTAGGAATACCCTGATTCCAAAGGTCTGGTAGTGGGGTCCCACAGCTACCCTGCCTGGGGCCAAAACATTTTTTGTTAGTTTATACAAAATCATAGTATCCATGGCAAAGTTTTTAAAAAACAATTGAATCTCCTGCACCTGTTGTTTTAACCCCTTGGGGGGTAATGTCCCAGTGGGGAATGTTTACCTTATTATAGGAAACATGGGTGCATATGGCGCCTCTCCCAAGGCTGATTTTGGCCTAAAGGACTCAATCCCCCTGGGCCTGGGCCTGGCCCTATAAAAATAGAGGGAGGGGCATGCAGGCCCCTCACAGGCTACTTTCCGCACTGGGGCTTTCATCGCCCATGGACCAGACACTGACAAAAAGAGGGAAAGGGAATGCAGACCCCTGTTCCAGACCAATTTTGACCCCGGTGTCCCATCCTCCAGGGCTCAGCCGCAATAACAAAGGGGGGAGAGGCCACCCTCCTGGACACATTCATGGACCTGGGGATGCCATCTCCAGGACTAGTTTCTGCTATGTTCCAGATGCCTACTGTGAGACATAGTGGTTTCCCTGCCCGCAATGGTGTAGCAGGGAAACCTGTGCTTGCTCTTGTTTAGCGGTAGCAATTTAAAAACTTCTGCCAAGTGAGAGCAAACATAAAGTCCACTCCCAGCTGGCGGGAAATTTAAAAATGGTCTTGTCTGCTGGAAGCGGACCTCAGATTCAGTTACCTGCCTGCAGTCATGCAGGGAAAGAGATCTGAAAATTGATCCTGCCAACAAAGAGCAGCATTTTTATCTGCTGCCTGTGGGCAGGAGCAATGCTGTCTCCTGCTTGATGCAGGGAGCTGGCTGGGATTGCGGGAGCCTTGCATCTCCCCCCCTGTCCCCAACCAAGATATGGTGGGCACACTGGTTGGGCACCAGGGTACCGGCCCCTATTGGCTGGTCCCCAGGGGACGGGGTCCTCAGAGTCAATATTAGCCTGGGGAAGGGGGCTGTGTGCCCCCTTTTTAAAAGAGTGCTGGCTCTCGGAGGATGGGTTCCCATGGCAAAAACATTGGCCCAGGGATGGAGCGGCATGGGGTTGGCTGCATGTGGTGGGTTGGCCACAGGGCTTGTGGGTAGATTGATTAATGTATGATACTTTACAATAAAAAGAATCTAGAAATTTACTGCGAGAAAAAACAAAGTTGCAGGGACATCAGCATTAGGAAATAGCATTAAGACTCATAGAAATACCTTGAAAAAAATAAAACTTCTAGGCATGTTATAGGTAGGAAGTAGAATTAAAAAACCTTAGATATTCACTACCAAAAAAGATTACAGGGACCTTATAGTTAGGTTCAGATTTTATACACACAAAACTATAGCACTTTTACTTCAAGTTATCCCAAGTAACTATAACTCGTGTTCTAAGGTAACTATAACTTGCACTCTCTCCATGCACTGCTAATTATCCCTGGGTGGCTCCAGAAGCATAAAAAGCTGAAGAAGACATTCCTGTTTAGCATCCCAGCTGACTTGAGGCAAATGGACTGCGTTATTGTCCTTTGCCGGACACTGTGTGAGTCTCTAAGTGCTGGCCCAGAGGTCAAGGGGGCATTGGAAGTGTAGAAAAAGCACTCACCTCCGGACTCTGCGAGTCAATGGGGTGCAACAGTCTAGATGACGCTGCAATACGGTAGTGTATTGAGAACTCACTGCTATGCAGTGGGAGTGCATGGGATATACTACTTAAGAAGAAAAACAGTGCACAGACACCACCTTACAGTGGAAGTTGATACAGTACATTATCCTGAATGTACAAAGAAATAAACCAAAAATATACTTGTGCAGGTATGTACTACGCTATTACTAACTCTACATACTATCTTTCAGATCACTAAACTGGAGGGTGCACTATGAACCACCACGTGCTTGTATGGTCAGGGATGCCCGCCACCCCTTCCACCACCAATCCCAATGGTAGGAGACAGACACCGTTTGAACTTTTGGAAGGCAGGGGGGCGTCACGACCCCCCTGGCCGTATTTATTAAAATATGAAACAAAATTTTAAAACTTTAAATTAAAAACGTTTCTTGTATCATGTACAAAAATTCAACTTCCATTACACTTGATGAAGACAGGTATCCAGGCTAACCTTAACAAATCTCTAATACAAAGATTTTCCTAACCGAGTCTAACATCATGACATAATGCATTGCATACGAATTTTGTACATCCTATCATTAGGGGCCAACGGCAAGGTCTTAACCGGTGTCAGATCCCTATGACCAAATTCCTGCCCTCACGTGTGAGTGGCGCATGCGCAGAGGGCTTTACCCTCATAGCCAACTGTAACTTCCCTTGTCATGGGGGCCCCCTTTCACTCGGCGCCATCTTAAGGTCGTCCAAGTTCCCGTGCAGGGTATCTGTAAGAAGGACAGCGTGGACTCCCCCCCTTTCCCCGCACTCTCTTCCGCCAGAGCGGATATCCGGCCCCCGGGAAATTCGTGGGAGGGGCATATAGCCGTCTCCCCCTGGGAGGGGCCTATGGCCGTCTGCCCCTGGGCGACCCATCCGTAATGGGTGCTGCCCCCGCGTGGGAGGGGCCAATGGCCGCCTCCCCCGGGCGCTCCCATCCATAATGGGTGGCGCCCCCACTAGGGACCTTGAAATCACTGCTCACCAATCATGACCTTAACGCCCGACCGAAGACTAAATAAATATGACAGTTAGTTACCTACTAGGGAGAAAAAACCTATGCTTAATCTCAAATTACAGCTAGATATATCCAATGAACTATAACATTGCTACAAAGGAAAAAAGGTTCTATAACAGAGAACGCTTTTATTGCATACAGTTCATTACATTTCTACAAAGGAAAAAAGGCCTATAGGCAAGTATTCAGTTGCATGCACGTTCTTGGCATCAATTGAAGATGAGAGAAACGTTTCCAACAAGACGCTTATTCATTACAATCACATTGCAAATTTGAACTTTGATTACTTCCAAACTTCTGCAACAGGGGCTAGTGGGTGGGTCAAAAACTGCAGCTTGTTCCCTTGAGGGCTCACAAGATACGAGTGGTGCAGCCTTCAGAACGCAGGAACAAGAGTACGCTTGCCTGGATTCCCATGCCTTTTATCTTGCAGCGGGAAGGCGGGGCAGCATCCCCATCCCGCCCAGAAGTGCACGGACTTCCGGGCGAGTGTTAGGACAACCCTTTTAGGCGGCAGGGGCGTGCTCCAACCACGCCACTATGGGTATATCGGCCATGACACGCCCCCGCCCGCAAAGGTGTGCCGGGAGTACTGAATAATGCCGCGGATGCGCTTTCTTGTTTCAAAATGCAGGCTTTCACGGATTGTTTACCCTCAGCGGAGCTAGTGGCAGTGCCGTTTCCCGAAGCACTATGGCGAATCGGCACCCCGGACTACAAAAACTCGTGGCAGCCAGTTTAGTGCCCAGGACAAGAAAAGCTTATGAAGGGGCGTTCCACTCGTAATGCGCCTTTTTGGGCCCTGCATGGGAGCATAGATGGGGTCAGGAGGGGTCCTTTACCCGATTTTTAGTGGCACTTCATGAGGAGGGCCAGTCGGTGGCAACCGCCAGTCGGTATAAGGCCGCCATATCGTTTATGGCTCAGCTCCAGGGGATTAGGGACCCAACGGATTCCTTTATAGTCAGAAAGGCGCTGCGCGGCTGGCGGCACCTAGAGGGTCACAAAAAGGATACCAGGCACAGATTGACCTCCTTGTTGGCTAAACTAGAGGAGACATGCTCCTCACCTAGTGAGGTCGTCCTATTCAGGGCAGCATTTGTGTTGGTGTTCTATGGGGCCCTGCGGGTAAGCGAACTAGTGGCTGCCAACAAAAGGGATACCGATGGGGGTCTGCGCAGGGACCACACGCAAGTGAGGGGGGATTCCCTTCTGATCACGTTAGCCAGGTCAAAGACAGACCAGGAGGCCCAGGGGAATAGCATTGTGTTGCAGCGCACTCTGGGTAGTCCCTGTTGTCCAGTAAGGCATGTTGAGGCCTACCTAAAACAAAGGTTGACAATACATATATATATATATATATATATATGTCCAACAAGAGTTCCTTTGCTTTGGGGACGCAACTCAAATGAACAAGCAGGACCCCCTCGATGGCAAACAGAGTCCTTTATTTTGAGCAAAACCGGCATTTCGTTCTCAGTTCATTTTTAAAGAAAGCCCTACGCGTTTCGGTGCTCCTGCACCTTGGTCACGGGCTGGCACTTTATTATCCGGCAGATGTTACGAGGGCATCAAGTCACCTGATGTTAATACGCCATCTCCTGCCTCCTGATAGGCTGGCTCCGGTGCTGTCAATCCAACTGTATGCTGGGACTTGAAGTGTTCCCCCGTACGTTGATTACCTTCCGTGGGTTTTATGCCGGTAATAAACCTTTTGTGCACCTTGTACTACCCTCCAGTGGGTCTTTGAGAAGGATTCCAGTTGGGTTTAGCGCTGACACTTGTTATTCCGCTATGCTGAGATTCCAGTATCTCGCAGCGGCCCATCATACATTTCGATGGCGGTGCATCTCCCCGGCCTAGGAAAGGCCGTATTTATGTCCAACAAGAGTTCCTTTGCTTTGGGGACGCAACTCAAATGAACAAGCAGGACCCCCTCGATGGCAAACAGAGTCCTTTATTTTGAGCAAAACCGGCATTTCGTTCTCAGTTCATTTTTAAAGAAAGCCCTACGCGTTTCGGTGCTCCTGCACCTTGGTCACGGGCTGGCACTTTATTATCCGGCAGTTGTTACGAGGGCATCAAGTCACCTGATGTTAATACGCCATCTCCTGCCTCCTGATAGGCTGGCTCCGGTGCTGTCAATCCAACTGTATGCTGGGACTTGAAGTGTTCCCCCGTACGTTGATTACCTTCCGTGGGTTTTATGCCGGTAATAAACCTTTTATGCACCTTGTACTACCCTCCAGTGGGTCTTTGAGAAGGATTCCAGTTGAGTTTAGCGCTGACACTTGTTATTCCGCTATGCTGAGATTCCAGTATCTCGCAGCGGCCCATCATACATTTCGATGGCGGTGCATCTCCCCGGCCTAGGAAAGGCCGTATTTATGTCCAACAAGAGTTCCTTTGCTTTGGGGACGCAACTCAAATGAACAAGCAGGACCCCCTCGATGGCAAACAGAGTCCTTTATTTTGAGCAAAACCGGCATTTCGTTCTCAGTTCATTTTTAAAGAAAGCCCTACGCGTTTCGGTGCTCCTGCACCTTGGTCACGGGCTGGCACTTTATTATCCGGCAGTTGTTACGAGGGCATCAAGTCACCTGATGTTAATACGCCATCTCCTGCCTCCTGATAGGCTGGCTCCGGTGCTGTCAATCCAACTGTATGCTGGGACTTGAAGTGTTCCCCCGTACGTTGATTACCTTCCGTGGGTTTTATGCCGGTAATAAACCTTTTGTGCACCTTGTACTACCCTCCAGTGGGTCTTTGAGAAGGATTCCAGTTGAGTTTAGCGCTGACACTTGTTATTCCGCTATGCTGAGATTCCAGTATCTCGCAGCGGCCCATCATACATTTCGATGGCGGTGCATCTCCCCGGCCTAGGAAAGGCCGTATTTATGTCCAACAAGAGTTCCTTTGCTTTGGGGACGCAACTCAAATGAACAAGCAGGACCCCCTCGATGGCAAACAGAGTCCTTTATTTTGAGCAAAACCGGCATTTCGTTCTCAGTTCATTTTTAAAGAAAGCCCTACGCGTTTCGGTGCTCCTGCACCTTGGTCACGGGCTGGCACTTTATTATCCGGCAATTGTTACGAGGGCATCAAGTCACCTGATGTTAATACGCCATCTCCTGCCTCCTGATAGGCTGGCTCCGGTGCTGTCAATCCAACTGTATGCTGGGACTTGAAGTGTTCCCCCGTACGTTGATTACCTTCCGTGGGTTTTATGCCGGTAATAAACCTTTTGTGCACCTTGTACTACCCTCCAGTGGGTCTTTGAGAAGGATTCCAGTTGAGTTTAGCGCTGACACTTGTTATTCCGCTATGCTGAGATTCCAGTATCTCGCAGCGGCCCATCATACATTTCGATGGCGGTGCATCTCCCCGGCCTAGGAAAGGCCGTATTTATGTCCAACAAGAGTTCCTTGGCTTTGGGGACGCAACTCTAATGAACAAGCAGGACCCCCTCGATGGCAAACAGAGTCCTTTATTTTGAGCAAAACCGGCATTTCGTTCTCAGTTCATTTTTAAAGAAAGCCCTACGCGTTTTGGTGCTCCTGCACCTTGGTCACGGGCTGGCACTTTATTATCCGGCAGTTGTTACGAGGGCATCAAGTCACCTGATGTTAATACGCCATCTCCTGCCTCCTGATAGGCTGGCTCCGGTGCTGTCAATCCAACTGTATGCTGGGACTTGAAGTGTTCCCCCGTACGTTGATTACCTTCTGTGGGTTTTATGCCGGTAATAAACCTTTTATGCACCTTGTACTACCCTCCAGTGGGTCTTTGAGAAGGATTCCAGTTGAGTTTAGCGCTGACACTTGGTATTCCGCTATGCTGAGATTCCAGTATCTCGCAGCGGCCCATCATACATTTCGATGGCGGTGCATCTCCCCGGCATAGGAAAGGCCGTATTTATGTCCAACAAGAGTTCCTTTGCTTTGGGGACGCAACTCAAATGAACAAGCAGGACCCCCTCGATGGCAAACAGAGTCCTTTATTTTGAGCAAAACCGGCATTTCGTTCTCAGTTCATTTTTAAAGAAAGCCCTACGCGTTTCGGTGCTCCTGCACCTTGGTCACGGGCTGGCACTTTATTATCCGGCAGTTGTTACGAGGGCATCAAGTCACCTGATGTTAATACGCCATCTCCTGCCTCCTGATAGGCTGGCTCCGGTGCTGTCAATCCAACTGTATGCTGGGACTTGAAGTGTTCCCCCGTACGTTGATTACCTTCCGTGGGTTTTATGCCGGTAATAAACCTTTTGTGCACCTTGTACTACCCTCCAGTGGGTCTTTGAGAAGGATTCCAGTTGAGTTTAGCGCTGACACTTGTTATTCCGCTATGCTGAGATTCCAGTATCTCGCAGCGGCCCATCATACATTTCGATGGCGGTGCATCTCCCCGGCCTAGGAAAGGCCGTATTTATGTCCAACAAGAGTTCCTTTGCTTTGGGGACGCAACTCAAATGAACAAGCAGGACCCCCTCGATGGCAAACAGAGTCCTTTATTTTGAGCAAAACCGGCATTTCGTTCTCAGTTCATTTTTAAAGAAAGCCCTACGCGTTTCGGTGCTCCTGCACCTTGGTCACGGGCTGGCACTTTATTATCCGGCAGTTGTTACGAGGGCATCAAGTCACCTGATGTTAATACGCCATCTCCTGCCTCCTGATAGGCTGGCTCCGGTGCTGTCAATCCAACTGTATGCTGGGACTTGAAGTGTTCCCCCGTACGTTGATTACCTTCCGTGGGTTTTATGCCGGTAATAAACCTTTTGTGCACCTTGTACTACCCTCCAGTGGGTCTTTGAGAAGGATTCCAGTTGAGTTTAGCGCTGACACTTGTTATTCCGCTATGCTGAGATTCCAGTATCTCGCAGCGGCCCATCATACATTTCGATGGCGGTGCATCTCCCCGGCCTAGGAAAGGCCGTATTTATGTCCAACAAGAGTTCCTTTGCTTTGGGGACGCAACTCAAATGAACAAGTAGGACCCCCTCGATGGCAAACAGAGTCCTTTATTTTGAGCAAAACCGGCATTTCGTTCTCAGTTCATTTTTAAAGAAAGCCCTACGCGTTTCGGTGCTCCTGCACCTTGGTCACGGGCTGGCACTTTATTATCCGGCAGTTGTTACGAGGGCATCAAGTCACCTGATGTTAATACGCCATCTCCTGCCTCCTGATAGGCTGGCTCCGGTGCTGTCAATCCAACTGTATGCTGGGACTTGAAGTGTTCCCCCGTACGTTGATTACCTTCCGTGGGTTTTATGCCGGTAATAAACCTTTTGTGCACCTTGTACTACCCTCCAGTGGGTCTTTGAGAAGGATTCCAGTTGAGTTTAGCGCTGACACTTGTTATTCCGCTATGCTGAGATTCCAGTATCTCGCAGCGGCCCATCATACATTTCGATGGCGGTGCATCTCCCCGGCCTAGGAAAGGCCGTATTTATGTCCAACAAGAGTTCCTTTGCTTTGGGGACGCAACTCAAATGAACAAGCAGGACCCCCTCGATGGCAAACAGAGTCCTTTATTTTGAGCAAAACCGGCATTTCGTTCTCAGTTCATTTTTAAAGAAAGCCCTACGCGTTTCGGTGCTCCTGCACCTTGGTCACGGGCTGGCACTTTATTATCCGGCAGTTGTTACGAGGGCATCAAGTCACCTGATGTTAATACGCCATCTCCTGCCTCCTGATAGGCTGGCTCCGGTGCTGTCAATCCAACTGTATGCTGGGACTTGAAGTGTTCCCCCGTACGTTGATTACCTTCCGTGGGTTTTATGCCGGTAATAAACCTTTTGTGCACCTTGTACTACCCTCCAGTGGGTCTTTGAGAAGGATTCCAGTTGAGTTTAGCGCTGACACTTGTTATTCCGCTATGCTGAGATTCCAGTATCTCGCAGCGGCCCATCATACATTTCGATGGCGGTGCATCTCCCCGGCCTAGGAAAGGCCGTATTTATGTCCAACAAGAGTTCCTTTGCTTTGGGGACGCAACTCAAATGAACAAGCAGGACCCCCTCGATGGCAAACAGAGTCCTTTATTTTGAGCAAAACCGGCATTTCGTTCTCAGTTCATTTGAGTTGCGTCCCCAAAGCAAAGGAACTCTTGTTGGACATAAATACGGCCTTTCCTAGGCCGGGGAGATGCACCGCCATCGAAATGTATGATGGGCCGCTGCGAGATACTGGAATCTCAGCATAGCGGAATAACAAGTGTCAGCGCTAAACTCAACTGGAATCCTTCTCAAAGACCCACTGGAGGGTAGTACAAGGTGCACAAAAGGTTTATTACCGGCATAAAACCCACGGAAGGTAATCAACGTACGGGGGAACACTTCAAGTCCCAGCATACAGTTGGATTGACAGCACCGGAGCCAGCCTATCAGGAGGCAGGAGATGGCGTATTAACATCAGGTGACTTGATGCCCTCGTAACAACTGCCGGATAATAAAGTGCCAGCCCGTGACCAAGGTGCAGGAGCACCGAAACGTGTAGGGCTTTCTTTAAAAATGAACTGAGAACGAAATGCCGGTTTTGCTCAAAATAAAGGACTCTGTTTGCCATCGAGGGGGTCCTGCTTGTTCATTTGAGTTGCGTCCCCAAAGCAAAGGAACTCTTGTTGGATATATATATATATATATATATATATATATATATATATATATATATATATATCCATCCAAATCCATCTCCAGTAACAAAGAAGGCATGTACTCAAGGCGGCTAGGATTCAGCAATTTTTTTATCACAGGTCTCCCTTGACCATGAGACGCATTTTGACTTCATAGAAGCCTTTCTCAATCTGACTGGCGCCAAAAATTGTAAGTATATATAGCCCCTTCTACTGCAGCATAAATAAACATAGAAGACATACTGTGATACAATATGTTGGTATAAAGCCCGTGCGATGTAACAATGCTCATTATAAAAGTTGATAAGACGTGAGACTGATAACATGAAAAAGGTAAAAGATTACATAAAGTAATGTGATTTACACAGTTTGTCACATTAATAAATAATTGAAACCCGACTAAATACATAGCCTACCAACCTCAAACGTCACTTTTACAGTGTGGATATGTGAGCAAAACAGGCGATGGATAAATATATAAATACGTAAATGTATGCAGTTATTATAGGATAATGCTATGCATATAAACTGTGCCGCCAATCTCTTAACTCTGTAGCCATCATGCATGTAACAAAAATAAACACCCATTAAAATCAAGCTACCTATAATCGTGAAACTCATTCAGTCGAGAATTATTTCCATCGAAGATGTTAAGATCTTGTGCATTCTGGCCCACCAGCAATTAACCTTTCACCTCCTCGACAGGGACCAACTCGATATGTGCCCACTGCGCTCACATCAAGAATGCATTTGCTAGCACAAGCAACAGTAAAACATGGTGATACTCTGGGAACACCTGGGTCCTGTAAACACATAGTGCGTGATTGTCAGACATACATGCCGGCTCCTCAGTGCATATTCCTGTCCTGAAGGGGACTACCGATCCCATCATGCACCTTGATTGTCCTTGAGGAAATGGTTGCAGGCATATGTCTCATGTGAGAGTCTGGAGCGTGGGTTTAATTAAGCAGGAGAACAAATTAAAACATCAGTGGCAGGGACCTAACAATAAAGTCTCCTCATTTCAACAGCCTCGATATTTTTCGGCAGACGGCGGCCCCTGAATGTAGGTGCTGGGCGGGGAGTCGCAGGCGTTGAAAGGACGCGGCGTGAATATTGCCCAAAGCCATCCTGACCCAGGAAGTCTACGAGTTTCTAACGATTCGTACCTTTAGGCTACTGTACTCTACAGTGTGCCGGCACGGTTAATAACCGTAAGTAATTTCTCTTTTACTATTTAATTTTTTGTATTTTTCACATAAAGTGCCTCACGGGAGGGTGTACCTTAGCGCGTGCATACCCCCGGAGTGCCATTTAGGTGTGGTCCTGACGAATGCTGCGCGATCCCGCTTTTTTGACAGCAGAAACATGTTGACCAGTTATTGTAATTAAGGACACAGGTCTCCTAACATAGTACCATTGGTTGTCTGACCTTCACGTTTTTAACCTTAATACGGGTTGGCCAGCATTAAATATTTTGTTTGGGTTCTAACCCTGTATTTTTTAACTTTGCACTCACTTATTTTGCACACACATTTGAGTTTAATCACTAGTACACTCACCACCAAACCCGCTCTGCTGTAACTCAGGCGTTGTAGCACGCTGGGGCGGCATTCGGTCACCCCAGCGGGGACCCAATGATGAAGCATGTCACCAACTAGTGGTGAGTGAGGGTCCTTCTAAACAAAAGGCTGCTTGCCTTGCCTTGTTGGATATAGTCCTCCCTGTCCACAGGGTGGTCGCCTCCTGACTATTAGGAGCAGACATGCTAAAACACAGTACTACCTGACCAAGGTAGGGGTCCGGGAAGAAACTGTCACTTTATTTTTCTTTGGTATCTGGGTTTTTAGTTACACATAAGCACTCCTTTGTTGTTTTCAATAAACCTTATGGGGCACAGGAGTGTTGCCTCGAGCCCTACCTCTCTCGTTGATATAAAAAAAATCGATATTAATAGTGACAGGCAGCAACATTTTCAAATCAAACCAGGCATAGTCCGAAGGTCGAGAGAGGCCATCGAACAATCGTTGAATATGCTGAGCAGTCCTCACCGTTTTCACATCAGCGCCTGTGGTGCACAGTCACCAGGAGGCACCAGTATCCTAGGCAGGGCATTTTTAGAGCATGGAATTCCGAACCCTGTGCTGGCAGTCAACAAAACCACCTCGCTACGAGATCCTATATTCACTGCTGCTGTCATCCCTGTTCCAATTCCTGGCCCACTCACTGTGGGCTCCACCTCTAGGACTCGTGTACTCCTCCAACACACTGCGGTCCCAGGGAAGAGCCACAGACATCTGGTGTTACGTGGACAGCGTTTAGACTGAAAGTAAATGAAAACCAAATCCATCTCCAGTAACAAAGAAGGCACGTACTCAAGGCTGCTTGGATACAGCAATTTTATTATCGCGGGTCACCCTTGAACATGAAACACAAGAGATGCGTTTCGGATCCACAGAAGCCTTTCTCAATCTGACTGGCTCCAAAAAATTTTAAGTATATATAGCCCCTCCTACTGCAGCATAAACAAACATAGAAGACATATATATATATATATATATATCAAAGTTCCATTTTGCTTCTTCGCCCTTCCCACGCCAGTGGCAGCTTGAGCGCAATGCCGGCAAAAGCCAACCGGACGCAATAGTAATGCAGCGATGAAGTAAGCGCTCACTCAGGGGATAGTTTGTCCAGTTTTGATTTAATTACCAGATATATATATAAAGCTTTCAAAGTCACGGACATCTAATTTGGGCAATACGGACATGAGGCGTGGCAGCAAGAGGTGTCTGAAGAAGGAGTAAATCCGAAATGCATCATACCTATGCTGTCCAGTTGCCATTAAACAGCCTCACCTGAAATTCCCTGTTTGCAACTCCTTCCTTTCACATCGCTGGAGGGCGGATGCTGATATTTCGTGTCAGCTAGAAGACACGTCAAGGAGCCCCGTTCTGTCAAGTGGCTGCCTGCTTTTCTGGTTTCTGCGCAAGCAGAGCAATGGAGCGTGCTCAGGTATGGGCTATCATGTGACCCACCAACTGAGCGCCGGCATGCGAAGGACACTTCTTAAGCGAAGACCGTGACTTCACGGGAGTGTTGGTGCAATCTCACCGACCTATGACCCAGCTACACGGCGCCCTGCGGGTTGGAACAGTATGCAGGAACTCGAGGGGCCAGGACATTCAAAAAGCGACCTCATCAAGTCTGCCCAGCTCCATAACGCCAACAAACTATAAGAAATAACTTTGGTTTCCCACATCACTCCATTCCTGACATACAGCATTCTGGGTGTTGGGGTTCTACACTTTCTGCAACATGGCGGATGATCACATGGTTGGGGTGGCGTTTGGCAGCGTACCGCTTTAAAAGTCACGGATATCTAATTTGGGCAATACGGACATGAGGCGCGGCAGCAAGAGGTGTCTGAAGGAGTAAATCCGAAATGCATCATACCTATGCTTTTCAGTTGCCATTAAACAGCCCCACTTGAAATTCCCTGTTTGTAGCTCCTTCCTTTCACGTCGCTGGAGGGCGGACGCTGATATATATATATATATATATATATATATATATATATATATATATATCCACGAAATCCACGTTCGAGTTTCCACACAGGTGCAGCGTTCTCCCACACCTTAGAGAGACGCAGACACGGTCCAATTTTGTGCAATCTATTTATTTTGAGCAGGCACAACGCATGACGTTTCGGCTCCGAGGAGCCTTGTTCACATATATATATATTCCCAACACGTTATTCACCAGCCGTTGCTCCTCTGCCTTACGGATGCTTATTCGGCGAGAGGTGAGACGAGCAATTTTATTCCAAAACTCAGGTCCTCTATTAGCCGAACCACTTCCAAACGAGTGCACACAAGAGCCATCCAAGGGGGTTAAGGCAATTTCAAAGTTTATTTCACGCTTCTGCAGCAAATTGACGAACGCGTTTTAGCATTTCCGCCTTCATCAGTGTCAACAACAACTTTACTCATGTGCATTTAAATAAAAAGTGCATTGAATTTCATAAACATAGAAAGTGTCATGTGCAATAAAATAAAATAAACAATGGACTAGACTATGGCGGCCATCTTGTAGTGGATCTTTTTACATCAGAACCAGTTATGTACATTATGCCATACATCCTTATTTCAATTTATATTTCAATTCAAAATATAAATTGAAATAAGGATGTATGGCATAATGTACTTAACTGGTTCTGATGTAAATAAATCCACTACAAGATGGCCGCCATATTCTAGTCCATCATTGGGGACATAGACAATTTATTGGCCTTGGATGAAGTGAATGAGGAGATGGATGATCATGATATAAGTCTGGAAGCTAAACGTATCTTAGAAGCCCTTGAGATACAACATGACAACAGTACTAGGAGCAATTTCAAACCCAAATCCACTTTTTCCCCGAAGTTGTATCATGATAACATAGACACCTTTCAGGAAATGGTAGGGAAGGAACTCCTTCACTACAGGAGCCATAATTGGCAGAAAAAAATGAAAACTTTTAAACATAACCTCACATCGGCAGAAAAATCAGCCATGGTTGAGTTATCGGAAGATGACAGTATTATCATCCGTCCTGCAGACAAGGGAGGTAATATTGTAATTCTACCCAAAGAGATGTATATAGGGGAAGCGATGAGACAACTGACGGATGGAAAAACATACAGAAAAAGTAACAAAGTGTAATACAATCTGAGCATTACCAGTATTTGGGACAAGCTGTCAGACTGGAAAGATAAGGGATGGATTGAGTGGGAGGAATACTGTTATTTAAAACGAGACTTTCCTATTCTTCCAATTCTATATCTACTCCCAAAAGTCCATAAATGTAAACACAATCCACCAGGCAGACCCATCATTTCGTCTAGAGGGAGTGTACTGGAAAACATCTCCAGATACGTGGACTACTTTTTGCAGGAATATGTAAAAAATCTACCCACATATGTACGTGACACTAAGGATTTTCTTGATAAGATCAAGGACATCAAGTGGGATAAAGATCTACTGCTTATAACACTTGATGTTAGTTCACTGTACACCTCTATAGAACACAATCAGGGCATAGAGGCTTGTGCGAGATTCCTGAAAACCCGTAACATCAAATACTTGGGGCATACCACCATGATTTTAGACATGATAAGATACTGTCTAGTCAACAATTTCTTCTTGTTTAATGATGACATCTATGTCCAACTGCATGGCACCGCGATGGGCACATTTTTTGCCCCGAGCTTTGCCAACTTGTTCATGGGCGCATGGGAGGCGGACATGAGAATTAGACCAGATGTACAAGAAGGATTCCAGAATGTCACTATGTGGCTAAGATACATAGATGACATTTTTGTGATTTGGAAAGGCAGTAAAACCATGGCCATTGATTTCATCTCCAAGCTGAATAATAACAACAACAATATCACACTAACAAGTAACATCAGTGACAGGGAGATTGAATATTTGGACATCAAAGTGCAAGTACGGAATAATAAACTTAAAACTATATTATTCCGGAAAGAAACAGCAGGCAACACCTTACTGCATGCCCTAAGCAGTCACCCAGAGCCCCTCAAGTGGAGCATCCCGTACGGGGAGCTTCTAAGGGCAAAACGGAACTGTAGCACCATGGAGGACTACATTAAAGAGGAGGCTTCTATGGTACAAAGGTTCACCGACAGGGGCTACCCTAAATGGGTGATAAAAAGGGCTACGGAGAAAGTAAAATCAGTGGAACGCAAGAACTTGCTAACCAACCAAAGGAATGATGATGTAACAAATGAGAATAATGAAGTCACCCGTATCATCCTTGACTATAATGGTAACTACAAGGTAATAAAGAAAAGTATCATGAAGAACTGGGATATTCTCAAAAATGATCCCATTATAGGTAGTACCATACCAGCAAGACCTAGCATTACCTACCGCAGGGGACACAATCTAAGTGACTTATTGGTACACAATATGATCAGCGAAACAGTACCACGGGGGGTGGATCTCCCCGGATTCTTTCCTTGCGGGCACTGTAAAGCCTGTTCGAACAGTCATATGGTCAAGGAATATTGGAATCCTAGTACCAATAAAATGTAAACCATAAAACAATTTCTGACATGCACGACCATATTTGTGGTGTACGTACTCATTTGTCCTTGCGAATTGAGGTACGTAGGGAGTACCACCAAAATGGCCAAACAACGCATATTGGAACATACTAGAGCCATTACGAACAGAGACAAACAGTACCCTATAGCTAGGCATTTTGAAAGTCACCATTTCTCCAACGCCAAACTGCTAAGATACTATATTATTGAACAGGTATCCATATCCGGAAGAGGTGGCAATCGTGCTTTAAGACTCAGGCAACGTGAATCGAAACATATTATTGGTCTCTGCACACGTTTTCCAAACGGACACAATATTGATGAGGAATATAATGTACATTTACATTAGGAATGAAAATATATATATTTTTTGTAAGGTACTGTATTATTGAACATTTTCCTCATTCTGATACAGGTGCTTATGTACTTTTCCCTACAGGTTGAAAGGTCAGGACTTATTCGCAGGCTTGTGATGCAAGTACCCGAGTCCTTTCAACTTGGCCTTCTCCACTCTCCGCTTCAAGTATGTTATATATTTGTTTGTATCACTGTACACTGCAACACTGATGGGTTTCTGGAACAGGGGTTTTTTTCAAAGCTGATCCTTTGTAGGATGCTTTTTGCTGTACCGTGTTTGGTTTCATGACTGTGTTAGACCTTTGAACTGTAAACCACCCATGCCACACGTGAACTCCCCCACTAGCCAGGGAATACCATTCACTCGACTTGCCAATGTATCACGTTGTTTTTACCCACTAACCAGGGGATAGTAACGAACATCACAATGTTGATGTTTTATAATGGGACCTTGTTTACCTAGGTCACCAAGGAAACCGCCTGTGTTTCCAGTGCCGATCACGTGTTAACAACACTGGCATTCATTGGGATGCTCGAGCGTGTTTTTTGCTAACAGACTACACTCTGCTCATTTATATAGAGTCCCCGTTTATATATTTGTATTAACTTATACAAGAACACTCACGCACAGTGCCATTGTAACGAGAGTGGGACTCCGGCACATTGTTGACGTATTGTCACCATGGTTACAGATGTATGCCGATCACGTGTCAACATTCCGACAGTTGATTGGCTGGACGTGTTTGGCGCTTAAATACACGTACGAGTGGGTGCCTGACTACTTATAAAGTTATTTTCTTTACTTTGTGTGCAAATTTTGACATATAAAGTCCACCTGTTCAATGAGGAACACAATTATAATTTTTTTGGGTTCACGTGGTTCAGACTCAAGAAACATGAATTGATTGCACTATTATTAATTATTTATGTTTACAAAGCCAGTTATTTGTATTGCGATTTATTACTACTGTGCACTAGGACTGACGACCATCAATGTAAGACTAATATTGCTATTACAAGATGGCGCTCTCATAATGCTGTATACACAGATAGTCCTATGTTTATGTTCATGTAAGCACACGGTAAATACAGCAAACTTTTCTAGCATCATTGTGTGAACAAGCACTCACGGAGTGCGAAACGCGTCACGTAGGGCTTATGGCGTGAATAAACCCTACCTACTTGACAGACCTGCTGTGTGGATTCTTTTGGGACCTGAGTAGCGCGCTTGGAACGCCGTTTTGCTTGAATATATATATATATATATATATATATATATATATATATATATATATATATATATATATATATATATATATATATATATATATATATATATATATATATATATATATATATATATATATATATATCCTACTGGCGGTCGCCAGTAGGTATATATAGTTAGGATTTTTTTGAATAGGGATTTCTGAAAATTCTATGTTGAATAACTTTGGCGTTGATGGACGGAATTGGTTGAAATTTTCAGGAAAATAGCACATTTTGTTTCTGAGCGTCCCCTGAAAGTTTGGGGGGTTTCTTGAAGTGGGGGCTGAGAAAAAAGGGAGGTCCCAAAAAACGTGTTTTTAACATTGAGTTTTCCGTAGGGCGGTTGGACTCACTTTCAGCTCGAACGGCAGAATGGATTTCTATGAAACTTGGCAAAATTGTAGGGACTGGTAGTCCGATGTGCCTTTGCTAGGTCTCAAGATATGTGCTCGAGTGGATTTTGAGTAATTTAAGTTAAAAAAATATATATATCTGTAAGCGCGCACCGGGCGTGCCACGCGACTTGCGCACGGAAAGCTGATTGGCTCTCGGGTGTCTGTAAACATTCGAAACAGTCCGGAGCAGCCGCCATCTTGTGTCTTGGTAGGATCGAGACACAAGAGGTGGCCAAAACAAAGGGGGAAATGACCATAAGGGGGCAAGGTAGATCCTCCCTGACCCCGTAGTTTGATGTGGGGGCTTTAAAAGGGCCCGCGGGGCCAAAAATAAAATAAAAAATGTTCGGTTTTTTTCGGGGGGAGAGCCCAGTACGCGCACCGGGAAGCGGACCGGGGAGCGTACTATGGGAAAAAAGAAAGATATTTTTTACAAATATTGTATGTTTATTGATTGTTCTTTTTGTTGTTTTTTTTTTTTTTTATTTAAGTAGCAACATGTAGGTACCAATGCAGAGTCTAAAAATTAATATACACCGTCTCCTTTGTAGATATCTTGCACGTTGTTTCAGAAGTTATTGTGGTATATGGAATTCATACCATAGTCTGTCAGGAAAGCAGAAACAATATGGAGGCAGGAGATGATAAAGAGATGTTAAATACACATCGGAGATAATATAGTTGGAGAAAAGAAGTAACTATGAGCAAACTTTCTATGTAACACAGAAAAGTTGCACAGTATATTTTAAGTCTCACTTTATATTATATCTTTTTGGGTACTATTTCATAATTTTCATATAAAAAAGAATAATGTCTCAAACAATTTTAACTTTTAAAATTTAAATGTATTGTTCTGATTTTTCAAAATCTAAAAGAATTTGTAACATTAATTCATCTAGTATGTCCTCCTTTTCATTCCATGATTCACATTCTTCAACATATTTAATTAATTCTTGGTCTACAGAGTCATCCAAAAAGTCTATTTCTTCATTTTCTTCCTTAGGAATGTTTTCAATCTTAATTTCAAATGAATATTATTTTCTTTTTGTTGAGCTTCCATTTTCTTGCTGTAAATTTCATTAAAAAAAAAGATATCAGTAGAGATAGTGCACTATTGGGTTTAAGTTCAGACAGGTACATGTGAGTTTTTAACAGTGAAGTTATCTTTGGGCACTGTATGGTTTCAGGCAGGAAGTAGAACTATTAAAAAGTGCCTGTGATGAAGGCGAAGTAAATTCATAATTATACCACAGAAGCCTAACTCAATCAATAATTTAAATAATTAATACTTTCTCAATGACTAACTCTTATAGAGGGACAGTATATAACTATCTCAAAACGTTTTCCTAAATTAATTTAAAGTGCATAACATAGTTCTCCTTTCAAATTTTTAAAATAACATCTTACCTTTCAAAAAGAAGTTTAAGTTGTCAGTGAAAATGCTCTTGAAATGTACTTCAGGAAGTAGTAGTCAAAATGGCTGTGTTTCTCTCTCTTTCTTTATATATATTCAGGTACATAACCAATCAAATGTTATGAAATAATAGTAGAAAATGAAAGTAACATTTTAATTGGTTGTCAATTCTAACACTTCATATGTGTTTTTGTCATGTAATTTACCTCAGGATATTTAGTCAGGCATACAGCATAAATGTCTCAATGGAATTCTATCAAATTTGGGTAAATGGTAGGGACTGCTATGTAGTCCTGCAGTGAGGGATCATTGTTTACTGGTGAACTCGTCATTACTTGCACCCTATCTTGGTTTTGTCACAATCCCCTTCCATAGGTTCCTTTTAACCAAATTCAGATTTAATTTGTTACATTTTTATTTAGGCTCTTTTAATAATTGGCAGAAGCCAGAATTAGCCCCGCCCTGTAGCTGCGACCAGTTTTCAGTGCAAGATACTATGCATTTTGTCATGTTTTTTGGGTTGTACTTAGAGCCAAGGAAAAAATATCTGTTGCCTATTCTTAAAGAGGCCGGCTTCACTCGAATGAGACCGGCTCTGCTCTTTTTACAATTACTGCCCAATCCCCACATTACTTTTTGCATTGCTAATTTTCTGGTAGCCGCTTCACGGGTGAAAGCTGTCTGTCAAGATTAGTCATCTATGTCTATGTTCAAACGCAATATTTTTTAATTGTTTGTCACATTTTTAAAACTTGTTATTTACATTTAATGTTTTCTGTGTAGATAGGAAACATTTTGTATGAAATGTATTTTATCTTTTTTCTCTCTTTGTATGGCTTTTAAATAAGCCAAATAAAGATATTCTGACTGACTGACTGCTATGTTGTAGGGCTTATTCTATATTTGATGAAAGTGTCTGCAGTGGTTTTTCTGTAAATTACTTTCCCACCTGTTTTTTAGCGAGCGCTTACCGGTGCGCGCCCCGGTACGCGTACCGGCAGCGTTACGGGAGTCCTCCATTTTGAGTTACGGTAGAATTGAGGCACAAGATGGAGGCCAAACGATGTTCCGAATGGGTAGAAGGGGGCACGGTAGACACTTCCTGACCCTCTAGGTTTTCTGAGGGGGGCTTAGGACGCTCATATAGGCAAAAAATAAATAAATAAATAAATAAAAAATTGCAGGAGGAGCGCCCGGTACGCGCACCGGTAAGCGTACCGGGGAGCGTACTTTGGTGAAAAATAGTGAAAAAAGTTAGAAAAAGATAAACGTTTTGAATGATCAGAGGTAGGGTAGCTCTGAAAAGAGCTATTGGGTTATGTGGCTCATTTAGGTACCTACAAGTAGGTTCAAATGCACAGTCTTAAATTCAGGAGGAATATTCTATTCCCCTCATCTGAGAAGTGCACACCTTCTCCTCTGTAGATGTCTTGCATGTTGTAACGTAAGTTATTGTTGTAGATTGAACCCATTCTAAAGTCTCTCATGTAAGCAGAAAAAAGATTTATTCACATGTTTCTGTGCTTTCTCAAATTGTGGCCAAATTGGTTGGACCAGTTCCATTTCTGTCTTTGATATATATTGGAATATACCAAGGCAGTTTTGGGAAAAAGTGTCAACAAAAGATGAAAGGTGTCCTTTAAAAGCATTTCCAGACCAACCCCAGTCATAGTGCCCAAATCATTTCCACCACAGTGCACTATTAAGAGGTCAGGGTTTGGCAGATGCATGAAAAAAAATTATATTAAAAACATATAAAATATATTTTAGAATACATTTTACAGCTTTTGATATTTGCAATGAAAAAACCATTGAAATTCACTAAAAAAAACCATAGGTTATAGACCATATATAGTTAGGAATTAGCATTTACAAAACCTTGAAAATTCACTGAAAAAACCATAGGTTATAGACCATATATAGTTAGGGATTAGCATTTACAAAACCTTATTTTACTCACACAAAACCATTGAAATTCGCATATATAGTTAGTTGCATTAACTTTATATCGCGCACCCGCAATCCACTGCTGATGATGTCACATATTAAAACATTCATGACATGGTCAGTGACATCACTGATGACATCACTGTTGACAACTCAAATGACATCACTGACAACATCACTGATGACAACATTCATGTGATAATATGATGAACCTCTTCATACTCTAATATAACCTTAGATACACTCAGTGTAAACAGACACTCACAGATTGTCACTTATCCATGGAGTTACTCATACACCTAGTCAGTCATGCAAAGAATCAATCACACCTCCATTTCCTCAACTATACAGTTATACACACCTTACTTATTCAAACATATTCGAAAACGTATTTACCCTCTTATACAATCACGGATACAAGCTTTCAATGATCCATGCAGCCACTCAAACATTCACTGGCTCTTATACACAGTAATTTATATATGTCAACTCTCACATGTACTGTGTTTTACAAATATACTTACTTTGACATGTAGCACTGAGATATCCATTCACTCACCAATACACTCATGCACACAGTCAACCACCCATACAGCTGTTTCCACATGCAGTTTTGAACCCATACATCAAGTGAATCAACTGTTCACACATCTATGCACAGAGTCACACCCCTCCCACCCACCCCCAAACACACACTCACTCTCCCATACAAATACTTGGGCAACCAATCAATAACCCATATAGTTACCCATATAGCTACTGATCAACACATGCAGCAGTTTACAGAACAACAGATATAATGATGCACAAATTAAAACAGTTTAGTCACTAACCCATGCACTCAGTGAGATACATTTAATCACTCTCTCATACAGTCAGTCATGCACCTACTAAATCCTTCATCCACACGCTTATACATCCACTCATTATTCAATATGTAAAACATATTTTAACTTTACAGAAACATACAGTCACTGGATGATGTCATCAGTGATGTCACTGACCATGTAATGAATGATGTAATATGTGACATCATCAGCAGTGAATTGTGGGTGCGCGCTATATAGTTAGTGCAACTAACTATATATGCGAATTTCAATGGTTTTGTGTGAGTAAAATAAGGTTTTGTAAATGCTAATCCCTAACTATATATGGTCTATAACCTATGGTTTTTTTCAGTGAATATATATATATAACTGTTTTCCCCAAAAGGAAATTCCTCTCACACTCACGAGTAAGGAGGCTTCAAATTAAAATGAATACAGTTCCAATTTATTTCAGCATGCCAGAAACATGCATTTCGGTCTCTTCAGAGACCTTGCTCACGAGAATACAACAGGCACTGCATTTTTTTCTCTTTTTTAAACATACAAAACCAGTGATTTCATCACTTCCTGTAGCCAACAGCTGAACATTCTGGATCATGTACTTAAACCCTACACCCCAATACATAACCAATATTTAGTGATAAAACAATATGTATGGTTGCGTTACTACTTTGGGTTACTGAACATGGAATAAGTCTGTACATATTGCGGAGTTTGATTTACTTACAATTAAAAGAAGTAAGTTCTTAAATACATTCTACAATCTTTACGGGTAGGCAAAAGTTGAATACACATTTTTCTTCTTTCTTAAGCTTGCAGATGCATCTCCAATGACAATGTACAATCGCTATGGATTGAGTTGCAATAAATTATGTCACTGCTAACTCCAATCTGGTTCCGCCCTATATGTATATATCTAATCTCGCCCTCCAGTGGGCCAATTTTCTCCTTCAAACTCTGGCCCTCTAGTGGGCACTTAGTTTGTATACAGTAAGGCAACTCCTCATTTCAATTTGAGTTATTGGTGACTTGTTCGAAACCACTTGCCTCCTAAAACTTGGGGCTGGCATATTGAAGGTGAATCTCAGTTTCCTTTCACTTGCCATGATGCATGCCTGGACAATTCAAGCTGTGGGCGAATTTGTCAATAAGACTTTCACATTGTCCCTTATTGTTTGTTTCTATCAGGGGGACTAATCCCAACCACACATGATGGTTACTATATTTAATACAAGTGTGTGTGGAAATGTTACATGGTTGGAATTTTGTGGATCCATGTCGATTTCCGAAATTTTACTAATAGGCATTGGAGTAAAATGAGTGACTTCAGCCAAAGTTTGAGCTGCACAAGTTACATTACAGTGGACTCCTCCAAGTGTGTTGTTCTCAGAAATGTTTGGGTTTAGTAGGTTTCACTTGTTGGCAGCTGAGCCCACACCCAAATTCTGCTGCTACCTACACCACCAAAACGGATACATTTTCATCACAAGAATATGATGTTTCCATTTCATATTTTGGGGCCTATACGTTTGCAGCTGTTAGGCACTGCCACTCAAGGGAGGTACCCTTTTTTGTATGGAGAAGTGTGAAAATAAAGGGATCACGGACAGAATATTAGAACCAAAAATGTTGTGTGGACAGAATATTTTGTCAAAAATATCGATGACTAAAATATCGAGATGGTAGGTGCAACTAGGTGTATAGACCTAATATTCTTAACTCTATGTGTATGTATATATATATATATATATATATATATATATATATATATATATATATATATATATATATATATATATATATATAAAAATAGTCACAGTACATATGTGTGGAGTTATATGCAATAAAATTTTACTTAGCTATAGAAACTTACCTTCACATTATTTGTGTCAATATGCTTGACACAATATTTTGCCAATGATATTATTGGTTCCGATATTCTGCCTTAATACCAAAAAACAGACTAGCACACCATTTATTATTGTCAATTGGATATTCCAACATTTTTGGGTTCCAAATGTGAGCCATTGTGCAAGAAACAATATATTTAACAAATCATATAGGTATGTTTAACCCCAGTTCCAGAGCTGTACAAATAACTATTATTCCTAAACTCAACATGCTGTGCAAATTTCAACAATACCTAGTTTGTTCATTATGTTTCACCATATGAACTGCTGCATTTGTCAGTACCCATTAAAATATTATTATAAACTGCAGCTCAGTTTTTTCCTGTTGGTATTGTGCATTTTTAGACAGTCAACACAATATGTTTATATATATATATATATATATATATATATATATATATATGCTACGATTATCCAAGCATTCACTGCTTCCACCATACCAAGAGTTGCGTCATCACCAAGAGACTCCTTGAACTGAGTCTCGCTTACACCTCCATTGAACGACCACGCCGTGTGAGATTTTCAAAAGATTTCTTTATTTAGCCGCTGCCATGCGCGTTTCGACTACACAGTAGCCTTGATCACTGGTTACGGTTTTGAAAAGCGCGCGGCCATTATTTAAAGAAAAAAACATTCATACAACGTCATTGGAACTACCTGTCAATCAACAGGAAAGACAGACTTTCAATTTGCTTTGTTCGTAAATGTCGTCTTACACATTTGCCTCAACTTAAATAAATACATTTTAAAAAAATGCATCGTGTGTGTCAGTTCATTATTTTAAGCATAGCTATATGTTTGTTAAATCATTGGTGCAAGTGATACTAAGGTCCAACTCAAATGTCAACAAAACTTTATCGGCATTGACAAGCAACTCTGAAGCTGCACTTTAAGCATAGACATGCTGCGCTCGTTTCCTGCACATGTCGCATACCAAACAATTCTGCCCAAGTGGGCCTGCCGAATCATGCTGAGGTGGTTGCCTCATCATAGTATAGACCATAATGTTCCCAACAGTTGGGGTTTTGTATTCCCCATTAACAATCAACTACATCGGCATAAAAAAGGAAGCTTTTTCTAAATATTGCAAAGTGAGTTGATATGCACACATGCAACAATTACACTATATTGGTGGCTCTAATAAAGCTCCAGTGAGCAAACACATAGATTATAACTTTATAAACAAGCTGGCATTATGATCATTTTCAAACAATTGTTGACTGCCAAGTGTAATTCACATTATAAGAAGTACTGTCCACAAAATTGTACCTGATCAAAATAAATATCAACAGTATTTACAGCAGATGCTACTTGTCGTTATATATATATATATATATATATATATATATATATATATATATATATATATATATATATATATATATATATATATATATATCTGTGAACAGAAAAATATGATGGACATCATGGTATATTACATTTATAAATTGGTCGCTGGAGAAAAATATTGCAGCTGAAAATTTCATCTTTTTCTATTTTTTCCTATTTTACATCAATATTTGTAATTTCGGTGGTTGATGTTTTTGGGAAAACCTTCAGCGATCTACACAAATATTCTGCTGCTGAATTGGAAACGTATCCAATGTTTAGAAATATATAGCTTTATGGGTTCACCCTTGGGGTTCTCACCTGTTTCTACCACAAATTGCAGGTAGGTTGACATTACAAAAAATAGGAAAAATGTGCTAACACATAGAAAAATGCAAGAATTGTGGTTAAGAATTAGCTTTTTTGCAACTGTGGTTGTTGCTGAAAGCTTGAAAGATTGTGAGCTTAATGCAGCAGACTTTCACTTGATGCTACTTGTTTAAAAAGTTTTCTACCACCATATTCTATAAATCTTTTATATCTTGTCAATTTTCCTGGGTTCTTCCAGGAAAATGTACACATATTGGTAATATTAAAATCCCCAACATGTGAGGATTATTACACTGTTTTTTACACAACTTAGATATAGTTTCTTAACTCGGCATGGTGCTACAGACAGATTTTCATTCGTCTGTTCATAATTTTTTATCCAACATGTGCCCAGTTAATGTAATTTATTACTTATAATTAATATGAAATAAACAGTGGGATCCACAGTTCTAATGGAGCCTTTTTTCATAAAATATGTATTACTGTATTCTGCTATTTCAAGTAAATTAGATCTAGCTCCAATATACACAGTTAACTCTTTGTTTAAAGAAATGAAACAATTAGACACAAAACAACTTATTATGCAAGTTTTATATTCTGTCATGCTTAATTGGCAGAATATGCTTTTTAAGCTTTCCTAACCCGCATGGATAGACCATTATATACTTAATTATTGATGATAATTGGAAACCCTGGGATACCAGAGGAGTGCAGTTCTGATTGGTTGCCATTGCAACTCTGCTAATGTTCCAGGTAATTGAAAGATCTATCATCTACTCCCACAGAGACAGTTAGGACTTTTAAGATTAAATACTTTGCATGAGAAACAACTACTAACACTTAGGAACTGTATTCTAAGACCTGGAGGCTTAAGTTTTTTTCAGTAAATCAAACGTGTTCTTAATAAAAAAAATGTAAAAAAACCATTATAACTCTTACAGTTATCATCATTGATAAATAGTTAACATGTGTGACATCTTTTGAACAATGCAATATGTTTTCTTTACTAGTCCCTTGTCACTTAGCTATGGGTAGGCAATATCTATAAATGGGGTTTGAACTGCAAAGACAAGACACATTATTATATACAACCAAATAGGGTTGCTGCAAGTCTTAAGTAAAATATTTTATATCATGTGCTATAATTATGCAATTGCACATTGTCCGTTATGTAGGCTTAATCTGGCATATAACCAACTATGGTGCTGGACGTGACCTATGTTGTAAGAAATTGGATTACTGGTTGAGGGGGGTGAAACCCTACGCAATTTTAAAGTTTTAAGTAAAACTACAGCCTAAAAGCACAAAGTGCCAATTATGGATATCTGGTCATGCCGGAGTAGGTCAAAGTCATAAGTTCATCCCGACCGTGATAGAGTGCCTATCAGCTACATGGACCCAGTTAGGCCCGCTAAACAAACTACTTTAAATCCTGGGGGATGGTGTTCATGGTGCTGCTTTGCAAAGGTTCACATTGTCTGGTATTGGTTCCAATGAAGCTGTGTGGGGAGGTTTTGTATGGCTTTGCGTGGCTTTGTGTCAGTTCTGGTGAGCTGCGGGGATTAACTTTGTGGGGCTGAGTGTCTCTTGCTTCAGTTCCAAGAGAGCTGGCAGCCATTCGGCAAGGTTTTGCAGGGCTTTGCATCGCTCTGCATTTATCCTGATGGGGCTTGCAGTTGTATGTTAAGGGTTTGCAGGGCTTCAGGTTGTTTCACCTCTGTTCCAAAGGGAATGACAGTTGGCCTGGTAGGGCACCTTCAGGCCCACTTCCAAGGGTCCAAGACTGCAGCAGCACCACTTGGAAAGGAAGCACTTAACTTCTGGTAGAGTTCAGGTGCTAGGTTCAAGGATCTGGAGCTTGTTCTGTTCTTGAGGCTCTGATCAGGCCAAGGAACTAGCCCTTGGAGTCACTCTGGTGGTCCTGAGTTCAAGATGCCGGTCAAGTCATTCTCACTCTGGTACTAAAGAAGCAGGGAAACACAGCAGGGGATCAGAGTGGCAGTCCTTTTTGCAGCAAAGCAGCACAGCAGTCCTTCTGAGTCTTCCACAAGTCCGGATGTGTAATAAAGATTTGGGTTTGAGGGTGTAATATTTATACCTGGTGCCTAATTTGCTGTAGGAGAAGGTTCTGATATTTTCCACCCCATTGAGGTGTCAATCATCCCCTTCCTCCCTGCCCTAGCCTCATATTGTCTGGGAACACAAAAGACTAGTGAAAAGCCCTTTGAAGTGTTGAGGCAGGGC
Organism: Lissotriton vulgaris; assembly: GCF_964263255.1. Classification (NCBI taxonomy): domain Eukaryota; kingdom Metazoa; phylum Chordata; class Amphibia; order Caudata; family Salamandridae; genus Lissotriton; species Lissotriton vulgaris. Next base: position 1,784,791,590 of record NC_141689.1, read on the forward strand.
CTTTTTGATGTGCAAGCATGGTAGGTAGCAGCTCTGCCCCCTTGTTAAGTCAGAGGGACTCATGCTGCCAACATCAATCTTTCCTTTATCTCATTGTCTGGGAGCATTACACAAAGACCAAATGCCTGCCACACCTAGTCATGTGACCCTGGATACAGGCAAAAACACCAAATCTTGGGACAAGAAATGCCAACTTTCTAATAGTTGGAAATCGGGTAAAGGTGCCCTTCAAGGGAATCTTTTTAGTATCAGAGTCTTCAATAATTTCAAAACGTAAATTATTTTAAGCACTAAATAGTGGATTGTTACAATCAATTGTCAAAATGAATTATTTAGTTATACAACAAATCAAACACAAAACTGGACAAAGCTCAACCAAAATAAGCAATTCTACACAGGTGTATACTTAATAAAGTCCAAATATATGTAAAGTACTGTGTTAAAAAAAAGTAAAGATTACAATTCACATCAATGCAAAAGCGAGTGAGATGAATATTCTTTCCTACAGATCTTTTATCGTGAACATTTTTGCCATAGCCCATTCCACATATTAATCGACAAGAAAAACATCAGAGGCTATACAATGAGCAATTCCTGAAAGGATGGTACCAAAGACAATGGGTCAGATTGTTGATTTTTTGGTCTTTACTATGAAGGCTTCTAAAATACCATCTTCAGGATGTAAGTTCTTGTGTGTACTGATGACCTTGAATATTTAGGAACCTAAGCATGTGTTCCAGGACCGTGCAAAACAGAAACTAAAATTAATAGTGCTCCAAAAATCAAGATTCAAATGGTGGTCACCATATTTGGGCAAGCGCTCACCACGAAAATCTGTTTGACTCTAGTTGTGGTGTTTAATATTCCATTTTGGTTGAGACAAAGGTTGCTGCAGAATTAGCTACTCTCTCATTAGTCGTGAGTTACCAGAGTTCTCTTAACCGTCCTGAATTATCGGATCGAAATGAAAAGTTGCATTTTCAGAATTGGGACTTAAGAAATAGCGCTTTAAATTGCAATGCATTAGACCAGAACTTCGACCTCTTTACTTGCTCCCAATTGACAGATGTCACTTATTAAATGTAATAAGGAAACTCAATGCTGCCCTATGGGAGAGGTAGGCCTTTCAGTAGTGAAAATGAATTTAAGAGTTTTTAACTACCACAACATGTAAAACATAAAAGTACATGTTCAAATGTTTAAATATATTGCACGCTGCCCTCTGGTCTTTTCAGAGCCTACCCTAACAATTACTTATATGTATTAAAAAAGAAGGTTTGGGTCTGGCAAAAGGTTTATTTTGCCAGATCGAAGTGCCAGATTAAACTGCACACCCAGACTGCAATGCCAGGCTTTAGATAGGTTTGAAGGCTATTTAGGCAGGTGCCACAAGTAGTGCTGCAAGCCCAAGAGTAAAATTTAATTTACAGGCCCTGGGTAAATGTAGTACCACTTTGCTTGGGACTTAAAAGTAAATGAAGCATGCCAGTTGGATGTAAGCTAATGTCACCATGTTTAAAGGAGAATATAAGCACTTTAACAGTGTAGTAGAGGTAAAGTGAGCAGAGTCCTAAAAGGCAACTAAAATGGTTTCACAAAACAGGAGGGCGAAGGCAAGTTATTTATGGATAACCCTCCAGAAAGGGCCAAGCCGTCCAACATAACTGCCCCCCAGCCAAAAGCCAAGGAAGACTAACCAATACCTTGCCGCTTCCCTACTTAGACGATTGGACATGAAAGAAGGCATTGTTCAGCAGGGGCACGTGTTGTTCTGTGGCTCTACGAACTCAGAAGGATCCCTGTATCAACACTTTCCTGAGCCACTGAACTCACCCATGGATAAACTTTCTTGTCACTTAAGGACCCCATCTGTATAGCATCTAGCCTTAACTTGCTATCAGATGCACCCCCGTTGGCAGACAGTACCACAATGGAAAACAAAGTGATATGGCCCATTCTGCCCTTGGATCAGACTTTGGTCCCCAACCCAAGGAAAATTCTGTCCATAAGGACAGCAACCAACAGAGGCTCTTAACAGCTGTCAGTTTCAAGAGCTAGTCTCCAGGTGTAAGAGGGTGTCTCTGTATATACTATACCAAAGTAAGGTATAGTGTGCACAGAATCCAGTGGATTCCCAAAGGTAGGCAGAGGAAAAAGTAAATAATACCTTACTCTCTATTTGTGGTTAATGGACAAGCAGTAAGGCTTTATCAGAGAGTAGTGCTAAGCATTTATTGTGCACATTCAAGCTAGCAATTATGTCACAAACACAACGACTGAACTCAGAACAATTTGTGTGTAAAACAATATTATTTAATGTTATATTATTACTAGAACCAAATGAAAGGCAGAATCCTAATCTCAAAGGCAAGATATCATAAATATGCATTTGACATTTTGTCAAAGGTTTGTAAACTTTGGCAATAAACAGTCAATATTACTTTATAGTTACTTTTTTACTCAGCGAGGTATACTTAGACACAACATTTATGAGCCCCAATGTACCACAATATAGGCCTAGGTACTTGCACTTTTACCTACATTTGTCCTACTTTGCTCTACATAACTGCTCAGATTCTGACCTTTTACCTAGTTAGGTCCCGAATAAATGTTGTGAGGTTTTCTTTGCAAACTAGCTTAATTTATTATGCTTGAGGATTTTTAGTATCACAGCAGTATTGTTATGTTATGCATAATACCTCTGTATAAGAGTCACTGCTATCGTCATCCTTAGCCGACAGGCTCACAGTACCATGACACATCTATGTGGCACTCCAAAGGTATCTTTTGCATATATTACTACCACATCTTCACTGGGCAAACTAGAGAAGAAGCTTCCATGGTCCCTGGTCCCAGACACTCCAGCACGCAGTGGTCTGCCATCCCTCGCGGGGTGTCCAATTCAAGAACAAGAATGGGTCCATTGTTCTCTCCGATCCGGTAATTGGTTTGGCTCTTTTCTAGGGTGATTCTTGACTATAGACTTACATATAAATGAGGCGCACTTCGGTACATCTAGTAAGGGTTTGCATCTTAGGAGTACTCATGATTACTGCCCTGTATCTATATGCCTGCATATATTCATTGTTTTAGCAACATGTTAGAGTTCTACCTTTCTGTGACCGGGTAGACACGCCGGCCTCACAACATAAACATAGCATGAACTGGTGGTCAGCTCCACCCCCATCACGCCCTCTTTTTCCTTCCCAGCAGGACAATTCGAACTGGGAACCTACTCGTTATTGCACTTACAGGACAAAGAAAGTGGAGTCGGTAACTTTACCTGGGTCTTTCAGTATGATGAGGCCCCGCCCCGTGCAGAAGTCAGTGCATTCCCATTGGTAAAAGGAGAGTAAATCCAGTGAGACGTGTGCATCCTCACCGGAGGGAAGACAGAGGAAGGAGGAGCGGTTGCGGTTGCGGTTGCTGTTGCGGTGAATGAAAGTCCATTAGAAGACGAAGTGTGCGGGAGAGACAGCGGGTCGAATCCAACGGGATCCCGAGCTGAACCAGGAGGCCAACGATCATACTCATCGCCGAGCCACGTTCCAGAAGGAGGGTGGCTTCTACAGGTACGAGAGAAGCTCTTGGGCTTGGTTGGGAGGTGGGGAAATCCGTCTGTGTAAAACCGGGCCACCTTAAGCCCCACGTACCGATTTAAGTACCGCCTTTTCATCCCTTGTGCCCTAATCACTCACTCACCCTTCCCCTCCCTTGTTCTTTCGACTACCTCATTATTTTTGCATTTAATTTAAACCCGTGCACAAGTGAGAGTGGTGCTCCCTTCACTCCTCGGTCCTTGGGCTGTATCCGTCCCTGTGGACGCCGTCCTGACAGTCTGTTTCTTTACTCCTACATGCTCTTCCAACGGCGACACGGCTGACACTTCTGCAAAGCCTAGAAAGGTGAAGACCAGACACAAGTACCGAGCCAAAAACCTGACGACATCACGGATCCTGCCAAGTTTGCTGTGGAAAGACTGACTAGTCGCTATAAGCAAGTGTTTGGTAAAGTAAAGCCCTACCTAACCCAACCTGGTCTCCGTCCAGTCACTTCTACCCCGCCACACTTTAATTTTCTCTGTTGGTGCTTGTAACCATATACATCTTTTTCTGCCTAATGGTTGTTACAGCACATGTATTTTATACTGAAAGGACGCTGGTTCAATAAATGCTTTTTGAAAATGTCCCCAAAGGTTATTCTGTATATCTCTCTGAGACCGAGTGAGCATGAGAAACTGTGGGAAATGTACTATACTGTTTCCATGATCCCTGAGGGGTCAGGGTTGTCATCTTTGATAGTTGCCAGAAACTATCCGCTCTTTGGTAAGGTTGTGGGTATATGGTGGCACTGTGAATTGGCTGGTCTACACACTAGCATATCCTTTTGCGGTGCCTGGAATCAGTATGGAAACCAATCCCTTAATTTATGTTGTCTGAAAGCGCAGATCCTATAAATATTTGTAGGAACTACACTACAAGACACCACAAACGTTGGTTTGGTTCTTATTTAACAGCCAAATCTGAGTAGCTCAGTCGTGCTTTCTCAGAGACCCGTACTCACATTAACCAAGAGACACCTGGAGTGCCGAGGGAAAATCCACTGCAGCTGAATAGGTATACCCTTTGTATTAGCTGTAGGTTTATTCAAGCTTGAAGGATTATAGTTCCCTACATTGTGCATAAACCTTATCTGTATTTCCTTGAAATTGATTTTGCAATGTCTGTCCAAGATGACGCTGTGGCTGCATTAAATGAAAAGGCAGCAGAATAAGGAGAGCAGGAAGGTGCTACAAAAATCTCAGAAAATTTCAGAAATGCATTTACTTTGGAATTAGCAGAATTTGGGTTCACAGCATTAGGTGGAACTGTTACCTTTGTGATTAAGGCACATGAGGCATAAAGAACAGAGGTGTTCCATTCTTGTGTCAAATTCCCACCTGCAGATGCAGACACACATACATTTCATTCTTACCACTCCGGATGAAATACAGGATGAATACTCTCCATACGAGGACATAGAAGTCCCATTAATTTACCAAGAGTATATAAAGTAGTTTAATTGTGCCCTCCTCCATACCACAGATAAAGTGAGACTCGGTCCGCTCGGCAGAGATTAAGCGACTTGGCCGATTCTAGCTGCTTACACACATATGCTTCGCTGGAAAGAGATAATTTGGGAGCTAGACCAGTGAAACCACAATTAATGGGAAATCCTGAAAAAGATAACTCCAAGTAAACACCCCATTCTTCTAAATAGAAATGGGATGATAAACAATCAAGAACAAGCTGAATATATCATATTCACAGGGTGGGTTTTCTCATGACGAATCATCTGACAGGAAATATAACCTTAGAATCTGTGACACTATTGAAACACCTGACAGGTATCAGGACACTGATACACTTTCCTCTCTTTCCTTTCAAGGTTCATCAAAAATGTCAGAGAGGGAAGGACGATCAGAACGTAGATCAGAAGCGCAAGTCAAGTCAAACGATACACATTGCACTTCAGAATACATGATCAACCAACAAGATAAATACAAATCGAAACCACAATTTAAAAAGAAGATAGCTGGCCTTGAAATAAGAAATGCCCAGACTACTGAGAACTCAACTACTGAACAGGGAATGGACACTGATGATGCTAGACAGCGCAGCAGAAGTAACAATAGCTCGCCGGAACCTGATGCAATATCTGGTTATAGCAGCGTTGAATGAACAGATCACGGTGGAAACACCTGGTACAAATGTAAGAGTCCCACAATAGTTACATGAAATAACACTGCAAATGGAGGGGGACAGACCAAGGAAAGTGAAAGGCCTCTTTTGGGAGAACCTGACATATGGTTATGATGTCCTTTTGGCTGAAAAGCATTGGCCCCCTTAGTTCTTTATAGAATTCCCAAAAGGAGAAACTGTAATTTTACTGAATTTCTCTGACCTCGTTCCAGAATCACCAATACATTCATACGCTCACAAGTGGGCAGTAGCACTAGCCCCTGCATTATACAGAAATCATGTAGGCTGGGATGCTGAGTCACCTCACCATGCAATCACAGTAAACTATTCCTACACCACAGAGGCAGTACCTCATAAAACATGACAGGAAAAAAAAGTCAGGGAGATCTAAGATCAACTTGAATATCAAGGTGTTATTGAGAATTACACCTCTTCCATGAATAATCCTTTGTTTCCCATAATGAACCCCGACAACTCATACTACCTAGTTTTAGACTATAGGCATTTGAAAACATGCACAAAAACATTTGCAGTACAAAATACACGCAGTGCCGCATTAATGAATAACATTATGCGGAAGAAATACAAAACAACACTAGATATTTCAAATGGATGATTTTGCCAAAATATAGCGCCTAAAAGCAGATATTTAACAGCATTTTCGGCCCTAGGCTCTCAATGCCAATTTTGTAGACAGCCTTGGAGGTACAAGAATATTGCCAGATTGTTCTCAGCAGGAGTATTAGAGTTACTTCAAAATGTAGGTGAGGAGGCATTATCCTATGTAGACGATATTTATCTGACAGACAATGAATTATTGGATCATTTGAACAGGGTGAACAACATTATTCTGGGGTTTGCCTCTGAGGGCTACAAACGTAACTTTAAGAAATCTAAAATTGCCCACCTCAATGTGCTATTTTTGAGATACAAACTCTCAAATGAATGGAAAAGCCTAGCTGAATTTATAGAACAATGCATGCAGCACCAACCTCCAAAGACTCTGAAGAATTTACAATCCATTTTAGGATTCCTAAATTTTGGCAGAGCATACATTTTGGATTAAGCAGAAAAGGTGAAACCTTTCTACGACTTAATTAGAACTGATTTTTAAGTTCTACATTGGAGACAGGAACACAAAGAAATACTACGTTCCTTACAAGCTGACATGATAGCTTCCAAACACGTGTTGTATTGTATGGTATTGCACACACATGTGTATACACCACGAACTTGGATATCTGTGTAATCGCGGGTCAATCTAGATACACCTACCTTACCTTTAATGATGGCAAAACTGTACCCATTACATACAAATCCCATTTGTATGCAAATGCTGAAATGTGTTTTGCATCAACAGAAAAAATACTGACAGCAGTACAGACTGCTGAAGTGAGAGAAATAGCATTAGCTCAGGAGAAACGCATAATTGCCATGACATCAGTACCAACTTTAGAGGCTGTAACAAAAGCAAGTGTTGCAAATGGTAAAGCACTGAATCCACGATGCATACAATGGACTAACTCTTTCACAGCAACAGATGTAGACTACACATTTTACTCTAAATTAAAAACACAAGCATTCTTGCAGTATGAATAAGAATATCCTCCCCTGAATTAAATAATGCCTCTAGATCAGTATTAATACATAGTTTACACTGACGGATCTGCTCAGTCTGCCGTAGGAAGTGAACATCAATACAGTGCCTAATATGCAATTGTAAAGGAACGTAGAAATACGCAGACGCAGTCCCTAGGAGAATGCATGGCACAGCTGGCAGGACTAAAATCCCTGCTACTGGCACTAAAAAATAAGGATCAGGACTTCCCCACACTGATTGTGTGTTACTAATTTTACTGTGTCCTGTCAATAAATGAGTATCCCAACTATTAGGGTCAGAATGGGTTTAGAGATTCAAAAGGTTGCACAATAAATGCAAGTTGCTTTGGGAACAAGTATCAGAGCTGTATCATACCGATGCAAATTTGATTGTGGAAAGAAAACAATTGGGACTTAAAGCAATAACAGCGAGGGCATTAGGTTGGAGTAGCAGTTGGGTCAATCACCTTTATAGGATACAGAGGGCACTCAGTAACATGCCAAAATGTTCCCTAGGAAGCTGTACTCCATACAAAGTCCTGTTTGGGACTAGAATGTGGGTACCCAACCTTGATTTTGACAGCACAGTGGTAGATGAAAAAGCAATTGACATCAATGATCATTTGGCTGTTTTACAGGAACTCAATGCGTTCCGGGTATTACAAAGCAATGTCCAAGTAAAATGCACCATCACTGGGGAAGTGAAAGCTGTTCCGGCAAGACCTGCCTGGGTCCCAAAGATCGTGGACCTGGCCAGAAGAAAGGATTGCGGTCAATAAAGAATTTGGGCCATCTGTACCTGTCCAGGCTGTTGAAGGAACAAGAACAGTACTTCTACCACCCCTTGCACGCAACAAAGAAAAGAGATTTGCCTTTATTGGTTTGATCAAGCCATACTATGTGGCCGATACTGAATAGCAGGCCGTATGGGCTCCTGGGTAGTCGCTGATCTCCTCTCGCTACCATACAGGAAGTACAGTTAGAAAGACTAATGTTTGAAGATACTCTATGCAATAAAGGAGTTACCAACAATGGAATGGAACTCACACCAGTTGAAATTGAACGGCAACACAATACAAATGAAACACATATCTCAATTTGGCCTAACACTGGCAATTATGTGAATATGTCTCAACATGAGCTATCTGCCAGTTCCACACAACCTGCTGAACTACTAAAGATAGATCGAACTGCGTCTGGCTACTTCCTCGATTTTGACACCTTTTCTCTGTATCCAAGTGAATTCGAGTACCAGCCAGCTCCTGTTTCTCACAAACAAAAGATACACCTTCTCTACCTTTTACTGAAAACACTTCTTTTGTTTCTCCCAGGCTAAAGCTCTGAATTGCAATTGGTCTACTTTTCCTAGTCCTATGGATAGGTGTAGTGACTAAATTGACACTATCTCCCAGAATGCTCCACATTACCACATGTGAACCTGGTCTTGAAACCACATACAGTGGCTCATCATGAACAAAGGACCTGTTGTTTGTGAACAATACAGAAGTCCTGTTCCTGAAGGAATAGTTTGGGATAGAGTATCATATGATGTATTTGGTCCCACTGAAATTTTAAAAATACCACATTTGTATAAATTTGCTTTGAATGATAGAGTCACCTCCAGTACTTTCTCTGATGATTGGAATTTTGAAACTGTAAATTCTATGCTGTCTGATTTGGAAGAAACTGCTGTATTCTCTAGTAATGAATTGCATGATGATACATCTGATTTTGACACCATGTATTGTTACCAACACTATGGATACAATTTCTACCACAAAGCAAGTATCCCACGTAATGTTTCACTTACCATCAATGAGAATATTGCCCGAAACCACCCAAAGGTAGTTCACAAACGTTTGCACAGACGTTTGCATTTTTTTCTAGGTTTAACACTTCAGACCCGACATCTTATTAATATAAGATTGCGCCTACACCTGCAGAGAAACATATGCTCACCAACATGAAACAGATATACACTGCTTCCTTTATTTACCAGCTGTATTTACGAGTGTTTGACTTCTGGAAGGACACCATAGACACAAAATCGGTCTGTAGGACTAAAGATTGGCAAGTTCAGGGAACTGAGGCATTATTTGAGCATTCTCATTCCACAGCAGATTATGTTTCTGAACAACACAGTGGAGCAGATTTCTTATCTTGGACAAGCCAAGATTAAGGACTTGAACATACCTCAAATCCTCTCACTTACACACTTTGAGGGGTGGCATAACTATACACAACATAGTGAGGATACGCTAGATGACATTATACATGATGGTTCATACAATTATTAAGACCCCAATTGGAAGGGATGTTGGTTTGGCCTATCGACACAAATGGGTGTCAGGCAGAATTCAGGGGTACCACCAAAGCGTTTAGTATTCATAATCCTGACCAGCACTATGTACAACGAGAACACTCGGGTGGTGACATCTTACAGTGTTGAGAAGTTATGCCAAGAGTAGATAAAACCTCAACACTGTTCCAAGTGAAACAACACTTGTCCTTATCATCAAATGCCATGGATCTTTGGGATTTTTTGCTAGGTCCCCAGAAACCACGTCAGACATGCTTTTTATACACTAAAATGAAGTATGGAAATTCTTGCAACAGGAGGCTGCTGAGAGATTGCATGAGGTTGACAGGATTAATCTAGAAAAGGCTTTGGCAGTGGTCGACAAAGGTATGACCAGACTTATATACTGGGCAACATTGTGTCTTCTGAAATCAATATAGTGGAACAGGATTTGTCTATTCTTCAGCATGGACAATCGCAATTGCGGTCTATTCTATTATTAATCTGGACGCTACACTCACTGTGCTCTGGTCATGTGCCCTGGCGTTATATCAACTGTACGTCTCTGTTTTCTGCATACAATCTAACACAAAGACAGACAACAATGCACATTGAAAAATTTGACCAATTACCTTTCAGCGTGGCTGAGTCACCCTCCACAGAATAGTTAGTCCATGACCATATAACACCGCCAGTCACAACATTCCGATTTCAATATCGTCTACGGTATCACCAAGTAGGCAGGTATGAAGCATTGGGTAAATAATATATTCATGAATCTTGGGAATTATCGTACAGATTTAGGTGCAGGCATGGGGACACTGATGTCTTTCTCAGTGGTTTAGACTGTGAGAGTTCATTAAGTGAGTCTCTAATTTGTCAGGATAATATGCTTCAATGAGCTTGTAATGCTTAGTTGCAAACCTATCATGTCACTGGAAATGATCCCCAGCTCTTGTGATCAATCCAGTGTTCAAACTGGAGTTATGTGATATTGAATGATCACAGCTGTTGTGGGATGCTGCCTGGCATTGCATATCTTATCACAGTAAGTTCAAGGGGTACTTGTTGTATGTAAGTATTGTTTTCACCGACCCACCCAGTCAGGGAGGCATGGCTATGGCCTTCATTGAATGTTTCCCTTATACAGTTTGATTCTCTGAGCAGATTGAAAGCTATACTCCAACAGTAGGATGTGGCCTTAACCTCAGCCTGAGAGGCTTTTAATCTCCAGGTTGCAAAATCTTGGGCTGAGATATATTCATTAGTATGAATTAACATCCTGCTACATTTGGGGGAAATGGTACATTGTATCTTTAACATGTCTGATACAAGTGGGATAGTGCACCTAAGAGCATAGGTTCTGGACTGTTGAGCAACTTTCAGACAATTTTCTGGGTTATTCCTTCATTTATACACTCCGCATTGGGAAGCGTTTTGGGAGGGCTTCCACTGTACCTACCACTTATAGTGGGTATCCTGGTTTAGATTTTCCTGCTACATAATGGACGTCCCAGTTTCCAAAAAGATCAAAAAGCACTCCTTGTATGACGTTGCTGTGAACGCATGGCACTCCATTTGGACACACCTCGACTTCGGGAGCTAAGCGAGCATTCATTCCTATCATTCAGATCAGTCTGGGTTGATTCCGTCTTGCTTGTGCTTCGCTGCCTATTCTGCAGATACAAATGTTTGTTGGATATATATCTAACACTTCCATCGGTTGCCCCTCGGGATGTGGACGTACTGCTGGGCCCATTAAAGGGCCACTTAGTGCAGTGTCCTCAGCGTATTCCAATGTTGATATCAACATTCTTAAAGCCACCACAGGATGCTTCAGCTCCTGTTGGAATAGACACTGGCTATGCAACAGGCTTACAGGGGTCAAGTTCTTCCTCAGTGGCTGTTGTGGGAACAGGAGAAGATCACCTTTGCTCCATTGACCTGATCCAATAGGTGGTATAGGGACCGTCATATGTGAAGGCAAGCTGCAGTAATCCTGTGTCTCCCACATAAGACACAAAAATGTGGCTCTCTGTGTGATGTGAACAATTCAGCCTCTTTTCAAAACAACCCAAATTGGAATTCGACAGAATAATTTTTGTTTCATTTTTCTCTCTTGCTCTTACTGAACACTATGGCTTTTGGCGTGCTCAGTTTGTCTAACAGTATATTAACTATTTAGAAGACTTTTAGAGCTTTTTTACTTTTGCATTGTTTTTACCACATACCATGTTTTTAGATGCTTTTATACTCATATTTTAATAATGTATTTTATGTTTTTAGACAGGCATTTATTAGCATTTGTTAATTTTGTCATCCAGTCAGATGATGAGTTGGTGTTATGAGCCTGAATGTACCCCAATATAGGCTATACAAAGTTGGTGGTGGGAAATAGGAAATTGGTGCTTTAAGGTCTTGTCACATAAGAGTTGCATGACGCATGAAATCAGGTACGGTGGACTAAGGTAGGGAAAACCACCAGATCCCCCCCAATGTGTGGTCAAAATGACAACTAAACAGTAAATGCAAATCCTCTGCACACATATGATAGTTGCAACCATAAATGGTAAATTTATAGATCACAATTAATTTGTCTTGTGCTTTTCAAGGTTATTTATTCAAGTTTCATCTGTACGCGAAGTCCAATCTGCACTTTACTTTTGCTGATTCTTAGCCAACACGTGTTTCGGAGCTGTTACATGGAATTACCCTGTGACTTCTTCAGGGCTAAGGAAATATACAAGAACACTTGTATGTATGTACAAGGGTCGTTTGTTCAATTTAATTTGATTACTGTCATAGTGACTCAAGTGATATACACAGGCCTTTGATCACTGCAGTGTTTGTTGGTGGAGACCCATGCGGAGAATAGCATAGAAACAGGGAGTTGCACATTATGGGGAAGTCCCCCATTTACTCGTAATCCTAGTCATCAAACAGGTTTTAAATCACAATTGTTTATCCTGATATCCCCACTGGGACTCTAGTAAAGTGGACAAGGTGAAGTTGTGAGCATGTATGCATCAGGATTGTCTTCATAAAAATGATTCCTGTAGTGCTTCTGCATGTTGTCAAGGCCAATTGCTGGCATGCTGAATATGATATGTACATTTCCTAAGAGAAAGGAAAGAAGTTAATGCGTGTTGTAATACAATTACAGTTTTGCAGGGTTACTCACAAAACACTCTATGTCCTGTAAGAACAAACATTAGGTGTTCTCATACTCGAGCTACATGGAGAGTGGCGTTTGGGACGAGACCGTCAGACTCATGAGCTCAAGATTTGGGGACAAAATAGGATCCCTCAGATGCATGAACTGCCTTATTGACGTCTCACAAGATACTGAATCCCTTTGTGGGTTGGAAATATCACCACAAAAGAAAGGCCTTTATCAAAAAGGACATAGCCTTGAGAAAGTCGAGGGACGATTTCCCATTGTAAGTGACGAAACACATGTTGGCTGTCTGAAGCAAGACCAAAAGGATAGAGAAGGAAAATAACAATTGAAATAACTTGTGTATAATTTTTGCTTACATCGTGCACTTAACAAATTGTTGATACACCTGTGATGTGTGCTGACGATTTCTAAGAACAAAAATTAAGTTACGGAGCGTGAGCTGGACTTGGTCAGATGGACACTCAGTTCGCACCACCAGCGGCACAGAGGCAGTAGGTGCAGAGTGCAGGGACCACATGTTAGCCAACGGGCTAAGTAAGGTTGTTGGTTTGGGGACTGGGGAGGAGGAACACAAAAACCTCCTTGTGTCGAGGTTGGCACTGAAGTGCCCAATAACCAGCACAAGAACAACACCGCCAGCGGCACAGAGAAGCCCAGGTATAGGATGTGGTTGTTGGAGATCCCCGGGTTTGTCAGTGGAGACCTTCGTTTTTGGTCCAAGGTACAGATTTGGTGGGGGAATCCTGAAAGGCAGTCAACAATAGGGTAAGCGAATGGGATTTTTGGGAGTTGTAGTCTTGTGACCACAAGTGCTCACAGATGGAGTTGGTTGGGCGGTCTCAGTTGGGCTTCTTGGTCCACCCAGGTCAGAGAGACGGTCCTGGTGTCTCCTTTGGTTGCAGTTGGAGGGGAACTATCAGATCATGGCTGCAGACTCGGGCTAGAAGCTTGAGGGGGTTCAAGGGTCACCATAATACAGCCTAGGATCATAAGGAGGACCTCCTTAGGGTGTTGGGCCACTTGGTTTGAGCTCAATGGGCCGGGTGCTGAGTGGTGGGGGACTCACGAAGTCGGCTAGAGTCAGAGTCAGTTGATCTTGAGCAAGTCAGGTGCTCACGGGAGACAAAGTCTTTTTTTTAATCGCAAAGGCAGGGCAGGTCTCCCAGGTTCTTGAGGGCTGTTCACTGTTGGCTGCAGGGCACAACTAGGATTTGCTAGAGGATTCCGAGGTCAGGACAGGCTGGTAGGGCTGGGGCCAAGTCATTGGTATCATCCTCTTTGTCTCTCAGCTGTTCGATCCTACTTCTTCTTGTTTCTTCTTGTTGGATCTGGTCTACAGAGGCCAGGTTCGGGGTTGCCCCTAAATACTAAATTTAGGGGCGTTACACGTAGGTACAGGTCGGGACCAATGGGTCCTTTCCTTGGAATGGGTACACCCCTTATTATGCTACCCTCCAGTGAGAGATCTGCAAGATGGCAGGGACTCAGAGTTGTGCCTCACCTCGCCTGCCTCACCTGAGGGGTGGGGTTGGCAAAGATGGGCACACCTCTCCTCTGGTTTTCCAGCTGATTCTCCTATCAAAAGTGGGGTTCAGAACTGGTGGGGCCCAATTGCTGGGAGCAGCAAATTGCTGGGGTAGCTCAAAAAGGCAGCATGCCTTCGAAGGTACCCCTTCGTGGACCCACACCCATCCTTGGGAGGTGGCTTGGCACATCGGCCCATGATCTGCTTTGTTTCAGGACCCCAAGATCGGAATGGTCTCGACCCAGGGGTCCAGAAACTGTATGGTGGTGGAACCTGGTGAGCAGCCACCCAGCCAGGGCACCAGTGTTAGGTCGTTTTTTCAGGGGGCATATCTGAGATGCCCTCTGAGTGCATTTTTCATTAAATTCCACACTGGTATAAGTGTGGGTTTAATATGATGAGAACTTTGATACAAATTTCCATATCATATGCTCTTTATTGCACTACTGCACTTACAATGTCTAGAATTGATGTAGACACTGTAGGGGTACAGGGATCATGCACTTGTACCTTCACCACCGGTATTGTGCACTCAGTTAGAGAGGTGGTTTACCTATGCCAGGACAATGGATTGAAAGCCTGGCACACTGGGATGTGTGTCATGTTGACTGTTCACTTTGTTCCGCACCAAAATACGCAGCCTGCAATGGCAGTGTGTGTTTGTGTAAAGGTACAGGGCACCTAAGGGTGGCACAAAAGTGTTCAGCCCTTAGAGGCCATCCCTTGTCTCAGTGCACTTGGTACCTATGGTATAATTTACAAGGGGCTTACATGTATCCAGATAGTTGCCAATTGAGTTTTGCAACAGTACAGTTTAGGGAGAATACATAGGCCCTTGGGTACCTGGTTGGCAGGACCCCAAGTCACACTAAGTCAAAGTGCATCAACATTAGGAAAAATTGGGGGGCACCCATGCAAAAAACACTTTCCTATACTACCCCTCCCCAAACGAAAGAGGATGAGACTAACCTTTCCCTAGAGAGTCTTCAATGTCTAAGTGGAAGAACCTGAAAAGTCCATCTGCATTGACATGGGCAGTCCCAGGACCATGTTCCACTGTAAAGTCCATTCCCTGTAGGGAGATGAACCACCTCAAAAGTTTAGGATTTTCACCTTTCATTTGTATTATGATATGTTCGGAATATGCGTAGATACGCGCGTCTACCTCGTTCTAGAAGGCGCGTCTACCTCGTTCTACGCGTGTATCTATGCATATTCCGAACATATCTGGTTCGCTGCACGGTAGAAAGAAAACGCCATACCTCGATGTGATGATTTTAATTTAAAATAAGAAATACATCTACTAGAACAAAGACCAGGAGAGTGCATCAAAAACATCTATGGAAGAATAGAGAGTGATATTTCACCTGGGCAAACTGCATGAAGAAACCGTATAGGTGAAGTACAAATACATGACATCAGAGAGAGGAGCGCAATAGGACTTATAACAATGGTCCACTATTGAGTAAACGCTGCCCTGAATCAAAAAGGGTGATCTATTTGTACCAGAAATCATCAGTCCCAGATAGGGCGATTAAGAAAAAGAATAAGGAAGGAATTAAAACATTGCCATCCTTCCCTTTGATAAAGGATATGTATTAATGATGAACCCCATGAATTTCGCTGTCCTGAAGAAAGTGATAATTTATCAGTGAGACAACACCGAAACGCGTCGACGCACAGATAAATAGAACCCAACAGAAACCCAACCAGATAGCAGATATACCTTGATTTTGGATACTGTGATCTTTATCTCTTTGTTTCAAAATCGTATGAGGATATTGGGTCAGGATAAAACAGTAGTAGGGAACACATTTTACCTACAGGTTGTAGGGGTTGTTTTTGTGATTTATTATGCACTTTAAAACTGTGGTAACTGAATTATTATATTTTTATACATTTTTTTTTTTTACTATTATGCACCTGTAAGTAACACTAATTAATTTGTTGAAATTTGACAACACTGTATAAGTTTTTAATAAAATACGAAGATTGTAAATGTCATATTTCTGTGTTGGCATGATATATAATAACATTTGTGTTGCTCTAGTGACCGATGCGTATGTGAGATAGAGTGTGGAGATAAATGATGTAGTCCAGGGATTTCCCTTTTGACTTAAGTTGTTGATAGTACCCTGTTCCCTGGAACTAAGTGGGGTCTTCTCTTTTGTGAATTCACTTGGCCTCCATCAAGAAGGTGGCAACAGTATACAACTTTTGTCTTCCCTATCTACCTTTTGGATGCCTTGATAGTTAGGTCTGCAATTTTCAGGGCTTTTAAAACCTTCCCCCAGGTGGATCAGGTGAATCTGCCAGGTGGAGCTAAAGACAGCAATATCATTAAGATATGCTGCAGTAAACCCTCCAATCCTGCAAGGTGTGGTTCACCAACCATTTGAAGGTAGCAGGGGCATTCTTTAAACAAAAGGACATAACAGTAAAATGATAATGTCCATCATGTGTGGAGAATGCTGTTTTTTCTTTGGCTCCTGGGGCCATTCCAATCTGCCAGTACCCTGCAGTTCAGTCAAAGGTACTGAGAAATGGGCTGCACCCAATTTGTCTGTCAACTCATCAGCTCTTGGTATGGGGTGAGTATCTTACTTGGTGACAGAATTTAGTCTTGTTTTAGTCCACACAGAACCTAATTTCTCTCTTTCCACCCTATGGATGAGGTTTGGGGACTAAAACCACTGGATAGCCCAGGGGCTCTCAATAACCCCTATCTCCAGCATTTTGCTGACCCTAGATTTGATGCCCTCCTTAACATGTTCAGAAAGTCGATAAAGTTTGCTTTTGACAGGTACAATGTGCCCAGTGTCCACATCATGGGTAGGTCTGGCCGTAGATTGCAGAGTTTTGCTAGGGGGAACTCCGCAAAGTTATAAAAAAACTTTGCGAAGTTCCGCGAGTAGCAAAGTGCAATGGGAACTGCAGTTTGTGCTGCTTTTTCTGCCGCTTGGGTAGAAATTCTACCCGAACTGCAGCTCGTGCTCGCAAACTTACCACTTGCGAACTTACCGCTCATGATTGCGAACTTACCACAGGGAAAAAACTCTGCTGCATATCGTAAAGCTGAGTTTTCTGCACTCCGTGAGGTCTGCGGAATGCTGAAAACTCTGCAACCTCCGCAAACGGAGCAAAGTTCACTGCCCAGGCCTAATCATGGCACTCCAGTTTGTTTGACTAAGGGTCGAGGAGAAGAGCTTATTCTACTACTGTAAGACTTGCTTACAGTCAGCTTGCTGTTGGGCAGTGAGGATGTCTGAATAGACCACTCCATCCACTAACCCATCTTTGGGGCAGTAAGAGAGAAGGTCAGGGAGAAGTTTACTCGCAGTCTCCTGATCCTCATCAATAACACTCAGCATGGTCATGTTTACTATATCATGGAAAAGCTTTAGGTGGTTCACATTGATCACCCTTTTGGGGGACCTGCTTACGCCCAAGTCTACCAAGTAGGTGACCTTACTTTACTTTTCTAAGGTGGTGTTAGAGCCACTCCATTTGCCCTGGATGGCCCTTGGTGCCACAGGCTCCAAAACCCATACCTTTAGCCCTGGTTGGAATTTCACCAGTGCAGCTTTTTGGTCATACCAGTGCTTCTGAAGCTGATGGCTGGCCTCAAGATTTTTGAAAGCTTCTGCCATGTACCCTGCCATGCTGGACCTTAGACCTCGTACATAGTCCACAATATCCTGTTTGGTTTCCTGGATAGGCTTCTCCCAACCCTCTTTCACAAGACAGAATGGTCCCCTAACAGGATGGCCAAACAGAAGTTCATAGGGGGAAAACCCTATTCCCTTCTTAGGCACCTCCCTCTAGGCAAAAAGCAAGCATGACAAGAGAAAAACCAATTCCAAAAATTCTTTATTTCGGCCACATAGGCCATAAAAGATGCAATAAAATACAATACATATATTTAAAACACAATATTTACATGTAACAATTCTACTGGACCCACATGGGGTAGGGAATGCAAGGTAGTACCAGTTCAGGGGGACATTTTCTTCCTTATTATCCATGCTGCCATTAAGAATTTTGAAACAGCAAAGACAATATGGCCCAGAGTGTTAGTTTTCATGACCCTGTAGGCCTGCAAGTATTTCCTGAAGCCCAGGTTCCGACACAACGGTGCTATCCAACGCTTCCTGGGACACTGATAAGCGTGGCAAACAAACATTATGTGTAGGTCATCTTCATCCTGGGCTTTACAGCATGGGCAAAGTTTGTCACCCCCTGAGGACCATTTGAAGGTAAATACTTTGGTGGGGAGTGTACCAAACCTCCATTGGAGGAACAATTTCCTTGCCAAGAGGGGAAAAATAAAATCCATAAAGGGTTCAAAAGCATAAGAATTTTTGGATTCCATAAAACTTCCCGTCAAGGTGCCGCTATTATGAGCATTGTCCATGTCAGCGAGGTTTTTGTTTTTATACAGCTGTGCAAGAGTTTTACGCGTGATCCTTTGACAACCCTGGGCTGGATCATCCCATAAGTCTGGCAAGTTCAAGCTAAACAGTTCCGCCTTGATAAAAGCCAGCCAAGGAATTTTGCTGTTCGCATTCAGCCTCATTACATGAATAAGGTCTTGTCTGTAGTGATGCAGTTCCTCGGTGGTCCATATCCGATGCCAAAACTTCACGGGTTTCAACAGGAGATCTTCAGCAATAGAGGGAAGGCCCAAGTCGAGTCTTAAGGGGAGGAGTGGCGTACCTTGCGGGAGAGCAAGTAAGCGTCTCAGAAAACTATTTTCCACACCTCCCAGAACCTTCCCTGCTTTGTGTCCCCACAACTCACTACCATACATGGCTGCTGCCTTCGCTTGGGACCTGTATGTTTCCAGGGCCGGGCTTACAGGCTTAAAGGTGGACTTGTTAGCCACCTTCAGGAGTGCGCCCGATAGCTGGGAAAGTTTCAGCCTGGATCTCGCTATCTGGCAGTCCCATGATAAGTTTTCTTGGAGTGTTACCCCCAAATATATAAAGGTTGAGACCCTCTCAAGACTAACATCCCCCAGTTTAGGATTGGGTCTAGCTTTGGCGGGTGGGTTGAAGATCATGAACTTAGTTTTTTCCGTGTTCACCTCCAGCCCATGTTGGCGACAGAAAAGGACGAAACCATCCACAATCCTCTGGATCCCCATGGGGGATTTGGAAAGCAGGAGGGTATCGTCAGCAAACATTATTGCCGGGACCCTCCTGCCTGCCAAAAGCGGAGCATCATTGTCCTTAACAGTGTCAAGATGTTGAATGACACTGTTAATGAAAAGACAGAACAGGGTCGGCGCCAAGACACAGCCCTGTCTGACTCCTCGACGGACCAGGAATTTGCCCGAGAGCTTGCCATCCCTCCCACACCTCACTTGTGCATAGTTGTTCTCATGCAACCTGATGATAATGCTAAGGAGGTGGGGGGGGGGGTACTCCTAGCTTTTGCAAAACCTCCCATAGTTTTCCTCTTGGGACTAGGTCAAAGGCTGACCTCAGATCCACGAAGACCATGTACAGCCTTCCTCCCTCCAACGTGACCGTCTTCCAATATAGGAGGAGGAGGCGGAAGATCTGGTCCATGGTCGACGTGTTCTTTCTGAAGCCAGCCTGGAGGGGGCTCATGATGTCATTGTCCTCCACCCAGTCCAGGAGATGGTTAAGGATGAGGCGCGCAAAAAGCTTTTGGGGTACATCTATTAGGCTAATAGGCCTGTAGTTGGCGGGGAGCAGAGTGGATCCTTTCTTGTGGATCGGAACAATCTCTGCCCCCAGCCAGGACCCGGGGATTGCCATACCTCCTAGAATGGCATTAAAAAGGATGAGAAGGTATGGGCCCCAGATGTCCGGCTGGTGCCTAAAAAGATCCCCGGGTAACCTGTCCAGACCTGGCGCCTTCCCCAGCGATAAGTGCTCTAGGGCCACCTCCACTTCCCCCAGGGATAGTTCCATATGAGAGTCATGGGAGCCTAAGGGCGCTAACAGGGCTGTATCAGGGCAGGAGTTAGTGTCTTGGTAAAGTACCCCAAAGTGGGCCTCCCAAACCACGGGGGCGATGTTAGGTTCGATTGCTTTTTTAAGTTCCCCTATCCCGTTGTTTACAAGGGCCCAGAATTTCCGGGAGTCCCTGACTTTTAGGGCATCATGAAGGTCCTGCCAATGGTTCCAGTCCCACTCGGTCCTAGCAGTCGCCATCACTGATTTGTAATGCTTCCTTAGGTCACGTACCTTGGCCTTATTTGACCCCTCTTTTATTGCAGCAATAAGTTCAGATTTTGCTGCCCTACAGGAGGAGGTATACCAGGTGGGAACGTGGGTCTTTTTCTTTCGGGTTGGCACCGCCGGGTGAAATACCTCGGCCAAGTCCCTCACTAGGTCCTGATGTATGTTGCCCAATTTCTCATTATATTCTGGGGTACTTGGTTCATTTAGAAGTACGTCCACCTCCATGAACCTAGAGAGTGCCAACTCATATAGCTTGCTGATGGCCTCTTCTGAGCTCGCAAGCTTTCCCCACTTAACCCGGCGCCTGTTTGTTGTAAGGAGCAATTCCCCCGTGTCTTCTCCTCCACTTTCTACGGATATGCCCACTGGGGGCAGAGGCCAATGGATGTTTAAGCAAAGGGCATTGTGGTCACTATCAGACCTATTTATTACCCTAAAGTTGAGGACTTTTGGCCAGAGCGTAATATCTAGCATGATATAGTCTAGCCTCGACTCATGGCCCCTTCTATTAAAAGTACACACTGAGGGGGTATCGGAAGGGGTGCGACCATTGCAAGCCCTCAGTGCGTAGTTCAGGGTAAGGGACATGAGTTGTATTGCTAGGGGGGACCAGGCTTTGGGGTGGGGGGAGGACGAGGGTGGAACCCCCCAGTAGTCATCCTTGGCCGTAAGGGCACCCTCCAGTAGGCCTTCCAGGGGTTCAAAGTGGCAATTGAAGTCTCCTCCAAGCACCACCTTGAAGTCTCCCGGAAGTTGACCCAAGAAGGAGGATAGATCGTTTAGGGTCGGTGATTCATTTGGCGCGGCAACTGGTCGCGAGTAGACGTTAACAATAGCCCACTGTGGTTTGCCAGGCCATGTGAGCCGAACACACTGAATGTCCTGCGAGAACGTATGCACCTGTTCTGCCTGGCACCCAGTGTGACTCGCAATCCAGATTGCTAAGCCACCTGACGGCCTCCCCTTCCCACTCCATTTGGCAGGGATTTCAAATATTTCAAACCCTCTCCTAGTTTGGGTGTCCCTCGCCCATGTTTCCTGGAAAAGGAGGATGTCATTGCTACCTACTAGCTGATCCCACTCCGGTGAGCCTTCCTTATTTGCAATTCCTGCCACATTCCAGGAGAGAATTCTCAGCCCCGGATCTGATGGTAGGGTACCTTGACCTCCAGTAGGAGGTTGCACAACGGCTATGGATGGGTAAGTGTCTGGCGAAGCAATGTTGCAAACCGCGATGGCGGATGGCCCAACCAATTCCGCCACCCCAGTTTGCAAGATATGGTCAGACCCGGTGTTTGGTGGGGGCCCCTGTTGACCCAGACTATCATCCATGATAACCGTTCGATCTTTAGCGGTATCCTGCGGGCCATGTTCAGTTACAGGGGCTATACTCAATCCCACCCAACTTTGCACCTCATCCACCATCTTCCCAGGGCTAGAAGAAGTCTCCCCGGTTTGTGGTCAGTCGACCTGATCTAAGCAGGAAAATCAATTGTGATGTATAAAGTTGGCCTGGCCAGGTGGTAAGTAATGCCTTGGTCTGTAACGTGAGCCATCTACAGCAAAGCCTACTCTAGTCCACCCCTTCTCCCTCCCTACCTCCGTGTTACTAACATTAGGGTAGAAGTGTGATAGGGGTACTAATTCAATGTTGGACTTGTCAGGCCTTACGAGCCAGTTGCAAATGTAGTTGGCGACATGTGGGCTTTTGAAACTTACGATGATACAATCCCCTGCCCTATTCTTTGGGGTAAGGCCAATCCATGGGATCCTCCTTACCATCAAAACCTCACCTTTCAGATTTGGTGGCAGCGGCCTATTAATACTAAGCCAACTTATAACCTTATTTCGTAAGGAGTCTTGAGGCTCCCTTGTATCGCCAGTTAACTCAGGTACTCCCACCATGATTGCCGTGTATGGGACTGCTTCTGGGGGCAGATTGACCACCCTGCGCCTATCAAGGGGGGGAGTGATACCACCAGTGGGGCCATTGGTAGAGTTCACTGCCACCCCTGGTTGTGGCGCAGGAGGTTGCTTAGATCTCCTAGGGGCCGGGACAGGGGGCCTAGGCGCTGAAGGTGGCAAAGGGTGCGTCTGAGGAGCAGACGCACCATTTGTGCTCTGCAGTACCGTATGAGGGACCTGGGACAGTGCAGAGGACAGCGGTCTATTCCCAGAACAAACCTGGGGAGCTACAGGAGCATTTGTAGCTGACCAATGGGCTCTTCCTTATATGCAGGTTTTCCAAGGCCTTAAGTCTACTCTCTATGGCGTCCAATTTGGCTGAGATGGGGGTTAACAAATTCTTAATGGTTACTGTGAGTGAATTAATTATTGTATCAGTGCTGTTAGAAGTTGCCCCGCCAAAGATAAATGGGCCCGAGGTCGATGGTAGGGCCGCAGGTGCTGGAGAGCCCGAGTGATCTGACCTAGACCCTAATAGGATAAGCTCAGGGGAGGCCGAAATGTCTGTACTGACATCCTGGTTTGGCTCAATTATATCAACTTTGGCCCTTTTTGCCTTCTTTGGTTTCCTGGACCTTTTCCTTTTTGGGGGTTGTTCCATTCCGCTGCCTGCAGGCTCTGCGAGCAGGGCAGCCTGTCCCGCTTCCTGCGAGTTTGTTCCCATATTGTCCGGAATGGCAGAGTGGTCAGAAGCCCCAGATGGCCGGGAGGAGTTCCTATCCCTCTGCGTCAAAGGAGTTCTTAACTGCTGAAGGACCGACTCTATGGTCTGATCATTACTGTCCATTAGTGACATATGAGTGACGTCCAGTGGAATGGGTGTGCTAACATCTGTTGGAAAGGTATCCCCTTGATCCAGAAACACGCTTTCGGGACCCATCTCGAGGTGCGTTTCTGTGACTGATTGACATTTACTAGCTTGGATACTCGCCTTTGGGAAAAAAAATTCCGAAGTACTTAAACCTTGTTGGGCAGACTTACTCCGTGAGGTTCTGGTCGCCATTATGGAGTAAGTGGAGAGGGGCTGTGGGGCAGAGAGCGTCAGAGGGGTGGCCCAGTCCGGTCTCTGCCGGCCTCTAACGGCCTAAAACGGCCCGCTCTTTGCCCGGTCTTCGCCCCGGGGATCGCACCGCGCGCGTCCCGCGATGCGCGTACCCAGGTGCACCTAAGTATATCAGGGGGGTGTGGCACTGGGAGGGGGCGCGGCGGGAAGAGGAACCAGCTGACGATGTTGCAAGGGATGCTGGACCTCGCAGTCCCGCTCGCTGCGCCTCTCACCTCCTCTGCGGCCGGATCACCAGGAAGAATGCCCCCAAACAGCGCATTGGCTCCCAGCTACTCCAGTAGCGAGCTTAACTCCACAGGGACACTGACAGTCTCGAGCGGCACCCGCGAAGCGGGGGCCGCGAGAGGTAAAGAGCTTTCCAGGCGGGCGGGCGTGGCACTGGGAGGGGGCGCGGCGCGGCGGGAAGAGGAACCAGCTGACGATGTTGCAAGGGATGCTGGACCTCGCAGTCCCGCTCGCCGCGCCTCTCACCTCCTCTGCGGCCGGATCACCAGGAAGAATGCCCCCAAACAGCGCGTTGGCTCCCAGCTACTCCAGTAGTGAGCTTAACTCCACAGGGACACTGACAGTCTCGAGCGCCACCCGCGAAGCGGGGGCCGCGAGAGGTAAAGAGCTTTCCAGGCGGGGGAGCGTGGCACTGGGAGGGGGCGCGGCGCGGCGGGAAGAGGAACCAGCTGACGATGTTGCAAGGGATGCTGGACCTCGCAGTCCCGCTCGCCGCGCCTCTCACCTCCTCTGCGGCCGGATCACCAGGAAGAATGCCCCCAAACAGCGCGTTGGCTCCCAGCTACTCCAGTAGCGAGCTTAACTCCACAGGGACACTGACAGTCTCGAGCGGACATCGTATGAGGACATTGGGTCAGGATAAAACAGTAGTAGGGAACACATTTCACCTACAGGTTGTAGGGGTTGTTTTTGTGATTTATTATGCACTTTAAAACTGTGGTAACTGAATGATTATATTTTTATACATTTTTTTTTTTACTATTATGCACCTGTAAGTAACACTAATTAATTTGTTGAAATTTGACAACACTGTATAAGTTTTTAATAAAATACGAAGATTGTAAATGTCATATTTCTGTGTTGGCATGATATATAATAACATTTGTGTTGCTCTAGTGACCGATGCGTATGTGAGATAGAGTGTGGAGATAAATGATGTAGTCCAGGGATTTCCCTTTTGACTTAAGTTGTTGATAGTACCCTGTTCCCTGGAACTAAGTGGGGTCTTCACTTTTGTGAATTCACTTGGCCTCCATCAAGAAGGTGGCAACAGTATACAACTTTTGTCTTCCCTATCTACCTTTTGGATGCCTTGATAGTTAGGTCTGCAATTTTCAGGGCTTTTAAAACCTTCCCCCAGGTGGATCAGGTGAATCTGCCAGGTGGAGCTAAAGACAGCAATATCATTAAGATATGCTGCAGTAAACCCTCCAATCCTGCAAGGTGTGGTTCACCAACCATTTGAAGGTAGCAGGGGCATTCTTTAAACAAAAGGACATAACAGTAAAATGATAATGTCCATCATGTGCGGAGAATGCTGTTTTTTCTTTGGCTCCTGGGGCCATTCCAATCTGCCAGTACCCTGCAGTTCAGTCAAAGGTACTGAGAAATGGGCTGCACCCAATTTGTCTGTCAACTCATCAGCTCTTGGTATGGGGTGAGTATCTTACTTGGTGACAGAATTTAGTCTTGTTTTAGTCCACACAGAACCTAATTTCTCTCTTTCCACCCTATGGATGAGGTTAGGGGACTAAAACCACTGGATAGCCCAGGGGCTCTCAATAACCCCTATCTCCAGCATCTTGCTGACCCTAGATTTGATGCCCTCCTTAACATGTTCAGAAAGTCGATAAAGTTTGTTTTTGACAGGTACACTGTGCCCAGTGTCCACATCATGGGTAGGTCTGGCCGTAGATTGCAGAGTTTTGCTACGGGGAACTCCGCAAAGTTATAAAAAAACTTTGCGAAGTTCCGCGAGTAGCAAAGTGCAATGGGAACTGCAGTTTGTGCTGCTTTTTCTGCCGCTTGGGTAGAAATTCTACCCGAACTGCAGCTCGTGCTCGCAAACTTACCACTTGCGAACTTACTGCTCATGATTGCGAACTTACCACAGGGAAAAAACTCTGCTGCATATCGTAAAGCTGAGTTTTCTGCACTCCGTGAGGTCTGCGGAATGCTGAAAACTCTGCAACCTCCGCAAACGGAGCAAAGTTCACTGCCCAGGCCTAATCATGGCACTCCAGTTTGTTTGACTAAGGGTCGAGGAGAAGAGCTTATTCTACTACTGTAAGACTTGCTTACAGTCAGCCTGCTGTTGGGCAGTGAGGATGTCTGAATAGACCACTCCATCCACTAACCCATCTTTGGGGCAGTAAGAGAGAAGGTCAGGGAGAAGTTTACTCGCAGTCTCCTGATCCTCATCAATAACACTCAGAATGGTCATGTTTACTATATCATGGAAAAGCTTTAGGTGGTTCACATTGATCACCCTTTTGGGGGACCTGCTTACGCCCAAGTCTACCAAGTAGGTGACCTTAATTTACTTTTCTAAGGTGGTGTTAGAGCCACTCCATTTGCCCTGGATGGCCCTTGGTGCCACAGGCTCCAAAACCCATACCTTTAGCCCTGGTTGGAATTTCACCAGTGCAGCTTTTTGGTCATACCAGTGCTTCTGAAGCTGATGGCTGGCCTCAAGATTTTTGAAAGCTTCTGCCATGTACCCTGCCATGCTGGACCTTAGACCTCGTACATAGTCCACAATATCCTGTTTGGTTTCCTGGATAGGCTTCTCCCAACCCTCTTTCACAAGACAGAATGGTCCCCTAACAGGATGGCCAAACAGAAGTTCATATGGGGAAAACCCTATTCCCTTCTTAGGCACCTCCCTCTAGGCAAAAAGCAAGCATGACAAGAGAAAAACTCAAAAATCTATTTTTGAGTTTTTGAGGAAGCTCCATGATCATGCCCTTCAATGTCTTCGTAAAACTTTCAAAAAGATCAATGATTTGCAGATGATAGGGTGTAGTAAACTTGTGCTGCACTCAGCACTCTTTCTACATGTGTTTGAGGTATGCATACTTGAAGTTTGAAACTCTGTCTGACACCACCTTCTTATGAAACCCTACTATGGTGAAGACACCAACAAGGACCTTGGCTACAGCAGAAGCTGTAGTAGTCCTAAGGGGAATTGCTTCAGGATACCTGGTGGCATGATCTAAAACCACCAGTAGTAATGTGTTTCCTGAGGCTGTGAAAGGTTCAAGTGGACCCTCTATGTCCAAACCTACCCTCTGAAAGGGAACCCCACCCATTGGTAGTGGCATTAAGGGGGCCTTTGGGTGAACAAATCAAACACAAGGAGATGATGGACGGACCGCAGAAACTTTTCAGACACTCACTCCCAGTCACAGATTTGGGTTGAATACATTATTGTTATTTAGCTCACTACGCCACCTCAGTTCAGACACAGCTATATGTAAATCAGTCTAGACCCTGTGCCTCATGGGAACAGTACCTAGGATGCCCTCTTAGTGCATTTTTCATTAAATCCCACACTGGCATCAGAGTGGGTTTAATGTGCTGAGAAGTTTGATATCAACCTTCCGAGTTTTCAGAAAATATGTTATGGTGCTGTGGAGTTCGTAATAACAAACTCCAAAACCATATACTCTTTATGGCATTATTGCACTTACAATGTCCAAGAACTGACTTGGATATTGTAGGGGTACAGAGCTCATGCACCTGTACCCACACCACTGGTATACTGCACCCAGCTAGAGGGGTGGCTTACCTATGTAAGGGTAGTGGATTGTAGGCATGGTATACCGAGATGTGTGTCATGTAAACACTTCACTTTGTTCTGCACCAAAACGTGTAGCCTGCAATGGCAGTGTGTGCGTGTAAAGGTGCAGGGACTCTAAGGGTGGCACAATAAGTGCTGCAGCCCTTAAAGGCCTTCCCTGGTCACAGTGCCCTTGGTAATTATGGTATCTTTTACAAGGGTTTTACATGTGGCCAGAGAGTTGCCAATTGGGTTTTCCAACAGTACATTTTAGAAAAAGAACATAGGCCCTGGGTACCTCCCCTATAGGGTTCTGTGTTTTGGCAGTACCCTATGTTCCCACAGGGACCTCAACAGTTCTTCCCTTACTCTTCAACACCTCCTTTTTAGACAGAGGCTGGGTCAGAAGAAGAGGGCAGAGAAGAGAAAACAAACAAGTACAGTGGCAAGATCGATCACAACAATCGGAACAGACGCACAGCCAGGCAGTGAAGAGAAACTAATTGTTAACCTGTCAAACAGGGCCTTGACCGAAAAGGAGACACAGATCCTTAAGAAAAGTCTCAGGTTTGTCCCCATTCCAAAACAGGACTAGTGCCAGGAAACCTGTGAATTACATACCTTTTTCAGAAAGTTACGCCTCAAATCTTTCATCCAGGATAAACCCCAACCAACACAAGGGGACACCGGATTACACAACCCATCCAAGTTCACACCCCATGCTGGTCAAGTCCTGAATAAAATATTGACGTTCAAATGGGCAGTTCTTAATGAGGTGGACAGGGGTAACAGTAACTCCACCTTTTACAACCTTTCTGCTGCAGAAGCAGTAGCAATCAATGCTTTAGCTAATGAATCCTCAATCACCAACCAGCAAGCAGATAAGGGTGGTGCCACTGTGATCGTGTCAGCAACAGACTATGACAATAAATGCTACCAACAGTTGGCTAACCTTCACTACTACACCACTATCAATCTATGGTTTTGACAGCAGAGACAGAGGGGTGGATTAGTAAAAAGGAGGCAGAATTCTTGATTAAGAAGGAACCTAAAACAACCTACTTCTATGTCCTCCCGAAAACTCATAAAGGACTAATTCCACCACCGGGACGTCCAATTGTCTCCGGGATCGACTCACTTCTTGAACCCCTCTCCCACTTCTGTGAGCACTTCCTGCAACCTGTTGTCCAGAAAACACCTTCTTTTTTAAAAAACACTAAGGATATGTTGCGCCTGATCGCAAATGTTGATGCAGTCCCGGAATTAGATTTACTACAAACACCATATCCAAAACTTGCATTACCTTTCTTTATCTAATGATCACACTTAAGGAGGGGCAGCTAAGCATCACTGTCTAGAAAAATCCAAGGGACTGCAGTAGTCTCGTGTTGTACAGTAGTCACTACCCAAGAGCATTGTGAGACAACATACCATCCAGGCAGTTTGTAAGGCTACGAGGCAACTGTAGTACTGTCCAAGCTGACCAACTGGCAAACAATCTGAGGCTACGTGATTACCCCACACATAACATCAAAATAGCCAACAGCGGGCTCATAATAACAAAGGGAGGCACTAATTGAACAGAACATAAATGACAGTAAAGATACCGTAACATGTGTTACCACCTTCACCTTCACCCCCAACTCCAACAAAATCAAAATAAATGATCATTAAGAAGCATTGGGGCATCCAAAAAATATGCAAACTCACATTACCACCACTGAGGTTCACACCAGGAACCTCAAAGACATCCTTGTACATACCAGACCACCACTTACCACCCAGGTAGACCATCCTCCACTATGGGGTCTCTTCCCAGTGGTGGCCCATTTTCCTTGTGAGTAATGCATGGTATCTACCCTAATGGGACCTATAAAGGAGGTCCAGCTATCTCCCATGGTTAGATGGGTACACAAGAGGCACACAAACTACAATACGAGAATATGTTTTTACACCCTGAAATACCCCTGCAATTTACACTACATAGGCATAACTACTAGAATGGCAAAAAACAAGATTCATGGAACACCATGGCAATATCTGCTGCCATAAGCTCCTCACCAAACTCTACTTACATTTCGAAGAAAAGGCTACACTCCAAATAGCTTCAGATGGACATTAATAGAGGCACACCAACATCTGAGCAAGCCAGGCATTTTTTAAAAAAGAACATCTTTAAATCTTCCGCCTGTTCTGTGACAACAATGGGCTGAACAAAGCTATCCCATGGATTGAAGTGAATAGATAGCACATTTTCAATATTTTTTTTTTTTTTTTTTTTTGGTGCAAGACGTTTATTTAGTACCGTTAAGTATACACAGCATACTGCCACAACCCGGAGGCCGGCTGCTATAGCACATTTCAGTAATCACAAATAAGCATCAGCAAAAAGTCATTATTGTGTTGCGGAGCTGTATACATAAAAATTGGCATCAGTAACAGCACAGGTACAGGAAGCATATAAATGCGTCTTACTTTTGTCGTTTTTTGGTTAAAAAAAGGGAACAATGAAAACAAACAAAACAACATCGTCATAAGCGTGCGCACCACAAACAAGCAGATTTCGGAGGGGGGGGGGGGAACAGCATCCCGCAGCAACCAGGTGGACCATGGGTGGGCAAGGCATACAGGTGAGTGAAGCAACAAGGACAGTTCAGAGACATGGCAAGGGGGGTAAAGTGCATAGTGCAGTCACAAGGCATATAAAGTTGCAGGTAGGGCCAAAGCGGTTCAGCACCCCTTCTTCATTACACCTAGAACAACGTTACAGATCACAATTCATCGTCACTCGGTGCTTCCGTTATCAGGTAGCATTGCAGCGGGGCCCAGATATCAGTCGGCCTGGATGAGTGTGGCAGTAACTCCGCATACGTGTGCAGTTGTTCCTGACAATACACCAGGTCCCGTATCCATTCCTTAAATTTGGGCGCTCTGCCTCTGCCCCATCTACAGGCCACCCTCCGCTTGGCTAGCAACAAGGCTAACGCGACATACTTGCGGTGAGCCGCCTGCAGGGGTACGACCCAACCCAATAGTGCCATCTCAGGAGTTGGCGGTACCGTAGCATTGATCATTGTAGAGAGGGCTTGAAATACTAGATCCCAATACTGACGTACAGTGGCACATTCCCAGGCAAGATGTAGAAAGTCAGCTCCAGGGGCTCCACACCGATCGCAATCATCAGTGTCTCGCAGCCCAAATCTGTGTAATCGAGCCGGGGTATAATACAATCGGTGCACAAATTTGTAGTGAATAATTCTATACCTGCTGCTGGATGAGATACGTTCTGTCTGTAGTAAGCTAAATTCCCATTGTTGATCGGTGAGTGGGGCAGGCAGCTCTTGATCCCACTTCGCTTTGGCAGGAAGTGTGGTGAAGTCAGTGTGTGTTCTAACTGATCTGTACAACGTGGACACAAGCTTATATGGATTCGCAAGTTGCATTATGTGTTGCAGGGGTATGAGGGTCGGTGGCTCGCGCGGAAATTCAGGTGTAAGGGCTTGCAGCCCATGTCGCAGACGCATGTAGTAAAACACCTCTAGTGAGGTAGGGTGTATGGTACCAAACAAATGATCCCTCGTGCGGAACTCGCCATCATGATATAGATCCCCCCACGTTCGGACATGGATTTTAGACAGTAAACGCTTGAAGCCAGTTTCCTGCAGCAGCTGCAATTGTGGGTGATAAGCCAGGGGCATACATGGAGCGTAGAGGAACTGCAGCCCCAGGGAGGCACAAATGTGTAACCAGGCCGTGATAGTGCTAGATAAGGTGTTCGGGGTCTTATCCCTCCCCTCAACAACGGCATACAGAGCTCCCTCGATAGGCGTGGGGTGCGCCAGCCAGTGTTCCGCAGCCAGTTGTGGCATGTATCTCGGCTGTCTCACCCAGAAGTAAGCATAGTGCGCCTGGGCTGCCCTGAAGTAAAGCTCAAAATCAGGTACACCGAACCCTCCCCGCACATAGGGCCGTGTCAGAATCTCCCATTGGAGCCTAGCCTGCTTTCCACCCCACACCAATTTGAGCATTTCAGACCTCAGTCTCTTAAAGAAGTATGTACCAGGATGGAAGGGTATGTTGAGAAACAGGTAAAGCAGCTGCGGAAGTACAACCATTTTAATCAAAGAAGCCCTGCCCGCCATCGACAGGGGAAGTGACACCCACCTCGTGACCTGGTCTTCAATCCTACTAACGGCAGTGCCATAGTTCGCTCTCATAAGCGCTTCCCGGTCCCTCTCAATATGAACCCCAAGGTACTTAAAATCACCTTCAGTCCAAGTGAGCGGATATTCCAATGGGAAGGCCTGTGTGGCCGCCGTGAGGGGGAATATGCACGATTTGGTCCAATTTATCTGCACTCCCGAGAGAGTCCCGAATCTAATGAATTCCCTAAGTATGGGGTGTAGGTTGTCCCGAGGGTGCCGGACATACAGCGTGATATCGTCCGCGTACATGGATATGAGTATTTGTCGCTGGAAGCAACGCAGCGCGCTATCCTTATAATGTTGCCGCAGTTTGGCAGCAAGGGGTTCCGTGGCGATTGCAAAGAGCAGGGGGGATAGGGGGCACCCCTGTCTCGTACCCCTAGAGATCTCAAAGTCAGGGGAAAGTTGCCCATTAATAAGGACTTTGGCCGTGGGCCGCGTGTAGAGCAGTTTTATCCAGGAAACGAAGATGGCCGGGAATCCCATGCGGTTTAGTACCCCAAAGACGTAATCCCACTCCAGGGAATCAAATGCCTTGGTGGCATCCAAAAAGATGGCCGCCATGGGCAGGTCCTCATGCACAGCGTCGTACACAGAAAAAAAGGTGCGTAGATTGTGGGATGTAGCCCTCCCTGGAACAAAGCCCGCCTGATCCGGGAGGATCAGGTTAGGCAGCAGTAAGCTAATTCGGGTGGCAATGAGCTTTGCGAGAATTTTCACATCACACGTCAATAAAGAGAGGGGTCTATATGAGTCGCAGTGCGATGCAGATTTCCCGGGCTTGAGTAAAGAGATGATAAGCGCAGTTCTCATTGATGCGGGGAGATGCCCCACCTCCAGAGCGTCCTCATAGACCTCCCGCAGTACCGGGGCCATGAATTCAATGTATGTTTTGTAGAATTCAATGGGGATGCCATCTAGGCCTGTGGCCTTGCCTGATTGCATACTCATAATCGCCTCTTTCACCTCGTCCAGCTCAAACGGGGCACTCAAAAACGCCCGTTGAGCGTCACTCAGCCAACCAAGCGCGACATCCGCGAGGTAGTCGTCCAAAGGTGGGCCCCCCAGTCCCTTAGAGGTGTACAGCTTATTGTAATGGCCCACGAACTCGTTAAGGATTTGCGTGTAGTCGCGGAGCAGCAGCCCCTCGGCCGTTTCTAGCTCTAGTATAGTAGTAGGCGCCCTCGCAAGCCGGACCGTAGCCGCCAACACCTTCCCAGGCCTATCTCCTTCTCCATATTTCCGCGCCACCCAGTATTTATGTCTAAATTTCGCCTCACGCGCAGCTTCCTCGGAATATTCAGTAACCAAATCTCGAATCTCTGCCAGAGTGTCGCTAGTGGGGCGCGCTCGGAGGGTCTCTTCCGCCCGGCTCAGTTTCACTTCTAGCGCCTTTAAACGGTTCAGGATAGCTTTAAGCACCCCCGAGCCCTTCGCAATGCAGAAACCCCTTAGTGTGACTTTGAAGGCATCCCAGACTGTCTCCACTGCATCCACAGACCCCTTATTTCTCGCAAAAAAATCTAAGCATTCCTCGCGCAGCGTCTCCCTAAATTCCTCATCTAACAGCATTGCGGCCTGCATGCGCCACGCGGTAACAGGAGGGCCTAGCTCAGCTCCGCGCATGGCGACCAGAACCGGGGCATGGTCCGAATAAGTCCGAGGGAGGTGTCGTGCAGATGTGACAGTGGCATACATGTGTGTGGTCAGAAAAAAATAATCAAGCCTGGCCCAGGACCTAGCCTGCGCCGTGAAATGCGTTCCCTCCCCCCTCGGCCCGCAGTGTGCTCGCCAAGCATCCACTAGGTGATTCTCCTCCAAGATGGCGCGCAGCACCTCCCGCCCTTTTGTGTAGTGGTGTGGGGCCGGGTGTGAGCGATCCAGGGTCGGGTTCACAGTGACATTGAAGTCCCCCCCCCCATATTATGTGTTGAGACCCCGCTTCCAGTATAGCAGCCCAGAGTGTTTCAAAGTACTGCGGGTCGTCCACATTGGGGCCATAACAACACGCAAGGGTGACCGTCACCCGGCCCAATCTGCCCCATAGCAAGCAATATCTCCCTTGTACATCTGATTTCGTGCCAGCCATGTGGAAGGGCGTTGACTTTTTAACCAGGATTGCAGTACCACGGGCATAGGAGGAATACGAGGAGAACACAGTACTCGAGGCCCATCGACTACCAAAGGCTGGCAACTTGTGGGGTGCAAAGTGTGTCTCCTGCAGAAACGCTATGTGAACATTATGTCTGTCTAAATATCCCAGAACGTGGCGTCTCTTCCGATGATCCCCCAAGCCCCGCACATTCCAAGTAAGAACATTCAAACAAGTGTCCCCATCCCAACATCTTTTCATATAACAGAACAATCCAACTGCACCAACAGTCCTTACAGTTAGAATCACCAGCGGCCCACAGTAACCCCGGCCACCACAAATAGCAGTCCCTGAACCCCCCCCCCATAGCAAAGACAGTAGACCAGCCCACCCCAGGACGGGTGGAAGGTCGACGAGGTAAAGGTGCACACGCTCGACTACAAAACGAAAACTTAAACCCAGTGCAAACCCAGGCATCCAACACTAGAAATCGTAACCGTTGCCATTCAGCAGACAGGCCTCCGTACATTGCCAACCATGAGGCATCCCAGTTGTCCCCTCTCGAGCAGCGACACATAGAGAGAGGAGCCGGCAACCACAGAGTTATTACTCGGGGCCACAGGCCCAATTCGAGGACAGTGAAAAACATGGACCAGATCAGCACGAACTGACCCCTTAAAGAACTTCCCCCCTCCCCCACCCACTGAAGCGCCCCCAACTCGCCAGTACCCTGTGCCCACCCCCCTCCCCAATCAAACCCGCAACAACCCAACAGTAAAAGTGCATTGAGCAAGTCCAGTGGGGTACACCCATTCGGGGTTCTAGAGGTGCACCGTCGTCCACCCCCGCCTCTCCTCACCGCAGTTGCTGCCATTCTTACCGTCCTAGTCCGGGCGAGTGAGTCAGCATGGGGGGGTGGGGGCCTGGCATGCTACAGGGCCTGCAGCACCACCCAGCCCTACACTCCTGGGGGCCATATCAGGAGCAGTAATCCAAAGAAAAAAACATATATCAACGAGTCATCAGGAACGAAAGCGACGAACCCAGTTCATTCCGCACCAGAATCGTGTCCGCCATCCGCCTGTGCAGCTCTTTTGTCCCTTTTCGGTAGGGTCTTGATGTACTCCTCGACCTGTTACGGGTTCAAGAAAAAGTGTTGCGTGCCCTGGTGGGTCACGCGGAGCTTGGCAGGATAAAGCAAAGCATAGTCAATGTTCAGTCCTCTCAGTTTTCGTTTCACGGCTAGAAACTTCCTTCGCTGTTCCTGAACAAGCGGAGTAAAGTCCGGATAAATGGAGAAGGACACCCCCTCATAATTTAGGTTTTGATTCGCCCTCGCTGCTTTCAATGCCGCATCCCGATCACGGTAGTTCAGCAGGCGTGCTATGATGGGCCTCGGTGGAGTGCCTGGTTGAGGTTGAGGTCCAAGGGAACGATGGGCCCGCTCTACTATAAACTGTTTGGAGAGAGCCTCCTCTCCCACCGTGGCCATGAGCAAACGTTCTACATACAACTCCATACGTCCCGTGTTTGTGGATTCCGGAATTCCCGTAATCCGGACGTTGTTCCGCCTGCCCCTCGCTTCCAATTCTTCGTTCTTGGCGGCGATCACCCGCAAAATGTTGTCCATGCGGGATAGTCGCGTGGCTTGCGATGTTGTGGCATCCTCCGTTTCGGATATGCGGCGTTCGGCCTCCGTTAGCCGTTCGTCGTGCACATCTATTCGTTGGACGATGCCGTCCATCCGGGCGGAGAGCCGGTCCACCTTGTCCACCACCGTGGCAAAACCTTGCCGCATCTCCTGAAGCATTGTTGCTATCTCCGGGACCAGGGGGGTCACCTCTGCCGCCGGGCTCCTCGGCGGCGCACTGTCCCCCGTCTGCTTCGTCCCCTTTTTTTGCGTCGCTGGTTCAAATTGCAGCTTGGGCTGCCGGGTATCTGGTTTCCCCATGCCAGGCAAGCAACAAGCGCACCTCTGTGTCAAGCCGCTCTATGAGGAAGGGCACGCGTGGGCAACCACGGCGGTGGATCGGTTCCGACGTCTAGTGTCCAATATAGGCCGGTTCCATGCAGTTGTACAACAGAATGTCTTCGGTGCAGAAAGCAAGCTGCCGAGGCAGGGTCCCACTGCTAGTTTGATGGGCCAGGCCCGCTAGGCGGAGGTGCGCGAGGCGTAGTGCGGCCTACACGCCACGTGTCAGTCCTGGGCGTTGCGTGCGGCACCACGCCGCCTACAGCGAGGTCGTAGCTCTCGGTCTCTCCCGCTCCAGACTGATCTCGATCTAGCTCCGTCCCGGAAGGTCGTAGGATCTCCAAACTCAGACAGAGTGTGCAGTAGATATATCTCAATCCCCCAGACTGTTTTCGGACAGGTGGGCGCAGTTTTAAAGGATAAAAGGAAGGATAAGAATGCCAGGCAGCCGGAGCCACACTAGAGTGCGGCCATTCAGCTCGTGCGCCCTCTAGCGCCCCCCACATTTTCAATATTTACCTTGGGAGTGCAGACAAGGCTAACAATACATCTAGGGGGTCGGTGTGTAGACTACTAATCTTTCATAGCTGTGCCCTTTGATTCACTCTGATATGACATTAGACATTAGAACTCTTAACTTTCATAATCCAACCTGTGAGTTATTTTCATATGCATGGCCCCTGTTGAGTACCACTCAGCAGACCTACTTCATTAATTGCCACTACCAGCGGTTCTCCCTGATCTTTCCAAATGGGTCCCCATTTGGAGTTGCCCATTTGCGTACCACCTACACCATTTCTGAATCACACTGTTGTAGTGTAGTTCCTATATTCTGAATAGGCTCTGCACATTGGAATAATATATCCTATAGATTTAGCGTAGGACGTCTGTCTACTAGGTCTCTATTGAATATATTAGACTTAATTATGAGTGCTAGCTAGCTCTGAGGTCACAAGAAACTTTCTCGAATAAACAAGAAGGGATTCATTTCTGACAACCGCATAAACATGACAACTTTGTTTCCCAAGATAAAACGTATCTGTAGAGTAGTGGAAACAATAGATAGGTATTTCACTCAATCATTCGTGCATGCTTCGTTTCATCAGAGGTGCTGAGAAATAGAGAGACGGGCGTTTTCAATAAAAGTATTTATTGAACAGTCTTCTTACTCATGCAGAAGAAATGAACTGCTACAATCGTAATACTGAGAGAGTATCAAAGAAAAGGGTTGACCCAATAAAGTCGCTGGGACCTGGGTATCTAGCGTTAAGAGTAAAGGGGTCCCAGTGAGGGAGAGGAACGTATTATTTGGAAACAATTTAAATAAATCAAGTAAACAAAGAATACATCTGTAATGTTTAATTCACATTATAGGAAAAAGGCAATGATAAGCAATTACACAAATTGTAGTTGTATTAGTGCCCCTGGGGGTAAGAGGGACGTGAAGTTGTGAGGGTAGTGTGGGAGGGAATTTGTGACAATAAAAACACGTATCTATCAAACATTAGTATAAATTCAATGTCAGATATACAGTGAGGCGATCATAAATCAACACAATAGTTCAAAATACACATGCCCCAATGTCCATACTATACAAGCATTGTGGGTAGGAGGAGGCTGTGTTTGAAGACAAGAAAGCGTGTCGACGTTTCAACCCTATTGGAGCAGGAATAATTGGAATCCTTGCACGTGGGTCTTCATCAGGACGGGAGAGGGGTAGTGGGGCAGACAACCTAATATTAGAAAGATAATTAAATATCATTCTTAGCACTGATCGAATCTCTAGTATATTGTGGGTAGACACATTATATTAAAAGCATACCTGAATAAATCAGTGTTGGTGACTAGTAATCAGGAGAAAGAGTCGATGACGGATATTCAATCCTGAGAAAAATCATTAATGTACCCATTAGAAATAAAGTAGACCGAATTGCATCCTATTAACTAAAGCTAGGAAAGGAAAATTGTAGTCAGACTTACTTGATGAGTAAAGTCCGGTATCCCTGGGGGATGGGGCAGAAGATCCGAGCACTGGACGGGGAAGAACCACTCTACGTATCTGTATAAAGGGAACAACATTCAGAATGGGCCAACCAGAACAGAATAACTCGTAAAGAGAATTCAGTGGTCGGCGGGGCTTACCGAATTGCGTGGAGGTTCTTGCTATCCCCGATGTTAGAAGGATTACATCCGAATAAATCTGGATACGTATCCTGAAGTGGGGAGAGAATAGAGGGGCGCCATTAGTATTTGGTTGGCGTGGTGGAAGAGCCATCGTGGTGATTTCTGTCGGGAGCCGAATGTGGAGAGGGCTTACAGGTCAATGAAGATTCGGCGTCTCTCTACGGAAACCTCGAGAAGAATGCCGAACTTCCTGATGCCGTCGTTGACATACCAACAGGAGGTCACATGGGCAAAGGTAATGGAAAAAAGACTCAAAAAGTCGTCCATTACCAGGGAGACCAGACTAATTACTAAGGTCAGAGTTGGAGAAAAGCATATCAAACCAAAGGACTCATGGAATAAGTAACTTCATTGGTGGACAGTAACAATTAGACATAGTGTCATGATAAATGGAGATTAAGTTTGTAACGGATTACATTGTCCACACTCGATGATAAAAACGAACATGCGTGAATATACTGCATACCTATCCCAGGATGGTAAAGGCAGTTATCATGGGCATGAATTACCCATTTGTGAAGCAATTACAATAAAATTGAGCAGTTATACTGCGTACCTATCACAAGATGGTAAAGGCAGTATTAATTACTACAGGACAAGGATTTTTGTATAGAGGTAGCTGTCAGCCAAGTATATCACAAAACAATCAGGTAGTACTTAATCAAGAAATGCACTGCGTACCTGTCACATGATGGTAAAGGCAGTATCAGTCTATCCAGAACTTATATAACTACCAAGGATAAAGAGAGACAAGTCATATGTTGTTAACATCATTATGGTAGAGTGGCAAGCTCTGAGAAAGAGCTGTCCTGTTCATTTAGACCTGATTGGATGGAGTCGAAAAAGAACATCCATTTAAGTTCCCTGATGTTCAGTATATTCGAGATATTACCTCCCCTTGGGCCTAAGGTAGCTTTCTCAATTACAACCCATTTCAGGCTCTCAGGTGGGTGTGCCGCTGATCTAAAGTGGTCTACAAGCGGGGCACCTGCCACTTCACACCTGATTCTGCTCATATGTTGTAGGATACGTTGTTTGATCTTTTGTTGGGTTTGGCCAATATAAATGAAGTTGCATGGGCAGACGATGGCATATATCACGACTGAAGTGTTGCAGTTAGTTAGTGATTTCAGTTGGATTTTATTCTGGTTGTGTTGGAATTCTTTGGTCTGTATAGAGCTGTTACAGGCTTTGCATTGGCCACATTTAAAGTGGCCGGTAACCGGCTGGAGATTCCAAAGTGACCTGATGGTTGGGTCCTCCTTGGTGGGAAGGAGAGAGCGCACTACATAATCCTTAACACTTTTGGATTTTCTGAAGGCATGGAGAGGATTGCCAGGGTGTTCGATATCGTCGGCAATCAATTGCCAGTGGTGGTTTACAATTTTCTTGATTTGGTTACTCTTGGTAGAGAAAGTGGTAACGCATACAATGCGATCCACTTGGGTGGTGGTGGAGTCCTTAGTTTTCAGAAGTTCCTCCCGGGGATAAAACCAGGCTCTTTTGCGGGCTTTAGTGACCAGTCTTTTAGGATAACCACGTGCTTTCGAAACGTCGACACGCTTTCTTGTCTTCAAACACAGCCTCCTCCTACCCACAATGCTTGTATAGTATGGACATTGGGGCATGTGTATTTTGAACTATTGTGTTGATTTATTATCGCCTCACTGTATATCTGACATTGAATTTATACTAATGTTTGATAGATACGTGTTTTTATTGTCACAAATTCCCTCCCACACTACCCTCACAACTTCACGTCCCTCTTACCCCCAGGGGCACTAATACAACTACAATTTGTGTAATTGCTTATCATTGCCTTTTTCCTATAATGTGAATTAAACATTATAGATGTATTCTTTGTTTACTTGATTTATTTAAATTGTTTCCAAATAATACGTTCCTCTCCCTCACTGGGACCCCTTTACTCTTAACGCTAGATACCCAGGACCCAGCGACTTTATTGGGTCAACCCTTTTCTTTGATACTCTACTTCGTGCAGACGCTGTCTGCGAGGTTTTCATTTAGAATTCAATTCAACACCCTAGGGTATTCACACAATTATGGTCGAACGTGAACTATTGTCCTATTCTGAAGATTATATTGATAAACTTCTCGAGAATCCTGATCATAACTTCTTAACCACTGACCTACCCACCATAGACTTTAGTCTCAAAGATAAAATTCAACGTCTAGAACGACTGGAAAAGAAATTGATCCGTACCCGCTGGCACGGACATCTACTCACGAAATATCTGAAAGAGAACATTATTCCTATTGGCCTACAGATAAAGATTGAACCAGCTATCTTTGTCGAGGTTCCTAAATTCAGGGAAGGGTTCAGCCATATATCGAACAACTGCTCTCGCCATTGGAAGGTGCTTGGGATAGAAACAGCTGCCCAACAGATCCAAGTACTGACTAGCGAAATCAAGTCTCTTAGAGCAGAGATTGCTGCGGATGCCAACCTAGCAGGTGCTAAAGAAACCCTTAACAACTTGGAAGCCACCTTAAAAGATTTTGATCTTACCACCCAAAATCGGAAACTAGAGAAACTTGCCAGAGATATTAGACTATATGACAAAAAGAAAACTTACCCCTACCTCCAAGACGACTATTATAAACAAGACCAACAGGGAAGATTCACCAACAGAGGCCGAGGAAGCTTCCGTGGTAGAAGGAATTACACCACCTTCTCCGACTCTTCCTATAGTTCTGAAGGCGAACAGGAATTTGCGGGCCCCAGTCGCCAGTATAACTACCCAGACTACGGATATCAGTCACCACAATACGTACCTTTTTTAGGACAACGACCCGCACCATGGCGTCCTCCGAGAGGAAGAGGGAACTACTCCAACAGAGGCCAAACACGTGGACAGAACCAGACCAACACCAACTGGGATACCGGACGAGGCCAAGCTCCGAAACAGGTCCATTTTCAACAAGAACAGCACGGAGAGAGAACCACACGGAACAAAACCTATCGTTGGTAAGGGATACATCCACCACAAATCCCGTGGTGAACATCTCGAACTATACCCTGAACGAACATGAACTACGTGCACTAAGTAAAGGACTATCTTATGTCCCCACCAATAGACCGGACCCTTTTACAGTCCGCACGGAACAGTTCAAATTTTTCAGGAAAGTCAGGCTCAAATATTTTTTCAGAAATGCTGGACCATATAGAAATCCTTCCCATACGGGCCTGAGGATTCCATCCACGTTCGTCCCACCCTCCTGTACCATGACTAACAAAATCTTGGCGTATGAGGCAGTTGTTTGGAGAGATGTAAACTCAACACTACTTAATCATACCTATACTAGGTACAATAGCAGTAAAATTGAAAAAGATGTCCTCCAATCGCTGGCCAAGAACACAAAGGTTGTGATTAAACCTGCTGACAAGGGCGGTGCAATTGTTATCCAGGACGTCAAGAAGTATGAATCTGAAATCCAACGACAACTAACAGATGGAATCAGCTATCAGAAACTACGTTCTGATCCCTCACAGGCAATAGCACGCGAGATTTTGGAAATAACTCAACTCGGATTGGATCATGGTTTTCTCTCCAAAAACGAATTTGAATACCTCAACCAACAACATCCACGTTTGGCCACGATATATACGCTGCCTAAAATTCATAAAGACATGACCAACCCACCTGGACGCCCGATTATTTCGGGTTGTGGCTCCATATTAGAACCACTCGGAAGATATATTGATTTTTTCTTAAAGCCTCTGGCAGAGGCCACTCAAACTTATTTGAGAGACACTCTACAAACCATCAATCTAGTTGAAAACTTACCATTTGACCCATTGACAAAATTGATGGCTACTTGTGATGTGGCATGTCTCTATACTTGCATCCCGCAAGAGGAAGCATTAGCAGTCATCACAAGGTATTTGGACTCTAGACCAGCACCCATGCAAGTACCAACCGAATTCATCACAGCTTTACTTCGGACTGCAATGACCAAAAACTTTTTCACGTTTAAAAATGAATTCTTTCTACAGACCCAAGGGGTGGCAATGGGGGCTCCTTTTGCCCCAGATGTAGCCATTTTATATATTGGCGTAAATAACAAGGACCCCCTGTTAGAGCAACAGAATATGTTTGACAGGGAAAAAGGACAATGTGAAAAAAACATCAAATATAATATCACCAGGGAGAAAACGATAAGTATGAAGCA
This sequence comes from Lissotriton vulgaris, assembly GCF_964263255.1. NCBI lineage: Eukaryota > Metazoa > Chordata > Amphibia > Caudata > Salamandridae > Lissotriton > Lissotriton vulgaris. Next base: position 1,784,833,615 of record NC_141689.1, read on the forward strand.
AACAATAAATTAAAAAGTACAAAATATTTTGTTTATTAGGTATATATACTCAAGATAAAAACATTAAAATTCTAACACATAATAAAATGGGACACATAACCTATTCTAAACAATCAATATAATACAAAAAATGACACCATTAATTCATAAAACAGTGGCGGACAATGTTAGTCCTCTTCGACGCGCGTTACTGTCCTCAATGGGAGTAGATGAGGGCTCGGATTCTTATACTTGTGATTAAAAGGGAGTTTGCGTTAACAAGCTACGGTGGAGTCAATAATGTTCAGGCGGCAAAGGGGTCACAGTCGGTGTGTTTGCTCCCTTCGCTCTGTCTCTATTACGGTAATTAAAAAGACATCTGCATGAACATCAACCTGCGGGCGTCACGACCGATGAGTCTGAAAGGCGTCCCGCAGCCGTTGGAAAGGATAATCACCGAGACACGCGAAGTGAAATAGATATATCGACTTGAACATTAATGTTTCTACAGAACGCTATTCATTGCGAAATTAATTATCAGCAGTAACGGGCACTAGACTTTAAAACAGCCATCCCGGTTTGGTATCAACAACTGCCTCGCTAACCATACTAGTAACTGGAAATCACTGACGGTTCCCACAAATACTACACCGGATATATCACCAAATACAACATTAGTATTTCGAATTGACGGTTGAGCACAAGTATAAGAATCCGAGCCCTCATCTACTCCCATTGAGGACAGATCTCCCTTATATGTTCCATTTATCGGTTGGAACTATACAGATTATCCAGATACTTGATTGTATGTGTGGCTCCTGAAGAAGGCGTTCTTGTGAAAACGCCGAAACGCGCGTCGAAGAGGACTAACATTGTCCGCCACTGTTTTATGAATTAATGGTGTCATTTTTTGTATTATATTGATTGTTTAGAATAGGTTATGTGTCCCATTTTATTATGTGTTAGAATTTTAATGTTTTTATCTTGAGTATATATACCTAATAAACAAAATATTTTGTACTTTTTAATTTATTGTTTGCTTCATACTTATCGTTTTCTCCCTGGTGATATTATATTTGATGTTTTTTTTCACATTGGCCATTTTATATATGGCAGCCTTTGAAGATAACAATATACTTAATACTCAAAATCCCTTCCAAGACCATCTAAACCTTTGGGTTCGTTACATAGATGACATTTTAATAATCTGGAATAGTGACTCAACCACGCTCACTGAGTTTCACATCTGGCTGAACCAACAATCCCCTCATTTACAATTTACCATCAAATCCGACAACCAAAGAATAGATTTCCTGGATATCACCATCTACCACCAGCAAGGTCAACTTCTAAGTACACTCTATAGAAAAGCATCCGAGAGGAATTCCTTACTTCAATATAACAGTCACCACCCTCGTGCCCTAAGGGATAATCTTCCATTTGGTCAGTTCTTACGTGTTCGTAGAAATTGCTCCACGAAGGAACATTACTTCCAACAATCGGAAGACCTATCGGACCGTCTGAAAGCATGTGGTTATCCTAAAAGACTGGTCACTAAAGCCCGCAAAAGAGCCTGGTTTTATCCCCGGGAGGAACTTCTGAAAACTAAGGACTCCACCACCACCCAAGTGGATCGCATTGTATGCGTTACCACTTTCTCTACCAAGAGTAACCAAATCAAGAAAATTGTAAACCACCACTGGCAATTGATTGCCGACGATATCGAACACCCTGGCAATCCTCTCCATGCCTTCAGAAAATCCAAAAGTGTTAAGGATTATGTAGTGCGCTCTCTCCTTCCCACCAAGGAGGACCCAACCATCAGGTCACTTTGGAATCTCCAGCCGGTTACCGGCCACTTTAAATGTGGCCAATGCAAAGCCTGTAACAGCTCTATACAGACCAAAGAATTCCAAAACAACCAGAATAAAATCCAACTGAAATCACTAACTAACTGCAACACTTCAGTCGTGATATATGCCATCGTCTGCCCATGCAAGTTCATTTATATTGGCCAAACCCAACAAAAGATCAAACAACGTATCCTACAACATATGAGCAGAATCAGGTGTGAAGTGGCAGGTGCCCCGCTTGTAGACCACTTTAGATCAGCGGCACACCCACCTGAGAGCCTGAAATGGGTTGTAATTGAGAAAGCTACCTTAGGCCCAAGGGGGGGTAATATCTCGAATATACTGAACATCAGGGAACTTAAATGGATGTTCTTTTTCGACTCCATCCAATCAGGTCTAAATGAACAGGACAGCTCTTTCTCACAGCTTGCCACTCTACCATAATGATGTTAACAACATATGACTTGTCTCTCTTTATCCTTGGTAGTTATATAAGTTCTGGATAGACTGATACTGCCTTTACCATCATGTGACAGGTACGCAGTACATTTCTTCATTAAGTACTACCTGATTGTTTTGTGATATACTTGGCTGACAGCTACCTCTATACAAAAATCCTTGTCCTGTAGTAATTAATACTGCCTTTACCATCTTGTGATAGGTACGCAGTATAACTGCTCAATTTTATTGTAATTGCTTCACAAATGGGTAATTCATGCCCATGATAACTGCCTTTACCATCCTGGGATAGGTACGCAGTATATTCACGCATGTTCGTTTTTATCATCGAGTGTGGACAATGTAATCCGTTACAAACTTAATCTCCATTTATCATGACACTATGTCTAATTGTTACTGTCCACCTATGAAGTTACTTATTCCATGAGTCCTTTGGTTTGATATGCTTTTCTCCAACTCTGACCTTAGTAATTAGTCTGGTCTCCCTGGTAACGGACGACTTTTTGAGTCTTTCTTCCATTACCTTTGCCCATGTGACCTCCTGTTGCTATGTCAACGACGGCATCAGGAAGTTCGGCATTCTCCTCGAGGTATCCGTAGAGAGACGCTGAATCTTCATTTACCGGTAAGCCCTCTCCACATTCGGCTCCCAACAGAAATCACCACGATGGCTCTTCCACCACGCCAACCAAATACTAATGGCACCCCTCTATTCTCTCCCAACTTCAGGATACGTATCCAGATTTATTCGGACGTAATCCTTCTAACATCGGGGATAGCAAGAACCTCCACGCAATTCGGTAAGCCCCGCCGACCACTGAATTCTCTTTACGAGTTATTCTGTTCTGGTTGGCCCATTCTGAATGTTGTTCCCTTTATACAGATACGTAGAGTGGTTCTTCCCCGTCCAGTGCTCGGATCTTCTGCCCCATCCCCCAGGGATACCGGACTTTACTTATCAAGTAAGTCTGACTACAATTTTCCTTTCCTAGCTTTAGTTAATAGAATGCAATTCGTTCTACTTTATTTCTAATGGGTACATTAATGATTTTTCTCAGGATTGAATATCCGTCATCGACTCTTTCTTCTGATTACTAGTCACCAACACTGATTTATTCAGGTATGCTTTTAATATAATGTGTCTACCCACAATATACTAGAGATTCGATCAGTGCTAAGAATGATATTTAATTATCTTTCTAATATTAGGTTGTCTGCCCCACTACCCCTCTCCCGTCCTGATAAAGACCCACGTGCAAGGATTCCAATTATTCCTGCTCCAATAGGGTCGAAACATCGACACGCTTTCTTGTCTTCAAACACAGCCTCCTCCTACCCACAATGCTTGTATAGTATGGACATTGGGGCATGTGTATTTTGAACTATTGTGTTGATTTATGATCGCCTCACTGTATATCTGACATTGAATTTATACTAATGTTTGATAGATACGTGTTTTTATTGTCACGAATTCCCTCCCACACTACTCTCACAACTTCACGTGCCTCTTACCCCCAGGGGCACTAATACAACTACAATTTGTGTAATTGCTTATCATTGCCTTTTTCCTATAATGTGAATTAAACATTATAGATGTATTCTTTGTTTACTTGATTTATTTAAATTATTTCCAAATAATACGTTCCTCTCCCTCACTGGGACCCCTTTACTCTTAACAATCGTAATACTGGCTGTAAAGTATAATGCTTACAGCAAGAAGAGTATTATAAAAAATACTGTAAAAGCACGGTATTGTTTCTAAGCCATAAAATCCATACATAAATAAATAAAAACTAAAAGTACTCAACTGGTGCTTCTGAAATACGCCTACCCCGATGTACCTAACCTAATCTAGTACGAGGGAAGGAGTAAGTGCAGTGTTGCATAAGTTCAGTATTCTTTTGCCAAGAATCTATCCTAGATTGCTCTTAGGGTCTAATCAGCTCCATACCTTGGTTTATAATGAAGGAGGTCTGGTATCTCTTGGTCTCAGGACTCGATTTCCCAACACCCCTCAAGGGGAGCTTGGAAACACTGGAGCTGGATTTCTTGGCAGGAGAAAAGACAGCGTCTCTCTCAGTGCGTCTGCTGGAGGGTCGGCTTCCTTTGGCACTTGCTGTAGCGAGCTGCGTCGGGCAAGTAGATAGTCTAACTGCTCCAAACCACTGTGTGTTTGCTGGGGCAAGTGTGAGCATATTTATACCTTGAAGGTGCCAAGTTTGACATAAAGTTGGACATCATAACGCCATCAAAGAGTCTCAGTTCTTTGAATACCCCATGAGTTCTTGGACAAATCAATATTCAAGCAAGGGGAAGTCCCTGACTGCTGAAGCCGAGTTTTCCAAGAAATTGTTGTGGATTTTCGAAACTAGTGGAAGTATACATGCCTGTATTTGGACAGCATGGCCTATGTCTAAATATGGTTATGATTTCTATGCCTATATAAGGACAAGGTGATTTATACCTATAAAAGGGCATGAATCGGGAAAATTACACTAGGGTCCTAAAATGCTATACAACACCCACTCCACTTTAGAATGTTCGATATTACTAAATGTAAGCACTAAAACATATCTAAAGCATGTGTTTACAATCTCACCCAAAAATACATAAAAATGCATTTGAAAGGGTTGCACACGAAAATGAGCATTTGTGCTGTACACATTTGAAAGCAATGATTTCAGTTTAAGCATATAGTATGATATTGGTAATGCTAACTGAATGAATCATGGAAATTTACATTTATGAAATGGCTCTTAAATACAGAAGAAAAGGGGCGAGACCATTCCATAGCAGAATATATAACTGGTTTTGTTTGTCGATAAGGTCAATATTGTTTCTAGGAAGTATTCAAAGAATTCTTCTTCTCTAAGAATAGTTCTACTTTAAGCAGATTACTTTGTGCCAAAAAGAAAAAAACTTCAATTTTAGAAAAAGTCAAATCAAATCGTAGAAAAATAGAGTTGCAAAAGTTAGAAGTTTTGTTTTGAAAAAGCGAAGGTCGAATTTAGAGTTCATAGAACGCTGTGTGCTAATTTCAAAAGTTATTCTCGGTGTCAGGAGAAAACATTAAATCTTCTAAGCTGGCAAAGAAATCGTCTACCACAGTAGGTGAAAGTTGAACCACTTTATTGAGTAGATCAATTGTACACAGATGAGAAGCATCGCCGTCAGCGTCAGTCGCATTAGCAATGTTCACAGTAGATGGTACCTGTGTGCTTGTTGGTACACGTATCTCACCCTCAGCTGGAATTTCTGGTGAGACCTCAATGAATGCTGTCATCAGGATTGGAAGCCGCTGGGGACAACACAGTGCATGAGCCATTACCGAACTAAGCAAAGCGACAACATCTGTTGGCAGTGCTGATGAAAGTGTTAGAGAAATATCCAACACGCATTCCTCTCCGGAAAGCAGGCATCGTAGAACAGGTAAGATGCAATCTTGCCAGATTGGTCTGAATGACAGGAACCACGTGGTATTCAGATTTCTCAAACAAGGCAAGCCAACAATCTCTGTTATGCGCTCACGATACTGCATTGCCAGAAGAGTGTTCTCCATGGTAATCTGGGTATCGCTGGTGACTGGACTTGCCATATCGGAGCAGAATGAACAAAAATAGTATCCCTGCTACAAGTCCCAAAATGAGAGGCAGGCCGCCGAACACAGAGTGCACAAAGTTTGGAAAAATGCCTAGGAGTGCTTCAAACGGTGCTAACAGTCCCGAAAAAATCGTCTTAAATACATGTACAATACCACTGGTATCAGATATGTTTAAGATATGGCCTAACGTTTCTGCGAAATGTGTGGGGCAGTTTGTTGATAATAGGGCATGTATCTCCGCAGAGGACCTTGCAACTTGCAGATCATACGTCTCTCTGGACGAGGTCAGAGGCACAGTTTTTTGTAAAAGAATGGCTTTCATTCTGCTTAACATATCAATTCGTATAGAAGAGATATTCAGTGAAGGCCATAGCAGCAACTCCCCGTCTGTCTTAGTTTTAGGAAACAATACTTGCATACAACAAATGACCCTGGCTGACACACTAACGAGATAGGCTATTTTTCATTTAAGTTCTGGGTGCTCCAACAAGTGACGTAACCGTCCATGTACGTCGCGGTTAATTACTGGTTGAGTGCGTTACAAGGGGAGTAAACGCATCCTTGAAATTGGGCACACGTATCAGGTTCGCCATGTTAAACACAGACTCCATTGTTGGTTATGACAATCGATTATTTATTCAAAGATTTATCATATTCATTGGTTGCAAAAAGTTCCAGAATTCATGTATCCCAATGTTATTAGTTTGACCACAAGGAAATCATTGCTGACATTTTCAAAAAAATGTTCCGATGCATTTCGGGCAGGGAATGCCCTTTGTCAAGGAGCTCTGTGAACATAATAAAGACGCTTTTACCATTCAAAGCATAACACAGATGAACTTGCATTCAAATTGATTACATTTTACTTGGGTGAAGGAAACATACTGTTCTGTTCATATTGTTCTTAAATGAAACTGTTCAACAGACATCTTGTTTTGGCCTGGCTAAAATAAAAGACTTAAACAAACCATCTATACCTAAGCCCACACCTGATAGTAATGGCACTACAGATGAGAAGGTAGACGTGAATTTTTTTTTACAACAAAACAGAACTAATCCTGATTGGAAAAAAATGTTAATCTGGCCCACAGACACAAATAACTGTCAAGATAGATTCTTGAACAAGACACAAGAGTTTACAGGATCTAGGCCAGATCCAACATATGTCCAGAGACAACATCCAGGGATAATAACAACATACAGTGTAGGAAAACTGTGCCTTGAGTGGCTACAAAGATCTGCACTCTCAGATATAAAGCAACACTTAACTTTACTTACAGATGGGGTTGATTTGAGAGATTTATTACTAGGATCTCGTAAACCACGCCATAAACGTTTCATATACGCCGCTATATATGCTGCTTATAATGAATCATGGAAAGTTACGCAAATGGAAACTGCTGAATGAATACGAGAAATTGATCGTATTTATTTAGAGAAAGCCCTCTTTGTAGTTGACAATGGGTTCAATGTCATCCAGAATTTATTCTTTGGACATCATTGTATCCTCTGCCATAGACATAATGGAACAGGACTTGCTCATGTTACAACATGGACAGTCTCAATTGCGTTCTATAATGCTGCTCGGCTGGACGTTACAAAATCTTCGTTCAGGCTATGTGCCTTGGCGTCTAATCAACATACTGTTTCCGTCACCCCAGTAAATGTAACCAATGTGAATGCAAGTTCATCTGTGTTATGCTTTGAATGGTAAAAGCGTCTTTATTGTGTTCACAGAGCTCCTTGACAAAGGGCATTCCCTGCCCAAAATGCATCGGAACATTTTTTTGAAAATGTCAGCAATGATTTCCTTGTGGTCAAACTAATAACATTGGGATACATGAATTCTGGAACTTTTTGCAACCAATGAATATGATAAATCTTTGAATAAATAATCGATTGTCATAACCAACAATGGAGTCTGTCTTTCACATGACGAACCTGATGCGTGTGCCCAATTTCAAGGATGCGTTTACTCCCCTTGTAACGCACTCAACCATCATATGTAGCTCCTATTGGAAAGCTGTCTAAAAATTGGATCTATCACTGCTGCCGGAGAACCTTGCAGGTGGCTGGATAAGTTGGTCGAAGAACCATCACAGGCTCCATGTAAATTATTACCCTGACATAAAAGTGTACCGCTTAGTGCGCTTTTGCAATTTTTACCACTAAGAAATACCTCATTTCCCCCACTCCAACATTTGTGTGTTTATGGTAAATCCCAGGTCGACTTTATGTATTCTTTACCCAACCTTTCATAGAGGCCTGCTGGTATGTGTTTCAAGCAATACTGAAAATGGAAAATCGTCACTGGTATCGTGACTGTGCCATGTCTTATCCATTCTATTGCTGGTTTCTCAGAAACAGTCAATGGTAATCTTTCCAGTTGTTCTATGCTCAGCACCGTATAGTCTGCTCCCCTCTGTGCCAAAGAGATTTGGTTAGCTGTAAGGTTAAATCCAGTAAAACATTACGTGGTGTTGATTAGACGCCAAGGCACATAGCCTGAACAAAGATTTTGCAACGTCCAGCCGAGCAGCATTATAGAACGCAATTGAGACTGTCCATGTTGTAACATGAGCAAGTCCTGTTCCATTATGTCTATGGCAGAGAATACAATGATGTCCAAAGAATAAATTCTGGATGACATTGAACCCATTGTCAACTACAAAGAGGGCTTTCTCTAAATGAATACGATCAATTTCTCGTATTCATTCAGCAGTTTCCATTTGCGTGACTTTCCATGCATCATTATAAGCAGCATATATGCAGGCGTATATGAAACGTTTATGACGTGGTTTACGAGATCCTAGTAAGAAATCTCTCAAATCAACCCCATCTTTAAGTAAAGTTAAGTGTTGCTTTATATCTGGGAGTGCAGATCTTTGTAGCCACTCAAGGCACAGTTTTCCTACACTGTATGTTGTTATTATCCCTGGATGTTGTCTCTGGACATATGTTGGATCTGGCCTAGTTACTGTAAACTCTTGTGTCTTGTTCAGGAATCTATCTTGACAGTTATTTGTGTCTGTGGGACAGATTAACCATTTTTTCCAATCAGGATTAGTTCTGTTTTGTTGTAAAATGTATTTCACGTCTACCTTCTCATCTGCAGTGCCATTACTATCAGGTGTGGGCTTAGGCATAGATGGTTTGTTTAAGTCTTTTATTTTAGCCAGGCCAAGACAAGATGTCTGTTGAACAGTTTCATTTAAGAACAATATTTGCTCTGGGAGGATGCATGCTCTGAATAAAGCTTCTAAAACTTGCACCTGCTAGTCTTTTGAGCCCCAGACATTTTTTTGTCTCAAGATTGTCTTTCCAAAAGTCAAACCCTAATGTGGACAATTGAGCATAAAAGGCCGCAGAATAAATTTGCTTAGTATTAGTCAACATACTTTTTATTCCTGTTTTATTAACATTTTTAAAGTAAAATGTTTCTGGATTTGTGACATTAAAACCTGAGAAGTATGGAAATTTTTCATAAAATGTTTTTGAGTTATCCTTTGGCGCTGTTGGACAATGTTCCCATTGGTTATAAGCAAAAACATTTCTAGGGTTTGCACATTTGTGCAAATAATGATGACCATAATGATTAAAACAATACATTTGTTCATAATCTGATGAACCTTCTAAGTATTCATGTTTTGTAAATTTCGCCTCTCATTTCTAAGTCTGCCATCATGTTATTAACAGTCTCAAAGTCCCAATCATCAGAAAAAGTGCTTGGTGAAACAAAGTCACTCAAGGAAACCTTAAATTGGTGTAGAATCTTCAACAGCTCTACCGGACCATAAATGTCATAATCAGTTTTGTCCCATGCTATACCACCAGGTATAGGAATGGCTGTGATGTTCACTGTTGACAGGTCTCTTTGTTCACGATGAGATGATTTGTGTGGCTTCAGGAGCAAGTTGATGTTCTTACTTGCTGTGTCCATTTTACTATATTTTCCATCTATCACCTTTCCCAAACTTAAAACGAGAATGAGCCATATCAGAGAAAAAGTACACCTAACACAATCCAAAATTCCACCCAGAGTGAAACCAGATATGTATTTGCAAGCTGGTGAAGCAGTTCTGTTACTTGTTCCTTGAAATTCTTATTTGCTGGCTTTGTTTCGTGCTCACTGGGATTCTCAGAAAATTTATCAAAATTGATGAAATAGCCAGAGGCAGTTCTGTCAATTGTTAGTATTGTATCCGGATTATTTGAGATCGCTGGAGCTGCTTGGTCCCTTGACATATTAGTATAGTCAGATGCTACATCATTGTAGACTGGAGTTTCTTGGCGAACTGTTATTTGGGTTTCAAGAGGCACAAGTTCCATGGAGTTGTTACATAGTCCTTCTTTTCTTACTGCAGATTCTTCAAAGGGGATGAGTCTCTCAGTTTTAACCTCTTGGATAGTAGCAAGATTTGATCATCTGCTACATCTTTGGAGTCCACTGGGCCTACTACTTATTATCGGCCACATGATGTGGTTTCATCAGATCGATGAAGAGAAACCTTGCAGGTGCACTCACTATTTTATAATGTATATATGTACTGTTTATGTAGTGTATATCACTTAATGTGTGCTGCAGTACTGTATCCGCTGTCAAACCATATAACAGAGAAGTAGATAAAAGTAATAGCAGGAAAACCTACTAAGTACTGTGCACTGTTCACAGTTTGCATGTCCAGCAAACCGTAAGAATTAATAAATCATCACAAATCAACATAACTAATGTGGTTTTATATTTTTTGCGCACAATGTTATTGATCAGTGCTGCACTGTGTGCATTTTGTACTGCAAGGGTTTTGAAACAAGAATTTAAATGTCTGTAGTCCAAAACTAGACGATAAGTATTGTCCGGTTTGGAAACAGGAAACAAAGGGTTGTTCATGGACGAGGTGCCTGTTTCAATCACCCCTTGGTATTCAAGTTGATCTAAGATCTCCCTGACCTATTTTTTAGCTTCTTGCTTAACTGGATACTGCCTCTGAGCAGTAGGTAGATTTTTTAACTGGATCTCATGGTGAGGAGAGTCCTCATCCCATCCCACATGATTTTTATATAATGCTGGAGCCCATTTTCTGGCATAGGTGTCTTTTTTATGGATAGGAATATGATTTGAGAAGGCTGGCATAATGATCTCTTTGCCATGTGGGCACTCCTTGACAAATTAAGGTGGCCAGTCTTTTTCAGCCAGAAGAAATTCATAACTCTTAGAGAGTTTCTCCCAAAAGAGTGCTCTTATTTTTCTAGTTATGTCCCCATCTATCCTGATCGCTATTTCATATAACTTATGGGGTTCACTAACCCTGGTGTTGGCAGTTTTAACTTGAATGTATTTATTCAAGTCACTGTCTCCAGATGATCCTTCAGGATCTTGCGAGCTATGATAACTTCTGCTGGGTTGTCCAGCATTGTCTGGGCCCACTTCCCGTTCTTGAGTTGTGGCTGTTAAGATCCTCGGCATGTCTGATTTTTAGACCTGCTCCCTTCATTTTGGTGAATTGCGTTTTCTTATGTTTTGCAACGTGTTGATCGTCTTTGGACTTCACACGTTCTTCCTTGTGTTCTGATCGTCCTCTTCTTTCCAATTTCTGTGAGGAAGTCTGAAAGGTACGAGAGGAACTTGTATCAGTAGCTTGATATCTATCAGGTTTTCTCAGATTATCCCTGTTTCTGAGGTTATACCTCTTTTCAGAGGGCTCCTTTTGAGGAGACCTACCTCTGGATTGAGAACGCTTCTCTTAAGGAAATGTCTGTAAGCATGGGCGAATTTTGCGAATCTCGCTTTCGCGAATTTTGCGGATTTGCGAACTCGCAATTCGCAAAATCCGCGAATTCTCGCGAATTTGCGGATTTTTTTTTGTGTGTTCGCGTGGGTTTCTGCCAGTTCGCGAGGGTTTTGTACAATTTCGCAAACCCGAACTTACCTGTCGGGTCGCAAGTTTCGCGAACTTGTTGTTTCTACGTGTCCAGCCTGTTTGGGACACTCTTCTTCATCACTGCCACTCTCTGTCACCACTGCCACTCTCTGACTACTCATGCCACCCTCTGGCCCACCCATGCCACCCTCTGTTTCATCACAGCACCCTCTGGTTGTCCAGTCAGTGTACATTATTGTGGCAAAGCAAGCACACCTTCCCTGCCTCAAGTGACCTGAATTAATTTGGGGCTGATTAATGTGTCACAGAATATTTTTTTAGCTGGCACCTGCTTCCTTAGTGCTTCCTGATTAGTGATCTTTTGCACTTGCTAAGTGCTTTCATTGTTGCAAAATTAGTTACAACACCTGCCCTGCCCCAACTGACAATAATGAATTAGGGGCTGATTAATGGATTTTAACTTCCAGCCTGGCTCCTGCTTGTCTCCCTTAGCTGTAATTCAGGACCTTTGTGGCATATGTGTAACTATTCTGAGGTTCAAAGCAGGGTCACATAATAGTTGCAACTGGCAACTGAACTCTGGAGGGGCCCCTCAGGAAGCACTACAGGAAATGGCTACTAATGATGAGCCTGAACTTTTGAACCTGGTAAGTAGTTTCAGTTTTGCTAAGATCGTATTTCTGCAATTTTGCGCTTATTTGCGGGGCGCGAGGTTGAACTGGGAAGCCGCGAACTCACGCGAACAGTGCGAGCAAATCCGCTGCTCGCGGATTTGCAGATTTTGCGGGAAATTCGCAAATCTCGGGGATTGCGAATTTACCGAAAATCCGCAAAATCCGCGAGCGAAACGGATTTTCCGCCCATGCTTAAATGTCTGTCTAATATTTTCCCACTTCTTTTTAGGAGGGGTGAGTGTGTTTTTAAGAAAAACTTTTTCAGGATTTTCTGTTAGTTCGGGCTTTACTGGTTTCCCACCCAAACTATCTCTACCTAGTTCTTTATAGGATTTTTCTATTATTCTGGCCAGTTCATACGGTTGCTCAGTTACATCACGTTCTTTCAGTTTTCGGCGGATTGCCACGGATGCTGCTTCTCCTTTAATATTAGCTAATATTATAGCTGAGACCTGTTTGAAATCCTTCAGTAACTTCATACTGAGATTTAAAGCAGGCTCTGCCCCGTATTCATTTTGAATCTGTTTCAGGACGTCTGATACTACCGCCATTGACCGAACACCATGTGTTTTTGTGTAGATTGCAGCAAAGACTGTACCCCAAGTGTCACAGTCCTCCAGGTGTGGTGCGATCCCCATTGGTAAACAGATTGTTAGAATCCTGTGTTTCTCTTGAGGTGTACTATCGGAATAAACTACGTTGATTTGAGTAATTTTTTGAGCTAACCAGAATGGAATTTGTTCCCTTTTTGTGGGTAATTTACCAATGACCGATTGTATAGTCTGTGTTGTCATTTTGTTTGTGTTCCCCTGATGAGGGGTGTGCTGTGGAATCCTTATAGCAGGTTAAACTGTTAGAGTCAGCATGACATATTGAACCAATTGTCTATGTATTTTAATTTGTTGTTTTAGCTGAGCTAATAGTTCTTCACTTGACATTCTTTCAATGTCAGGATGTGGTGTATAGCTGGCTAATACCGGCCATGTTGCTCCTGGTCTACCTAGTGGACCAAGCCTGGTAATGTGATTTTGATGTTGTAGGGCGCCTTTAAACCAGAGCTGATGCTCTTGGTAAGTTAATGGAAATTCAATCTCCTCGAAAGGAGTGTATTCCGCTGGAGGTTCCTCTATCTTATAGAAGTGGAGCACATGTGTTCTTGTAATTTGCTTCAGGGTAGATAATCCATAAATAGAATACCTCTGTCTGCCGATATTAATGTGCCTCTATGACAAAAATTACCCTACCACCTCTTGATGATAGGCGATTTTGTATAAGCTTTATAGCGATGGTTTTCCGTACGTTTTCTGGAATGATTATAGGATCTGCATCAGTTTCTTGGAAACCTGTAAGGTTTGCATTTACTGCATCTCCACCATTTTTTTCGTCACTAGTTGACATTTTGTTGACTGAAACTTTGCAGAGCAAGTTTCAAGGAAACAAAGATAAGCTGCACAATATTTTGGAACACTGTACCCTTCAATGTTGAACAAACCAAAAAATAATAAATAGGATTTTAGTCCTACTCAGTAATGGCGGATATTTTATCCTTTAACCTACTCCAGAAGTCTATTGGAGTATTTTATGGGGAAAAATGGGGGCCTCTGTGAAAAGCATGACTGAGTTACTCTAGTATCTAGCGTTAAATTAGTGCCTTACCAAACGTTGGGCACCATGTAGTGTAGTTCCTATATTCCTAATAGGCTCTGCGCATTGGAATAATATATCGTATAGATTTGATGTAGGACTTATGTCTACTAGGTCTCTATCGAATATATTAGACTTAATTGTGAGTGCCAGCTAGCTCAGAGGTCACTAGAAACTTTCTCGAATAAACAAGAAGGGATTAGTTTCTGACAACCGCATAAACATGACAACTTTGTTTGCCAAGATAAAACTTATCTTCAGAGTCGTGGAAACAATAGATAGGTATTTCACTCAGCCATTCATGCATGCTTCGTTTCCTCAGAGGTGCAGAGAAATAGAGAGACAGGTGTTTTCAATAAAAGTATTTATTGAACAGTCTTCTTTCTCATGCAGAAGAATTGAACTGCTACAATCGTAATACTGGCTGTAAATTATAATGCATATAGCAAGAAGATATTATAAAATAATACTGTAAAAGCAGGGTATGGTTTCTAAGCCATAAAATACATACATAAATAAAAAAAGACTAAAAGTACTCAACTGGTGCTTCTAAAATATGCCTCCCCCGATATACCTAACCTAAGTCTAGTACGAGGGAAGGAGTAAGTGCAGTGTAGCTTAAGTTTAGTATTCTTTTGCCAAGAATCTATCCAAGATTTTTCTTAGGGTCTAATCAGCTCCGTACCTTGGTCTAGAAGGAAGGAGGTCTGGTATCTCTCGGTCTCAGGACTTGATTTCCCAACACCCCGCAAGGGGAGCTTGGAAACACTGGAGCTGGATTTCTCGGCAGGAGAAAAGACAGCATCTCTCTCAGTGCGGCTGCTGGAGGGTTGGCTTCCTTCGGCACTTGCTGTAGCGAGCTGCGTCGGGCAAGTAAATAGTGGAACTGCTCCAAACCACTGTGTGTGGGCATATTTATACCTTGAAGGTGCCAAGTTTAACGTAAAGTTGGACATAATAACGTCATCAAAGCGTCTCAGCTCTTTGAAAACTCCATGAGTTCTCGGACAAATCAATATTCAAGCAAGGGGAAGTCCCTGACTGCTGAAGCCGAGTTTTCCAAGAAATCGTTGTGGATTTTAGGAACTAGTGAATGTATCCATGCCTTTATTTGGACTGCATGGGCTATGTCTAAATATGGTTATGATTTCTATGCCTATATAAGGACAAGGTGAGTTATACCTATATAAGGGCATGAATCGGGAAAATTATACTGTGTTACTAGCGACCCATCCTCATGTTCCCCAAGGGTGCATAGTGGGGTTTTGTCAACTGGGCAACATTTAGTAGCCTTTTTTTATGTATCTTGGGCAATCTCACCATAATTGTGCCCTTATCTCCCTTTTTAATTTCCTTTAATATGAGGTACTCTGGACATATATTGCACTATATTAATTAGTAAATAGTGATCCGGCACTCCACTCAATGATACATATGTTTGTAAAAAACACATTTTCAGAAACAAATCATCAGGTCGTTGTATAACTTATTTATTCAAGGTTCTTCTTTTTTTAAGAATTGTCACGAAGTAACCAACACGTTTCGTCCTTATGGACTTCTTCAGGACCAAATTATTCTTGTAACGTACTTCTCTGATCTCTAAGTGGAATTTTTTTTCTCTCAAACGATAAAAGGCGTGGAAAGTACAAAGTGACAATCGCTTTCAATAGCTCCCTCGGTAGAAAGGATGTAATGACAAATGCTGTGCACTATGGTGGTAAACTCAAAAGTATCGTCCATCAATGTTACAGGTATGGTATTTATACCTATCACAACCTGTAAAACAACACCATTACAGTACTAGGCTGTGCAAGTTTAGCCCATATTTCGTGTACAAGAATAATTTGGCCCTGAAAACGTCCGTAAGGACGAAACACGTTGGCTACTTCGTGTCAGTTCTTAAAAAAAGAACCTTTAATAAAGAAGGTATACAACGACCTGCTGATTTGTTTCTGAAAATTGTTTTTTTACAAACATATGTATCATTGAGTGGAGTGCCAGATCACTGTTGCTAATTATTGTTTTTGTGGAGTGTTCCATAGTGTAGGAGACTAGGGTCTGCTTCCTATGGTCACCCCCACTTTTTTCTTTTGCTTTACTGTTTTTCGACTTAGATGTGGCTGTGGGCCTGCTAATCAGAACCACAGCCCAGATGCACTCTCTCTAAATTCACCATGTACTCTATATACATCCACAATTTGGTAATTGGTTCACCTTGTCAGCCCCTGTAGAAGTGTACCATAGGTACTCAGGGCATAGGTGTAACAAAGGCCTACATGGGGCTGCAGCATGTATTATGCCACCCCGTGGCTGGCCACTCAAACAGACACAACTGGCTGATCACTCAGCTGGGGCAAGGTCGTGTAACCACCCCTTGCTTAGGTGTAGTATTCCTATACCTACTTACATATAGACACATAGTAACCTATAAATCACTCCTATGGCAGGCCTTAACAATCCTAAAGGCAGAGTGCTTGGTTATGTGTGAGATGGTGCTCTAGCATGAACTGAGCCTGTCTGCAGCTTTCGTAACCATGTCCTTATAGCTGTTCTATGATGTTGCCATACCATATACTCCTAAGTGCATTATAATCCTCGCTGTTAATGCTAACTTTGGTTTGGCTTTATCAAAACATGTCGTGTAAGGTGTCATACACTTTGGAATACTACCCCCTCGCCAATTCTGGTGATGGGGGTAGCAGTCCACCCTTATAGAGGGAGAAGACATGTTAGTTCTGACTATCCAGGTTAAAGTTAACCAGAGCCCCAACATCACAAAATGGATGCTGCTGCCACAGACACAAGTCCGAGTTCCTGCTGCTGGGAGTCCTTCCAGTCACGGAGGTTTGGACAATAGGTTTCCTGCTTGGGGACGTGTGAGCACCACCCCAGACAGGAGGATGTGCATTGGGACAGGGAGGGCTGAATAGATTGAGACACTGCCTGAGGCACACTAGGTGCTTCATGCATACCCCAGTTCAAACTGGTTGCTGGGGCACTCCAGCCCCGGCTCTGGCGCGAACTGGACAAAGGAAAGGGGGTGTAACCACCCCCCTTCCTGGTCCCACCCATAGGAGGGACATAGTGAGCAAACCAGCCCCCTTTAGTTGTATAAAGGTAGGAGCTGACCCAGGAGAGATTAGATTAACCCTGGAATCGACTGAAGACGAAACTCTGGACCCTTCGAGATTCATCCAAGCTGACGACTGAAGAATCTCCCTTGTGGCCATGGAGTGACTACCCTGGGAAACCAGGCACCATCCAGCAACTCGACGTCTTGCTTTGTCCCTGTTCCCGCCGGAAACGGAGCACAGAGCCTGACAAGACCTCAACTCCCGGATCCCTCTAACCCCAGTGCACGACTCCAGCACAGCTGAGCACGGTGGAAGGCGTCGGGACCCTTGGAAGCAGGTAACTTGAAAAGTCGACAACTTGCTAACAGCGCAGCTCCTGAGGCTTCCTTGAAGCTGTGCCCTGGGGACTAAGATACCCAGACACTGAGCTCTACCTGCACCGAAGACCAGCCCTCCACACTTCACGAGATCTGCATGGGGCCCTTCTGCCTGTGTTCTCATCGGCGCGTTGTCCGGTTGCTGGCCCGTTGGCTAGTAGCCGCTGGTGATGATCCTTTTTAAAACTCCACCACTGGTCTGGTTGCCCCAGACTGGCACTTGCTTCCCTGAAAAGGTGAAGTGCCTCAGAGTCTCCTGGTCTGCACCAGAAGCTCCTTGTGTATCCTGTGTGGGTTGCCTTTGCTTAGGCTTGTTGGCTCTGATCTTGAAGCCGACCCCTCCATCTGCGAGATCCTTTGTGGGACAGCTCCTCTCCAGCACCTGGTCATCCTCGACGCCTCCTGGTCTGTATAGCTGCAACGACAAGCTTCACCCCAGCACCTGATTGCTCCTCGATGACGTCTAGTTCCTTCCCTGGTTCTACCCGGTCACTGGCTAGTGACCTGAACTCTTTCCCCTCTGCTTTCAGGTCCTCTTCATCCTCGATCCACCTGCAGCATCTTTCTTCATAGGCTCCATAGACTTCAACGGGGAAACCCGACACATCTTCACACCTATGCACCCGCTTCCTGTGGGTGAGGTAACGCGAGTACTTCAGTGCTCTCAAGGGTATTGACTATCCAAGTGTCTAGTTTTTTAGTTGTATCCTTCTAACTAGACCGGAAGTGTCCTAAATCTTCATTTACTTACCTTTTACGTTCCTATTGTCTTTCTTTTGACTCTCGCGTGAGAGTACTGACTTTGCACGCACCACCTGTGGGCCTCCCACTCCTAATCTATGGGTCAGATAGTGTAGCCCCAGCAATTCCCTGGGCCCTAGGCCTTCTCCTTTCCCAAGTTGTGGTTCTTATACCACTTACTTAGTATATGGTTTGACGCGCCCCTAGGGCCTAACTGTAAATTGTGCTATTTAAAGTATTTCTAAGTGTAACTGGTTATGTGTTTATGCCTCTGATCTCCATAAAGAGTTCAGAGGAGTGTGTTAGTGAATAAATACATATATATTTTATATATATCCTGTGTGGTGTCCTTTCATTTGATATTCAAGGAGTTACATATGATAAAACAGCTGGCTTTACACACCCTCAAGAGTCTTTTAGCCTAAGACTGTCTGTCCACACTACCTCTAGGATAGCTGGTCTATAAGGTTGACTTCACAACCATCACCATAAGGGTTGTTTGGACTGGTGCAAGATGTTCACTAGAACCAGGCCAACGTCTCACACATAGGAGACGTAGGAGTATTGCGTCTCAGGTCTTGGCACCTAAACAAATTACTGTAACCCATTTAGGGGATAGGTGCAGTCGCATTTGCCCCATACCCTGTGAGCTTTGCCATTATCATTTATTGCACCATATTAAACTGGGTCTCCTTTAATATTTCCCACTTCAGGTGACATGCTTAAATCTACTCTATACTGTAGATTTCCGTGCATTCATCAATGCACTTTCTATTTGCCTCAAAACTGACTGCAACCCCTTTTTTTCTGATGGCCCTCTGGCCACGTTCCCCTCACTCAGCATGGCGCCTGCCGACAATGAGCATAGCTGTGGCGCTCTGATGCTCGTAGTGCCCCGCCCCTTGTGACCAGGCGTCTTCCGGTCACCCCTGGGACCCGCACATATCTCGTGCCTATTGAATGTATTTATTGCGGTCTAGCAACCCCATCTCCACTCTTCCGATCTGGCGGAGTGCGGGTAGGTTCCAGGTGAGACAGCCACTGCTGAACAGTGGGTACTTTCTTACCATTATTCAATCCAGATGCCGCTAAGTGCCTTCGTGGCCTACATCCATTCTGGGCATTCCCTACTTACATGGACTGGCTGCCGATAACCTCTACCTTCCTTTTAATTGACTTTTCCCCGTCTTTTCTCTTACTGTACTACTGCAACCAGGATGTGAATAGAATTAATGTACCCTGCGCCTGTGCTTTAATGGAGCCAGGTTATCGCTCTAATGGGGTGAGTGTTTTTACTATATACATATCACGATGGTTGTTTTACCACCACTCTCAGTTATGTCTTTGAATGTACCTCATGTGTGCCACCATGCCTCCTTTCTTTCTTCACTAAGTACCACTTACAAGTTCCACTAACCTATCTGAGCATGAAGTTATGAAGACGCTATTTTTAATTTAAGAGCTGACAACAGTGGAGGTTTTCACGTTACGATGCACTAAAGGAGTGACTTATCATGGTCCTCCTACGAACTTAAGAATAACTAATCCACCTCCACGCAGCAAGACCTTTGAATTAATTAAGTCTACTATCTTAAACATTGAACAATTACTTTGGACATCGTTTCATGCTCTACACCAATAGGATCAAGTGACAAAGATTATAAGGATTGCGTCCCTTTGAAAACCTTTTTTTGGATTCATATTGCCTGTGTGACTTTAGAACTCGATTTCATCTACATTGGGAAACAAGATTCGTGTTTTTCAACATCAATGCGCAATTTCCTTTTTGCCTTGAAAAAGTCTCCATGAGACGAAACACGTGTCGGCAGGACAAGCTGGAAATACCTTTAATGTATATGAACTAAAGATTTGAAGTCTAACATCTGGTCTGGATCCGTATTTTGGAAGTCCATTTCCTGTCAATGAACTCTAACCTTAAAACTTGTGAATGACAATAATAATCATTTGGAATACTACATCATTTTGAGAGTGCTTGATAGACCTGTTTTTCTCTTTGGTTCTTAATATTAGCAATTTTTGCTAGTTCGACACCCCTGGTGGTGGGTGTATAACAGGACAATAGTGCACCTCATACAAATAATTGTATATAATTTATATTACACGTATACGTGCTTTGAGAACTGTATTACTTGTATGTGCGGACGTTTTCTCTGCTAGAGAAACACTACCACCACATATCCGTATTGCTATCTGAGCATGAATTTATGAAGACGCTATTTTTTATTGCAAATTTGACGATTACCATTTATTCTGTTGTAAATCATGTGTTTTAACATTTTCTTTAGGTTGACCTACTAATAATGTACCCCATGGCTAAGTTGATTGAAGTGCTTCATTCACAGGTGATAGATACTAAGATTGAACCAACCATTGTGTAGATAGTATACATATATTGGTCCTGAAGAATTGCCATGTGATCTCAAGACACACTAGGCAGGAAACATGTTGACCTCCACTTCATAGCCACTACTGGATATTACCTCAGCAGTGGCTCATCTTTGTTGTTTTAATTTGGGACCAGTGGGCTCGCTGATTAAATTGGATTTGGTGCACCACTGAACCCCATTTTAGCCTTCCCCACATCATTCCTTCACACTTGTCACTCACATCTACACCACAAGGCCCCATACCCACACTGCACACAACGGCCTGGGATGAAAAGATATCCCGTCAGGCATTGCAGCGCTGGCCTGGTGAGGAGCATGCCCTATGATGAAGCATGACACCAAGCTGGGTGTGTGAGGGCCCCATTTCCCAAATTGGGAGACATCTTGTCTCTATTCTTTCAACCAGGAGCTAAAGTGGGAAAATATGTGACAGATCACCATCCAATCATCATATATTCAAACACAAAAGACCTGACAATGTTAGTCACCCTCGTATATTTTTTGCATAGGATTGGTATAGGGGGATACTCTTATCTCCACCCAAACTCAGCTGCTCAATTATACAATCTAACCTAATACTCTGTGCCCATCTATCTAATATTTTTTTAACGGAAGAAAAAGATAGTCAGTCAGCATGAGGGTGCCTGAGATTGCCAGATCTTTTGTGTTTGAAGACACCCTGTCTCTACCATAAGGTCAGGGTAATGGACCAACCCAGCCTCTTCCTCTCTTTTCTTTTCTCTTCCAGGAACAGCATACCATTTCAGCGTGTGTGATCCCCTGGGGGCTTGTATGCTGGACCTTTAGGAGCCCCTTGTCCCTCCCTTTTTTGATACACAAACAGCCATGACCATGCATACCAGGGACAACTAGTGGCAAAGAATGAGACAGATGGTAGAACAAGCAAATGGGAAGCCTGTGGGTGGGCTAAAGCCCACATATTAAACACAACATGTCTCTTTGGGACATCACACGAGCTGTTTGACTGAGAGCTAAAAAGGAACAAAAAGTGCTGTCTCAACCGGGAAAGAAAATTCTGATTGGCTGCGGAGAGATCAGTTGCTAATGTCCATGAGCTGGGTAAACAATTGGATACTGGATCATACAGTCCTATTGAGTGTTAAATTAGGAACTATAAAATAAAGAAAAAAACGTTCCCTGATGTCACCAGTACAAGGAAGTCAATCAAAAGGAAATGTAAAACAGAAATGCCGCAGAAGTGGGACAAACACCAGAAAAGGGAGGGAAACTATTGAATTAGGAGCAGTGAATGTGAATAGATATCAATCAATCAATTAATCAATCCAATCATGAACAAAGAGCAGACCTAAATCACACAATATGTAGTACAGTAGGCAAAGCATCAGTGAAAGCTAAATGAACATGAAGTAAAATCACAAAAACTGTATTCCTGCTAAGTATTACTGGTCATCTCCAGTTGCAGATCCTGCTGCTAAGTGTAGGTACTCTCCCACGGGCAGTATTAAAAATGTTTTAGTACTCACATATTAAAATGATTACACTCTAGTCAAGAAGTGCTAAAACTCTCCCTTAAAAATATTACGTCTTGCAAGAATTGCTGGTAATCCCCCAATAACAGTTTCACTTCCCTGACAAGGCGATAGTACTCTTGCATTAACAGTTTTGCTTCCTGCAATTAGTGCTAGTACTCTCCCATTAAAAGTATTAGATCCATGCCAAGAAGCGCTAGTGCTCTCACATTAAAATTAATATATCTATACCAAGAAGCACTAGTTCTTTCCCTTTAGAAATATTGCAACCTTACCAGGAATCTACAATAAATATTCAACAAAGCATAAAAAATCTTTAAAAGAAAAGAATTGCCCTGCATGTCTTATGAGAATACTAATGGTCACAGGTCTAGCTATTAAACCTGTTCGAGTTCCACTTATATCAGTGCCTAATTTGAGCTGCTGGTTTTTGGTGCTTGACAACAGCACTTAATTGTCAACATCTATCCCTTATGACAGTTTGTCAAATGGTGGCACTGTTTATCTAATTTAGAGATGAGCACATCAGCAGTTATTTATTAGTAGGGTGACCAGACGTCCCGGTTTTCCGCGGACGGTCCCGTTTTTCGGAGCAGTTTCCCGGTGTCCCGACACTTTGTTCCAAATTACTGAAATGTCCCGGTTTTTGTGCAGTGCCCGGGTTAAACTGAGAAATGTCCTGGTTTTTAAACAGTGTCTCGCACATAGACACTAATTTAAAAAGCGGGACATTTCTCTGCTTACTTTGCACAGGTGCTAAGACGGGTCTCTATCGAGCTCTTCATTATTGGCTCAGGATGAAAAAAAAAATCTTACCGCTGCAGTAATACCACCCTTCACTGCCTGCAAAGAGACCCGTTATAGTTCTTTCACATTCTCTACATTCCAGAACGGAAGCATTTTCAATGTTATATACCAAGAAGCCAAAGTTGATGCTTATTTATCTTATGCAGCTAACAACAACTGACAAAGCTAATAGTCCTGGCTTGTAGTAGGTGTAATGATACATGTTGTATTATTATCTGAATACAATGACAGAAGCAGCAAATGTTTTGGGCTGGACACTATGCTAAGCATAGATTATTTAGCTTATGTGTTTTAAGCCATGCCCTTATTACTTCGGCCACACCCCTCCACTTAAACCCTGGATACTTCTGTCATGTCACCTGGTCTTTGTAGAGTGCTGTGTGGGACTTCAGTGCGCTTCCCTGTTTGGGAGCACTGGAAAGGCACAAGGCGCATGAGTGGTTGAAGAGAGTCTAGGGGGTAATTGTCGGGTGATGTGCGCAAGTGGTGATGAGGTCAAGTTATTTTACTACATCTGAAGGCCCTATGTGACGTAGAAGAGGTGAGACGTCTGCGGGTGCAGTTGTCTCATGGGACATGGTTGGGTGAAATACAAAGGGTCAGAGGCAACCTCTGCTTACTGTGACCTACAACACTTCAGTGCTCTAGTACCCTTCTCTGCACGACTCGGACCACCTACCTAGAAGGAAGCTAGGCACTGGACTGTTCTACCAGACGACCAGAAATGCTGGCTTTTAATTGAACAGTAACTGCTCCCTGAAGAAAGGCACTCCTCAAAATGCACTTAGGGAAATATTTTTAAGCACAATGATGTCATGGGTTTTATCAAAGCAGAGAATGGATGCATACACAGTGTCTAGAGGTATTTTTAAAGCTGCTCAACCGGAGACACTTATGTTTGACAGAAGCCTGAACAGAGTGGATATCACCAGTAACATACGCATCTATTTTAGAGTTAGCCCTGTACCTGAGAAAGGTCACAGTCCCCGTCCCCCGCCCTCATCTGAGAGGCAGAGAAAGGCCTCTAGTCACAGCCCATCCCACACCTCAGAGGCACAGAGAGGCCTTCACCTCAGCCCTTACCTCATCTCTGAGGCAAAGACAGGCCCTTCCTTCCAAAGCCCTTCCTGCATAGTAGTGCATTTTGTATCCCTTTCTCGTCCTTCTTCCCTGCTGAACTTCTGGCATGGGGCAAGCTTCTTTGCCATTTTTGCAAGTTACTTGTTTGGAGGCCATTCTTGGCATTGCTCGAGCAAAAACCCAACATCCTGTAAAGCACACGCTGTTAGCTTAAAAATCCATTGCTGTCTGTGTAATACATCTGATTTTTTGTCTGTAATTCTTCATCTGTGTCTGTAGAGGCAGCTCTCATTGTAGTCCTTTTTTATGTCTATGACAGCTAACACACTACTTTTATGTAATGTAACTGTAATGTAACTAGGTACTTATAAAGCAAACAGCAACTCCACAGAGTGTCCCGGCGCTGAAAAGACCACGAGACAGACAGAAAGCACACCAAGCAGGTAGGCCCAGATCTAATGTTGGAATAGCCAGGTTTTTAATTTCCTCCTAAAGGCGAGGAGATCCTGCACCTGTCCAGGAGAGAGTGGCAAGCTATTCCATAGTCGAGATGCCACCACTTGAAAGGATCAGCCACCCATAGGGGAGCGGGAAAACTTTGAGATGGTCGTCAGGAGCTGTACTGAGGACCTCAGAGTCTGTTGTGGACATTGTGCTGAATCCTTTTCCTGATGTAAGGGGCCCCTGTATTATGAAGGGCCTTAAAGACCAGGACTAGAGCTTTGAAAAGGATCCATTGCCGGACCGGTAGCCAGTGCAAGGATATCAAGTGGGGAGTCATTTGCACCCTGGGGCCAACCATGAGAATAGCTCTGGCTGCCGCATTCTGGACCATCTGCAGGCGACCTAGCAGATAGTCAGGGAGGCCCAGGTACAGGGCATTGATGTAGTCCAGCCTTGATACGATCAAGGCCTGGACTACAGTCTTTCTGTGTGAGACCAGGAGCAGGGGAAGGAAATTCTTCAAGACTTTCAATAGCCCAAAGCAGGCAACAGCCACAGTTTGAATCTGAACATTCATGGACAGGCCAGCGTCCAGCTAGACCCCAAGATTATTCACAGTGCTTAATGATGTTACAGGGGGGGGGCATATCTTGTGGCCACCATTGGTGCCATGCTTTGCAAGGATTAGAGCCGAAGAAAATAATCTCTGACTTTTCCAGATTACACTTGAATTGGTTTAGTCTAAGCAGGAAAACTCCCCAGTCAGGCACATATTTATCTCACTGTCTCCAAAGTCGGCACCCTTATCACAGGAGAAAAACAATTGTGTGTCATCGGGGTATAATACTATTTTTGCGCCGTATTCTCAGCTAGGAGTGCAAGGGGGCCATGTACAAGTTAAAAAGTGTTGGGCTCAGAATCGAGCACTGTGGAACCCATAGGGGGTTGGAGCCGAAAATTGTTTGCTGTCAGCCACTTAAAAAGGAGCGAAACCACCTGAATATCATGCCACCAATGCCACACTCCTGGAGTCTTCGCAGGAGTCGGTCGTGGGGCATTGTATCGAAGGCCGCTGAAAGATCTAGCAATACCAGTCACCGCATTACCACCTTTGTCTAGTGTTGCTTTAATAGTTTTGGTACTGAAGTTTGCTCTGAAACCCGACTGACTCAGGTGAAGTAGATGGTTATCCTCCACATATTCCGTGGTGACTGTATTCACATATTTCACCAAAACCTTGGAGAAGAAAGGCAGCAATGATATTGGCCTGTAATTACCGGCTACCAATGGATCTGCGGACGGTTACTGCAAACTGTAGTCCTACATATATGTCTATGAACTGTCCCAGTTTTTTGTTTTGAGAATCTGGTCACCCTATTATTGATTCAATATACATTTAAATGACTGCTGCCCATGACATCCTTATATTGATGGGGACATGGAACAGTCTGAATTGTCAAACATGTAGGAGTGTGGTGGTCAGTAGTAGTTGTGTTGATAGTGTCATTGGCAGTAGTGGCAGGGGCAATGGGTGGTGCAAGCTGCAGCGGTCTACTTACAATTAATAATTTTTACAATTACGCACTGATAATAGGCTACAAAAAAAGCTTCGTCACTGACCCCAGTACTTTGAAATTACTTGGAGTGTTTTTATAAACATTGACCCTGTTCAAAGAATTATCGTGCTGCATATACCTTAACTGCTGTAGCAAAATGAAGCAAACGTAATAAAAATACGGGTGCGCCATTGAATCTGAGCAGGGGTCCATGTTGCAACATCAGTCGTGTGGTGGGAACAAGTTGCAAATTGATAACTCTAATATTGAACTGCTCTTGGAAACGTGTCCCATTACATATGGGAATAAGGGAGTGGCAGGTTCGATGAACTGCTGAGTTTCCTTTGTGTTTGGATTTTCAAAAAGGGGCCCTTCATTGGTTTGGAGAACTCGTTGTTCTGGCACAGGACAAATCAAAAGGGAGAACCGCCGGACAAGCAGCCCGCTACTTACCCCCCAGCCAATTGGATGAGATGTTCTGCAGCAGGGTCACGGGCACGCAGAAGAAGGCGATGAGTAGGTCGCTGAGCGCCAGCGAGCAGATGAAGATGTTGGTGACGGTACGCATGGCCTTGCTGCGGGTCACCACGTACAGCACCAAGGTGTTGCCAAAGAGCGCGAGCGCGAAGATGAGCGCGCAGAGCAGCACGAAGGCGAGCTTGGTGCGCGGAGGCAGCTCCGGGATGTAGACCAGCGGCTCCAGCTGGAAGCGCTCGATGAACTCCCTCCGCGTCACGTTGTTGTCCCGCAGAAGGCGGGCGAACTGTTCCGGCGTAATGTTCAGAGACTGCATCAGGGACCGAGTGTAGAGAGCGACGTTTGCTCAGCGTTGATCTTCAGCGCCCTGAAGGCAGAGAAGCGTGTCCAGGGAGTTTGGCGTGCAGCATCCCCGCACAAGATGCAAACCAGTACGTTAAAACCCACGCTGATTCTCCTGGTCCTGTAGTGGTGTAGAAATCGCCAAAGAAACGTTACTCGGACAAGAGACCGTGCCACTCACTGCACTGGTGTCCTCTCGCCCCTGATCCTCCGCACTTGTAAAATTGCACTTTGATCTGAAATTAGCAATAGTTTCTTCACTGCGCTTTGAGTTAAGACAGAGTTTCTTTGCAACTACCCAAAGAAGTTAGCCATGCAGTTTAGTTTGTTTTTCATCATGTCCGCTTCACGTGCACCGGATTCACTGTGGTTAATAAAGAATAAAAGAGAAGATAAACGATCCCAAACAGAAGGAACTGGTGAAGGACGCGAGCGCGAAGTGACGTTAGTGTTCAGAGGAGCCCACTGCAAGCCTGGGCTCGATGCAGCGTGGGTTTAAAATGCAGATCCAGAGGCGTCGAGGCGCTGCCAGCCAGTCTGTGCTCGCTGCTCCCTGGCTCTCTCCGCCCATCTCAAGGAGAGGGGAGGTTGTACAGGTGCTCAAGACCGTTAAGGGACAGCCGCTCGGATGCACGTGTGAAGTGCAGCCTGAGTGAGGGCGGAGGCGCGCGCATCCGCTTGAAGCACAGGAGTGACACATCATATGTGCTATTCGAGGCACTTTTTTCACAGTTGCTGAGGTCTTACACACTGACTGGCACGCGCCCATCATCTTCTCCTGCTGAGGTCTGACACATTGGCAGGCACTCGCCCATCATCTTCTCCTGCTGAGGTGTGACACTCGGGCTGACAATCGCCTCTCATTTTCTTCTACTGAGGTCTGACTCACTTGCCAAAGGAGAAACACAAACGCCGGCAACCCCTGGGCGCAGGAGGGCGGGCACTTATTCTTGGACCCCTTCAACTCCACAGGGGTCCCCATTTATGCCAGGTGCCACGCTTTACATCCTGAGGGGGGTCCCCATCATTTTGTGTTACGCCACTATCCCGGACAGGCACATGCCCTCAGCTTCTTCTGCAGAGGTCTGACGCACTAGCAGGAACGCGCCCCTCATATTTTCCTGCTGAGGTCTGACACTCTGGGCGGCACGCGCTTCTCAACTTCTCCTGCGGGAGATTTACATACAGGCATGCACGCGCCCCTCATCTTCTCCTGCTGAGGACTTACTCACTGGCAGGCACTTGCCTCTCATCTTCTCCTGCAGAGGTTTGACACAGTGACGAGTACGCGCTCCTCATTTTCTCCTGAATGAGTCTGACACATTGGCAGGCACGCGCCAATCATCTTCTCTAAACACGGGACTATCACACTTGTTTGGCATGAATTACTTTATTGTCTTGCCGGCTACCCATAACCGGAGGAGCAGACGCTGGAACTGTGGCAACTATTTTGAGATAATGGAATACTGCTGTTTTTAACCTGCACTGCCATGAGGGCACATTTCCACTTTCAATTTGCTATCAATTAAAGACTTGAAAGCTTCCCTAAGGCTGTGCATGTGCTATTTAGCATCGTGTGGCGAGAGGACCTAACCTGGCAGTAAACCAGGCTGTGAAAGCTATGTTTGATATTTGTGTGATTGGTTCAGAACAGTGCTATTTAAATGACATCCGTGGTCTTATCCGGAAAAATGGCTCTAAAGTTGCTTCTCTTTGTGTCCAGCACTGAAGTGTTTTTGTAAGGGGACAGCGTCGCCTTTGGTTAGCAATGTAGAAAAGTTCACCATGTATCCATGGATGATACTTCTCCAAAATTCCAGGGGCTGCAGAAGTGACATCACGCCCTTTTTGACACCAGTACTACCACAGGAAGTGCAATCAATCACATCACCAAATTGTCTTCCCAGGAAGTGATGGAGTGTGGCCAGTGCCCTTGATGACATCACAGGAAGTACATTACAACATGTTAAGAATCCTACAATTAGTTCAAAAGTAACAAAATACCACAATGGTTACGGAAGCGGATACATATAGATTTCAGATAATACAAATAGTTAAACTAGGGTGATGGCTGGCATTATAAGCCAATATAGCACTTATACATGTACAGTCTCACTAATTCATTCTCTCTCTCTATCCTTGTTAGCCTCGTATTACCCTAACTCTCGCTCAACTTGCCTACATTTCTCCCAGTTTACCTCTCACCTCTTATTTTCACCTGTATTCCATTTCCTTTCCACTGGCAGATTTGGAATTACTTCACCCTAGGTCCATTCACTCACCATTTCATGATAATAACTATTGTTGATGACTAATCATCGCTATCTCGACCTTTTTAGCATCCTTGGCTTAACGACATGGTCCGCCACTTCTGACACGCAAGGCTGCACCATATTTACAAGAATGTGGTGCAGCCTTGTGTTTCCCTCCTGTGATGGCGCTAAGTTTAGCAACTCAGCGCCAACGCAGGCACCCTTGACCCAGAGTGCAAGGGTGTCTTCTTGCAGGGGAGGATTGGTTATATGTAGGAAGGTGTCCCTACCTGCACGTAAACAATCCTAAAATGTCATTCTGTCACTTTCATGTGTGCGGCTTCATGCAGCGCACATGAAAGTGACAAGATGGCATTTTATTGAAAGGTTTGTTTATGTACAGGAAGGGACACCTTCCTGTACATAAACAAACCATGGCATTTTGCTTTTTCAGCACACATGAAAAAAGCAAAAACTGGGAGAAATAATGCATTCCTCCTCGTTTCGCCAACTTAAGACCAGGGTTTTCTGGTCTTAATTTTGGTGCTGCCTCCTATGTGCGGCACACTTGTACATAGGGGGCAGTGTAAAATCCAATGGGTGTTGCAGTGGAACGCTCACCACAACACCGACTGCACGCCCCTTTTCTTGCTAACTATAGCCTGAAAGGGTGCCTTGTGTACAAGGCAGCGTTAAGCCATGTTAAGTGGCCTAACACTACCTTGCACATAAGGCGCAGCCCCTATCGCCACCACAATGTCCGTAAAAGTGACGTTGTGGTGGCGACAGGGTCTTTTTCATATGCCCCTTAGTTCCTTATTTAAAACCCTAGTTTTCTAACAATCATCGCTGAGCTAATTTCTCCTTGATTTCTACCGCTCTAATATTGCCACCCCAGGAGCTGACACCTATTTTGTCTCTATCTCACATATTCTCTCAAATCAACTTCCAAATTTTACCTTCTTCTATCACAAAGCTCATTTATTATCTCTCAGCTTACCTTCACTTTTCCCAGTTTTGATCTCAGGCCACTGACGTCCTGCTTCTTACCTTTCTACTCTCCCTTTTTATTTGCATACTTTGCACCTGTTCTGTACCCATCATTCTCATGAGTGTGCAATTGCATGCCGGGATTACATGCTAGGAACCCTCAAACCCATACTATTGTGAGTTTAGGGCTGAAGAAAAGACATTGGACGTTAATATAGGATAATATACTTGTGATGTGTTTGGAACCTATTTGGAATTTAACTGAGAGGGTGACTAGGTGGCCCTCCCTCCTCCTGAAGCACCATATTCAAATGTTTATACTTTCTACGGACAACTGTTTACCAGGTGGGAGTGTGCGCCATTTACCAAGCCACCAGGTTCAAAGTATTGTAATATTGTGAGTAGTAGTCATGCACGCCTCACTTGTGCAATAGGTGCAGCAGCATGGACTGCAGCTTTGCCATCTTACTCCCACATAACACATGTCAAATGCAACAGCTCAGGGGTTGGAGTGCACTTTTTTTTACAGAGTTTTATATAGCGCAAACTTGACCTGAATCGAGTATCAGAGCGCTTTACATAGCACCAGTTACATTTCTGGCTGTAATTTTTATTAACTGTATGCTTGTATTGGTAAAAAGAAAATTACAAGTTCAACAATGATGCCAATTCATGCTAGATTAAAATCGTGAACTAATCGAACCTGTAACATAGAACTTGGGGCCACGAGTCAGCTTCCTGTGGCTATTCAACAGCTCCATGAACAATGGCTGCCCCCAGTTTTTAAGTAAAATAAGAAAAAAGGAGCCTATGTAGTTACATTGAGAGTGATATCAAACATTTATGATTACAAATGCATTTTTGGTGCTAGCAAACAGCGCCCTGAGAGCTTCATCAGAGCTGAAATAGTGCATTTCAAATATCATTTTTCGTACTTCATTCATCTTTGCAGTTGGGCATTAATGGGAACGAGGGCTACAGAAGGAATATTATTCAGCCCAGTAGGGGTTATTTAAATCTCAGAAATTTAAAAACTTACAATTAGCTGGAAGCCTGTCGTCTTGAGACAGTAGCAAGCAGAGGGCCTTAACTCGCCAGAGACAATGGACAGTATACAAGAACCTGAGTTCAAAATCAGCACACGCTTGCGCCACCCCAAGCTCCCGTCAAGCCATGTACTCTATGGCGGATTTGCTTTAAATACATGTTAAATTAGATAAAACGTCTACAGCATCCAAAGATTACTAAAGAAATACATTGCTTTTGTTCTTCCACTATCACTTCTAGAAACACACAATCTTGGTGGTTTGATAAAAAAAACGATATAAACAATTAACGATACATTTTTCAATATTCTAATATTGTATGGCATTGCTCCCATTTCTGAAACACAACTATGCAGATGATAGTCTTTTCTATTGAAACTAAGGGTATAAGGAGATCCTGCCTGTGACAGAAATGTAGACAATGAAAAAGGTAAACCTGGGGACCAATAGCATTTTCTCACAGGCGAGGGACCGGCATGAGACCTGTCGGCTCGGAAAGACACTCGACGATTTCCCTCCCTATAACCAAATGAAGCAGAACCCTACCAAATGATGCAATAACAGCCACCATCTTGTGTTAAGCAATGTCCACATTTGCTGGCAGTATTTATTGTACAAAGCAAACACTAGGAGATGATGGACGGAGTGCTGAAACATAACGTTTCAGATACTCACAGCTAAGCCACAGATCTGGGCTGAATCCATCATCGTTCTTTATTTCCCTTCGCCACACCAGTTCAGACCCAGCTATATGCAAATCAGTCTTGACCCTGTTCCTCATGGGAACAGTCCAGCCCGAACTGCCAAGCCAGGTCTTTCCTGGTCCAGAAAGAAGCATCTTGGGACCTGTTTAAGGGTAACACCCATCAGTAGCCTTGTTAGCTTGAATCCAATGGCAAAGTGAGAAAGGAACTGTGGTTCTGAAAATTCTGGACCCTGCTATAATATGGTACCGAGGGCCAACACTCGTGTCACAAAATATCATCATACCATGACGAATTTCGTATCGGCAGACCGGTAATGATTAGGACATTACACCTGTGCATTTGCGTCGTGATCGAGGAATGCAATCACCTAAAAACAGTGGTCTCTGTTTCGAACCCTCGGGTTCCATTTTGTGAACGGCATCCATCTTGTGGTTTGCCCTTACATAGTCAATTGATTAAGGCCGAATTCAATCTGAAAGGACATGTCCACCTTAGCTGACTTCCCCATGACCTGGCCGAACTGACTCCACTGCCTCCAGCCAAACCTGTTCGGGCGGTTCCTCGCCCAGTGGCCGAGTGAGATAGCATCAAGGCACAACATGTCATAAACCATTCACTACATACAAACCATGTTATTCACACACATACACCTGTCCCTGTTTCTTGTTTATGACTAGTTTTACGATGAGGAGGTGCCCGATTTTATTGGGGTTTCATCGATATCTGATGGAAGTTCTGGGCCGGGCTGGGTCATCTATAACAAACTGGACATCGAAAATGTGGGTTTGCCATCATGACTTTGCTTTTTGTTTTGTTGTGGAAATATGTATATGACCGTACTGTAAACTGAAGAATTCTTGTCTAAAGCCAATATTTTTGTATAAAAGGAGAAGGCCGGTTCTGTAAAAACGAACAGTCTCCTGAGAATATACACACGTGCTGTTATACTTCTAGGACGCTTGTTACTTGGTTGCAGCCAATAGAACTCGATCTTTGACTTCACCTAGAAGACTCTGTGTTCTGTGGTCCAGAACAGGAAGAACTCAAAGAGGTCTCTGGGTGTTCGCCCTGGCACCACCGGGTTCCTAAAAACCCGGTACCTCAGAACACACGTCTGGGCATACCCTGCCAACTTAGGGTGAACAAAGCAAACACACGGATATAATGGACAGAGCGCTGAAACCTTTCCGACACTCATACCCAGTGTTGTGTTTGCTGCATAATTATTTAACTTCATAAACACAACATTAAAATTCAGCTGCTATCTTCATGTTGAAAATCATCTTTCATTATCAACAAAATGTATACAGTCTTTTGACTAATGCAAACAATCTCTTCCCAACATATGCTCACATTCAACAAAGGGGTTTATTAGAAGTTTGACAGTTCCTAAACCCGCGTGAGAACCGCCTGCCAAATAATTACTTTTTGTCACTGGTGGGCATAATATGCTTTGCAGGACAACAGCGGTCCCACCAAGCATATGGATGGTCATGAAACATCACGTCACCTCCAGGGAATGTCAGTTCCCTGGTAGAGTTAATGGTCCCAGAGCAACACGACCACAAGGAGTAAGACTGTCACCATCGCCCCACCACAAGTCTGGTGGTCCAAGGACCGCCAGACTCATAATTAGGCCTTAAGAATCATGATTGACCACACCTCAGTTTCTAATGGCATCGCATAATTGAATTGACTTAGGCCCAAGTAATTTGTTTGGGTCCCTCAACAGATTGTTGCTTATAAGGGAAACTCTCCACTCAATAAAGATAGAGGGAGCTGGGGCCAGCAAAGTAGCTGGCCCCCATAAAAACCATGCCAGAGCAACTCAATAACTGGAACACTCTTGGCATCCAAATTAACAAATCTCCCTGAGCACTCAAAAGTATATTGAAAACCATGTAGTCAGAGTAGAACGCCGACTACGGAGCGGTTACTGTGGATAGACGGACCCGCGATAATAGATTGATCGTAATTTGTGGAGACTTTGTTACTTGACTACAATTGAAGAAGACTTCCACTCTGAATTAATTTTGGAAGTGTGGGGGTCCTTATGTGATATTGAATCAATATTTTGTATCTGATGGAAAGTGAATTCGGCGATGGACATTGAGATTACGCCCTGATGAAGTCAATGTGTGCTACCTGACACAACGATACACGTGTTGGCTGCTTTATTTTGATGGCTGCTGTTTTTGGACTACTATGAATTTTGAAGACAAGAACTACTGAGAATTAAATTAACCTTGATTGAAAGAATCTGAGTTATTGATCATTATATGGACTACGGATCTGTAACTGTGCCGATCTACAATTTATACTTTGGACTCTGAATACATGGTTTTGAATATACTTTTGAGTGCTCGGGGAGATTTGTTAATTTCAATTGACCTACTTTGTGGGTTGTGGTGGGTGTTTTGGTAACCACACCTCTCCTTCTTGCAGCACCAGGAACAGACTGGGGTATTGTAACTATCCCTTTACTTTGCAGAGCGCCCTACTACCTGTGTTACCGATAATTGGATTACTGCTGGCATCCAATTGGTGGATGAGCCTCGGTGACCGTGCCATTATGGTGATTGCATTACTGGAGGACTGATGAAGGTTTATTTTTCATACAGGAATTATTCACCCCGTACAGGACAGTGGATTAAAGTGTTTAAAAATAGTAAGTGTTTTGTGGAGCTGACAATTAATCTCACTTGGCCGCATGATTTGAGATATTTCACTGAATACAGACCAATAACTTTCGCACATGTTGGAATCAATTTGCATGACAGCATGAGCACTTCACAGAATGCTTTTCAATACAGGGCTCTTGGCATGTGAAGAATTGTGTGATACTTTATTAAGTTCATGTAAATAGAATTCACATTGGTGTACATGTATATAAGCAGAACAGGTTCTTGACTAATTAAGGTGGTCCACAGAGTGCTTCAAACAAGTTACATCTTATTGTGTATTTTCTTTCAGATTGTTGCTCCTAACGAAGGGACAAGAAAGTCCCGAAATGCATTGGGCTTAATTTTCTTTGGATTTGTTTCTTCGCTTTATTTTTTTATATATTTATTTATTTATTTTTTGAACCTTTATTAGTAGTACAAGCATTTACAAGTATGGGCCTACAACCATCCTGGCCGGCCGCTAAGCAGAGCAAAAGTACAGCAAACAATATGAAAAGTTATAGCAGTTCGAAATCCGGGGTCATAAAAATACCAGGACAGATCTTGTAATCAGATGCACAAACTTGAAATCAGGATCTGAGAGGTTCATTTTCAAATAAGGAACTAAAAAAGGGTTGTCGCACAGTCGTACACAGTCCTACAATACTGCGCACGAATCAGGATATCTACAAACAGTGCAATATGAAGGAAATATCGGGGGTAAGATACACAAAGCAGGAGAAATGCTGGCACAACCCCGGCGCGTAGCGAGTCTAAACCCCACCCCTCAAAACTAAACATATTGCAGAGACCATGAACGACGACGACACTAAAAAGAGAAGAAAGACTAAAGGGCCATAGAAACAAATACCGAACGAACGCCCATCCCCCAACCCCCCACCCTGCACACCCGTAGAAGGCCATGGCCTACCCTCCAGCAGCGTGCCTGTCGCCCTAATAGAGACCCAAAATATAGGAAGAGAGAGAAAAGAGAGAAAAAAGATATAAGCGGAGGAGGGCCCTCGATCTTGCCGCCCGACCCCGCCCTTTACCCCTACACCCAGGAAAATCCCAGAAACGAAGTAGTACAGTAATGAAGAACATCAAGTCCCGGCCACAACAGCGATGAAACCCCAGTCTAACATACCCACTGCACCGTCTGTCAACAATAAAGCCAATAGACTATGAACCACATCATCCCTGACCCTGTCTGGCAATGGTACCGCCAGAAGTCCACTCGTCAATCGGTGTACAGAACAGCCCGGAAGGTCCAAACGATATGGACGGGTCAGGTCGGGGCTTAGCCTTAGGAAAGTACAACAATCCAAACCCATCCAAGTATTGACAGCGGAGATCCGGTAATATCGACGTTGACCCCGGGAACTTCCCAGAGTTCACACACAGTAGTACCATCCAGGAAAGAAGAGTCACACAGTCCGGCAAGCGCCACAATATAGCTGGGACAGTCCAATAAGGAAAATTGCGTTTTATCCCCAGCCGCCAGTTGAGCATGTGTCCCGAAGAGACACCCACATGCAGAGCCATGTCGGCCCGAGCGGTCACGGGAACCGGGTCTTTCAGGGGCTCCCGGTACCTAGGCGGAGCTGGGACTCCCTCCGTGGACATAGCTACGGGTTCGTCGGCAGTTCCTTGGGATCGGACCGTGGCCGCTAGAGACGGCGAGACAGCAATGGCGGCCATTCTTCTACCCAGGTCCCGAGCATGACAAATCAGGGTCTCGTGCAAAACCATTAGGGCAGCCAATACGTCCTTGGATGTGGGCTCCTGCGTACGTTGCAAGCATCCCGGCCCCATCCGTGTGACAGCCGTCCGAGATGGACCTGGACCGTAGAGGAGAGCACCAGCTGCCATCTTAGTCAATTTGGCCCCGTCCCTCTTCATCTCACTCAGGGACCAGGCCCCAATGCGGGGTGCCACGGGAGGCATCACCGGGGCTCAAAACTGTGAGGCGGGCTCCCCGGGGGAGAGTCACCAAAAGGCTAAAATCCCTGCCGCACCCCAGGAGTCGCCCACCTATGTCGTGGGCAATCCTTGGTTATGCCCGGGCAAAGAGTTTGGGGAGGGGGCAGGAGTCATGCGCCCCCTCTGATCCTGTTTCGCCAAACTGCCCCTCAAGGGTCACCGCCAAGTGGACTGGGCCTTCACCGCTATCAGCGGCCCTTCAAGTCAACGGCACCCTCCGGCCGGCTCCTCACCGCCACCAACGGCCGTTGTTGTTGCAGTCGCGGCCGGATGCACGTCCAGGTCAACGCCCCGGTCTCATCACCACGGGCCCGCAGAGCAGCCAGGGACAGTTCTCAGGGCCTGCCGTACGCAGGAGTCTCGGGAGCAGACGGTAAGTGCTCGTTCTCCTTCTCCCAGTAAAGTACGCCTCCGTAGCTCAGGATAAACGCCAGGATATACGTGTGAGGCGAAAGGGCTCACGGAGCCGAGCGACTATGCGGCCATTTCGAATGCCTGCTTGGCTCCTCCCCTTCGCTTTATTTTTATTGTAATATCACAATGAGCAATTCATGATGATATTGGAAATTTGATTTCATGAGCATTTGTAAAGCATAAATCAGCATGAGTGTTTAATGAAAATTAAAATGCTAAATATAAGTTAACATAATTATTGATAAATTGCTATAATTTTAGTACCATCCAGGAAAGGAGAGTCACACAGTCCGGCAAGCGCCACGATATAGCTGGGACAGTCCAATAAGGAAAATAGCGTTTTATCCCCAGCCGCCAGTTGAGCATGTGTCCCGAAGAGACACCCACATGCAGAGCCATGTCGGCCCAAGCGGTCACGGGAACCGGGTCTTTCAGGGGCTCCCGGTACCTAGGCGGAGCTGGAACTCCCTCTGTGGACATAGCTACGGGGTCGTCGGCAGTTCCTTGGGATCGGACCGTGGCCGCTAGAGACGGCGAGACAGCAATGGCGGCCATTCTTCTACCCAGGTCCCGAGCATGACAAATCAGGGTCTCGTGCAAAACCGTTAGGGCAGCCAATACGTCCTTGGATGTGGGCTCCTGCGTACGTTGCAAGCATCCCGGCCCCATCCGTGTGACAGCCGTCCGAGATGGACCTGGACCGTAGAGGAGGGCACCAGCCGCCATCTTAGTCAATTTGGCCCCGTCCCTCTTCATCTCACTCAGGGACCAGGCCCCAATGCGGGGTGCCACGGGAAACATCACCGGGGCTCAAAACTGTGAGTCGGGCTCCCCGGGGGAGAGTCACCAAAAGGCTAAAATCCCTGCCGCACCCCAGGAGTCGCCCGCCTATGTCGGGGGCAATCCTTGGTTATGCCCGGGCAAAGAGTTTGGGGAGGGGGCAGGAGTCATGCGCCCCCTCTGATCCTGTTTTGCCACACTGCCCCTCAAGGGTGACCGCCAAGTGGACCGGGCCTTCACCGCTATCAGCGGCCCTTCAAGTCAACGGCACCCTCCGGCCGGCTCCTCACCGCCACCAACGGCCGTTGTTGTTGCAGTCGCGGCCGGATGCACGTCCAGGTCAACGCCCCGGTCTCATGACCACGGGGCCGCAGAGCAGCCAGGGACTGTTCTCAGGGCCTGCCGCACGCAGGAGTCTCGGGAGCAGACGGTAAGTGCTCGTTCCCTTCTCCCAGTAAAGTACGCCTCCGTAGCTCAGGATAAACGCCAGGATATACGTGTGGGGCGAAAGGGCTCACAGAGCCGAGCGACTATGCGGCCATTTCGAATGCCTGCTTGGCTCCTCCCCTTCGCTTTATTTTTATTGTAATATCACAATGAGCAATTCATGATGATATTGGAAATTTGATTTCATGAGCATTTGTAAAGCATAAATCAGCATGAGTGTGTAATGAAAATTAAAATGCTAAATATAAGTTAACATAATTGTTGATAAATTGCTATAATTTTATGAAAAAAGGATTGAATGAGTATTTACCCCCTCAGCTGTGCACGTTTGAGTCCAGGTTGCCTATCAGGGACCAGGCCCCTTGCAATTGAATATTGCATGTTGGGCAGACATAGGTCGGACATATCACGCAATATAGATTCTAACAAGTAAATTTGACAATTTGAGAATTGAAGACAGGTGTGCATAACCTACACTTTCATTCATTTAGCAGATCCCTGCCCATCATTAGATTGTGCACCCAGGGACAAAATGTCTTTTGATGCAATTACCAACAGTACAGATAACAGAGCTAATACAAAAGCTTACACTTCAGAAAAAGCCAATGAAATATATAATCTCATTCAAGAAACAATAGATTTTGATGCACAAAGTGGTACCATTTCTCAACAACTGAAACAGTTGGAATTGTTAAACTGCAGAGAACTCAATCTGCGCCTTCATGCGGCGACTTTGAGTCAATATCACAAAGTCAAAGTATACCTCGTGGACTCAGACTAGCCATCAAACAAATGCTATTTAGACTCCAACACAACCTCGTCTTTATGGAAAAGTGCTACCCGATTCTTAATAAATGTTCGCTAGATCTGACTTTTCTATTGATTGAAGAGTTATCGAAAACCATTAAGGACTTGCAGGAAGAAATTTGTAACATCAAGAGTGACGTCCTCAAGAATGGAAGACGCAGCTTAGAAGCAATTCTTGGATGATTTAAACATTAAATTAGATAAATATGGCAAAGAGTTGCAAGAAACGAAGTTGAGAAAGTTCAAGCATGATACAATTGACTACAAGTTAAATGAAGCATACACATGGGCGGAAGTATATGCTTGAAAACGATTTAGTAGGAGAACCCATACAGGATCCTCTGAAGAAAGCGTGGCGTCAGATAAAGATATAGATACCCGAAGAGCTCCCTTAAGCTCAGGAGGCATACATGGTTAGTCTACTAGCATTGAATAGAGTGAAGCAGCTCAAGGAAGCTCATTGTCAGTTTCTTTTTTAGATCAGGTAGGGCAAGTAGGGCAGCCACCGGATACCACAGACAAACAAAGAAAACCCGGCGAGGAAAAAGAAAGAGAAAAATTGAAGACAGCACTGAGGAGTCAAAACAAAGTCTCTTAATAAACATCTAGACAGTCAGACTCACTAAATCACAAGAAAGGGTTCTGAAAAAAGGGATATTGTTTATTCCTACATACACCAGCTCTAAATTGGAAAATGAGGTAGCTTCCTTTAAATTCATGCGAGTATTGAGACTGAACAACTTTTTCTCTAACATAGTACCATCAACTGTAGACCCGTAGAGCCGAAATTCAAACCCAAAAGTACATTTGTGGCGCCGGTGTCCCACGAAACACTGGATACATTTGAGATATTAATGAAGAAGGATTTTGATAGAATTAACTATTCTAAAGTGATGAAAACTAATAAGAATCTTAGTCGAGCTGAACAAAGCGCATAACGTTGCTTGGCAAATAACAATTTGGTCACATTTCAGAAGGCAGACAAAGGCGGTGGTCTAGTCATGATGGACCGTGAATTTTATTAAACCAAAGTTAATACTCATGTGAACAACACTAACATATATATGAAATTGGAGGCTGATCCAACCACAGAAACAAGTGAGCTGCTAGAGACTATTTTAAAGAGAGCGGTAGAATTGCCCAGAATTGATGAAAGCTCTAAGCAATTCTTGACTACTCGTTTTCCAAGGCGACCAAAACTTTACATGCTTCCCAAGATACACAAGAGCATAACAGATCCACCTTGTATGCCCATTGTTTCTGGATGGGGGTCTATTTTTGAAACACCGAGAAGGTATACATATACTCATCTCCAATTATTTGTGAAGAGCTGGGAGACATACATAGAGGACCCAGATGATTTTCTACGAAGCATTAAATCATTAGTGGAGGAGGTATGTGAAGATTGGTTTTTGTGTACCATTTACATGGTGTCTCTGTACACCTCTATACCGCATGCACTTGGTATTGAGGCTGCAGAGTGGGCATTACTGAGACAATTGGATTTGGAACATCAGAACTGTTTCATGATTGAGCTGTTGGAATTTTGTTTACACATCAGGTATTTCGTATGGAATAGGGAATTCTTCCTGCAGTTGAATGGAACATCAATGGGCTTTCCTGGAGCCCCAGTTTATGCCAACACATTCATGGCAAAATTTGAACATGATCACATCCTAAATAACATGGCTTGGGAGGAAGGTCTAATTTTTTTCAGACGCTTCTTTGATGACATTTTGTCTAATTTGGAAGGACCCTGAAGAAAGGCTAACAGAGAACATCAGGATACTAAACACCAGGGATCCTCGGATTCAATTTACTCACATGATCAAGGAAAGTGG
The DNA here is from genome assembly GCF_964263255.1 of Lissotriton vulgaris. Classification (NCBI taxonomy): domain Eukaryota; kingdom Metazoa; phylum Chordata; class Amphibia; order Caudata; family Salamandridae; genus Lissotriton; species Lissotriton vulgaris. The sequence continues at coordinate 1,784,874,451 of NC_141689.1, forward strand.
AATTGCTTTCCTTGACATATGGATTGAAATAGATGCTAATAAATTCTCGACACGATTGTACAAAAAAGAATCTGATCGCAATAATGCACTTCAATTATCGAATTTTCATCCACCATCTCTTTTCAGAAACCTTCCATATTCACAATTTTTGAGGATTCATCGGATCACAACTAATAGAAGTATTTGCTTAGAAACCATAGCTACTCAAAAACAAAATTGTATGGATAGAGGATACCCAGAAACATTATTGGAAACGCATCAGAAACGAGCTATGTCTCAAATAAGGTACACACAACAGGAGTAAACCCTTCAACCGCATTGGGATTGGTTTAGGAAGTATATAAGAAACAAATTATATCCCAACTGGTATAATTTGGAGACAGTTAGTTCAGATATGTATAAAACATTATCACAAGGAGATAAGGAGACTCTCTTTTGGTTTTTCACATATGTGCCGGTAACTTCATATTTATTCATTGGGTACAAGGAGAGGAAAAAGGGGCAAATCAAAGTAATCATGCAGTTATATCAGCACTGCAAGGAGCAAAGTAAAACACTTTTAGGTAACCCAAATTGTACTTGGTGCTTAGTGCGAGTGAGTGAAGGCACGGTAGCAGAACAAGTGACAATAAACAGCGACGGCGGCGCGAGGTGACTAGTGATCAATATATACAGTGAATACAAACAATATGGTTCCACGTTTATTTGAGATTGACTTGAATGAGATTATGTAGGTATTTATGCTGGAACCATTTGGTCTGGAGCGCCTATGTTCGCGCTTGACGGTCGACGGTGTTTCCATCCCATTTAAATCGGGATCATCATCAGGACGTGGGTTAGAAGCAGTGCTGTAGGGGGAGGTAAGGAACGGGAATTAATCAGGGGCTGAGAGAGAGAGAGAAAAGGGGCAGGACACGGAGGTTTAGGATATGGAGGAAATATTGCCTCCATATCCTAAACCTTGGCGGTTCACCCACCCCACCCCACCTTATATTCGATACTTGGCCTCTCAGATCACACTCCGTGACTCCTGCCACTCGGCCACGCACTCCCAGTGTCCTATCCTTTTTCTCTCTCTCTTTCGGCCCCTGATTAATTATGTTAGGTACGTTGTTACACCCTAGAACTAGAGAACACATCAAAATTAAACAAGCATTTGATTGCAATTCCACTCGCATAGTCTATTCTATCAAATGTCCTTGCGGTCAAATATATGTCGGGAAAACCAACTGAAAATTGAAAACTCGTCTGAGAGAACAAAAGAGCCGAATCAGGAACAAAAACACAACGTCGAGTCTGGCGATTCATTGGGAGGAAGCCCGACACACCATTGCGCAGATTACATTTCAAATAATTAAACATATACCCCCTTGTGAAGGGGTTGATAATTCAAAACGACTGTTGCAAAGGGAAATCCATTGGATCAAAAGACTTAACACGATGATACCACTAGGGTTGAATGACAAATTGGACATGACATGCGTCCTGTGAAACATCCACAACGTATTCATTACTGTAATATCATGCAATGAATACATACACAAATTGTCTTAGTCAAGTATGATCATTCATTAGCCTTTATCTATTTGAATAATGGTTTGTACTTCCATGATGATATGGTCATGACAAATGTTGAACCAACATGGCAATTAATCAGTAGCAAGAGGTTACAAACATTGGTCATTACATAATAGAAATGGCACATCATGTTAAATTAGATTGTATGAGACTGTTTGTTTATTCATAGGCTGATTGCCAGATAAGATGGTTTAGGTCAATATTTGAAAAAGATGTTCATCAACTTGTCCAACATATGTGATTTTATTAGTTGTAATAATTGCTTTCCTTCGTAAGGAGCTGTTTAGATATGAATTCGCCTAACATCTGTGATTTTCTCATTGTTAACAACGATTTCCTTTGTAAGAAGATGTCCAGATTTTGGTCATTTACTTGTTTTCCTCTATTAAAATTCATTAGGACACTTCTCTGTAGTTTATAAGTGTGCCATGAGCCTTGGGTTGAGGAGAACTTGGATACACTATAGTGTGGGGTTAAAGTTTGCATATTTAAATATAGGGACTATAATGAGTCAGATGTTTTAACAGTTAATATCACGAGTTGAGGCCGTTCCAAGATGGCTCCCATTTTTGTTGTTAACAGTCCGTAAACTCACAAGAGCAGTAATCACGTGTTTGCAAGAGCAAGATCTTTTAAATCACTGCATGAACTAAACAATGTTCACCTATTGGCACGGCATTAATGTAGACGCCGGTTATGACCTTGCATAGATTGGATGGATTGAATTCATGAAGTTTTCAGCGACCGGGTAAGGTTCAATGTGATGAACGAGCGTGGCAGAGACTCGGGGTAAAGTAGGAAGGAGGGCTTGGGGGGGCAGCCGACAACAGGGAGGTCCCCCCCGGGCGGTTTGGGAGGGGCGGGGGGGGGAGGGACTAGCAGGCTACGGGCCGGACATTTTGTTTTGGGCTTGTTATAGCCCAAAGGGAGCCCAAGCTTAAATGCTTTGGGCTCTCGCTCCCAGCCACCATTTTGTCTCTGGTGACCTGGTGGTCGGGAGCCCTTGTTAGTTAGGATTTTTTGGTGAGGATTTTTTTGTGGCTCTAGGTTTTTTGGTAGGGGGGTGTTAAATGGGGGCTGAGAAGCCAAAGGGCTTTTCACTGAGGCTCTGCGTCTCGTGCGGCAAGCCTCGGCTGTGAGACTGTTTCTGGCATGGGGGAGGGCTGGGTGATGTTGGGCACTCTTGTAACACTCTGCTACCTCTCACATTCACGTTTTGTTGGCTTTTGACACTTGCACAGGTGCCACCATTGCCTACGTAACGTTCGCTCTTGTGCATGAGTGTCTAGCATATATTGCAGTATTATACACAATTGTCACTTTTACCTCATGTAACTTAATGCTGCTTTTGTAATTTGTTCACTAGTAATTTTCTTCTCATGTATCATTACTGTTTCTATTGGGAAGGGCTCTGACACCTTCGGGTAAAGCCACGCTCTATAAAAACGCATAAGTAAAATGAATAAATAAATACCCGCTCCGGGGGCGCTTTACTCAGCTTCTTCAGCCCCTGCGCTCAGGGGTATGCGCGGGGGGCACGGCGCAGCATAAGGCACTCTGGCACAGTGTCCGTGGCTTCGGAGGAACGGCTACTCGGGAGAGCGGGGAGGAGGGGGAGCTGGGAGGGGTGTGGGTCTTCAAGCGATGAGAATATTGCCGAGAGCAGCGGGGGGAAGTGCCAGGTTCTCTGCGTTTCCCTTTCATGTGTGAGAACAGAGCATGGTGTCTGGAGCTGGGGTGGGGGGGTGGGGCACAGCACTCCGGTGTGGGCTACATTCTTTAGCTATAGGAGCCCCTGCTGGTCGGCTGAACAGTTAAGGGGGCCCATTTTTATGGGGCATGTGTCTGTGGCGGGCAGGGATTCTTTTTAGCCCCCTCCTTTTTCTTCCTTTTTTCTCACTCATATTTTCCTAGGGGCGAAGTGGCCTCTGTGGGGGGGTAGCTCGGTGGGGAGGGGAAAGGGGCACAGTTGGGGGGCTGGTGAGCTAGCCGCAGATTGGAAGTTACTCAGGATGAAGACGGGGGAATCTTACTCCCTGGTGATTCTCTTGGGGGTAGGGGCAGTTCGGGTCACTTAGGGTGGTAGGGGTCAGATGTTTGGGTATAGAGCTTGGGACAGGCAAGAGAGCATGGGAGTTAGCAAGTTTTAGGCTCCTGGCACATCGGTCCAGATTTTTTCTTCCCAGGGCAGGGAGCCTTTCAGGATGGCAGACTCGGTATGGCGAAGTGCGGCCCAACATCGCAGAGGAGAAGGGAGGGTGGAGCCTGGCACAGCACATTCCGTACCGGCGGGGGATCCCGGCGCGGCCAGCACCTGAAGGTCCGGCGCGACCTCGTTGGCCTCAACGTCAAGCAGGATATCTTTGGTCAGATAAGCCAGCAATGGACTTTTTCATGGTGATCAACACTTGGGGAGTATCGGCGTGTACAGTCACCCCCCCCTCAGGAAGACATTCAGGGGCCAGTAAAGCCGATGTGGTCAATGTAGGGTCTGTTAAGGCCCGTGAGGTTGAAGAGGTTTCAGATAAATGGCAAATGGAGGAGCCAGTGATGCTTGAATATGTTGACGATAACCCAGAGGAAGGGGATCTGAGGGATGATGTGGATAGGGGGGCCTTCTTACGTGTCTCATAGTCTTTTACAGGCACCGTTGGTGGTTCAGCCCAGGAGGGCAGTGGCGGCTGGACCCAGAAGAGAGTGCAGCCCCTCGGTGAGGGTTCCTCAGAAGGTTGACAGCACGGAGCAAGTGGCATGGAGGTCGGCGCCCAGCGAGCAGTTTTGTTAGACCCAGGTGAGATTGGTGAACCACAGGCCAAACCAAATATGGTGTCTGTGGGGATGGTGGGGAAGGAGATTGGAAGGGAAGCTTTAAAAAAAAGGTAAATACGTTACGTATCAAGGGGTGGAAACAATGGAGGTGGGGAGGCCGCAGTGTGATAACATGGAGAGCAGGACCAATACTGGGGCAGTTGACGAAGGTAAAGAACCTGGACGGAGTAAAGAGTCCGGGAGAGTTCAACCCTGCCTTATATGGGCTTGACAAAGCTCCTGGGTGCGCATTTAATGTTAGCCACCAGGGATGGCATATGGAAGGGGGTATAGGTTAACATTCTCAAACTTTTTCGCAAGAAGGGGAAGTCAAAGGAAGGTTTGAAAGAGGAGGAGTATGAGTTGGCTAACCAGCAAAAAGTGCCCTTGACAATTTGGAAATTGAACGGCTGCATTTCTAATTTATGCCAGCGAGTATTGGTAAAGGTTTCCAGCACGCTGCGGTGCCATTTTCTAATATAAGGATGGTTTTAAGAAAGCCCAGATCATGGGTAGTGGCTACGTGTGGGCGCACTATGAGGAGGAACTTCGGGCCCGTATGGGCTTGGGACCCGGAGGCACAGTGGGGGTAGTTCGACACGGACTGGTGGCACCACACGATGCACCACTGGGGGCAAGACCATATTTACGGCTAGTGGCTTTCCATTAGTATACCGGCCCTGTCAGGGGAAGTCCACCTGGGGTGTGGTGGGGAGCACAACAGCTACACAATCTGGGACCGGGCATGCTGGGAGTTTAACAAGGGCCTGGGCACAAGGGAATACTGTAAGTCTGTCCTAAGCGCTCTTAGTGTGGGAAGAAACTGAGGTTCCGTGACAATTGTAAGTGATGTTTTCGACTCGCACGAATATGGTCGAGTCTGGTATCTATGAACCGCAAATAACGAGTTTAGTAAGTGTGCGCAGTTTCGCTGTGCTAACTTAAACCGTTCGTTTGTTATGTGGGTTTTTCATCTGTACCCACGGGTTCCATCTTAGATACGGCATCCATTTTGTCTCTTGCCCTCAAGTAGCCAGCGAACGGACGCTGTCCGCTTCGCGACCCTGGGACTCCCAAGATATTTGCGGAAGACACATGTTCTTTGTAGGTGTCTTTATGACGAGGGGGATGATACTGTAAGGCAGATGGCCCCGCTCGAGGCTCATCTTGCCGTGCCGGTTTATTGTCTCAGCCGTGCATCTCATTAGGCACGTCCCTTTTGATGCCTGTATCTCGTGTTTCCCGATACCTCCCCTTTTACACCCTTTCCGATTTCCCCACTGTCTCCGTCTTCCTCTGCACCTGTCTTTGTTCCTATTTCGATCTGTTTTACTGCCGATTGGAATGCACTAATGTTGGGAAGATGGGTTTTTACAGTTGGGAACCGCCAAATGTTTCCGCACTTATGTTCCGGACCTTATGTGTATCAAAATGACCAAAGCGACCCCTCTGGGGGATAATTATGGGAACCGGGTTGTAAACCTTTGTGTATCATGTCCTATGGGTAAAATCTGTATAAAAGGAGCGATCCACAGAACCAATTTGAAGCAGTCTCCCCAAGTTGCACGTGTTGTACTTGTCGTGACTTCTGTGTTCCCTGCAGTAAATAAACCTTGAATCTTTGACGCCGAAGGAAGTGTCCCGTGTCTCTGTCATTCGTACGCCGGAGCAGGTTACCCACGAAGGTTTCAGGTGTTGTGCCCTGGCACCGCTGGGTCTTAAAGAACCCAGTCCTTCAGTTGGCGCCCAACGTGGGGCTGCATCAGTGGTACCGGTCCAAGCCCGACGATCGTGAGGAACTTCGTGTGAAATCTCCGAGGGAAGGTGCACTCCGCTTCATCGATCCTGTTGTCGAAACAAGTGGCCCGAAGACTTTTCCCGCGAAGATTCCCGCCTCCTGACGGCTGCGACGGACTGCTGCCCTGACTGTAGACCTGTTTTGGCGCCTGGCGTAGACCTTGGTATAGCGAGACGATTGACAGGCCTTCCTGGAGACGCCATCGATCTTTGAGTTAAGTATTTGTGGGTCGCTCCCAGAGTTCTTGGTTGTTGACACTTTAGCGAGTGTTTTTGTTGTTGACGCTGTGTGAGTGTTTTTGTCGGTGACACTTTGCTAGCGTACTTTGTTGTGTTATTTGACGACTGCAGCCGCCAAAAACCGAGGGTATTAGCTCTTTGCTGGGACTTGGTAAAATCCCGTAACCCTTGAAGTTTGTGAAACTCGGCTAGTGTGCAAGATGCCTGGTCGTAGTACTTTGTTCAGTTGTTTCAGACCTTGTGGTGTGGATTCCCGACTGGAGGACTCGTGTCCGATACCTCCGGTTGGAACTCCGACTTATGAACTGTACAGTAAACATGGGCTAGGCCCGATTACTTTTAATGAATACTGGATCAAATACACGAAGAAGGATGGCGACCTTCGCTGGCCACCACATGGTAGCTTCGAGGCCCCGATCTTAGATAACCTAGAGGCTAAATTGTTCGAGAAAAAGTCAAGGCCGGCCATGTTTGATGCCTTTCGGTTGTGGCGTAAAGAAGCCCGACAGAAAGAAATCAGACAGACTAAACGAAATCAGAGAGATAATGTTGCTACCATTGTAACGAAAGCAGAGCAGTTTCAGCATGATAAGGAGGTTAAGGAAAAGGAAGTGTTTGACAGATTACAGCGTATGACTATAGATAAGTGCTATCCTGCTTTGCCTACGGAGTCGGACAAGAAGGATGAGTCAGTTGAGGATCCTCTAATGTCCTATCTAATGAAATCGCCACCTCCGTACGTACAGGGTACCACAGCCCCTGTGATTCCCCCTGTACCTGTTCCTGCACCTATTCTTCCTTTGCCTGTTCCTCAACCTGCACCCGTTCTTCCGACTGTTCCTGCTCCTTTGGCTGTTGCTATTCCTACTGCTCCTCCGCTTCCACATACTCCTGCTCACGCTACTGCTTCTTTGTTAACCCCTGCTGTTGTTTCTGTCTCTACTCCTTCACTTGTTAGTCCTGTGTCCTATACTTCTCCCTCTACTCGTAGTCGTAATTCTCCTCTTGCGGCTAGCTTCTTTCATTCGCTCGGACCTGTTCTTGGGTCCGCTGGTTCCGATGGTCCTCAGAGACGTAGTCAGCTTCCTGGTAATAGGGAACGTGCTTCGCTATATAATATGGCGATGGGTTGGATGACGCACCCCCTTAGAAATCCACCACGTATTGTACTCGACACATTTTGTCAGTTCAATATACCAACCCAGAGATTTGTGTTCGAGGAAATGTGTAAGGTCCTTCGCGATCAGATATCGGCCGACGCACCTGACGAGGTGCTGACCGCTTTGTCTGATCTACAGCTTCAGTTCTCGGCTGGACTGATAGTGGATACCAATGTTCGACGTGCTGTTGAACGGTTGCTATCTTTTCGTCCCACTCCTATACCTCAAGCCTTGTTTGTTGAGGATGTCGAAAGACAGCCGGATGAGTCTGGTCAGTTTCCTATGCGTGAAGTTCCACCCGTGTGGATGCCAGGTGATGCTGCTCACGTTCCACCTATCCTGCCGTATTTTCAGAGAGTATGGATACATCTTCCGTGGAAACGATCAGAAGTGTTACAGGTAAAGCAATCTTTGCCTGACCCTCGCAAAAATCCTGCAGGGTATTACAAAGAATTATCGCAGCTCGTAGACGCTACGATAATGAATCTTGCCGATATTGACATGCTGTTTGGCAATGTTGTACCGCAACCGGTATGGGCTAAGATTCGTCAGGAAAATCACGAAAACGAATTAGGTGGTGATTGGGCGGCCATTATAGCGGCGGATGGGTTGCAAGTTGGTGGTGCTAAGCCTGAACAGCTGATTACTGCTCTCCCTCAAAGAATAATAACGTTAATGAAAACTCTTATGCCAGCTATGAGGGTAAATTGGGACAAATTGTCAGCTTGTAAGCAGAAGAAGGACGAGAGTGTCTCCGACTTCTTTACGAGGTTCGAGGAGGCATTCATTGATCATAGTGGTCAGGATATGAGCACTGAGGGTGGTCAAAGGTTGTTCGTGGATAAATTTGTTTCGAACTTATTGCCCGATTTGAGCAATAAATTGAAAAATTCAGAAAGTGCATGGGCCGTTTCTACTTCAGCCCAAATATTGGCTACGGCACAATATTACGAGAACAGAGAGAAAGAAGAAAACGACCGCGCTGATAAAAAGACGAAAGAGCTTAAAACTAAAGTGTTGCTTCAGCAAGCGTATCCTCCACGTTCGAATCAGAATACTTCGCAACAAAATAGATCGCAGCCGCAATTGAATAGATCACAACCCCGTAATGACTCCTCTTCCCAAAGATCCTCGTTAGGGTACAATCAATGTGCTTATTGTCGACAAGAGGGACACATTAAATTCAATTGTCCTGTTCTACACGAACGTAATAGTGGTAACTCATCTAGAGGAGGTCGTGGTGGTTCACAGCAGGCACCACGTGGTAGAGGTCGTGGTGCTCAGAACGATCGTTCAGATAACTCATCAAATTCCGATAATTGTTTTGATCAACGTGGATCGTCGCAAGGACGATCTGCGCAGTACAATGTAGACGATTATTACGTCGATCAGGGAACTGACGACAGTAATTACTAGGACAGCCATAGACAAGGAAAGGGAGTGGTATCAGTTCCGGTTGATCAGAGAGGGCCTTACGTCGCAGTTGCTACATCGGGCATCGTTGAGCCTTTTCTGTTGGACACTGGTGAAGCGAAAAGTTCCATTAAGCATTCGAAACTCCCTGGCGCACCTTTGTCTGGCTTAACAAATGTTTCCGTTGGATTCTCTGGCGCCCCCGTTAGCAATCCAGTTTCGCGCCCTTTGCCCCTTACAATTGGGCCTCGTGAGCTAGAAGCTCCGTTGATTTTAACCACGGGTTGTGGTGAAAATCTTTTGGGCCTGGATTTGCTTAAACGTTTGTATGCAACTTTGTATTGTTCTCCTGCGGGTGTAAAGCTTACGTTGGGAGAGAGGGTTGTCTCTCCCATGTACTTGTCTCTCGATAAGCTTCCACCGGAATTGAGTTCTCTACCTGCGTCTTTGTGGGCAGCAGGTCCCAATGATGTGGGCCTGCTTGACATCTCACCTTATGTTGTTCAGTTGAAATCCAATGTGCGATTGCCACGTATTCCCCAATATCGTATCTCTCTTGATGGTGAACGAGCATTGTTAGCGATCATCTATGATTTGATCGAGAAAGACGTTATTGAGGAAACACGGGGAAACGTGTGCAACAGTCCTGTACTGCCCATTCTAAAACGTACTGATCCTTCGAAACCACCTGTTTATCGTTTTGTTATCGATTTACGGGAGGTGAATAAAATTGTGATTCCTCAGTTCCCCGTTGTGCCTGACATCACGGCGCTACTGACTCTGATTCCAGCTTCTGCATCGTGGTTTTCGGTGATTGATTTGAAGAATGCGTTCTTCAGCATCCCGATTGCAGAAGAGAGCAGAGACCTTTTCGGTTTCTCTCTTGGTGGACGCAGCTTCCGGTTTAAACGCGCTCCTCAGGGCTACTGTGAAAGTCCATCGATTTACAGTCAAGCCTTGAAGGGTCAACTGGATGCGTTTAGGTTGCCGGCTGGTGCGGCTTTAATCCAATACGTCGATGACCTATTGGTAGCTGCAGATACTCAGGACATTTGCAAAATTGCTACGGTGTCGTTGCTGCAACATCTCTGCGAGCTAAATCACAAGGTGTCACCCTCTAAACTCCAATATTGTTGTCAAGAAGTAACCTATCTAGGTCACTTATTGTCAAAGGAGGGAAGGCGGTTGACCCCAGAGAGAATTGCAGCGATTGCGCGAATGGCTGTGCCAACAACCCAAAGAGATGTGCGCGCCTTTTTAGGTATCACGTCGTACTGCAGGCAATGGATTCCAAATTTTTCATTGCTAGCGAAACCATTAGTGGCTCTTACGTGCAAGGATGTTTCGACTCCTTTACCATGGACGGAAGAATGTCAGAAAAGTTTTTCTGAATTGCGTGATTCATTGTGTTCGGCTCCTGTGTTAGGTACTCCTGACTATAGTAAGCCGTTTACATTATATGTTCACGAGAGGGAAGGTTGTGCTTTGAGTGTTCTAACGCAACCTTTTGGCGGTAAGCAACGTCCATGTGCATATTTTTCCTCGACCTTGGACCCGGTAGCTAGAGCATTGCCGAGTTGTTTGAGAGCAACAGCGGCAGCCACGGTCTCCATCCGACAATCAGCAGGATTGGTCATGGATAATATGCTTACGGTGATGGTTCCGCATGCAGTCGATACCCTTTTGAATCGTACGAAAACTCAGCACTTGACGAGTGCGAGGTTGTCTGGTTACGAGTTGACGCTGTTGGCAAGCCACATTCAAATAAAACGTTGTAATGTTCTGAACCCGGCAACTTTGTTACCAATTAGCTCTGAGTCAGATGAAATAACAGAACACGACTGTTATTTGAGGACAGAGGAGGAAACAAAAGGTCGAGTGGACCTTAAAAACACCCCATTGGAAGACCCAGATGGTACACTGTATGTGGATGGTTCATGTTTTAAGTTGCCGAATGGTGATGTGACTACTGCTTATGCTGTTGTAACATTGAATACTGTTGTTGAGACTGCGAGATTAAATTAGAATTCTGCCCAAGCTGCAGAGCTGATCGCTCTCACTAGAGCGTGTGTGTTAGCGAAAGGGAAACGTGTGAATGTGTTTACCGACAGCCAATATGCATTTGGCGTCGCCCATAGTTTTGGACGTTTGTGGAGAGAGAGAGGTTTTCTAACGTCGCATGGTACGAAGATTCAGCATGGTCAGCTTGTGAATGATCTTTTGGATGCACTTACGTTGCCTAAGCAAGTTGCGATTGTCAAATGTAGTGCGCATCGTAAGGTGACGGATGATGTTGGCCGAGGTAATGCGTTTGCGGATGAGACTGCTAAGGAGACTGCCCGGAACCTTAGCACTCGAATGTATGTGACGAGTTCGGTTAGGTGGCCTACAGAATCGAGTATGTGTGAGGACACTATCGAGAGTGTAAAGGCAATTCAGAATGAGGCCACCGAGACTGAAAAGACGAAGTGGAAAGAGAGTACGGGAAAGTTGGATGCGAATGGTTGTTGGATTGATTTATCGGATCAGAAAAGATGGATGTTACCGGATGCGTATGTGCTGGCCGTTGTGACAATGGCGCATGGTTTAGCACATATTAGCGCGAAAGGTATTTGTAAGTTGTTGTCCCCTGTGTGGAAGAATGATGGTATTATGAAATGTGCTGAACGCTTGGTTAAGAACTGTATGGTGTGTATGATGTACAATCCTGGCAAGGGAACCCCAACTCCTCCTGGCAGTTTTGCTCCCCCTTCATGTCCCTTTGAGGTGATTCAATTGGACTTCATCCATATGGAGCGATGCAATAACCTGAAATACGTTTTAGTTGTGGTTTGCGCATTCTCCCGATGGATCGAGGCCTATCCTCTCAAAGATAATACTGCTTTGTCTACTGCGAAAATCCTACTGAAGGAATACTTTCCTCGGTACGGAATGCCTAGAATCGTGTGGTCAGATAATGGAAGTGAGTTCGTGGGGAGTGTGATGAAGAGTGTGTGTAAGGGCCTTGGAATTAATCAGAAATTCCACAGCGCCAATCATCCCCAGTCAGCTGGTTTGGTTGAAGGGTATAACGGCACCCTTAAACTAAAGCTAGCGAAGATTCAGGCTACGACTGGTCTCTCGTGGCCTGACGCTTTACCCTTAGCATTACTGTCAACTAGGGCGACTGTACACTCCCGAGTAGGGCTTAGTCCCTACGAAATAGTGTTCGGTCGTCCTGCGAATGTTTGGGGGGTTCCTAGGCCGGGTATTTTTTGTGATCTTGAGTATCCAATGTTGATCGATTATCTTCATGACTTGACTGCTAAACTGAGGTTAATTCACCAACAGGTTCACGAAGCATTGCCGACGCAGACGGAGGGTCCAGGCCACCAGCTCCAGCCCGGAGATTGGGTGGTGACGCGCAACTTCTCGCGCAAGAACAACTTGGATCCGAGGTTTACTGGACCCTACCAGGTCCTCCTTGCCACGAGAACTGCAGTTCGTCTTGAGGGGCGGAAGAATTGGGTGCATGCCACCCATACGAAAAAAGTCCCTATCCCGTTGCCAGCAGACTCGTGGGTGAGGAAAGGCATTGCATCAACTGAAACCGAAGGATTGCCGGCGTTTGTACCTTTCAGCGACGCACAACCTGTCGGAGAATCCTCAGTGCAGCAGAAAGACATTGTTGAACATTTGTCAGCAAAAGACTCAAGACCAAAACATTCAGCTGATCAACAGGACGTTGTCCCTTCAACGGATCCTTTGTTTGACGAACAGACACGTCCTGGGAAAACCCGATACTTTTTGCGATCTAGCACCAAAGACTAATAAAAGATCCTGTTCTGTCCTTTGACAATTGCATTATCCCGTTTTCCACGATCAGTTTGAACACTTGTACCATCGTAATTATTTTGTACATATTCATTGAGCTTCGTTCCTTACACTTTTTGCTTCCACAGCTGAGAGACATTGTTTTTGCATATACACTTGTAAAAAAAGGCCGTAGGGCCGCGCGCGTACTTCCTTCTGGTTAGTAGGTCTTGACGCTAAGTTAAAGACCTTTGGTTCCTGGTAACTCCTAGGGATTGACTGCTGCTACATTGAACGAAGTGCGTCAAGAAACGTTGCGGACGGTCATAGGGAATGGCATTCTCGAAGCTGATGAATTTGGAAGAAGTTCAGGCTCATAGATTCAAGCTGCAGCAACTCAGTCGTACCAAATGTTTCATATTCCAAATATTCGTATTGTTTTTGACTGTTTCTGCATTATTGGCGGGTGGGGTGTATTACACGATGTTTTACTTCTTACCTACTGTTACACCTACTCCTACCCCTGACCCTAAATTTACCTCTACTGCTTCTCCTCATTCTTTCCATATCTTACCTGAACACGAGCAGGCTAGACGTGCAGAATTCCGCAATAATTCCTTTATTCAGCTCCTCCATCAGCATCAGTTAGTGGTTAACACTACTAATTGTTGGGTGTGTGGGTTGATGCCACATACTACGGATAAGGGAATTCCATATCTGGTGTTACCGTATAGTTCCCAAGGGTCTGCTCGAGCATTCCAGACGATGTTTCGAAGCGCACTGGGTTTCCACCCCATTCGAGAACCACGTTCCCCCTACTCTGGTCCTACCTCGTATCAAAAACCTTTGTCTATAGCAATAGAGGATTTAGATAGCGATATCTATGATCCCTCGCTTATTCCCGAAGAAGAGGTACAAGCCTATAGGGTCCTAAGTAGAGGCGAATATAGTGTGTTCACCAGTGAAAAGCAGCTTAAAAGCTCGCCTCCGATATGGGTCGTACCCCACATTGGTAATTTTTGCCTCATAGGTCGTGGCCGAAGATCGAAAGCCCGACTTGGAGAGAGTGCTTGCACTGAAAATTACATTCTGCCGATGGTCTCGTCCCCTGTGTTCCTGGCCGCCGAGGGTACATACTTTATCTGTCATGATCGTGCATATGCATGGTTGCCCTCTGACTTCATGGGCTCATGCTTCATCGCAAACTTGTTGCCTCCGACGTTCACTGTAGATGCAGATTATCACAAGACTAGAGTTGTGAGAGGCGTAATTAGCGAAGAGGATACTGCCGGTCAAGAGGCAGGAGACTTTTTCAAGGGTTTCCTCCCGTTTTGGGGACCTATGGTTAATAGTAGGAACCTGAGACAGTTGACTCGAGTGGTAGAAACGACAGCTAATATTACTGCCAGTGCCCTTGGTAATATCACCACTGAACTTCAGGCGGATAGACTTATGACGTTACAAAACCGAATGGTTTTAGACGTGATTTTAGCAGATCGTGGTGGGGTATGTAAGGTGATCCATTCGAGCTGCTGTATTTTCATTCCTGATAACGCTCCGACTGTCTATCAAGCCATCTCGAAGTTGCATAAGATCTCCGAATCCATACACGTGGATGTAGGGGATTGGACGCTACTTGGATGGTTTTGGGGCCTAATGTCGACTTGGGGTTGGAAGATTCTGATGATCATCGGAGTCGTTGTGGCGTTCCTGTTCACGTGTTGCCTTTGTGTGCAGTGCGGTCCTGCCTTATGTGGCCTCTGTGCTACAACGTGTATGAGACAGCCACCTGTTACCAAGGGGACTCGGTTGGACAGAGCTATGCTACAGCAACATCTCGATGGTCTGATGAATATCGAATATGATTCTGACTAGTGCTTGCCTACATGAGGGCAAAAGGAGCGTCTGAGGTTCCGTGACAATTGTAAGTGATGTTTTCGACTCGCACGAATATGGTCGAGTCTGGTATCTATGAACCGCAAATAACGAGTTTAGTAAGTGTGCGCAGTTTCGCTGTGCTAACTTAAACCGTTCGTTTGTTATGTGGGTTTTTCATCTGTACCCACGGGTTCCATCTTAGATACGACATCCATTTTGTCTCTTGCCCTCAAGTAGCCAGCGAACGGACGCTGTCCGCTTTGCGACCCTGGGACTCCCAAGATATTTGCGGAAGAAACATGTTCTTTGTAGGTGTCTTTATGACGAGGGGGATGATACTGTAAGGCAGATGGCCCCGCTCGAGGCTCATCTTGCCGTGCCGGTTTATTGTCTCAGCCGTGCATCTCATTAGGCACGTCCCTTTTGATGCCTGTATCTCGTGTTTCCCGATACCTCCCCTTTTACACCCTTTCCGATTTCCCCACTGTCTCCGTCTTCCTCTGCACCTGTCTTTGTTCCTATTTCGATCTGTTTTACTGCCGATTGGAATGCACTAATGTTGGGAAGATGGGTTTTTACAGTTGGGAACCGCCAAATGTTTCCGCACTTATGTTCCGGACCTTATGTGTATCAAAATTACCAAAGCGACCCCTCTGGGGGATAATTATGGGAACCGGGTTGTAAACCTTTGTGTATCATGTTGTCCTATGGGTAAAATCTGTATAAAAGGAGCGATCCACAGAACCAATTTGAAGCAGTCTCCCCAAGTTGCACGTGTTGTACTTGTCGTGACTTCTGTGTTCCCTGCAGTAAATAAACCTTGAATCTTTGACGCCGAAGGAAGTGTCCCGTGTCTCTGTCATTCGTACGCCGGAGCAGGTTACCCACGAAGGTTTCAGGTGTTGTGCCCTGGCACCGCTGGGTCTTAAAGAACCCAGTCCTTCAAAACACTCCTTGTTTCAAGGTTGGGGAGGCACGCAACAAGGAAGCAAGTAGTGGCAACAGACAGGTGCTACTGGTCAGGGGCCCTTTTCACAGTTCCAGAGTAGTAGGGGAGGTTAGGGATCTCAAGGATCTGGGCCTATAGGCTCCAGCGCCAGTTAAGCTGAGGGCGCTGGATGAGGGTTTGAGAGAGTATGGAGATTGTAGGGGCAAGACAGGTGGTTCGGATGGGAGCAACCAACAGGGGCTCTCAATACATTTTAAAGGGTGCGCAATTTAAAATAAGCGGCGGCGGAAGTTAAGGCAGTTGTGCGAGACAAACTGGTCGAGGAGTTGGGAGAAGGGAGAATGGCAGGTCCTTTGATGCCTGGCCACTGGAGGATTTGATTATTTCTCCGACCGGAGTGGTGCCCGAAACAGTGGTGGGCCAGTACCGTATGATACAGGACTTGTCATGGCCAAAGGGGTCTTCAGTTCATGAATTTATGGTTGAGGAGGCGGCTGCTTTTCATATTCATCAGTTGAGGTTGCAATGTCACTAGTTGTGACCAAGGGCGCAACTGCAGAGATGGTAAAATGTGATATAAATCCGCACTTTGGTTGCTTTCAGTCCATCCAGATGATGGGAATTTTCTGAGGATCCATTTTGAAGGAGAATGGTATGTAGACAAAGTATTTCCAATGGGTGGCTCAAGGTATTGTGCCCTGTTTTTGGGTGTTTTTGCACCTTTTAGTTGACATTGCAGTGTCACTAGT
Organism: Lissotriton vulgaris; assembly: GCF_964263255.1. Taxonomy (NCBI): domain Eukaryota; kingdom Metazoa; phylum Chordata; class Amphibia; order Caudata; family Salamandridae; genus Lissotriton; species Lissotriton vulgaris. The sequence continues at coordinate 1,784,890,815 of NC_141689.1, forward strand.
TGTGACTGCGGGCGCAACTGCAGCGATGGTAAACGTGATATAAATTCGGCAATTCCGTGGCTTCCAGTCAATCCACATGATGGGAATCTTCTGAGGATCCATTTTCATGGAGAATGATACGTGGTCAAAGCATTGCAGAGGGGTTGCTCAATGTATTGGGCCCTGTTTGAGTTTTTAGCACTTTGTTTTTGCAGCAGTACTTCACGTAGCACATGGGTCATGAGGTGGTGTTGCAATCTTTGGATGATTTCTTTTCGTTGATTCCCCGGGCTCTACGGAGGGCCAGGTAGCCCTGGTCACGTTTCATGAGCGCTTGGAGGATTTGGGGGTGCCACAACTACGTCTTTTTTGTGAATGGAACTGGGCTCTGTGGCAATGCAGGTTCACCTGCCTGAGTATAACAAAAGTGCAATGTTACAATTACTGGAGGAAAGGCTCTCAAAACAGAGAGTGATGGTGAAAGATATACAGGTCTTGCTTGACTGCCTTAATTTTGTCTTATTTGGCGGGTTATCACCTGCTTCGCTGCCGAGTCCGCCTGTCATCTGGGGGTAGAATAGGCGGTCCAGTGGTAACCAACAGGGGCTCTCAGAGTTTTTTTGATAGAGGACTGGCGCATGTGGGCAGTTTTTCTCAATTTTTTTAAGGGAGTTCCGTTGAATAGGGAGTTGGGATTCCAAGGGGAGGTCAAAACTGTTTTCAGAGGCGGCAGGCAGTTTTTAGTTTTGGCATATATTGGTAGATTAAGGCAGAGCAGAGGGCCCAGTCAGAAGAGATGGTTCAGTGGTAACACGCAGGGGCTCTAAGCACTCTTAGGATTTCTTAGCATCACAGGCCTGTAGGAGGGTGGAGGAATAGGGGCAGTCAGAAGGTGCGATCCTGTTCTTTGGGACCTCATTGAGAGGGGTCTTTTCAAGGTCATCATTGCAAGGAAATTGGCGGTCATTTCGTTAATGGGGAAACTTCTGTGGGTTATTATCCTTCTGCGGGTGAAGTAGGGAGGAGAAGGCTGGACGGTTGGGATAGGCGTTGTTACGCAGCTCTTTGTCATGGCAGAGGTTGGCATGCTTGGGGATGTGTTACCGAGTTTTTATGAAGATAGATTTGAGTCCTGTCTGTTTTTAATCTTATGGCATGGCTGTTTTTTGGCGCTATTAGAGCCTCCGAGCTGTTAAGCACTAAGATTAAATGGGACATTTTTGAAAGGAAGTATTTTTCTCAGAGGGGGGTGCATTTATGGCAGGCCAGCTTAAAATCAGACCAGACAGGCTGAGAGATAGGTGTTTGGCTGGTGTTAGCTTTGCCCATGTTGACATCCCCTTGCGTAGGTGCAACGTCGGAAGGCGTTGTGTGGTGGGGAAGAGGGTAGATAGGTGTTTTGCAGGCCGGCGGGAGCCAGATATTAGGCTATCAGTTTCGAATGGTGTGGCGCAGGGCCTTTCGGAGTATTGGGTGGGATGGGGCGTAATAGGAGGCACGCTTTTAGGAACAGTGCAGCAACAGAAGCTTCTAATGGAGCAGGGTTAAGGGGGATGTTATGTGGCTGGGGTTCTGGTCTTCTAATTGTACCCAGCGCTATGTGAGAAGTAATGCGGAAATGGCGCATGCTTTATTCTCCTTGCCATGAGTCTCATTATGTTTTTTGTTTCAGGTTTAGTAGCCGGTCCTCGCCCGACGTAACTGAACATCTGGATAGTTGGGGCACTTGTTCATCATAAGGGCACTGATAAAAGCGTGCTTTTTGTTATCTTGGGCAATGTTGGGTCTCTATGAACTTTGTGTATAATCAAGTGGAAGGGCAAACTGGGAATGTGTTGGAGGGACCTTGTACCTGCTCTGAATAAATGGATCACTGGGGGTCAGTGGCCATTTGGTTGTTAATTCATTTGGAGAGAACGACCTTTGTGGATTTTAAGGGGCATGTTTGTTGCAGGCAATGAGGAGGGACTTGGCATTTTTTGCAGGAGCAGTGCGCTGGTGCCACGTTTTTTGGGACAGAAGGGTGTCGCTCAGAATATGGTGAGGAGCTTTGAATCATAGGGCAATTTACAGGGCGCATAAGAAAGTGAGCTTAGTGATCGCCAGTTTCTGAGGAGTTTAGGTTTTTGGGACAGTGACGCATAGGGACATTCGTTTTGAGGCTGTAGAGTTTATCAGGGGCGATGGGGTTTCACTTATCCAGGATGGGTATGGACCTTTATTTGTTACCGGATGGAGAAGTCTTTTTGAGGTTGGTATGTTCGGGGGTTTGCCTTATAGGCCTAATATTTGCTATCAGTTTGGGGGGCAGAAAGGGGGGGGCGGGACTTTTTTCTACCCCCCCTCCGGCTTTCTGGGTGGCGGGGGTTATTAGAAGTTTGCCAGGGTTGGCTGATTTTTGTTGTTAATTTTTAGAAGTTTGGTCATCGACAGGGATGGTTTAGCCAGGTTTATGGTTGGGGTGTGTACATAGGTTGGTTGATCGGAAGTTCTACAAGGGCAGGCAGGGGAGGTTGTGTAACAGATCGTTTGTATTTATAGGTTTATACGCTGATGCATTGATTTGTACTGTTTGTAATTTTGTAATGTGGTATTGTGCGGGTGGAGGCAGGTCTGAGAGAAATTTTAGGGGAGGGGAGAGGGGGTTAAGTAAGTGTTTATTAGTGAGGTTACGTTTTGTAAGGCATTTGGCCGAGGTTTTATAATTGTTATGTGCACCTGTTTCAATAAAGTGGCCTTTTACACACAAAATCTGGTTTGTGGTCTGCTCCCTCCCCCACCCCTTCCTCCCAACGTAGTTTGATCGGTTGCTCGCTTTTTTATGTTACAGCGCTTATAGTGCACATAGAAGGTGATTGACTTATCTGGAAGGATAGCAGCATTTACGTAGGTAAGGCAGTCATTAAATCAGGCGAAAATCTTGTTTGCGATAAGTGATGAAGTTTCATTAATATGCCCGTTTTTGAAACAAAAAATGTTTGTAATCAGAGTCTCCTACTCATGACGTGTCATTTCCACCTAGAGGTATTTAAATACTGCACCACGGTCCTGTGGCACAGGACGCGCCCAGTCAAAGCCTGGGCCAAGGGCAGGCCTGTCTACGCCGGTCATCACCCATAGGAGGCTGGGCCGGGCCACCTCCCTAACTTTGGTCTAAACGGGGATCACTTCTTATAAGGACCAACCTAACCAATATTAAGGAACATACTGGGACAGGGTATGACCAGAAGGAAGACTAAATCTACAGAGCCGGGAGGTAGGGGTGGGAAGCAAATTCCGTTCTGCTCGCGGAATTTGCCAAATTTCTGCAATTTTGCATTCTGCGTGGAACACGGAATTACTGAAAATTCGGCGATCCACGGCTGGACAGAATGAGTAGTAGAGGTATTGCACAAAACGGTGGCATCTTCTTAGATAAATGGCAATGCTGGGCAGGATTTATTCTGGCATGATGCTTCTGTCACAAAAATTAAACTTCAGCAGGAAGCACTTACAACAGGTGCCCAAGTTAAAGCTCAAATTCAGTAACACATTAATTAGCTCCAAAAAATCGTGAGCTTGATCGAGGCTGGGCAGGTGTGCTTTCTTCCCATATCTACCATCATAAATTAGCTGTGATGCTTGATGGAGGTCTTTGCATCCATGACTTTCTCAAGCGCAATCCCCGTGTAGTACCTGTGACCAGGAGGTTCTTTCTCCTCATCTGCTGCTCTGCTCGGTCTCTGACCTTAAACAAGAGGCATGCAAATGAGCATAGAAGCCCCGCCGCACACAGACTAGTGCTATGCAACGTCTTCCCACCCTTTTTTACACACTATGATGGACAGCTCACTTAAGGGACCCCGGCACCTTTCAGCGCGATGACAAAGTTACAGACACGCATGGTCACTGGAGACAACTCTTCTCTTCTGGCCCTTTACTTAGCTATAGTGTAGGAAAGGCGCTATACATTTACCCAACAAGGTAGCACTTACTGACAGTGATTAGCCAGTAGTACTCCAGTTGAGTAGAGGTATTGCACAAAATGGTGGCATCTTCATGGCTAAATATGCTGGGTAGGATTCATTCTGGCACAATGCTCCTGTCACAAAAATTAAACCTCAACAGGAAGCACTTACAGCAGGTGCCCGAGTTCAAGCAAAAATTCGGTAACGCCTTAATCAGCCCCAAAAAAATCGTGTGCTCGGTCGAGGCTGGGCAGGTGTGCTTTTCCCCCATATCTTCTGTCATACATTAGCTGTGATGCTTGATGGAGGTCTTTGCATCCATGACTTTCTGGAGCACAATCCATGTGTAGTTCCTGTGACCAGGAAATACTTTATCCTCATCTGCTGCTCTGATTGGTCTCTGACCTTAAACAAGAGGCATGTAAACTCGCATAAAAGCCCCTCCCCACACACACTAGCGCTATGCAATGTCTTCCCACCCTTCATACACTTTGATGGACAGCTCACTCAAGGGACCCTGGCGCCTTTTGGCGCGGTGGCAAAGTTACAGACACACATGGCCACTGGAGACAACTCTTGTCTTCTGGCCCTTTACGCAGTGTAGTGTAGGAAAGACGCTATACATTAATTTTGGCACAATGCTCTGAGTCCTGTCACAAAAATAAAACCGCATTCCGCGAGCTCGCAGAATTCTCCGTGCTCGCAGAGATTTTCTGCAGTTTCGTGCAACTTTACGTAGTGCGACTACGCAAATTACGGCCACCCCTATCGGGAGAAGGGATAACTAATACCATGGACTCCTTCCTGACAAGAGCAGCGGATGTCCTCTCAAAAGAGATAGAGCTTATGGAGCAGAGCCTCTCTTTAGAAGAGGTAAGAACCACCATGTACATAATGAACTAGCCACTTTATCGCCTTTGTCAAATGCTAATACAATTATTGCCTTCCATACCCTGACCTCACCAATCCCTGTTAGAACCTACGTCAACGACTCATCCCTAGAGTTAGAACCTTAGAACCACAAAATAAAAAAGTTAGGGAAGGGGTTAAAAATGGGTCCACACTAAAATTGCTAAAATTTCCAATTCTGGGAACCTCAATGGCAACAATATTCATGCCCCAAATTCTACCCAATATTTCGGGCCTTTGCTAACTTCTCCGAATGACGACCTGTTTAAAAAATGTAAATTAATCGTTTCAACCCATCTTCATCCAATTACAAATAGACTAACCAAAATAAAAGAGATCCTAATGCAGTTCGTTAAAAGGGTCACTAATACTGGACATGGGGAAGGGAACCAGAAGCACACTTATGCAACCTCGAGCTCTTGCTCCCCGCATGCCACCCTCTGTGGCCCACGTTTCATCAACTCATGCACCTCAACTACCAAGTGGGCTATACCTCGATTTGAACAGTGGAATCTTTAACCAGCAGACTTTCCAACAGTAGGAAGAGACACTATTACCTCCCACCCCTCCTTACCCGCTAACTTACTAACATCTAAGCATACATCCATAAGGAAAGAAGGATATCGAGTGAGCAGAAAGGGTTGGGTGGATATAGATGTTGCCCTTACAGGAGAAAGTGAATTAGGACATGAAGGCATCAATACAGAATATGGGCGCATGCTCTCCCAGCGAATTTCTCCACCCAAAACCCGATAGACGTTGGATATCACCACCCTTGGCTGCATGCCCCTTTGTAACTATTTAAGCAAGTATCCCGACTCTAATTCAACAGGAAACAACACAGCAATTAATGCATAAAGTCCTACTTTGGATCTCTAGATTCTATACTGGTGGGACGAATATTTACCAACACTTAATAAGAGTAAAGTGGGTGGGGCTCTCAAAGAAGATAATAGGAGTGGATAATATTGTTATACATTTCAACAACAAGTATTTGGTGGGTGAACTATTGTGGACACTGCCTAACATTCCATAGTTTGATACCGAAATCTTCGCATTGACATTAGGCTTTTTTTATAAACGTCGTAGCATTATTACACCTGCACACACTATAGCGATTGTTTTAACCTTCCTTTTAATCCCACCCATTTGGCTCCGAACATCAGCGCCATTCCAAATCATTCTCTTGCCTAAATGAACTCAGTGCAACCACTCAATAATAGAATATTAGCACCATTACAAGATCTGGAAACATGTGATTGACTGAACAATGTTTCAAAAAGCCTGCTTTGCTTGATGTAGAGACTACCATAATCGAGGCAAACGTAGAGGACGATCTAAACTTTTTCAAAATTATGTCCTGGAATATAGCGGGCTACAACCAGAAAAGAGTCAACCCTGATTGGCGAGCACTGGTAATACAGCATGATATCATATGCTTTCAAGAAACATGGGAAACTGTTGCCAACCACATAGATGGCTACTCTTCTTACCAGACTCACATATTGCCCTCCCCTGCTGGTCGACATAGTGGGGGATTATTAATCCTTGTATCTAATGTAGTGGGGCTTAAGTTAAAGAAGTGTGTAGCCACTCCGGATGTATGACATTACTATGCCAGGTCTATAAAGAGAATAAAGGGCGGGACTGGATTATCATTAAATTATATAATAACTTTGGTATTAATATGCTGACGGTATTAGCCCCACACAGGAAAAGAAAATTAGATTGCTCACTAATTCACATCTGAGAAACTTTGATATGGTCTGGATGGGTGACTTTAACTCCCATAACTGCAGGTGGATTGTCATCTCAGTCTGTGATATGATAGATAATAGTGGGGAGGGCCTCTTCATAAACATAATGACTATGAAGATTGCCTGAATAGACTTCTAACTACCCTTAATCTTGAAATCATTAATCCCCATAATGATATCTCATGTCAATTAGATTCTACGTTTTCCTCTGGGTCTTATTACTTGGTCTTAGATTATATATGATCTCTGAAAATATCAGAGCATATTTTTGCATACAAAAACAACCTTCAACTCCTTTAAAGACCACACGGCGATCACTACACATATGCAATGCACCCACAGATCAAAACCTAGACAGAATCCTTTACTCAGACCTCTCATTGGGAAGAAATACAGAGTCACTTTAAAATGGGTAAAAGTTAATACCAAAAATTTAATTGGAGGTGTGTTTAAAATCGGTCTGGAAATTGATGAGTGTCTAGACTTAAATCCAACTGATACAGCGATACCTTTACCTTTTAACCGCATTTAAGCAGAAATTAACTAGAACTTACTTTGCCTAAAAATACACAATACACAAAGGCAAGCACAGTCGCTTGATGGCACTTGTTCCAAAGCCCTAAGATGACTCCACGCGGCTTTGCATTCAAACCCACGAGACACCATTCCGTTGAGGTTTATCTGTCGTACTTATAAATCGGCAAAAGTATATGATTGCGGACACTGAAAGAGGAGGTATGGGAGAAAGAATTACAAAGCACAGCAATAATGCACAATAGTAAAGGGTTCTGAAGCATAATAAATGACCCCTTTCTAAAAGAAGACACAATATATCACCTTAGATATGCATGTCAATGAAGATGCCTGGGTGGCCCACTTAGAAACAGTATTTGGGAATTCTGGAGAGGCATCAACTTTGTCTATAGATTTACCGTCCTCCCTAAAAGGTCTTTCACCATTTAGCCTTGAAGAAGTGAACCATGCTTTAAAACAGTGCACTAGGTTAAAAGCACTGGGATCCACTGGTGTCCCGATAGAGTCCTTCCTAAATAATCAGGAACTCTGGACCCCACTCCTTGCAAATGTTTTTAACGTCATAGCAAAGACGGGTGAATTACCCTCTTGGAAAAATACAGTTATAATACCTATTTTAGGGGATAGGGCTAACCCGAAAAACTACAGATCAATCTCTTTATTGATTTCAATGGCCAAATTAATGGGCTGACTTTTCCTAAACAGATTGAAGGAATGAGCCACTAAAAGGAAAATTATAATCCCCTCGCAATGCGGGTTCAGACAAGGAAAGGAGACAATTGATCAATGCCTAAATATAAATTTGATTATACCTAAAATATCACAGCCAAGACCGGCCACCTGTATATTGCTTTTATGGACCTGTCTTCCACGTTCGATTGTGTAGTCCATTCTAAGCTGTGGAGCAGCTTCTAAGCTGTGTGCTTGTCAGCAGCTCCCCTTGTCCAGAGCAATGCCATCTCCCGCAGGAGGCGGGGAGCCGGCAGGGACCGCGGGGCCTTGGGTTTCCCCTGCGGTTCACAACGTGAGGGCCGGCCCGAGGGATAGGGTCCCTGGGGCAAGAAATGGCCCGGGATGGTAGGTCATTTGGCCCCCTCCCTGTTTCAATCATTTATTTAAAATATATATATATATGACTGGGGGATGGGGTCCCCAGGGCAAAAAATTGGCCACAGGAGGGGGCTACGTGCCCCCCCTCAAAAACGAATTTTAAAAACATAGGGCAGGACTCACGGGAAGGGGTCCCTGAGGCCAAAATAGGCCCATGGAAGGGAGGCCAAGCGGTCCCTCTCTCGTCAACAAATATATAAAAAAATAAACAAGGCCAGGCCCCGAGGGATGGGATTCCTGGGTGCAAAAGTGACCCAGTAAGCCCCACTCAGTGGGATTGCTGAGAGGTGGTCTAAGGCAATGCCCCTTTTTACACCACTCTGCAAACGCACCTCTTGGCGCACTGCTGGTGGGGCGATGAGGTCCTATTGTGTCCATAGGACCTCTGGACTGAAGAGAACTTTTTGTCCCAAGCAGCAATGCACCAGGTGGTGCGTTTGCAGAGTGGTGTAAAAAGGAGTCATGGTCTCGGACCTCTCTCAGCAATCCAGCTGTGTGGGGCTTACTGGAGGTAACAGGAGAGCTAGTTGGCTCCCAGGGCCACTCAAGAGGCAAGGGGACTTCATACCCCAACCAAGAAGGCACCAGGAGGTACGTTTGCAGAGTGGTGGACAAAGGGGGCATTGTCCCTGTCCACCTCTCAGCAATCCCACTGGGTAGGGCTTACTGGAGGAACAGGCATACTAGTTGGCCCCTAACCACCCCCAGCGGTGAAGGGGACTTTAATCCCCATTGAATAGCGCACCTGGGTGTGCGTTTGCCCACTGGTGATCAAAGGGGGCGTGGCCCGCTAGGAGAACTTACCAATGCTGCTCTGTGGGACTTACTGGAGGTAATAGGAGGGGTAGTTGGCCCCCAAAGTTGTCCTTGATGGTCAACTATCCCTCCTGTTACCTCCAGTAAGTCCCACACAGTGGGATTGCTAAGAGGTCTTCGGAGGCCATGCCCCCCTTTCTCCACCACTCTGAAAACACACTTCCTGGCACACTACATGTTGGGGGATGAAGTCCACTTTTCTCCTGAGGGACTTTGGAGGCCAAGAGAGCAGCGGAATTCCTGAGCGATGATCGGAGGCTCAGCCCCCTTTCTCCACCTCTCTGCAAACGGGACTACTTGTTAAAGTAGCATTTGCAATTTACTAGGTTTTGCATTAACGAGAGTTAGAGCTATTGGTGTTGTAAATGTAAAAGTGTTTTATTACTGTTTCTTAGAATGGAGTGGATGTAGGTTGTGTGTAGTGGAATTATGTGGTATGTTGTACAGTGAAATTATGTGGATAGAAAGTATGTAGTAGGAATTATGTAGAGTTGGATTATCTGCCATGGAGAGTAATTGTGTGGTATGATAGTCTGTGTTGTGAAGTGGTAACTTTAGTTTTAGTCTTCCTCGTTTCCATAGAAGCTAAACTATAAACTCAATGAGACAAAAAAAAGAAGGAACCACTGAGGAGCACTTTTGGACCTAGTCAGAGGTATGAGCAGGGCTACTGGACTTCTGTGAATGTTTGGCTGCACCAACTTTTACACAATTATAAAGTTTCCGCATTTGCCACATAATCCATCATCGGCTGCATAATCTGCAACTTTAAACAAAAAAAGTGTTTCTAGCTAAAACGATTCAAACGGTACCAAAAATGCAGCAACAAGTGTTACAGTGTGGTGGAAGGCCCTTTGCAAACCTAGAATGATCATTTGTTACATATTGCTAAATGTTGTAAATACATTTGTACTAATGGTGTGCAAACCACTCTTGCTTCTTTCTGCACCTTTCTTGCCTCGTTCTGCATTTTTGTTTCTTCTTTCTGCACCTTTCTTTCTTTTTCTGCCCTTCTTTTGCCTCTTTCTACTCATCTCTTCTACTTTCTGCACCTCTCTTGCCTCTTTCTGCACCTCTCTTGCCTCTTTCTGAACCTCACTTGCTTCTTTCCGTACCCCTCTTGCCTCTTTCTGCACCTTTCTTGCCTCTTTCTGTACCTTCTGTACCTCTTTCTGTAATTCTATTGCCTCTTTCTGTACTTCTGTTGCCTCTTTCTGTACCCCTCTTGCCTCTTTCTGCACCTCTGTTGCTTTATTCTGCACTTCTCTTGCTTCTTTCTGCACCTCTGTTGCTTCTTTCTGCATCCTTCCTCCCTCTTTCTGCACCCCTCTTGCTTCTTTCTGCATCCCTGTTCCTTCTTTCTGAGCTTCTCTTGCCTATTCCTGCACCCCTCTTGCCTCTTTCTGCACTTCTGTTGGTTCTTTTGCACTATTCTTGTTTCTTTTAGCACCTCTCCTATAAATTTCTCCACCCCTCTTGCCTCTTCCATCACCCCTCTTTCCACTTTCCGCACCTCTCTTGTCACTGTCTGTACCCTGTTCCTTCTTTTTGCACCTCTTTTGCCTCTTTCTGCACCTCACTTGCCTCTTTCTGTACCTCATTTGCCTCTTTCTGTACTTCTCTTGCTTTTTTCGACACCTCTGTTGCTTCTTTCAGCAATTCTCTTGCCTCTTTCTGCACTTCTCTTGCGTGTTTCTGCACCCCTCTTGCATCTTTCTATACCTCTGTTGCTTCTTTCTGCACCTCACTTGCTTCTTTCTACACCCCTCTTGCCTCTTTCTACACACCTCTTTCCTTTTTCTGCACCCCTCTTGCCTCTTTCTACACCCCTGTTTCCTCATTCTGCACCTTTCATGCCTGTTTCTGCACATCTTTTGCCTCGTTCTGTACCTCTGTTTCTTTTTTCTGCACTACTCATGCCTCTTTCTGCATCCCTCCTGCCTCATTCTGTACCTCCTTTGCCTCTTTGTACAGCTCTCCTGCTTCTTTCTGCACCTATCTTGCCTCTTTTTGCACCTTTGTTGGTTCTTTCTGCCCCTTCTTGCCTCTTTCTGCACCTCTCTTGCAAATGTATGTATCCCTCTTACCTCTTACAGCATCCCTGTTCCCTTTTCCTGCACCTTTCATGCCTGTTTCTGCACCCCTCTTGCTTCTTTCTACACACCTCTTGTCTCTTTTTGCACTTCTGTTGTTTTTTCCTGTACTTCTCTTGCTTCTTTCAACACCCCTCTTGCCTCTTTCTGTATCCATTTTGCCTCTTTCAGCACCACTTTTGCCTTTTTCTGCACCCCACTTGCCTCTTACTGCACTTCTCTTGCTTCTCTCTGTACCCTTCTTCCCTTTTTCTGAACGTCTCTTGCCTCTTTCTTTACTTCTCTTGCCTCTTTCTCCATATCTCTTGGCTCTTTCTGCACTGCTTTTGCCTCTTTATGCACCTCTCTTGTCTCTTTCTTCATCTCTTTTGCTTTTTTGCACTTCTCTCTCCTCTTTCTGCACATCTCTTACCTCTTTCTGCACCTCAGTTGCTTCTTTTCACACTTCTTTTGCCTCTTTCTGCACCTCTCTTGTTTCTTTCTGCACCCCTGTTATCTCTGTCTGCAGTCGTCTTCCCTCTTTATGTACCTCTCTTGCTTATTTCTGCAGTTCTCTTGCATCGTTCTGCAGTTCTCTTACGTTATAGTTAGAGATTAGCAATTAAAAAACCTTTGAAATTCACTGAAAAAAACATAGGTTTCTGGGAAGTTATAGTTAGAAATTAGCATTTAAATTTGAAATTCACTGAAAAAAACAGAGGTTTTAGGGATGTTATAGTTAGAAATTAGCATTTAAAAAACCTTCAAAATTCACTGAAAAAGTCTCAGGTTTCAGGGACGTTATAGTTAGTTGGACACTTCACTCGTATAAAACCAGAGAAATGTGTCCGTTATAGTTAGTTGAGTTAGCTATAGCTCCCCCCACAATGCACTGCTGATGATGTCACATATTACATCACTCATGACATGGTCAGTGACATCACTGATGAAATCTCAAATTACATCACTGATGACAACATCCACGTGATCATCTGATGTACCTCCTCGCACCCTAATATAACCTTTGATTCACCTACTCTAAAATACCGGCTGCCATTCTCGAAACCATAGACACACCAATACCAGTTAGTACATACCCACTCACTGATTCCTAGGTCTACATCCTCGTCCACTCATTCATACATGCAGACACTCATCAATTCAGCCACTATAATATGCACTCATACACCTATACAGACACTCACACACCGCCACTCACCCATTGAGTTACTCACACACCTAGTCAGTCATGCAAAGAACCCCCATTTATTCACCTACGCAGTTATACACACGCCACCTCACTTATTCATACAGATACTAACACATGATTACTCCTATACAATCACTGACACAAGCACACGCTCAACACCCGCTCCGTCCACAGGCACGCCATCGAGATCTGGAACCTGCTCGACACCACAGCCCCAGACGTCGCCTTCTTCACGGAAACCTGGATGAACGCCTCCTCCGCGCCTGACATCGCCATCGCCATCCCAGACGGCTACAAGATCATCCGTAGGGACCGCATCAACCACACCGGAGGAGGCATCGCCATCGTCCACAGGAACACCATCCGCATCACGACCAACACCGATGACACTCTCGCTACCGCCGAGCACCTGCACTTCCAAGTCCACATCAACCCCAAGACCACCCTCAGAGGCACCCTCATCTACAGACCCCCTGGACAACGCACACAATTCAGCGAAGACATCGCCGACTTCATCAGCCCTCACGCCCTCTGCTCCGCTGACTACATCCTCCTATGGGACCTCAACTTCCACTGGAGAACCACAACGACCGCAACACCACCACCCTGCTGGACAACCTCGCCAACCTGGGACTCAAGCAACTGGTGACCACCTCCACCCACTACGCCGGACACACACTCGACCCCGTCTTCTCATCCAGCAAGGACATCGCCTTCAGCCACGCCACCGGACTCCACTGGACGGACCACAGCTGCGTCCACTTCAGCTTCGCAAGGACCACGATCCACCACCACCAGCAACAGGCTGCACGCAGGAACTGGAACAAGATCACAGCCGACCAGCTTGCATCCTCCCTGAGCACGAACCCTCCCACCAGCACAACGAACCCTAGCCAGGCGGCCACCAACCTCACGAAGTGGATCAGCGACTGCGCAGACGAGCTCGCCCCCCTGAGGACCCCGCCCAGCAGACCCGGCAGCAAGAAAGCCCCATGGTTCACCGACGAAATCAAGAGCTCCAAGAAGAACTGCCGAGCCCTCGAGAGAATCTGGCGCAGAGACCCAACACCGGACAACATGACTGCCCTCAAGCTCGCCACCCGGAAACACCACCAACTCATCCGCGCCACCAAGAAAACTGCATTCAAGGAACGACTGGACAACAACGCACACAACAGCAAAGAATTCTTCAACATCGTCAAAGAGCTCTCCAACCCCAACGCCGGAAATAACGACATCACCCCTTCGCAAGACCTCTGCAACTCCCTCGCCTCCTACTTCCACAACAAGATCGCGGACATACACAACAGCTTCAGCACTCAACCGACGAGCACCACGACCGAACCATCGCCCCCCACCACCACCCTCCGCGCCTGGACTCCGATCAGCACCGAAGACACCGTCCGCACAATGAACTCCATCCACTCCGGATCTCCGACCGACCCCTGCCCTCACCACGTCCTCAACAAGGCCGACGCTATCATCGCACCCCACCTGCGGGACATCATCAACACCTCCTTTGACACCGCTACCTTCCCGGAGAGCTGGAAGCACGCCGAACTCAGCGCTCTACTCAAGAAGCCATCGGCTGACCCCACCGACCTCAAGAACTACCTCCCCATCTCGCTGCTCCCGTTTCCTGCAAAAGTCATCGAGAAGACCGTCAACAAGCAGCTGGCCGCCTTCCTCGAGACGAACGGATCCCTCGACCCCTCGCAGTCTGGCTTCCGGGCCAACCACAGCACTGAGACCGCCCTGATCTCAGTCACCGATGACATCCGAGCGCTGCTCGACAACGGAGAAACAGTGGCCCTCATCCTCCTCGACCTCTCCGCGGCCTTCGACACTGTCTGCCATCGTACCCTAGTACAACGCCTCAGCAACGTCGGAGTCCAGGAGAAGGCACTGGAGTGGATCATCTCCTTCCTCGCTGGAAGAACACAGAGAGTCCGCCTCCCCCCGTTCAGATCTGAAGCCACCGAAGTCATCTGCGGTGTCCCTCAAGGCTCCTCACTCAGTCCAACCCTCTTCAACATCTACATGAGCCCCCTCGCAGACATTGCACGCCAGCACAACCTCAACATCATCTCCTACGCCGACGACACCCAGCTGATCCTCTCCCTTACCAACGACCCCGCCACCGCCAGAGCCAACCTTCACAAAGGGATGAAAGAGGTAGCCGAATGGATGAAGAACAGCCGCCTGAAACTGAACTCGGACAAGACGGAAGTCCTCATCCTGGGATCCTCACCCTCCACCTGGGATGACTCCTGGTGGCCCCCCGCCCTAGGCAGCGCACCCAAACCAACAGACCACGCACGCAACCTAGGCTTCATCCTGGACTCCTCCCTCTCCATGACCAGACAAGTCAACGCCGCCTCCTCGTCGTGCTTCAATATCCTGTGCATGCTACGCAAGATCTTCCGGTGGATCCCCACCGAGACCAGGAAGACGGTCACCCAGGCCCTCGTCACCAGCCGTCTGGACTACGGCAACACCCTCTACGCCGGAACCACCGCCAAACTCCAGAAGAGACTCCAGCGGATCCAGAACGCCTCAGCACGACTCATCCTGGACATCCCCCGTCGCAGCCACATCTCCAGACACCTGAGAGATCTGCATTGGCTCCCGGTCAACAAGAGAATCACCTTCCGTCTCCTCACCCACGCACACAAAGCCCTACACAGCCAAGGCCCAGGATACCTCAACAGCCGCCTGTTTTGACGGGTTTTTTGGCTCTATTTCGGAGTGATGAAGACTTTAAGCTTGCTCACACCTAGGATCTGTATTCTTACCTTGTTATGTCCCTTTTAAGCCCTTTTTCCAGACCTAGAAGAGGCTAGCTGCTTTATATGATGATAGATCCCTTATTCTTGACTCTAATCCATCTATTGGCTTTGACATAATTATGAGTCCTTTCATTATCCTGCCTATAGTAGAGGGTGGATCCTGTGGTCCTGACTATATATTACACATTGGTATGGTTTGTGTAGGTACTCTGACAGAGCTAAGGGTTATTTCATCCTTCTCAGGCCTACAAGGCCCAGAACTAGAGAGACTCCATTTTGCTTTCTGTCCCTGCAGAGCTGAGATGCTTGAAGGGGAAAGGTAATATTTTGGTTTTGAGTTGTTGTTCGTCCTAAGCGAACCGGAGAGAACCGGCCAGAGCTGAATCTAATCAAGAAGTGTCCCTGGGCTCAGGTCTCTAGACGAAACAAGCAGCTGATCACTGTGGGAGCGTCTAGAGCAAGGAGCCCGGCGCATGGACCTGGTGGGAGGAGGCTACTGGCTGGAGCTTTCCACTAGAGGAGAGGATTCCATATTAGCGAAGTGCAGGAGAGGAGGAGTGGTCAGTTTGGTTCTTGAAGAGTGGAGAGTAGGATGTTTGCTGGAGCTGCAGAGTACAGTTCAGTTCTATTGGTTTTCTGGAATGGAGAAAGAAGGCAGATGATTGCTGAAGCTGGAGAGAGCAGTCATATAAACAAAGCTGGAACTATCAGCTGGGGCTGCCAGTTTATCAGAATGCATTAAAGCAGATGGAGGAGTTGAGGCTGTCAGCTGAAGCAGTTGAGCCAGAGGCGTGAAGCTGTGGTGGCGGAGGTAGAGACAGAGAGTCCTGATCCTACCAGAGAGAGAGATAAACCTTCCTTCTAATAGGTGAGGTAGTCTAAACTAGTCCGCTTTACACTTACACCATAATCTTGTCTTTATTCCCTAGGCTATTGTATGTCTAATCCTTTTCTTTCAGCGGTGTGTTACAGTTCCTGTTAGTTACAGAGACCCCGCAGATAACATTGTCCCTGTTATATGTCTAATCCCTTTTCTTTCAGCGGTGTGTTACAGTTCCTGTTAGTTACAGAGACCCCGCAGATCTGTGTATATGTTTATTTCCATTTTATTGTTATTGTAATAAAGATACCCCAGTTCTTAGTGAACCGACATGTGCCTTGTATTCTTGTTCAATCAGGGTAACCTGGTCTTCTAGTCAGGCATCGTTTTCATGAACGGATGTAAATCCCAGTCAGGTAAGAGGTGACTGAATAATGAGGGAGAGAGGGACCATTTGATGCTGAGAGCAGAAGGTACATGATTCAATTTGGAAAGCTGTGCTAATTCATGTTATTGTAGTATGTTATGTTATGTTAAATTAATTTATTGAGCGCGCTAACACCATTAGGTTCCTTGGCGCTATACAGAGGGAGCAGGGAGGAGAGACAGAGAATAACATAACAGAGGATAACAACTAATTATACGCTTCAGTGAAAAGGTGCGTTTTAAGGGAAGATCTGAATCTGGAGTAGGGGGAGGATAACCTAAGAGAAAGGGGTAAGGAGTTCCAAAAAGACGGGGCTAAGAATGAAAACCTAAGGCCGCCGTGTTTCTTCCGCTTGAATCTAGGGACAGAAAGTAGAGCCATTTGAGATGACCGAAGGGTGCGGGAGGGAACATACTGATGAAGCAAGGAAGAGATGAAGGAGGGGCTGTGGCCAGTGAGGGATTTGGAAATGATGCAACCAAGCTTAAATTTACAGCGGGCAGAAACCGGAAGCCAGTGGAGACTTTTTAGAAGAGGTTGAACATGTTGATCTCTGGGCTGATGGTATATCAGGCGGGCAGCCTGATTTTGGATCAACTGGAGTCTCCTGAGTTGGTATGCAGGAATGCCTACGTATAATGCATTTGCGTAGTCAAGCCTGGACATGACTAACGCAAGCAGGGCCAAAATAAGGGCATCGGTGGTAAGTAGGCGAGAGATTTTGCGTATTTTCCTGAGCTGGAAATGGCTGGAGGAAACTACCGCGCTGATCTGGGGTGTCATGGATAGATCGTTACTTATGACAACTCCCAGACTTTTTGCTGAGTTGACGGGACAGGGGGGGCTGCCAAGACTGGCAGGCCAAAAGGAGTGCCAGGGATTGGAGGGTCCCCCGACAAGCACCAGCTCGGTCTTGTCGGGGTTAAGTTTCAGATGGTTTATGCCCATCCAATCACTGATGAAACAAAGGGTGTTTTGGAAAGTGGAGATGGATTCATCCCCGGAGTCAATGGTGAAGACCAGTTGAATGTCGTCCGCGTAGTTGAACGCGGAGACATTGAATCGACGGTGGGAGCGGATTAACGGGACCAGGTATAAATTAAAAAGGAGAGGGGATAAGGAAGAGCCTTGTGGGACACCACAGGTCAACTCGACTTGAGAAGCAGAAAACTGGGACAGCCTGACAGCTTTATGGCGATGGGTCAGGAAAGAGCGCACCCAGTCCAGGGCAGTACCCTGGATGCCAGCCTCTCTGACACGGTCGACCAAGATATCATGGTCGACCGTGTCAAAGGCGGCCGACAGGTCTAGAAGGACCAGGGCCTGACAGGTGTTAGAGTCGGTGCCCCTGCGTAGTTCGTCCATCACAGAGAGGATGACTGCTTCTGTGGAATGCGCAGGTCTAAACCCAGCCTGCTGGGGGTCCAAAACACAAGAGTCTTCTACAAAAGAGGTAAGGGTTTGAGTAACATGGGACTCCAGGACTTTGCTAAGGAAGGGAAGGAGGGAGATAGGGCGATAGTTGCTCATGATGGACGGATCAGCCGTAGGTTTTTTCAGAATGGCGACCACCTCTGCCCGTTTGAAGGATCCCGGGATCACCCCCGTGGTCAAAGAGTTGTTTAAAAGGGCTAGAGGGGGATCCGGGCAGGAAGTGAAAGCTTCTCGCAGGGCTGAGGGGGGGCAACAGTTGCTGGGAGAGCCAGAGGAGACTTTGAGCAAGAGGGGGAGAAAATTATCTTTAGAAATGAGGGGGAACTGGGTTAGGGTATGGGTGTTGTGGTGATAGGGGGTACGGGGGGGGGAAGGGGCAGATGAGGCGTGAGCAGAGATGCTGGTTTTGATTTTAACAATTTTGTCCACAAAGAATTGATTCAAGGAATCACACAGAGGCTGGGAGGGGAGGGGAGCAATGGTGACTCTCGCCGGGTTAGATAATTCCTCAACAATAGAGAAAATATCTTTGGACTTATTAGTCCCGATTAGTCAATGAGAGATTCCTTCCAAAGGTATTCATAGGAGAGTGATCGTCGTTGGTAAGCGGCGTTAATGAGAACACCAGGTGGGAGACTGGTGTGTAGATCCGCCGGATTGCGGATTGGGTTGTAAGTAAGTGAGCACTGGGAGGAAAACCAGTGTTTAGGGCCGCCGGATTGTGGACCGGATGAAAAGAGAGCACTGGGGCTGCAGCTCAGTGTGTATGGCACGGCGGATTGCGTGTCGAGTGAGCACTGAGGGTGATCAGTGTGTAATGGTAAATAATCAGAACTGCCCCAGGGTAGATTAGTCTGGACCCATGTGGTCGCGAGACTATGAGGTATGAGTGTGGTGTAGGGCATGGACGTCCATAGTAATCAGTGAGTATTCCTAGTAATCCCTATAGATTTAGTGGTGTTTCTGATGATATGAGCTTGTATATTGCGAGTTCCCCATCCTCAGGTAGGTACCCAGGTGCCTGGCTAGATGGGTCCTGAGGAGGGAGGTGGTTACGTTTTGGCCAGGTTGGTGTTGCTCAGTGAGCTGGTTCTATCTGGTCTGAGAATCTGGTCATAACACCGCCTCAACTTCTATGCCCCCAAACGCCAGCTTCGTTCGACCAGCCACGCGCTCGCCGCCGTCCCCCGCATCCGCAGAGCCACCACAGGGGGACGGTCCTTCTGCTACCTTGCCGCCAAGACATGGAACTCCCTCCCCACCCACCTCCGCCTGACCCAGGACCACCTCGCCTTCAGGAAGCAACTCAAGACCTGGTTGTTCGAGCAGTAGCAGATCCCCCCCCCCCAGCGCCTTGAGACCCTCTGGGTAAGTAGTGCGCTATATAAATACGATGATTGATTGATTGATTGATTCGTTCAGCCACTCTCACAATCACTCACTCTTACAGATAGTCATTTATATACTGCAACACTCACTTATACTGTCTTTCATATATGTAGTTGCTCACACAGGTACTGCTGAGACATCCATTCACTCACCAACACACCCATACACACATGCACCCCCCATACAGCCCTACACAGATGTACTCTTGAACCCATACACCCAGTGAATCACCCACTCGCACATCAATGCACTAAGTCACACCCCCCACCTACCCACACAAACACTCAGGCACCCATACACATACTCAGAAAACCAATTAATTACCCATATATACACTCATGTAGCTACTCACCAACCCATGCAGCCGCTTACACCAACTAACAGACTGAAAACAGACATTCACATAGATGAGTCACTAATCCATGCATTCAGTAAGACACGTTTAATCACTCACTTATACAGTCAGTCATGCACTTACTAAATCAGCCATTCAAACACTCATACACCCACTCAATCTCCAATACACCTCGGTGTATAGATATAAAACATATTTAAACTTTAGGAAACACACAGTCACTCAATAATGTCATCAATGATGTCATTTGAGATGTCATCAGTGATGCCATCAGTGATGTGATGTCATGAGTGATGTAATATGTGACCTCATCAACAGTGCATTGTGGGTGTGTGAGTTAAAGTTAGTTCAGCTAACTATGACAGCCGAGTTTCCCTGGTTTCATACAAGTGACATGTCCAACTAACTATAAAATCCTAAAACCTGAGGTATTTTCAGTGAATTTATGAGTTTTTTATGCAAATTTTTAACTAAAAATTCCCTGAAACCTATGGTTTTTTCAGTGATTTCAAAGGTTTTTTAAATGCTAATTTCTAACTATAACATCCCTGAAACCTATTTTTTTTAGTACTTATAGTTAGGACCTAGTTACCATAGGAAAAGCATTTTTTGATTTGCTAATATCTTTAGTGCCGTTTGACGAATCTTCGGTAAATTTTCCACTAAGGTTGTGTTTTGAAAATTTCGGGGTGATTTGTCAAGCGGGGGCTGAGAAAAAAGGGGGGTACCAAAGCGCATTTTCTCCATGTTAATTTCCATAGGAAATTTATTACAGACTACAGCCCGAATTGCTGAACGGAATAACACCAAATTTGGCCAAAAGGTAGGTCTTGGTTTAGACTGCACCCTTTTTGTTAAATGGTATAAATCCATTTAGTAGTTCCTGATTTTTTTAAAAAATAACGATATCTGAGCACCGAGAGCGGTTTGCGAATCCTCCCAGGCATGAGCTTCACTCTGATTGGCTGCCAACACTCTAATTCAGGAAGTGTTGCCACCCATCTTGTGACTCAGTAGAACCGAGTCACAAGAAAACAGTGAAAAAGAGGTTAAAAACAAGAAAAGGGGGCAGGGTACAAACACCCTGACCCCCTAGGCCTGCTCAGGGGGGTCCCACAAGGACCCTCAGGGCCAAGAAATGCATTTTATTTTAAATCAGCCAAACTTTGGCTGGGGTCGTGAATCCGGCTGAGAAAATAAAAAAAAGAAGCTTGGACTCCCCTGCTTCATTTAATGTTATGTTATGTTATGTTAAATGAACTTATTGAGCGCAACTAACACCATTAGGTTCCTTGGCGCTATAATGGAGAGAGCAGATGAGGAAACAAGAAATAACAGCTATTTATAGGATTCAGTGAAAAGAAAAGTTTTGAGGGAGGATCTGAACTTGGAATAAGGAGAGGACAACCTAAGAGGGAGGGGGAGGGAGTTCCAGAAGGTTGGGGCCAAAAAAGAAAACTTGAGGCCACCGTGTTTCTTCCTCTTGTATCTAGGGACTGATAACAAGGCTAACTGGGATGACCGGAGAGTAGGGGGAGGAACATACGGGTGGAGGAGGGAGGAAATGAAGAGGGGACCATGACCTGTGAGGGATTTGGAGATGATGCAGCCAAGCTTAAATTTGCAGCGGGCAGCTACCGGAAGCCAATGGAGACTTTTTAAGAGAGGGCGGACATGTTGATCTCTAGGTTGAAAATGGATCAGGCGGGCTGCCTGATTTTGGATCAACTGAAGCCTCCTGAGTTGGTAAGCAGGAATGCCTACATATAGTGCATTGGCATAGTCAAGCCTAGACATGACTAGCGCAAGCAGGGCCAAGGTTAGGGCCTCAGATGTAAGTAGGCGGTAGATTTTGCGTATTTTACTGAGTTGGAAATGGCTTGAGGAAACTACCGCGCTTATCTGGGGCGTCATGGAAAGGTCACTACTGATGACGACTCCCAGGCTTTTAGCACAGTTGACAGGGCAAGGAGGGTTGCCAAGGCTAGCAGGCCAAAAGGAAGAATCCCAAGGATTGGAAGGTCCCCCGACAAGAACCAGCTCGGTCTTGTCGGGGTTGAGCTTCAGGTGATTTGAGCTCATCCAATTGCTGATAGAACAGAGGGTGTTTTGAAAAGTGGAAATTTAAATGAGCCCCTTGGTGGGCCAGGTCTCGGGGGAATGCCAAAATGATATTGCTAGGGCTCCTGCAGCACCGGGGACCACCACCTCCCCGGGGCTATGTAAATTATATGCAGGAGGGCATGCAGGAGGCATGCAGCCCTCCCGCAGCCTGGGGACCGCCACCTCCCCGGGGCTTGCTTTTTATTCTGTGGGGGCCTCCCATGCCCCCCAAGCCCAGGGGACTGCCACCCTCAGGGCCTCCCATGCCCCCCAAGCCCAGGGGACTGCCACCCCCAGGGACAACTTGGAATACTACTGAGGCGGAAGCCGGTAGTCGCTCGTTTTTAAAAATGGAATCTGTTGTAATATTGTGTGCTTTTAAAATTTGTTGCACTGTGCAAACACCTTTGGCCCTACCTGTGCTACAGCTCAGCGGCAGACAGCTTGTCGCTTCGCTCGTAGAGCACATCGCGTCCTGCCGTCATTCCAGGTCGCCGCCAGACACGCCCACCGCGCCTGGCCACGCCCCCCCGCCCAATTGATATAAATTACGCGCCAAAGCGCCAGCGCCCATTGACAACTTGGAATACAACTGAGGCGGAAGCCGGTAGTCGCTCGTTTTTAAAAATTGAATCTGTTGTAATATTGTGTGCTTTTAAAATTTGTTGCACTGTGCAAACACCTTTGGCCCTACCTGTGCTACAGCTCAGCGGCAGACAGCTTGTCGCTTCGCTCGTAGAGCACATCGCGTCCTGCCGTCATTCCAGGTCGCCGCCAGACACGCCCACCGCGCCTGGCCACGCCCCCCCGCCCAATTGATATAAATTACGCGCCAAAGCGCCAGCGCCCATTGACAACTTGGAATACTACTGAGGCGGAAGCCGGTAGTCGCTCGTTTTTAAAAATTTAATCTGTTGTAATATTGTGTGCTTTTAAAATTTGTTGCACTGTGCAAACACCTTTGGCCCTACCTGTGCTACAGCTCAGCGGCAGACAGCTTGTCGCTTCGCTCGTAGAGCACATCGCGTCCTGCCGTCATTCCAGGTCGCCGCCAGACACGCCCACCGCGCCTGGCCACACCCCCCTCCTACGCAACGACGCCGCCCATAAATTATGAGCCTCTGTCGGAAGCGCAGCGGACGAGCGCAGCGGGCGCGACGAATGCGCGCCGAAGGCGCGCATAAGGCAAGCTCGTCTGCGCTTGTCCGCGCCTCGGCAGCGACCGCAGCGCTCTCCGATGCTCCTGCCCTTTCACCTACCACCAGCATTCCGTATCTGACACGTGAGTCTCTACTCTCCCTTAGAGACTGTGCTCATGAAGGCCAACTCTCCTTCGCGGACACCGCCTACCCCCTACATGACTTCGCCTGTAAAGGTCTACTGATGGCCGGCCTGCTGAATGTCAGGTCATTGCCTAAACACGCAAATGAAATTTCCCAGCTTATTGAGAATCATCACCTCGACGTATTGTTCATGACCGAGACCTGGACCCACTCCGACTGTAATATAGATCTGGACTGGGCATGCCCACAAGACTTTAAAATCTTGCATCTCCCCAGACCTAAGGGTCGGGGTGGTGGAGTTGGCATAATTTACAGAGCCTCCTGGTCCATAAAAACACTCGACATGGACCCAGTGGCTGGTACGGAAATACTTGGTCTTTCAATCAACTGTCTCTCCGGAATAACCTTCACGGCTGTAATATGTTACCGCCTGCCGGGAGCTTTTAATTCTACACAGCAGCAGTCGCTCCTTACGACTATCACTAATATGGCCACTTCCCACAACAAGTTGATTGTTCTGGGTGATTTTAATCTTTGGCCAAATGGCAGTCTGGACTCTGCTCTAAACAATCTCTTACTTTCCTGCGAAGGCATGGGACTTTCTCAAATAGTCAGTAAACCCACACACTCGGCTGGAAATCAGCTCGATTTAATTTTTTCCTCCACCCAGTTAGTTTTCCTGAGCGACATCCTGCCTATGTGCTGGACTGATCATGCGCTTATCAAATTTCACATAGCCAGCGGCAGAGCCAACAAACCGCCACTCAGCTGGCCGGCCCCGTTTTTGAGGTGGAAGATAGCTTCTCCACCGCCCGGTCGGTGGAGGACAACTACTTGTCCCTCTGCACCAAGATCACCAATACCTCAGAGCGTCTCGTCCCTCTGAAAAAATGCAAACCAAGGAGTAGAGCAGCCGCCCCCTGGTTTAACGACTCATTGAGAGCCCTGAAGCTGGCCTGTAGACAATCTGAGAGAAAGTGGAGACAAGGCTATCTTGACTCCAACAAAATTCTCTGGAAAAATAACCTTCGGGCGTATAAAACTGCCATTGTCCAAGAAAAGGCTAACTACTACTGTTCTACTATTTCCAACGCCACCAACAGTTCAAAAAGTATTTTCCAGATACTTAGAAATCTAACTCACCCAGAATGCGCCACGTCGACGCAGCCTCCCACCCAAGCCCTCTGCGATAATCTGGCAACTTTTTTCATTAATAAAATCAATATCATTATTCAAAACTTGAAGACCCCCCCCTTACTGGGAGATGCCAACACCCAGGGACCCAGTACCTGCCCTCATGATTTGCCGCCTCGATCCTCCAGCTTACCGGCTAGACTGCGAGAATTTCCTAAGATCTCTGAACCCGAGTTTGAACACCTGGCGCTCGGAATCACCTCGGGTTCCCCGCTCGACCCTCTGCCTCCAAAAATTTGGAAAAGCTCTGGAACAGAACTTTTTGGCATCCTGCGCCAAATATGCAACCAGTCTCTGCAATGTGGCTACGTCCCAACCCCGTGGAAACAGGCACTTGTAACTCCGCTCTTGAAGAAACCCTCCCTGAGCCCAGATTGTCTTTCTAACTATCGACCCATCTCCCTACTGCCTTTCCCTGTGAAGGTAGTGGAACGATGGGTCAGTTCTTGCCTTTCCATTCATCTTGAGCAGAACAACCTTTTAGACGATCTCCAGTTTGGTTTCCGCCCTGCCCACGGCACCGAAACTGCGGTTTTAACAGCCATGGAGGATCTTCGCATGCGTGCAGACAGGGGCCAGCCAGTAGCATTAATACTGCTGGACCTGTCTGCCGCATTCGATACGGTCAACCATAGGACGTTGCTGCTGAGACTCAGGGAAGCTGGTGTGGAAGGCACAGCTTTGCTTTGGTTTCACTCTTACCTGCAGGACAGGAGACAGGCTGTCTCCCTCCCCCCATTCCAATCCGCCTTCTCACCTGTGCCACAGGGAGTCCCCCAGGGATCTTCCATTAGTCCCATCCTTTTTAATGTGTACCTTACACCACTGATCACATTAATTAAGTCATTCGGGTTAAAAACAATCAATTACGCAGACGACACCCAGCTCATTCTCTCCTGGGAAGGAGAAGACTCCATCTCTCTGACCTCCTTCCATGAGTGTCTTAGAGAAACGGCTGGATGGCTCCATAGGAACTCTCTTCAATTTAACGCCTCCAAAACAGAGGTTCTGTTCTGTGCTGGCACCACTCCATCTTGCCAGTTCCCGATTGACTTCTGGCCGCCTGAGACAAGAGAGAAACCTAAACCTGTCTCCTCGGTCCGCAACCTGGGGGTCATGCTCAATAACAAGCTGAGTATGGAAACCCAGGTTGCAAAAACAGTGGGGATATGCACGGCTTTGCTACGCTCCCTGCGACGAAAAATTATGCCACTTCTCCCTGCACAAGCCCGGGCGCTGGTAGTCAGGTGTACGATTCTGAGTCGCCTTGACTACTGCAACGCCCTGCTCCTTGAGTCCCCTGTCACGTTACTGGACCGGTTGCAGCGAATTCAATCAGCCGCGGCCAAGTTGGCTCTTGGCTGGTCGAGAAGGTCTTCGGCCACAGCGGCATTGGCCGAACGGCATTGGCTACCCCTAAAGCAGCGGGTGGCTTTCAAGTCCCTTTGCATTGTATTCAGGGCTCTGCATGGACTCGGGCCCAGGCCCTTGCAAGCCCTGTTTCAGTGGTATACTCCCGCCAGAGACCTGCGATCATCCTCGGCGTATCTGGTAAGGGTGCCCAGATACAATAAAGCCAGAACTGGGGGTAGATCCTTTAGGGTCGCAGCCGCCAAATTATGGAACAGCTTGCCCATTGACATACGCCAGACCCCCCAACTTCTTCCATTTAGGAAGCGCATCAAGACCTGGCTTTTCCCTTAGACCTCCCCGCCTCTACATACCTCGGTCTCTTTCTCAGTAAAGTATTCTCCAGCGCCAGGAAGCCTGCAAGGTATCAGCTGCGCTATATAAATAATTAAAATAAATAAATAAATAAATATTTTCTTAAATAAGCGGGGGTCACATGGCCCCCGCTGCCCCAGGGACCACCACCTTCCTTGGGCTAATATCTAAAACAAATTAGTGTGGGGGCCTTCACGGGACCCCAAGTCCCGGGGACCGCCACCTCCAGGGGGCGCGTATGCACAGTGGTGCAGGGAGGGGGTGGGGCCTGATATAACAAGTGTCCAACAGGCCCTCTGGCACGTTGTAAATTGGGAGATTAAGTCCACTTCAATCCTGAGGGTCTCAGGGGGCCAACCATCCCACCAGGTACCTCCAGTGAATGCCACAGGGCTGCGTTACAAAGAGGTGGTCTGAGGCCATGCCCCTTTTTACACCACTGTGCAAACGCAGCTTCTGGCGCACGGTTGGTGTGGTGATGAGGTCATCTTGCGTCCTGAGGACCTCTGAGCAGCAGTGTGAAAGCGTCTTTTGTATTTAAATGAGTCCTGAAGAAGTCTCAGTGGGAGATGAAACGCTTTGGCTGTGATTTTTGAGATTTAAATGAAAATTCAAAAAAGAACGCTCTTTGTACAAACAAGGACAATTGGACTCTGGATCTCTCTTTGTGTGCTCAGTGTTTGGAACTTCGCTGTATGACTTTATTGTAAAAGTGCTGAACCTCTATGATTTTTATTTTTTATTTTTTTTAATTTGTTTTTATTGGCATTTACAAAACCAAAAAGACATGTACAATCATACATTTCGAAGCAATACTTGCATTGTGGATAAAGCAGGTACAGATGTCAAGAACAAAACCTAACAACAAACAACTAGTCAGGTCGGCAGATTATAATAGTGACAGAGTTCACCGCCACAAGTGTCTGGCAAGACTACGTCCACATATCCCAAAGTCAATAATAACTGCGGGTGAAGCGAAACATAGGTAAATGAGCATATCACAGTGTCTCGAGACATTCATCCAGATAGATATCCAGGAACACTGGAGCATTTGTTATGTACAGTACACAAAATACAGGTAGCAGCAGCACAGCATAAGAATTTAAATATAAGAAACAAAGAATGACTCCAGTTGTGTGCGCAGTGTCCACATCTGCACCAGGGTGTGGTGTTTTTTTATAGAGCGCGACCACCAAAGGTGTCGGCTCCACCACGTCCATCCCAACTGCAACGTGTGGTTGATATGGTGTCTGATACATCCAGAAATGTAGGAATTGAGCTTGTGCACATACTGCATATAGTGGCATATCCGGAACTCCCAGCCCACCCTGTCGCATTGGCAAGGTTAGAAGTTCCCAGGAGACTCTCGACTGGCCCCCTGCCCATACGAGGGAGAGTAGGTGAGATCTAACACATTTAAAAAAATTCTGGCAGACCGGAATCGGTACGTTTGCAAGCTTTGGGAGTACCACCATTTTCGATAGTGCCACCTTTCCGGCGATCGATAGAGGCAGCCTAGCCCATATCACCACTTAGCCTTCAAGCCAGTCAATGGCCCTACCAAAGTTCATGGTCCAGATGTCTTGTAAGTTTCCACACACCCAGATGCCCAAATATTTGACCTCCTCCGCTTCCCATTGCAATGGTTACTCAGATAAGACTACAGGGGTTCCATCTGTGAGTGAAAATATGACTGACTTTTTCCAGTTAATTGATATCCCCGACAGTCCACCAAATTTTATAAATTCGCACAGCACTGGTTCTAGATTTACCGAAGGGCTTAGAATATATAGGGTGACGTCGTCCGCATACATGGAAATCAGCAAATTGCGGGAGCTGAACCCTATCCCCCTGGCCATGTGTGTGCTGGCGAATTCGAGCCGCCAGGGGCTCCATGGCGATGACGAACAGTAGCGGTGATAATGGACACCCCTGTCTGGTGCCTCGAGTGATCGGAAATGAGTCTGATATCAAGCCATTAACCCTAATCCTGGTCAGCGGTTCTGTATATAGCAGCCTGATTCGCCTTATGAAAAGTGGGCTGAATCCCATACGTACCAGAATGCGAAAAAGATATGGTCATTCGAGTGAGTCGAACTCCTTTGTGGCATCCAAAGATATGGTGGCAGCTTGGACTTTGGGATGTGAATAATGCAGGACTGAAAAAATCGTCCTGAGATTGTGTGCCGTGGATCGCCCAGGTATAAACCCTGACTGGTCCGGCAGGGCCACTATCGGGAGGCGAGGCTGGAGTCGGTCTGCCAGTAGTTTTGTGTAAATGTTTACGTCTACATTTATGAGGGATAACGCTTGATAAGAATCTAACTCTGCTTCATCCTTGTCCGGTTTTAACAGTGTCATAATGAGGGCCTCACGCAGAGAAGCCGGAAGGATCCCTGTCTCCAATGCTTCTTCATAGACAGTGTGCAGTCACGGGGCAGGTTCTTCGCCGTAGGCCTTATAGAAAGCAGTGGTAAGACCATCAGGTCCCAGGGCTTTGTTCAACGGTAGGCTTTTTATTACCAACCTGATATCTTCCGTTGTCATGGACTGGTTCATGTACTTCTGGTGTGTGTCATTGAACCACACCAGTACAATTGAGTCAAGGAACTCTTGCAGATTATCGGAACAGTCTGACTGTGTGGCAGTGTATAGATCAGAATAGTAGTTGCGGAATTCACCCAGCACTTCCGCTTGCCACCGTCACTGTGTTCCCAGTGGGTGCCTGAATCGTGTGAATGTAGGGCTTGGACGTAGTCTTACGAATCATGTTGGCCAACGTTCGGCCCTGTCTATCTCCCTCGCCATACCGTCGGGCCTCTGCATATTTCCCTAAGAAATTAAGTTCCCTTTGGGCCTCTTCCTCGTAGTCTAACAGCTTCGCTTTCAGTTCCTTCTCCATTTGCGGGCTCGCCTCAACACAGAAACGCTGTTCAAGCTCTCTGAATTGCGCTTCTATTCCCGCTATGGTACCCCTAATGGCCTTCAGGACCCAAGCCTGCCTTGCTATGCAATTCCCCCGCATTACCACCTTGAAGGCATCCCATAGAGTTGCAACCGTGAACACCGAGCCAGCATTTAAGTCAAAGTAGTCCGTTATGTCAGCTCTGATTTCCTCTCTAAATGCATCGTCTAGCAAGGCTTGTTGCGGAAGTCGCCAGATAAATGCTCTGGTCGGCAAGTCAGGGAGGGACAGTGGCAGCAGGCAGAGAGCATGGTCTGATAAGGAGCGGGCAAGATGGCGTGTCTCCTCCGTCCAGGAGGCTACATCCGAAGACACAAGCCAGAAATACATGTCCCTTCCTGTAAGTCGAAATGTCTGAGCCTCCAGATATCAATCAGATTTCCCTCGTCCAGGAGGTCATGAAGGGCCTGACTGGCACCGTGGTGCAGCGACCTAGACGCTCCTCTTCTATCCAGCATATCATTAAGCACTGCATTAAAGTCACCACCCCAGACGATGGTGTTGCAATTTGTAGAAGCTATTTTTGCCCAGACCTCCCTGAAGAAGTCCGGGGAGTCCACTTTTGGTTCATATATGGCCGCCAAGACAATTGATTTGCCACCTAGATGTCCCTGGAGTATTATGTATCGTCCTTCTGTATCTATCATAACCTCACCTTCTCTCCAGTCCAACCCCTTGCGGATAAGTATAGCCACCCCTCGCGCCTAATTAGAATAAATCTCAGAGTGTATATCTGCCCATCTACTGTGTTTCAAGCGTGGCGATGGTTTGGAGTTTAGGTGGGTTTCTTGTAAAAAGCATATATTTATGTGGTGCCGCGCCAAGTATGTGCGCACTAGCCGTGCTTTTCTTCCCTCATTTAGTCCCTGTACATTCCAGGTGAGGATTTTAAACTGATTAGTATTTGTCCCTATGTGAGTGCTCGAGGAATGGGGATCGTGCCCAACACCCTAGTACATGTAGTTTGCCCGTGTGAGTTTGGGAAATGCAGGAGACCTGACAACCAATAACCTATATTCAACTTAACCAACCCCATACCCCCACCCGCTCCAACCCCCCATTCAGGTTGTGACGAATCCCCCCCAAATCCACTGCAAGAGTGGATGAATCGTAACATTGGGAATCTCCCCTCGAAGGCGCGGCAGCACACACATACACCCCCGTTCACACAGGGTGGCTGAGGAAATAATAAAACGCTTCAGCAGGGCCTTAGCAATAACCACATATGCATTAAGACATTGTATCGTAACAAAAATGACAGAAAGGAAGGCACATCAGCACAGGAGCATGGGAAATAATTAATCCTATAGGATATACAAAAACTAACATTGAGGCCTCAATTAGCGCCCACATGGGACGCAGTTACGATTCCCTGAATGACCTAGACATTACAAATCCTATTTTCAATCATTATCACTCAAATGGTCATTGCCTCTATCTTTGTCATTGCCTGCCGCTTTCGCTTTTGGGCCGCAAACATGCTTGGCAAACTTGAGAGCAGACTTAGCGTCAATAAAAAAATGTGTTGTGCCATCGCGAGAGACCTTGAGTTTAGCAGGATATAAAAGCGAGTAGGGTATCTCGGCCTGCAACAGGAGACGCTTGGCCGGGAGAAATTATCGCCTCACTGCCTGCACCATCGGTGTAAAGTCAGGATAGAAGGAGATGGTATTACCTTTATGCGCAATTCATCCTTTTTCCCTTGCCAGTCGCAGCACCAGGTCTCTGACTTGATAATTCAGAAGTTTGGCGAGTATTGGTCTAGGCGTGCCGCCCACCGGCGGTTTCGGGCCTAGTGCCCTGTGCGCACATTCTACCACAAACACGGGGATAGGTGAGGGTCAAAGAGTTCATGGAGGAGGTCTGATATATACTCTTCCATCTTTGAAATGGCCGTCGTCTCCGGAATCCCCGTGATTCGGACATTGTTCCGTCTGGAGCGCGCTTCCAAATCGTCATTTTTCGCCCGTATGACTGCAAGCAGCTTGTCTATGTTTGCAATTTGCTCCTTTTTTTCTTGTTGGAACTCGTGTTGTTCAGTGTGACGATTTTCCAAGCAATCCCGTCGTGGTTCATGAGTGGAGACTTGGGATTTCACTGACTCTAGTTGGGCTGTTAGGGTGTCTAGTTTGGCATCGATGTTCCGGAGACTGGTGCGCATCTCCAGCATCAGCGATCGAATGTCCTCCCCTTGGCTTTCACCGGATGTTCCATCGCCTGCAGCTCCTGGGGCCTCTCGGTCTGGGCCTGTCTGCTTTGCAGTTCGCTTGTTTTCAAAGGTTATTTTAGGTTGTCGGTTATCATTTTTGCCCATGGTGGTCTAGTTCTAGAGACTTACAAGCCCAGTGCAAATCGGGCTTTCACCAAAGTTCCACACCTCACCTTCCGGCCAGGGCCAGGGCCTCAGATTTTACGGCAGCACAAGATCACCTAGGCTAGAACCTGCGCGCCCAGCCAGTCTCACAGTCACCAATGATCTACGACCCATGAGGTGGTACCAAGAGCAATATGTCGCCTCACTTATTTTAACGGTCGCGCCACTTTCACCCAGATGTCCATAGGGCCCCACTAACCATTCACAACCTCCATTCAGGCCTCGAAGGCTCGCAGTGGGCTCCCAAATCATCCCCGATGTGTCACCCAACAGCCAGCAGCAGCAATGGCAAGGCCCGCCCAGGGTGCGGCCGCGTAGAGTGGCGCCGGTGCAGCAGGTGAAGTTGGGCCCCCTGCACAATATTTCTCCCAGTAAAATGGTGGCACTTCATTTTGCTAATGTACCTTTGTGCCGCGCGCCTACTCCACACCATCCGTGGCTGCTCCTTCTCAGAGTCGCTCCGTATCAGCTGCAGCGCGGGGAAGGTATGGCACAACTCTTTCAAAGGCCTCACATCGTTCCATCTATGCTGCACAGGCGAACACATACTCACACTTTTTGCCAGGCTCCCACAGCCGCTGTTCAGGTCGCGGCAGGCTCAGGGCCCACATGAAGTCTCTTTCGGCGTCCGAAGCGCACCGCGTCTTAGCTTGCAAAATGGCGCCGTTCAAGTCCAAGGTAGGGTCTCTCTATGGCGGATCTGCGGCAGCACGGCTGTTGTCTCTGCAGGTGGCACAACTCCGGAGTGTAGGGCTGTAACGGTCTGGCCATGCATCCGCTCCTCAGCCTTTATAGCGTCCGTCACAGGAGTCCCATTTTGTCCGCGAGAGGCCCACACGACCCCGGTCTCAGGTGAGAGACGCGGCCGGGGAGGTCCGGCCAACACTCTCCTCACTGGCCTCATCCGGTCTTCACTATTATCGGCTCCAAGATCTTGCAGGATGCTCACCGGCCCCTGAAACTTGGATACCGGGTTCCCCAGGGTGTCCGCACTGTAATTACAGTAGGTTGCGCCTTCACTATCGCGCTTTAGATAGGATAAATGCAGGATATATTTAACAACAAGGGGTGGTGATGGACAGAGTTTCTGAATTAAGCAGAATACTCTCACCCAGTCAAGAGATCAGGGTTAGATCCAACACCGTTTTTTAGCTCACTGCACCATCCCAGCTCAGAACCTGGCTATATGCAAATTAGTCTGTTCCTGTCCCAGTGCATGATGGGAACAGGGCAAACCAAACTACCAAGCCAATTCTTAAACTGGGAAGGAAACAAGCTTCCGGGGACCGGTTTCTGGCATTACAGCCGTCGTCGGCCCGGCTTGCTTGAATCCTGATGGTGCAATGAGCAAGGGACTCACATCTGAGTATACCCTTCCACGCTTAGGGTGGACAAAATATTTAACAACAAGGGATGGTGATGGACAGAGTTTCTGAATTAAGCAGAATACTCTCACCAGGTCAAGAGATAAGGGCTAGATCCAACACCGTGTTTTAGCTCACTGCACCATCCCAGCTCAGAACCTGGCTATAAGCAAATTAGTCTGTTCCTGTCCCAGTGCATGATGGGAACAGGGCAAACCAAACTACCAAGCCAATTCTTACACTGGGAAGGAAACAAGCTTCCGGGGCACTGGGCCAGGGACAGACTGATTTATATAGCCAGGTTCTGAGCTGGGATGGTGCAGTAAGCTAAATAACGGTGATGGATCAAGCCCTGATCTTTGGACTGGGTAAGAGTGGTCTGCTTAATTCAGACACTCTGCTCATCACCACCCCCTTTTCTGAAATGCAGGATATATGCCTCAGCCGGCGGAGTTCGCTCAGGAAGCGGCCATTTCGCTGCCTGGCTAGCCACGCCCCCGCTGAACCTCTATGATTTAATGTGTTTATAGGAATTTATCTCTTGGTTCTTTGCACTGACATGTCTCATTTATAATACTATATTTGTCGGGTACGGATTTTTACAGCCCCTACCATCAGCCTATGTAAATAAACATCTGCTATCACGCGTGACAGGCTCTGAAAGGGGCTGTTGTTTCCACACACCAGCTGGAGCTGGAGGAGGATGCCTGCACCATCAGGGTGTAGGGTGTTGCTGAGTTTACAGGAGATAAGTGTACAAATGCGTTCCCACTGTCCCCTGAGCACTCTGCTCCAATTACCACTAGTGCAAACTTCCAGGGACACGTGCGAAGATGTCCTCATGGGAACCAGTTGCACACCAGGATACACCCTTCCCTTGTGGACATATCCAGAGTGAAGTTACTCTGTTTTAACCCCTTTAAACTCCCAGTGTTCTCTTACAAGTTAGTGAAATACTTATGTGCATGACTTATTAATGGTTAACCCATGCTTGGCAGCTCATCACAGCGCCAAGGGAGAGGTGGCATGCATGGACTCTTCAGGTTTGACACAACGGTGAACCGTGCACGTGAGAGACTTTGTGGTACTTAAAGAACGTTTAAAATCTATACAAACTAAAACACACTCAATTTCAAAACACTGGAAGCTTGTTTTTTTGTATGTTATTATTGGGGTGGCAAAGAACATTGGATCTTAAACTAGGTCCATATACTATACAATAATATTCTCTGGTCGGGCGAATTATTGACACTACCTGAAGCAGCCACCCATTGGGTGTATTTATTTTAAGACATGTCAGCTGCAGATCAACGTATTTGTGATATCTTGGACAGCAGTGAGAGTGGTAGTGGATAAAGGACCCACGCTTAAAACGGCACTGATTTTATACAGAAGGTGTATTGGATCTGGATTTTTACCTTCACGTTGACACAAATATTATTCTGGCCATAAAATGCCTAATGGAGCCACTTCTATGTTTAGTATAGCACTCCTGCCCTGCTTAGGGTATGGGGTAGCAGCCTTTCATAGACATGGGGGGTGGCGTATTATGGAGGCATCTGCACCATGAAGTAGCTTAGGAGCATGTGATGCTATACTAAATATAGAAGTAGCTCCCTGCGGCAGTATACACCCACAGGGCCATGTCTGAGGCACAGCTATAGCAGTATTCCGTGTGCATGTCAGAGAGGCAGACCCTGAGCAGTGCTCAATGCGCATGTCATGTGCACAAAGCATCCTGCAGTGTAAATCGTGTGCCCCTTAGCTACGGTCTTTACCTGTGCCCCGTATACACATTAAGGTATTTGATGTGCTGTGATCGGCCACTGACACCCTTAGTGTGCAATGTGTATATCTGTTGTACAAAGTCTACAGAGGTGACTAGTGTGCATATCATACTTAAAGGACAACTAACAGTGCATAATGTCCTTTCGAGAGGGGCATTGTCTATAGTAGTAGTTAATGTGCATTTTGAAAGCACTGAGCCAACAGTAGTGTCCGCTCCACATAGCGTGCGTACAGAGGGGCATATTTACGTGTTCTGGCACATCTCTGCATATCAACAGAGATACACCAGAACAAATGCATCACGCAAAACTACCCTTGCGTCATGGCAGAAGCGCCGCATTTACAATGCGGTACGCCGTGGCGCAAGGGTAGGCAGATGCGTGACGCATCTCGTGATGTAAGGGCGGCGCATTGCTGGAGTTGCGTCTCAAGCGCGACGCAACTCCAGCAATGCTCAGGGCCGCCCAATACTTAACATGCTGCGTCAGTCCTTACTTCAAGCAGGCGTAAGGAATTGACGTTGCAGCGTCGCGGAAGTGCCTGCGTGAAATCTTGTAGATCTCACGCATGCACTTTTGAGAGGCGCAGAGGCGCCGGAACGCCCACCCTGCGTGGGAACGCCCCCATTGTGGCGCTGTGCTTTATAACGTGCCGCATCTCCCTAGATGCGTCACGTTGTAAATGCCTCGCAGGGATGCACCACGTTTACGCCGCTGTTGCGTCACGCAAGGCGGCGTAAACGTGGCGCAAGGGGCTTGTAAATCTGCCCTAGAATATTTAGAAAAACCCACCATGCAGTTCAGGTGCATTGAGCCCTCATCAGTTTCCATTGCGCCTATCATGTGTTCAGTTTATTGTAGGTTCTATCGCACATCCATCGCAATGTCCCACCTGCATTTCATACACTCTGACCATTATCATCCTCCAATGTGCACCTCCTCGTTAGAGACTGTAATGGACTCTTTCATGGGACAGGTTGTAGGTAAACAGGTGACAATATATATGCATGCTACCTCCCTCCTGGTGAATATCCTGCCACCATCGTCTCATGCTGCGCTTTTTCCCACTGCCTGTCATAAGTCAGCAGTGTCATGTTGTGACACATGGCAGCCCTAGAAGTCCATGCGGGCCTGCTGCAGGTGAACGAGTCACA
Organism: Lissotriton vulgaris; assembly: GCF_964263255.1. NCBI lineage: Eukaryota > Metazoa > Chordata > Amphibia > Caudata > Salamandridae > Lissotriton > Lissotriton vulgaris. Next base: position 1,784,926,312 of record NC_141689.1, read on the forward strand.
GTGGACACCCTCTTCGCATGCAGAGTCAGGGGGCCAGAGTGCACTTTGTGAGGAGGGCAGATGACCCCGGTCTGCTGGGGATGAGCTGCCAAGGGAGGCGCCCACAGAACAGACATGAGCAGACGAAGATGGAGGAGGTGGGGAGGCTGGGACACCCAGCAGACAGGAGACGTTCATATTCAGCCATCAGAGTCTATTTTGTTAGGAATGTGGATGACCCAACCCATGTGAAGCCTTAAGGTGTGAGTCGCCATGGCTGAGGCACCATTTACCTCAGCCCACCAGGCGGCAGACTTTCATATGCAGCTGCCAGGAGATGAAGAGTCACTTTCTCAGCTAAAGAGGCCTGCGGAGAAATGAGTCGCAGCAACAAGGGTTCGATGGGCTCCAATGCACACCATGAAACAAGGTCTTCTGCCCTAGTTTGGTCGTAAAAAGTATACCCATTGGGGTGCAGTGGCCCCTTCACAACCCTGAACTCCGGTGCAGGGCCGGTCCTAGGATTTGTGGGGCCCCGGGCAGAATAGGAACATGCAAGGCCCCTATAATTTGCATAAGATTTAACCTGACAAGAAGTGACCTCATAGGAGGTAATATCAATTGGACATTAATTATATGGCATTGTTTGCAGCCGCTTTGCAAGAAGCAACTTACCTAGTTTTGATATATAAGTAAAATGGTTAGAAATAGCTTTAAAAATCCTAATAAAATACGTACATAAGTGGAAATACATGAAATGAATTTAACCTAGTTATTGTTCTATTGAATGGGATTAATGAATATGATATGCAAATCGGGGATTCTGGCACTAAGAGAGCTCCAAAGGAGAGGAGAAAAATAAAAGTGGCCCCCATTAGTGAATTAGTTAGCTAGAAAAGTGTCAAAATTAGGGCAGTTTTTAACTTGTAAAGACATGCTGTTTACGTTGGTATGGGAGATTGCATAGATTTGATTTTGCTGCAGGCAATGTTTGTTTTAATATCATGAAAATCAACATTAAAAATATGTTTATCTGACCATAAAGCAGGCAAACAAACAGCCCAAAAAACAGGTCAAATACTAACCTGGCAGATTAGACCATTACACACTGCCTGATTGCCCTAATGTCCAACCCGGCCACTATGTTATACAATTATTGTGCTGATACAGGATCATTGTTTTTGTAAGTAAAGTAAAGGACATGAATATAGGGTCCGATAGGGGCCTGTTTCAATGTCGATTTTAATTTACCACCAGGTAAAGATTAGACTCGAGGGACCTAACACACTGAAAGCCCTAGTTAAGCCAATTTTACATTCTGATTGGGCTCCTCTTCCTGCACCTCTTGTCTGGCTGCTATCTCACACCTATCTGCTCCCCCTGCCCCCCTCTCACTTGATTCCGTATTTCGTACCCCTTTCATTCACTCTGTGCTCCCTTTCCCTCGTCCTGGATGAGCTGAGCGGTTTTCAGTGTGAGGCGCCGTCATTCTATCTTTTCTTTTGCGCCCTGCAGGTGATCCTGCTTCTTATTCAACCAGGGGCAGGGCGCACTTCACAGGTGAGGGCTCTTGAATGACCTGTCTAATCGCTGCTATCCTCATGCAGATGCAGCGATTAGGCCATGAGAGACGGACCGGCAGGCAGTTATTGATTAAATCCCTTGGGCCTCCTGGGCCCCCTGGGCCTCCAAACTCTGAAGTATTTGAAAGCGCGAGGCCCCCTGGCTGCGAGGCCCTGGGCGACTGCCCACGCTGCCCATGCCTAGCGCCGGCCCTGCTCCGGTGTGACTGCACATGCTGTACTCCGGCTAGCTACAGTCCTGGAAGAATTTCAGCGAATTGACTGACTCTTCCTTGCACCAGTATCCTGTTAAAGAAATCTCTTAATTTTGAGCTTAGTACAATCCACTTCTACCGTGGACTTCAAAGAGTGCAGGGAGTTTTCTAAAAGTTATTATACACCAAATGTACATGATTTAACCCTTTTCTAGTGTGACAGTAAATGAATATCAGTCACCAACAAAGAACAAGATGAAAACAGTTTGGGGGTTGGGAGAACATGGCGGCAGTCGGCTGACTCGCCGCAGTACTCCGTGACCTGCGCTCTTGTAATTAAGCCTTCCCTTCTCGGATGATGACACTACTCACCGAAAGTGCCGATTTTGCTGTTCTACTGTGGTAGGAGTGTTTTCTGCCCCCCTCCCCCGCGGAGTCTTTGTCGGAAAGGTGTCGGTGAGGAGACGGTGGATTGAGGGTCCCGAGTGCGGGCTGGGTCCCGCAGCGTCTCGAGCTTCCCATGTGTTTTCCAACTCGGCTTCGCTTCGCTCGAGGAGGCGGGGTGGAGCCTACCTTCCATGCCGGATTCAACGCAGGGAAACGTAGGAGGCTACATTGACCATCCAGAGCCCCAAGGGAGGTTTGATTTTTGTTTTGCCTACCTGAGCCAGCGCGCCCCCGGGTTTCTCCGGGGCTGCAGAAGTGGGTGGTGGCCGCCCTGGAGTTGTGGAGGGGAAGGAGAGTGCAAAGTTTGATCCCAGCTGTTGGGGATAAGACCGGTGTGGCGCAGGGGCGAGAAATCAGCTTTGAAGAACCTGTGCCTGAGGCTGTACCTGTCTTTTTGCCTGGAATCACGGCGGAAGGTGGTACTGAGGTGTCTCCCAGGAGAGATTGCGATGAAGGGGTTAAAAAATGTAGTGCTCCTTTGTCTAGTTCTCTTAGAGGCGTGCAACATTTGGCTTTATCCCTCTCCTCCCCTAAGCCTCATAAAGCAAAAGGTAGATGAGGGCGAAAGAAGAAAGAGGTGCTTAAGGAAGCAATTGTGGAAGTGGAGGCGGATGATCCTCCTACTCCCCATGGCAGGTCTGAGTTTGCGAAAAAGAAGGCTTCATCTTATTTGGTTACAGAGGTTAAAGCAAAGAGTCTAAGATCTGCCAAATCCTCTAGAATTCTTGGGGGTAACCTGGGCGCGGGCTCAAAAATTACGCCTTTGCTCCGCTCCTATTTTAAGGTTATCCCACAGGTGCTTGACTTAGGGGAGGATACTCTTAAGATTGCTACATTACCTGCTACATTCCCTGCATTACCTGCATTGCCTGCATCGCCTGGAAGTGAGACCGTGACCCCTCCATCTGATGTTGCCCCCTCTCCTAACCAAAATTGTCTGTCCTCCCCCGAGGGATCTTTGGGCCCAGTGTCAACACTCATGGCGTTAGCTCATGGCTCATCTGCCTCAGTCCTCAATCCTATTAGCCCTGTTTCTCAGGCGGGTCTGCAGGGGGATTTCCTGATCAGCAAACACTTGTTATACCTGAAAATGTACATCCAGGACCCTCAGTGCAGATATCTACCTCTGCAACAGACGGGCAGGCTGCTATTTTAGACCCCTGGCAGTAATGTTTTCTTCTTTGTCTCATGACATAAAATAGGGGTTTGAGGAGTCTTCGGCTAACCAGCTGGAGATTAGGAACTATTGTGAGTTGCTGGACAATAAGATAGATGGTCTTACTGCCAGAACAGGAGCCTTGGAAGAGACAGTAGCAGTTTTATCGGTTCACTTGGACCAGGTTAAGGATGACATCGCTAAACTTAAAAAAATGGATATGGATTTAGCTGATAGAATGGAATCGTTGGAAAACAACTCAAGGCTAAGTACTATCCGCATTCTTAATGTCCTGGAGGGCTCTGAGGGGTCTGAAATCAAGCAATTAATTGTGCTTTTGTTAAAGGAGTCTTTGTCCCTAATCCACTCAGTGGAGGATCTTGCCCTTGATATTCAACAAGTATATAGAGACCCCTTTCGACGTAACCCCCAAAGGACTAAGCCACGCAAAATTCTAGTGAATTTCCATACGTACGCTTTGAAGGAGCATATTCTAAATCTAGCCCTGAAACAGCGTTCACTGGAAGGTAAAGGATTTGCCTTCCAAATAAGATCTGATCTATCACGCACCACACTTGAAAAACAATGGGAATTCGGGAGGCGTTTGGATGCATTCAGGGGGCTGGGAGCAAAAGCGCACTTGATGTTCCCTGCAGCTTTGAAAGTTATGCACAATAATAAAATGTTTAATTTAAGATCTGTGCAGGCGGCCGACGAGCTCTTACTATCATTGGGTAGCAAATCCTAGGAGATATTGAGTAAGTACTTTTTTCAGGAGTAGGGTATGAGAAAGCATCAATACACAGAATAGGGTCAGTAGTGAAATAAATTTAAAACAAAAAAAATTAATTTGTGTAAAATGTATAAAAAATTTAAAGGAAAACAAAAGAAAAAATGGATTTAGGAAAACATAAATTAGAGTGTGTATTTCACTATTCTTATATGGTGTTGGCATCTCTAGATCCTGGTTTCCGTTTTGTTTCTAGGCACATATAGAGGGGTAGGAGGGGCTCTTGCAGGAGCGCAGGGAGGGGTGCTATTTTACTGGAATTTTCCGGTTAGATATAGCAAGGGTTCTCCATGGGGTGGGGGGAGGTGAGGGAAGAGGGCAGAGGGGTTTGTGGGTGGGGGGGTGGTAGGGAAAAAACAAAAAATCCTAATTTTTCAAGTCTTAGTTTATTTGTATTTATGGTGGTCTGTTTTGGCATTTTCATTGTGTTAGTCCAAATACAGAATGGTCAGAGGGGCAAGGCGGATGGCTTTTCTTCATGGGAGATAATAAAATCATTTCCTGGAACGTTAATGGTTTCCGTTCTAAACCAAGAGCTAACAAAATCTGGCAATATCTGCGTGACTCCGAGGCTCAGATAATAATGCTCCAGGAAACCCACTTGACCCTTGCTGAATCTACGGCGGAGTTTAATAAAAAGAGGTGGATTGACTTTGCAGTCTCCACTTCGCAAAATCTTATTATCAGAGGGGTATCGATTATTTTTAAAAAGCAGCTTAAATCGAGGATGGTAAAGCAGATCGTTGACCCAGGTGGCAGATGGGTAATTGTGGAAAGATGTTACACCTCCTGCATTTTTAGATTGGCAGATCTCGGTTCTACATGTTTCAAGAATATATCTAGAAAGATCTGTTAATCAGGCCAAGAGAGCCTTTTGGCATTGTTTGGTATGGGTAAATTGAAGTCCGGGTTTTTTTTTTTCCCCCCCGGTTAATGATTATTCACTGTTGGGGTCCTCGAACCTGAATACCTGGACTCTTTTGTTCGGTGTCTTTGGTTTATATCAGTCCCATCAGCCGGGCATGGTGGTGGTGGCACTTACCCCTTCTTATCTTGATTCCACATTAGATGGTCCCTGAAGGCATAACTTTTCTGAGGGTAGTGTTCAACCTTGTGTTGTCACAAACTATACCCTGCCTGGTTTTTAACCTGAGACAGACTATTGTGTTCTTGTAGGTGGCCACATCTGGAATCAATAGTGATTAATGAGGACAAAAAAAAAATGATGAAAACAGTTTAGTTTTCAGCCCTTTCTCGTAGGATTAGCAAACGAAAAAGGGCGATACAGATTCATAAATATGTATATAAATGCATGCTGTGCGGGTCTAAGAAATGTGTTTACTTGACCTTATAAACATTGGCAGAAACTGCTGGCACTAAACCTGGGCAGAGCCTATTCCATGACATGACTATTCGCACAGGCAACATTCTTTCCACTGACTATAATTGGCCCTTTTTCTTTTCGGCCCGATCATATGTCCCATGTATTCTGCTTTTCTCTAACCCCAAAAACCATGAAGGATGAGTCAAAGATTTAGGCGCTCGCCGCTGACGTGTGCTATTTGTGACTCACAACATTGAATCGGACAAGGCCAAATCAGCCTTCCATCCTTCAGGGGTTGGCAAATTGAGTGCTGTTAAAAAGGACAATGCTAACTCCGCTTGGAATATGGATTTCAGCAAAAATCTCCAATCTGCCACGTAGCAGAGTTTACAGGCGCCTACGAAAAGCAGCAAAACGTGGCACAGCATTTTGTCTAGTTTTAAGATGACTATTGTGACTTAAAGGGACAGTGGGTGCACATAATTTCTGGTCCTGTTCCGAATCCTGACAGACCTACAGCACCCTCCCTAGGGAAGGCCCTGTCTCTGCCTATGGGAGTCACGTGCCATGAGCAATGGAGAGGGGCTTCTAGGACTCGGAGTTAAGAGCAGCAGGTCCTTCTTGCCATTTTTCTACAGTACCATTGTTGCAGGTGCATCACAGAGTGCCCAGGAACAGCACTGGCATGGAGCCACTAGGCTGAACTCCCTTACCATTACCAGCAGCTTCCCAAGGTGGAGAAGTGTGGCTCAATGATTAGAGCGGCAGACCCTGATGCCGAGGTCTAGCCCGGGACCAGGGTTCAATTCCCCGCCTCGGCGGGTCTTGGGCTCAAAATTCCACAGACCTGATAATCCTCGCCTCAGTGCCTATTCCAATCATGGAGTCCCACTCTGCAACTCTGGGCAATAGCTTGCTTAATCTCCACAACGGCCCCCACAACGCTAAGGATGCCTGGCCTCCACCTTGGGGTTGCCCAGGAGTGGATGCATCACAGGGAAAGCCAGGATGGGTTCCACAGCGGTATTCGTACAAGCGCCTTGAGACCCTTGCGGGTGAGTAATGCGCTATACAAGTATCAATTTACATTTACATAAGGTATCCCCTGCTGCGGTTGTGGGAGGATGAGGCTCTGTCCTCCTCTGCACCCCTTCTGGGAACCAGGAAGAACACCATATTATTAACCTTGCCATTATTACCATTCATTATTTTAGGGATCTCATTCTGCCTGAATTGGTATGCTTGCTCCTGGCAATGGAGACAGACAAGGATAGAAACCTTTAAGGGAAGCGCCTCGTGCAGCACTAGACAAGCCTATTCTGGGCATGGCCAGTCATGGTCAGGCCTCACAGAAAAGTCCGGCCTTTCTCAATCTACCCTCACAGGCCCTGGCAGGCCTTTGTTAAGGCTTATACTGATAGTCTCAGTGACTCAACTAGCTCATGGGATTAGTGGAATCTCACAAAGTTTTTTGCTAACACAGCAGAATTCCACAGAGTGAAACTCCGCGAGCTCCACCCAAGCCTAATTATAATTGTGCATTCCAAAGGAGTGTCAGCCATCTTGCATGGTGTTGTTGAGGGAAGAGGAGATGGCAAAAGTGCTAGAACTGCCAAAATTGAGGCCAGTGAACAGGGTTCAAGTCTCGGAGGCTCAACATCCTATGTTTCTATGTAAATAACATTTCAAATTGCAAATCCTGTCAAATTGCAAAATAAAAAAAAAGTAGGAAAGGGGGTAATAAATGTAAAAATAAATCCTCTAACTTTAAAGTGATTAAAAGTCTAGTAAACATGGGCCCTCCTGGCCGCAAGGAAAATTGCACAGATGAAGCGAAACAAAATAAGCAGTGACGGGGCATAGGGAATGGTACGGGGTAGAAGAAATAGTACCAGCACTAAAGCGGACGAGCACTAATTAGGGAGAATTAATGTGTAGTTGAGCAGTGCTCCTGAGCTCCAAACGGAAGTCATTTACAGGGCCCAGAAATCAAGGAGGCGCCACCAAAGATTGGTGTAGTCAGCAGGCAGGGTTGCACTCTATTTAGTGAATACAGCAGCTTTTGCAGACAGCACGTGCACACTGCCTAGGTTTGACCTAAAAACCATAAAAATTCACTGAAAAAAACAAAGGTTACAGCGACATTATAGTTATGCCCAGGTTTCACTCATACAAAACCGGTGAAATCAGCTGTTATAGTTAGTGAGCCAACTATAACTCAAGCCCCCGCAATGCACTATTTATGTCTTCACATATTATGTCACATGTGACATGGTCAGTGACATCACTGATGACATTATCCACAGAATCTGATGCACCCACTCACACCCCATATAACCTTTCATACACCCACTCCAACTTTCACACTACCATTTTCAATCCCATTTACACACCCATTACAGTACTTCCACAGCCACTCACTGATTCATAGATCAACACACACATCTATTAACTCACCCATACAGCCACTCATACCTACACTCACTCATTTATACAGCCACTGACATATCTACTCATACCCCCATACAGCTACTCACATACTGAGTCAGTCACCCATAGAGCTACTCACACCTACTCACTCATCCACACAGTCAATCACATAGCCATTTACTCACCCATACAGTTACACGAACACTCACTCACTTCCTTATACAGACACTAATACATACTCATTCACCTATACTGTCTCGGATACACGCACACACTCACCCATACAGTCACTCTCACATTCACTTACTCACCCATACAGTCACTCACATACCCTATCACTTAACTGTGCTACCTTTCACCTGCCCTGTTGCTCAACCATTGACACATGCACTCACTCACTGACACAGCCACACACATACTCCCTCACCCATGCAGCCTCACACACACACACTCGCTAACCCATACAGCCACTGACTCACTTACTCACTAAACCAAACAGGCACTCACACACCCCCCTCATCCACCTACATAGATACTCAGACACCAATAGAGATATCCAGACAACTAACCATACAGAAACACAGGTACCCACTCACACACCCATATAGCCACTTAGAAACCAACTGACAGACAGGTACAGACATTCACACAACCAGTTAGTCACCCATACATTCACTGAGGCACCCAATCATTCACTTATACAGTCAGTCACACACCCGCTGAATTATCCAAACAGGCACTCATACACCCACGGATTCATCAATACACCTTGGTACATATATTTAACAATGTTTTATTCTAAGAAATAAGGATGCCCATCAGTCACCACTTGGTACCGCCCTTCATCATTTGGGATACCTTATGGACCTTCCCATTTTATGAGACATAAAAGAAGAGAAAGGACTAGATACATTGTCCTGCATCAAGTTATGACTCACCGTGCGGTCCTTCTGATGTTGACTAGTAGTCTAATGTGATGGATAAGTGAATTGCAGTGCATGTGAGTGTAAAAAAGAGTGAATTAAGATTGGGTAAATGAGTAACATTGCATTTTATTATTTTACTCAATTCCCCAATGTTAAAGGTTCATAAGGTATCCAAATGATGACGGGCGGTACAGTGTGGGTGACTGATGGCATCCTTATTTCTTAGGATAAAATTTATTCTTAGGATATTTCCAGGACTAGTTACACATCTTTCTTTATCTTGGATTGTTTTTCATGTTGCATCTTGTAAGGCAGTAGGTCCATTGTATTTAGACCCATGGGCATTCTTTTTGTGATACAGTTATAATAGGGACTGTGTCCATGCTTGGTCTTAAAATATACCCTAGGGCCCTTCCCTAACATATTGTTTTTCTTTGTTTACATATATTTAACACTCATAACCTTTTTTTTAACCATATTTTATTGGCATTTAATCCTTATTATCACAGACATTACTTCATGATAAATAAGTCCTTGACATATATGACAAAGAGTCTGTTAACTCATAACCTTTTTAAAAACATTCACAGACACTGGATGATGTTATCAGTGATGTAATTTGAGATGTCCTCAGTGATGTCATCAGTGATGTCACTGGTCATGTCATGAGTGTTGTAATATGTGAGGTCATAAGCAGTGTATTGTGGAGTCGCAAGTTATAGTTAGCTTATTAACTATAACAGTTGAATTTCAATGGTTTTGTATGAGTGAAACCTGAGCCTAACTATAATGTCCCTATAACGTTTGTTTTCTTCTGTGAATATATATCTATACTCATACAAAACCAGTGAAACTCAGCCATTATAACTACCTGAGCTAACTATAACTTAGGTCGCACAATGCACTGCTTATGACCTCACATATTATATCACTCACGACATGGGAAGTGACATCACTGATGACATCTCAAATGACATCACTGAAAACATCACTATTTATATCATCCAGTGAGCGTGAGTGTTTTCTAAAAGCTTATGAGTGTGAAACATATATACCATGGTACTAGAAAAGTTACATTAGTATACTTTCTGTACTACTAATTATTGATAGTATTAGAAACATATATTATGTGAGTGGCTGTGTGACTATGTATATCTGTCCGTGGTTGTCCGAGTGTCTATATGGGTGTGTGGGTGGTAGATGGGTCTATGAGTAGTTGTGTGGGTGAGTAAATGGCTGTGTGAGTGACTGTCTTGGTGAGTTAGAGGTTGTGCTAGTGGCTGTATGGTTAAGTGAGTGGCTGTGTGAGTGGTTGTGTTGGTAGGTTAGTGGGTGTATAGGTAACTGTATGGGTGGGTGAGTGGGTGTCTGAATAGTTGGATGAGTGAGTGACTGCCTGTGTGGATGAGTGGGAGTCTGTTTGAGTGGATGTTTCATTAAGTGAGTTGGTGTGCGAGGGGCTGTATTGTAGAATAAATGTCTGTCTGAATGGATGTATGCATGTGTGAGTGCTTATCTGGATGTATGAATGGGTATGTATGTGGTTGTGTTGGTATATGAGTGCTTGTATGGGTGTGTGAGTCTCTGTGTTGAGAGGCTGAATGGGTGTGTGAGTGATTGTGTGATTGGCTATATAGGTGAATAAGTATGTAAGTAGCTATATGGGTAAGTGTGTGGCTGTGTGAGTGGCTGTATGGGTAAGTGACTGGTTATATGAGTAGCTTTAGGGGTGAGTGAGGTGTTGTGTGAGTGCCCATATGAGTGAGTGAGTGGGGGTCTGAGTGGCTCTACAGATGAGTGAGTGATTGTGTGAGTACTTGCATGGGTCTGTGAATGGGTATATGAGTGGTTGTGTGGGAGCATGAGTGGGTGTAATAGAAGTTGTATGGGATGTGAGTGGGTGTGTCAGTACTCCTCTGGATGATATCATCAGAGATGTCATTTGAGATGTCATGAGTGATGTCACTGACCATGCCATGAGTGATGTAATATGTGAGGTCATAAGCAATACTTTGCAGGGACGTAAGCTATAGTTAGCTCAGGTAACTGTAATTGCTGAATTTGACTGGTTTTGTACAAGTGAAATGTCAGCCTAACTTTAATGTCTCTGCAGCCTTTGTTTTGTCAGTGAATTTGTAGGTTTTATTAAACTTCATTTTCCTAGCTATAATGTCCCTGTGACCTTTGGTTTTTTTCCAGACGTAGACATAAAATTCCTCTCCACTCTCAGAGTTTGCAGAATTTGGCAAGTCTGCATTCTGCAGAGAAAGCTGGGTTACCAATTAACTTAGCACTCCACAGGGGAGTGTATTTTTGTTCCGTTGAAGAGCTCATCATGACATTTTGCTCCCATGCAGAGTGCAACACAACTTGACGGGTGCTTGCGAGGAATCAAACCACCCTCAGCAGCCAAAGGAAGTTCATGCTCCAACCAGTATGGTGCTAGGAGCCCCCTTTACAGAGTAGATGAGAAAGGAGGCAGGGCCTCCAACTACGTCTTAGCAATACCACTGTGAGGAACTTAATTTTCACAACAATAGGGGTTCTTGGTCCCCAACGGCCCTCAACAGCCAAGGGGAGTTCATCCCCCAAACAATAGTGTACTTGGAGGCCCCTTTGCAGAGTGACTGAGAAAGTGAGCGGGCCTCCAACAACATTTCAGCAATCTGGCTGCAGGGGACTTACTTGTTGCAGCAATAGGAGTTCTTGGCCTCCAACAACTCTCAGCAGCCATGGGGAGTTTGCCCTCCAACCAGTAGTATGCCAGGAGGCCCCATTGCAGAGTGGTTGAGAAAGGGGGTGGGGAACCCGCCAATGTCTCAGCAATCTGGCCGTTTAGACTTACTTGTCACAAAAAAGGGTTCTTGGCCCTCAACGACCCTTAGCAGCTAGGAGACTTTGTTCCCCAACCTGTAGTATTCCAGGATGCCCCTTTGCAAAGTGGTTTAGAAAGGGGGTCCGACCATTACCAAATGGAGGTTGGCCACCCAGACTCCCTCCTAAGGCTGATTTCAGCTCCTGGAACCCTATCACCTGGGAACTGGGAATTTGTCCTGGGCATGTGCTATGGGACTGTGAGGGGAGCCTCAAGGTCTTCACAGTCCCAGCTGGCTTCCCACCTCCTGCAGGAGCCGATAGTGCGCTGACAGCCAGGGGGCTGCTGAAAGGCATTTTCCTGTCTGTCAAAGCAATGTCTTCATCTGTTTTCCTGCACACATATTTTAGAGTGCCCTGGGGAGGTGGCGGTCCCCAGGGCTGTGGGGGAGGGCAACCCCCCCCCACATTATTTTACTGTGATTTGCCCTAGTGAAGTGGCAGTACCCGTAGTGCAGACAGGTCCAGCGGGCCTGCCCGCATACATATTTTCAAGTTCCTCAGGATGTGGCAGTCCTGGAGCTGTGGGGGGGCCACATTAACTCCACATTATTTTACTGTGATTTTACCCATAAAGATAGTGGTCCCTGTGGTGCAGGCAGGCCCAATCGGCCTGACCACATACATATTTTAGAGTGTGCTGGGGAGGTGGCAGATCCAGGGGCTTCTGGGGGGCTGCACAAGCCCCACCGCATTCTTTTATGCACATTTGCCACAGTGAGGTACTGATCCCCAAGGCTTTCATAAGCCTTAGGGGTGGGGGGCATCCTCCACTCATATTTTGTTTTGTCTGCTCCTGTGACCTAGCCAACTTGGGGGTTATGATAAAAACAAGCACAGGAGACCAAGCTTCTTTTGTTTATTTTACACTAGATTGGTGACCCTGTCACCTATTCGTGGCAAAATTATCTAAAAGAATTGTTATTTGCACTAGTGGGGTCTTTCCGGGATGCCCCAAGAGACCTATGGGGTCAGGGTATTTATACCCCCCCCCCCCCCATCTATTTAAAAAAATAATTGTGTGACTCTGCAGGAAGAAATACCCTGAACCCTTAGCACTGGCCATAGGGCCCCATGAGGGTATCTGCAGGAAAAACATGAATGAAAAAATAAGGGCAAGCTCCTGCAATTTTTTGAATTAGGCCTGGTCCTGGGAGCATTTTTTAACAAAAGATGCGGATGCACGGGCCCCCCTCATGTGGCTCATTGAGTCCTAGGGACCCTTACCTCCCCATTATTGCTTAAAAAGGAGGAGTAGCATGTGATCCCCCCTCCATGGGCTCTCTAATCCCTGGGGACTACCGCCTCACAGGGGGCTAATTAAATATTGATGGGGGCCACATAGACACCCCAAGCACTGTGGACGACAACCGCCCTGGGGCTAAAATAAAACAACCTTATGGGAGGAGGTCCATGCAGACCCTCCTGGCCCCGGGGACCACCATCTCTCTGGGGACAAATATGTATCCAAAAATGGAAGAGGGGCAGAGCGGCCCTCCAAGTAGCCCACAAAGGGCTTCTGGGACTGCCATCTCCCTCAGGCTGACCATGAAAAGTAATGGAGGGGCGCCTCAAAGCCCTCCTCCTGGAGCCATATATGGGCCTGGGGATAGCCACCACCCAGGACCAGCCACTCCTATATCCCGGGGTGCCCACCCCTAGGGCACAGCTGTTTGCTTTAGCTTCTTGATAGCTTTGAAAGCTCCCACCAAACTAAAGCAAACACTCTGCTTCCAGCGGTCAGGCACTGTCAAAATGCTCCCCCTCGTTGGAAGTTTCATCTCTTTCCCTGCCTGCAGACATGCTGGCAATGAAATAGATGGCGCAAACAATGTTATGTAATGAGCACTCCTTACTTTATCTCATTAATCTAAATGTTGTCAAATAATATATGGTGCTACCCCATATCTTGACTAGCCCCTAGTCAAGTCGTTACAAATTACAAAAGGATCACAGAAACCTGTGGTATGGGGAGCACTATTCACTCGTACACGATTACGTGTTGGTTTTTTTTCATTTCTTTTATCTACATACCTTACATCAATTCAAAACAATGTAATCCAAAGAAATTAATCACAAACTATGTCAACAATCATACAGATAGGACTGAGAACATAAAGAAACACCAAAATAAATTCTTCAAATAGTGTTTTGTATTTCCTTTCTTCAAGATATTTTTATTCTTATTCTTCTTTTTCATCAAGTGAAAGTTAACGTTCCATCAAACATCTTATGAAGCCATGTCCCAATGCATTTCGGTATGCACCTTCTTCAGGGGAATGTGCTACAAATAACATAAAAGTCCATCACATGTGTGTCAAAATAAATATTTACAGTTTTATACAACATCTTGTTCTCATGCATAGAAACCAGAAAATCTCATAAGTGTAACTGCTTATCATATACGCTAAAAAACATGCTCAACAAAGTTCACCTGCCACCAGTCAAACATGGTGTGCAACCAATAATACCATCCCTTGCTTCTTGCTCATGCAAGTGTGAACACCAAATAAACACCAAATAAACAAAACAGTGTGTACCACCTACTAATCCGAACTAAAAAAAAATCCAAAGTCAAGAAGTGTCACAACCGTGCACTCTTACCTTCACTTACTGCTTTCAAAAATGAAATTCCGAACTATCTTTACTCTAAAAGATAATAACAACATCACAAACCTTGTTGTACTGTCCCCAATCGTGAATATGTAATCAGACTGTCGAAAATCAACCAGTACTCACTCAATCTTGTGGAACCCACGTCTTAGTCCTTATGGTTACGTTCTAAACACTCTTGTCCTTGCTCTAAAATATAGAAACAGGAGGACTCCTAAATACTTGGGGACCTCTATGGGTTTTACGGGGGCACCCACCTTTGCTAATATGTTCATGTCTAAGTTCGAAGATGAACATATATTAAAACAAGAGAAATGGAAGGACCATCTGGCATTATACCTGAGGTATATCGATGATATACTGATAGTGTGGAAAGGTTCAGAAGATAACTTAAGGATACAACTCCAAGAACTAAACAATTGTCATGCCTGTATCAAGTTTACATACACCATTAGCAAAGAACAGATCAATTATCTTGACATCATGATCACAAAAAGAGGGAACATACTTGAAACAAGCGTATTTAAGAAGGCAACCGATAGAAACAATGCTTTACACTTTGAGAGTTTTCATTCACAATCGCTAAAGAGACATCTTCCATTGTCGCAATTCATCAGGGCAAGAAGGATCTGTTCAGATGAGGATCAAGGGTTAGAAACAATCAAGAGAATGCGCACAGAATACACAGCAAGGGGGTACCCGGACATAGTTCTTGATCAAGCTGAAAACAAAGTTAGAACAATGTCTAGATCCACTATGTTGGAAAGGAAAGAAAGAAGCAAAAACAGGAGAGAAGTTTTTGTATTAAAATTTTCCACAGCCTCACAGGCGATAAAGAAGTCTATCATGAAGAGATGGGAAATAATTGAGCAGGAACCTGATTTCAGACAGATATTTCCAGACAAACCTCTGTTTGCACATTCAAGATCTAGGAACATAAAAGAAATCCTGAAAGGTGGCAAGTTGGAAAAAGTGGATTTAGGACAGAAAGGCATGATGAAATGCCACAATTGTGGCCATTGTGGTAATGTGTTGTTAGGTAACACCTTTGCACACCCACACACAGGTAGAAAGATAACCCTGAAACATACATCAGATTGTAACTCAAGTGGTCTAATATATGCGATTAAGTGTCCATGTGGACTTGTTTATGTTGGACGCACTGCAAGGAAGGTGAAGGTTCGGATGACCGAACATAAGAGCATGATACGCACAAAAAACATGAAATCATGTTTGGCTGTACATTGGCATGAGAGGGGACATACAATACCTCAACTAAAATATACTGTGCTAGAGAGAGTGGTGGATAAACCACATGTTGATACCATGAAATTGTTGGCGCAAAGAGAGACATACTGGATCAAGTTCCTTAGGACGCTGACCCCCTATGGGCTAAATGATAAGATTGAAATGATTTATTTCTTGTGAACTAGTACTGCAATTTGATTACTGATACGTGTATTTTTGCAAATGTAATAATTTTTTATGTAACTGTTTTTAATATGCGTCATCCATGCTCAATAAATCTCACACATAATATCAGACCACTCATGCAACAGGCACTGTTCACGTTTTTGAGGCTGGGAGCATTTCATTTTTATTTTTTATTTTTTATTTCTTATTTCATTCAGGAAGAGAGTCCCTCGTTTATTTTTGTAGAGCTAAGAAACAGAATCACCATTTTAGTTGAGGATGTAATAGCGCGTAGTCCGTTTTCCATGTTCAGTATGGTATGATGTCACACGCCGGGCACCGGCGTTCTCAAGGCGGCTTTGGTTGAATGGAGAACCACACACGAAGGAGTCTTAGCGTTACGCAGCACACTTGCAGCGAGAGGTGAGGCAGCAACCATGTTTTTTTAGAATAATCCCGTCGAAATACTGACTTCAAGTATTTAGGAGTCCTCCTGTTTCTATATTTTAGAGCAAGGACAAGAGTGTTTAGAACGTAACCATAAGGACTAAGACGTGGGTTCCACAAGATTGAGTGAGTACTGGTTGATTTTCGACAGTCTGATTACATATTCACGATTGGGGACAGTACAACAAGGTTTGTGATGTTGTTATTATCTTTTAGAGTAAAGATAGTTCGGAATTTCATTTTTGAAAGTAGTAAGTGAAGGTAAGAGTGCACGGTTGTGACACTTCTTGACTTCGGATTTTTTTTGAGTTCGGATTAGTAGGTGGTACACACTGTTTTGTTTATTTGGTGTTTATTTGGTGTTCACACTTGCATGAGCAAGAAGCAAGGGATGGTATTATTGGTTGCACACCATGTTTGACTGGTGGCAGGTGAACTTTGTTGAGCATGTTTTTTAGCGTATATGATAAGCAGTTACACTTATGAGATTTTCTGGTTTCTATGCATGAGAACAAGATGTTGTATAAAACAGTAAATATTTATTTTGACACACATGTGATGGACTTTTATGTTATTTGTAGCACATTCCCCTGAAGAAGGTGCATACCGGAATGCATTGGGACATGGCTTCATAAGATGTTTGATGGAACGTTAACTTTCACTTGATGAAAAAGAAGAATAAGAATAAAAATATCTTGAAGAAAGGAAATACAAAACACTATTTGAAGAATTTATTTTGGTGTTTCTTTATGTTCTCAGTCCTATCTGTATGATTGTTGACATAGTTTGTGATTAATTTCTTTGGATTACATTGTTTTGAATTGATGTAAGGTATGTAGATAAAAGAAATGAAAAAAACCCAACACGTAATCGTGTACAATGAAATAGATGGACCAGATTGCTCCTGTATGGAGGGAGCTGCCTTTCTTGCAGCTCCCTCCACACAGCAGCAATGTCAGAACCCATCTTGAGGCTCCTACCGCGGTCCTGAGAAACAGCAGAAAAAGGCAAAATAAAGGTCCAAATAAGCAGAAAGAGGCAGAATAAATGGAAGAAATGATCAGAAAGTGGCAAAATAAAGGCCACAAATGAGCAAAAAGTGGCACAATAAAGTTTAGCAACAAGAAGAAGCAGTAAAGGTTAACAACGAGCAGAAAGAGGCAAAATAAAGGTGAGAAAGGAGCAGAAAGAGACAGCATAAAGGTGAAAAAATTAACAGAAAGAGGCAGAACGCAGGTCAGAGATAAGCAGCAAGAGACAAAATAAAGGTCAGTAACGAAAATAAGGGGGCGAAAATATGGTTGAGAAATGAGCATACAGAGGCAGAATAAAGGTCAGACATAAGCAGCAAGAGGCAAAACAAAGGTGAGAAACAAGCAGAAAGAGGCAAAATAAAGGTAGGAAATAAGAAGTAAGAGGCAAAATAGACTTCAGAAACTGCAGCAAGAGGCAAAATAATGGTGAGAAACAAGCAGAAAGAGTCAAAAAAGAGGTCAGCAAGAGGCAAAATATTGGTGAGAAATGAGCAAAAAGAGGCAAACTAAAGGTGAAAGAGGTAGAATAAAGGTCTGCTACAAGCTGAAAGAGTCAAAATAGAGATCAGAAACTAGCAGAAAGAGGCAAAATCAAGGTAAAAAACAAGCTGAAAGATGCAGAATAGAGGTGAGAACAGGGAGAATAAAGGTAAAAAAGGAGCACAAACAATCAATATAAAGGTCAGAAATGAGCAGAAAGAAGCATAATAAAAGTCAGCCACGAGCAGAAAGATGCAAAACAAAGGTGCTAAATGAGCAGAGAGAGGCAAAATATAGGTCAGCAACAAGCAGAAAGGGGCAGAATACAGGTCAGAAACAAGCAGCAAGAGTCAAAATAAAGTGCGAAATAAGTGGGAAGAGGCAGATTAAAGGTGAGAAACCAGCAGAAAGAGGCAGAATAATGGTCTGAAGAGCAGAAAGAGGCAAGATAAAGGTGAGAAACAAGCAAAAAAAGGCAGAATAGAGTTCAGAAGCGAGCAAAAAGAGGCAGAATATAGGTCAGCAATCAGAAGAGAGGCTAAATAGAGATCATAAACTAGCAGGAAGAGGCATCATAAAGGTCAGAAACAATCAGAAAGAGGTAGAATAAGGTCAGAAACAAGCAGAAACTGGGAGACTGAAGGTAAAAAAGCAGCAGAAAGAGGCAGAATAAAGGTCTGTACTGCGCAGAAAAAGGCAAGATAAAGGTGAGAAATGAGCAGGAAGAGGGAGACTAAAGGTCTGAAACGAGCAGAAAGAGGCAAAATAATTATCAGAAACTAGCAGAAACATGCCAAATAAAGATAAGAAACACGCAGAAAGAGGCAGAATACAGTTCAGAAACAAGCAGAAAGAAGCACAATAAATGTAAGAAATGAGCAGAAAGAGGTAGAGTAAAGGTGGGAGATGAGTAGATGGAGGTGAAATAGAGGTCAGCAAAAACCGGAAAAGCGACAAAATAAAGGTGATAAACGAGCAGAGAAAGGCAAAATGAAGGTCAGCAATGAGCAGAAGGAGGGAAAATAAAGGTGAGAAACTAGCAGAAAAGACAAAATAAGGGTCAGTAACGCACAGAAAGAAGCAAAATACAGGGGAGAAATGAGCAGAAAGAGATAAAATAAAAGCAATGAACAGAAAGAGGTACAATAAAAGTCAGCAATGAGCAGAAAGAAGCAAAATAGAGGTGAGAAATGATCAGAAAAAGACAAAATAAAGGTCAAAAGTGAGAAGAAAGAGGCAAAACAAAGGTCAGGAACAAGCAGAGAGAGGCAAAAAGAAAGGTCAGAAGTGAGCAGAAAGAGGCAGACTTAAGGTCAGAAATTAGTGGAAAGAGGTCAAATAGAGGTCAGACACCAGCAGCAAAAGGCAAAATAAAGGTGAAAAATTAGCACAAACATGCAAAATAAAGGCCAGCAATGAGCAGAAATAAGAAAAGAAATGTGAAAAACCTGCAGAAAGAGCAAAAAAGAGATCCGAAAGAGGCAAAATAAAGTTCAGAAAGAGGACAAATAGAGGTCAGAAACAAGCAGAAAGAGGCAAATAAAGGTCACAAACGTGTGGAAAGAGGCAATATAAGGGTCTGAAAGGAGCAGAAAGAGGCAAAACAGAGGGCAGAAACAGGAAGACATAGCCCCCCACCAACCATCAGCAGCAAAGGAGGTGCATTTGCAGAGTAGTTGCGAAAGGGGATGGGGCCTTTGAGATCTCAGCAATCCTTCTGTGTGGGCTTCCTGGTGGCAACAATTGAGGTTCTTGGCCAAGGACCCTCAGCAGCAAAGGGGACTTCATCCCTCAACCTGTAGTGCACTAGTAGGCACATTTGCAGAGTGGTTGCGAAAGGGGGCCGGGACTCTGACAAGGTCTCAGCAATCCCCCTGTGGGGAACTTACTGGTGGCAACAATAGGGGTTCTTGGCCCTGAAGGACCCTCAGCAGCCAGGGAGACTTCATCCCCCAACTGGCAGTATGCCAGGAGGTGTGTTTGCAAAGTGATTGAGAAAGGGTCAGGGGCCGCTGACAAGGTATCAGCAATCCCGCTATGGGGGATTTACTGGTGGCAATAATAGAGGTTCTCTGCCTCCAAGGACCCTCAGCAGCCAAGGGAAGGGGACTTCATCTCCCAACCAGTAGTGTACCAGGAAGAGCATTTGCAGAGTGGCAGAGAAAGGGGCAGGGCCCTCGATGAGGTCTCAGTAAGTCCCGCTGTGGGGTACTTACTGGTGGCAACAATAGGGGTTCTCTGCCTCCAAGGACCCTTAGCACCCAAGGGGATTTCAACCCCCATCCATTAGTGCACTAGGAGGCATGTTTGCAGAGTGGTTGGGAAAGGGGCGAGGCCTCCGACAAGGTCACAGCAATCACAGCAATCCGACTGTTTGGGACCTGCTGGCGGCAACAATGGAGGTTCTTGACCCCCAAGAATCCTCAGCAGCAGAGTGGATTTCATCCCCCAACCAGTAGTGCGCCAGGAGGTGCATTTACAGAGTGGATGAGAAAGGAGGTGGGGCCTCCAACAAGGACTCAGAAATCCCTCTGTGAAGGATTTACTGGTGACAGCAATAGGGTTTTTGGCCTCCAACTACACTCAGCAGCCAAGGAGACTTCATCCCCCAACTAGTAGTGCACGAGGAGGCATGCTTGTCGAGTAGTTGGAAAAGGGGGCGGGCCTTTGATGAGGTATCAGCACTCCTGCTATGGGGGACCTACTAATGGCAACAGTAAGGGTACTTGCCCCCCAAGGAAGCAATACTCTGCCCACTCACAGAATTCCATGTCATTTGGTGCAATTGTTTGGTAACTGAGTTGAATTCCACGGAGTGAAACTCCACAAGTGCTGCCCAGGCGAAGTAGAAAGAAGAAAAATAAATGTCAGGAACAAGCCTAAAGAGGTTAAATAAAAGTAATAATTGAGTGGGAAAAAAGGCAGAAAATAAGCAGGAACCAACCAGCTCCCACTCACATATAACTCATGCACCCACTCAGAAACTTAATCAGACAATCAGGTACCCACTCACATACCCACTGAGACACTCATGCACTCACTCACTCCCTCACTCCCAAAGGTTAGAGGTTACAGTTAGGAAATAACATTTTAAAAAAAGTAGAAATCCACAGAAAAAACCAAAGGTTACAGGGACGTTATAGTTAGGAAAGAGAATGAAAAAAACTTTAGAAGGGGGTGTGGTTTTTGCACTGTGCAAGATGACGAAGGACCCTTGAGCTCGGTCATGACACAAAAACATAAGTTTATTTTTTTCCTTCTTTCGTCTGTGCCAACCTGGGTCCAACTTGCCTTTTGGCTCCTTGATGCCATCTTAACACTCTGTGTCGGCGTGACACTACTGAGGAGTTTTCTGTGCAGCCAGGAGCCATGGTGGTAAGTTCCTGTCAAACATTAACGGCTGCCATTTCATGACCTCCCCGCTCAAATTATATGCTGTCTACTGCCTTTCATCTGCTACACTGGATTCTCATTACCATGAAGGCCTCTATAATTGTTGGAATGCATTTTTAATGACTGTGAACTTGCTTATTCTTCTTTTTCCTGACACTCCAGCTGCACTAATTTGCATGTCTCTCCAGCAGATGAAATTCTCTTATGTTAAAATCCTCTTTAATTTATAAAAATCGAATTTAAGTCACAGTTCTGAAAATGCACCTATTGGAAAGTTTTCATTTTTCTGTTGTAACTATTTGGTACCTGCAGCTTGTTCCAGGGTCACTTGACTAGGTGTAGTTGGCCTTTGTGTATTCGTTCCAGACAGCATCATAAAGCAGGGACTTGGTGTTTGCAGCATGGGAGGGGCAGATGTGTCACCTATCACAATGGCATTTTCAAAGGAGCTGCCTCAGCACACTCACAAAGGACTTCATACTAGCCTTTTGCCACTTGAGACATCATGGGTGGGACCAGGGCAGGGAGGAAGGAAATTCCAAAACCATTTGTGGGGGGGGAAATCCAAAAGTTTCTCCGACGTCAAAGCTGGCACCATATATAAATATCTAACCCTGATACTCACTCTTCTGCACATTGCTGGTACTGTGGATATTATAGAAGGACTACCCTGCTGTCAGATGATTTTCCTACTGCTCATACCAGACTGAGTGATGCCAAAGGTCAGGTGGCAGACCTCCTCTTCTGAGCTACAGGGAAACAGGAAGCTCCTGAGGCCTCACTGCAGGTGATCAGTTGACCTACTGCATTGGACCTGCCTATAATTGCCACAGGATCTGCCTGAGCCGTGCTGGTCTCAGCTAGAATGAGTTGTTGATCCCAAATAGGTACCTCCCTTAGCCCTGGAGTGTCAGGATTCAAACATATTAGCGCTTTCAAACATTACCAATAAAAACTACTTCCATGTGAAGGTTAACATGAAGGTAACTGGGTGTTCTTGCCTGTACAAACTAAGTTTGCATGGACAACAAGTTCCATGATGCATAGGGAGGACAAGAGGAGCCTGCACGCCATTTGACGTGCCTAATTCATTTGGGATGTGATTGCAGAGATTGCTACTTTGGGAGAGACTATTTGTCTCTCATTAAGATTTCGTAGCTATTATTTTGAAAAGCTGTCTTTTGGAAAGATATAGAGGGTATGCCCTGACAAATCAAAGTGAACCTGGGTATATAAATGAAGACAGCAGCTGTGGTCTTATTTCCCACCCTTTCTTCAAAGGTAATCCTTTTAACCAACTGGAAAAAGTTGTATTCTTTGGTGCTGCAGAATTGAACTAAAGGTAAGTGAGTTCAAAAATAGACATGCATTCTTCCTTTCTGAAAGTTGTATTCTTTGGAGTTGCAGAGTAGAACTAAGGGTCACATCAGTTCAATACAGACATAAATATTTCCTTTCAGTTGGAGTCTACTTGCTATTCTGGGGAAAATGAGCAAAATAAAAAAGGCAAAACAGAAATCTGTTCTTTTATGAAAGCTGTTAATGGTGAAAAAGACGTGGGTATCGACAGACTCCTACATTCAGTGCAAGACGGACCTCAGTGGTTCCCAAACTTTTTTGACCCACGGCTCCCTTGACCCATTGGCAATTGTCCGTGGCTCCCCACTGTTACTATTTTTGGACGGCGGTGGGATGTAAGCCCGGCCTCGGGAGTACTTTCATATTTCTACCTGAAAATAATTGGGAAGAAGCAGTTATAATCATATACGCCGGGTGTTTCGTATTACTAAATTGGTGCCTCTAATAAAATATTCCTAGTTACACTTCTTTGCCCATGCCCATTTTGAAGTACACTCTCAAACGTTTTTTTATCCCACTTACAGTGCTAGATAGCAGCCTGTGCATGTAGGCCCTATTACCATAGTATTTTGGCACGTAAAAAATATTTACATGCACTTCTATTTCTACCCATGTCATACGTGCCAACACACCTATCTCAGCAAGGTGACTCAAGATTTTTTTAACCACATACAGCTTTATTTTTGCTGTCTCCTCCCTAAAATTTCCTCCAAATCAATGCAAGTAAAATAAATTCCTCCGATTTTTTTTAAACGTCCCTCTTTCTTGCTTCCAAATGTTGGCATTATGCCGGATATGGTGGTTTACTTCTCTGTGCTCAAGGAAGGAGCAGGCCTGTCTGGAAGTATGTGTACTGAAAGAACTGTGCACTCGAAGTAGCTATGATTCAAGTACAAATGTCAATTCTTAATAATACTTAGTGTGTTTAATAGACAGGGCAACTGTACCTTCCTGATAACTTGCATTGATGTAAAATCATTTAAAAAAAAACAAAACTATTAAGCTTACTTTGGGAGTGTTGCAATGAGGGAATCCAGTGAAATATGGAGGTCACCTCCCTCGACTTGCCATCAATTAAGCACTACGTTTGTAGCTTGAGGCATATCACTTACAATCATCAACATCATACGTTTAAGTGTAATTAGTTTAACTGAAGCCAACAACCCCTTCAACATTAAATGCATTAAAGTGCTTGGTGCACGGCTCACCTGGCTAGGTTTGACGGCTCCCCAGGGAGCCATGGCGCACAGTTTTGGAACTACTGAAGTACAGCAACTAGGTTCTATTTATTTTTCTGTCCTTATGAACATTTTTGCTTCTGGAACAAATGCAATGAGAATTAATTGCTTAACAAAGTCAAGTAAAAGACTGAACTAGTTTTGATGATGAACCAATTAATATTATATCAATGGTGGCAGCATTGACCGTGAAATACTTTTCTTTTGCAATCTGATGAGGAAACTGTTCCAAAATATTTGGACAGTTATCACTAATTCACCTTTACATTCTCTCATCACATCATGGATTATATTGGTTTATATATTATTGGTGATACATGACATGAAAGAATATTTTGACCCGCCACAGGATTGGTGATCACTCACAACATTAGCAATTTATTGTGCATAGTCAGTATTTGTACTGTTTATCCTGAATCGTGGTTTTTATTATTTACAGATTTCCCCTGAGGAAGGGACACCATTGTCCCGAAACGCATCGGGTACAACATAATATGTTTCAAAATGCTCGTCTAGCAATCATTTTGAAGAAAGATTGAACTTTAAAGCTTAATAGAATGTATTGGTATTCATGATTATAACGAACCAGTGATACATTTATTGTTGTTGTATTTATTCTATGAAACTATATCATACATTGAGTACATGTATTAAATAATAGTATGAATTGTTGAACAACAAAGTGTTTGAAAAAATTGTTTTTGAATTTATAATGTTGATTGGATTACTTTTGATGATATACATTGAGAGTCCTTTTGGACTATATTTGCACAGTGCGCAGCGTGTTCTGCCACTCGTGGGGGTTTTTGCATTTCCAAAATATTTGCGGCACTTGTTTGCGTATGTATGAGAAAATATTGCAATTATCTTGATGAGTTGTTGTGGACCATGTAGCTTGGGCATGCAGGCTTATTTATTTTTGTACAAAAAGGTTATGAGTAGGGAGCTGCCCTTTCTGTCAGGAAAAGGACTGGGTCAACAATTACACAAAAACAGGGAGCCTTTTCCTGATTGTAATGCCTTGTGCGGTGTGCCTCTCCCCCTGGGGGTGGCCACCTCTGTGTGTACACGATTGTGCAGTGTTATCTAGGTTACCAAATTTACAACATGAACTAACAACCCTTCAATGTCATGGGGGACCACATATGAAGCAAAGACTTGTTTAAAAGTTGTCATACATTTATTCAAAAAAATTTCCTTTAAAAAGTCATAGTACTACAAGCTTGTTACTTTTAAAAAAACGTTACACAATATATATTCAATTTATACAAACAATATTAATAACACATTTCTTAAAACAATCTTAGATTTTAAAAAATTTTTGCTTGTGAAGCATTATTTGCCAAAAAACATATTTGTACAAAGATAATAGAACACAAATTATAGGAACAAACTGTTGACGCGGCGTTTCGGTGCCTCTTAAAATCTTGCACCTTCTTCAGGACTCGTTCCCTGATTGGTCACATCTATAAAGACATATATCATAATACATTACATTAGGTCCCATCTACTAGCATCAATTACATTTGCTTGGTACATCATTAGTTAAATCTAATATTTGGTAACCTATATATTCTCCTCTGCACACCACAACTCGAGATTTACTGTAGCTCTGTTGCTATCTTTCTTCATTTTCTATAGGTTGGTTGCCTCCTGGGCTAAACGGTAGTGTGGAAGTGTTTCCTTTCAACAATATTAGATGACTGACTCAGTTCTTATTTGCTACACTTAACAGTCCTGTTCCATACTCCTATCACAGATCTTTTAATTGTATCTGCATGGTTCTTACTACCGGGTCCCTTTGTTACGACCCTAGGGCCTGGGTTAAGATTCTTTTCCCTTAACTGTATGGGTCCCACCATATCTGTTACTCAACTTACCCAGGTAGTATTCCCTGGATCTTTTATCATATGAGTCCGTTTAACATCTGCCCATATTTTTCGTTCCCTTCATTTATATGGGATTTCTTCACAATTGGTATTCTTGATCTTTCCTCAGGGTCTATGGAATTTAACCACTTCAGTACTACAATGTAAAAGGAAAAGCATGTATATATATTTACTTTTTACTTTTATAAGCAATCTGTTTTTTGACTGACCCCTCTTTGGTCCATTAATTAAAAAGTAGGTCTGTCTAATCCTCACCGGTTTTGTTTCCACTTATATTTTGGTTTTAAGGAGGACGCCTCTGGGAGCTCCCTTTTTTTGTTGGATACTTCTCACTCCTGCTCCGTCTAGGGATGGGATAATCTTTGTTAGTGTTTCTCTACTTATACTACACTTTAATCAAAAATGTCCCATTCCTTTTATAGTTCTTACCTCACTGGGTCTTTAGAGTTACTTTTAATTTACTTCACTCTTGGGGATGGTCTTTAAGTTGAAGCCTTTTGACTTGGCTTATACTTCTGAGAAGGAACAAATATTAAGGCTGTATTAGAATAGTCTGTTTTTTTAAAAAAAAGACATTCTTCTCCTAGCAGCGCGATCATCACCCTGTCTCTACTTACTTGGTAATGGGAGCTGAACTGCGTGGCGTCCTCCTTGCCTCTTGAGTCTTCTCGATCTAATGAGGCTTACTTCTGTCTGGTATTTATACCGTCAGAGGTTGGCTCATTATTTGTCTCATTAGTTACACCTGGTTGCTATTTGCAGGTGCAGTTGTTTGGTGACCCGAATGCGGCCGCCATCTTATAGTGGGTTAAAACCTTATTCCTTATTAGCGTTTTGTGCTTAATTTATTTGTGTTTGGTCTCCCTATGCTTATTTTCTCAATTTAATAAATGTGCACCTTTTTTATCGTATTTGCGGGGCTCTCCTGGCTTATTTGGCCGTGATCATTGTAAAATGTGTATATTATTTTTATTTTTATTTTTATTCGTGCCGTATTTTCTCTACACTTTGACCTCACTTGTTCTTATTTTTGATTTAGCGATTACACCTATTTCATGTGTTATATCTTAATGGGTTTAAGACCCGATTAGATTTTCCGCGCTTGTTTCGCGGTCGCCATCTTGGATCGGGGGACCTTTTGTTGTTTTCACCCCGTTTTGTAATTGTGTATCTGGGTCCCTGGCTGTCCCTAAATTGTTATAAATGCTATTATTTGTGTTATCCGTTACTACTGTTTATTCAATTGCCTATTACTGGCCCAAATTTGCCTGCTTTGCGTTTCCTTGCCCCTGATGGTCCGCGCCATCTTGGATTGGGGAGGCAAAGCCCCTCTCAGTTAGTTCTGTTTACATATAAATTACTTATTTCCATACGTCGTTGTTATGAATATAAATTTATATCTCCTACTTATTGTTGTGCCTGTGATTGTAGCCTCGCGCATTTATTGTGTGACCTTACATAGAAATGGTCCTCCTTAGTTTCAGTATCATTTTTTAACGTTAGACATTGTATATATTTAAGAACCCTATTATCTGGTTGTTACAACAGGGGATCGTTAATCCCTTACCTCAGTGGCTATTAGTACTGGTGTTTATACTGCTCCCTGAGATTTAACCATTTACCTGATCCTTTCATATTGCGCAATTCTCATGTTAACTACTATAGTTATTTATGTTTTGTCTGGACCTTAGTATGAATCCCTAGTTATACTACAGTATTCTTTCCCATTCCTCTTTGTTATTAAGACCTATTTTGTGGGAGTTGAATTTAGACATGTAATATTGTTCCCTTTGTCTGCGTTTTCTGGTTAAGTCTCCTCCTCTCTTATTAATACTGACTTGTTCTATAACACACCACCATACATCCTCCACTGTGTGACCCATTTCTGTCCAGTGGGCCACCAGGGGTGCTGCCAACTTTTTGGTACGGATGGCTGACTTGTGTTCCGTTATTCTTGTCCTAATCTCTCGTTGGGTCTCTCCTATGTAAACTTTGCCACAAGGGCAATTGATCAAATATATGACATTGTTAGTCCTACAGTTAAATAGTTCTTTGTATGTGTGTGTTATTTTACCCAAGGTTATATTTGGACCTGGTATTATTGAAGGGCAATTCTTACAGTTACCACAGGCATAATTGCCTGTTGGTGATGACCCATCTAGGGTTCTGATGGAATTCCTTTTCATTTTATTGGGATACGTTTTAACTAGACAATTTCTAATTGTGCGGTTTCTCCTAAAGGCAAAAATTGGTTTGGGGATTGGCATTTCGCCTGGGTCATTTAACAACTTCCAATTGCTATTAATGCAGTTCTTTAACTTATTCGATACACATGAGAAGTTTGTCACAAATAGAATGGATTTTGTTTCATTACTTGGCCTATTTTTTGGTTCAAATAGACTTTCTCTATTATAATATTTTGCCCGTTTGTAGGCTTGTTTTATCATTTTCTTTGGGTAACCTCTGACGGCAAACTTTTTCATTAGGGCATTCGCATGTGTATCATACTCTTTCATGGTGGTACAGTTTCGCCGGATCCTTAAAAATTGACCGAACGGTATGTTATTTTTTTGGGTAGCCGGGTGGTGACTGTTAAAGTGGAGCATTGTGTTGCGGTCCGTCGGTTTTGTGAAGAGTTCCACTCCTAAGACCCCCTCCATGTTTTTTATTGTTATATCTAGGAAGTCACACTCCTCGTTACTGTACATGGAGGTGAAATTTAGATTTTCATCACCCAAGTTTAGCCACGTGATGAATTCTGTTAATTCCTCCCTGTCTCCTTGCCAGATGAAAAAAATATCATCTATAAATCTTGACCATTTCTGGATGTTTTCAAAGAATGGCGCCATGGGGTTAAAAATATGTTTTGTCTCAAAGTCCGCTACGTATAGACACGCCAGACTGGGAGCACAGGTGGCTCCCATGCTGGTCCCTTTCGTTTGTTTGTACATATTTTCTTTAAATAGAAAGATGTTATTTTTAAGGATAAGTTCTAAACAATCTATTATGAATATAGAGTGCTCTGACAGGTCTTCCTCCCCATTTAGCAGTAACTTTTTGATTACTTTGATGGTGTCATTTTGGGGGATATTTGTATAGAGCGCTTCTATATCAAGCGTCACCATCCATTGGGTATTGGGGTTGAATGTTGTTCCTTCTACTTTTTTAATCATTTCTGTCGTATCCTTTATGTATGCTGGTTGCATTGTGACCAACGGTTGAATACATTTATCTACATATTTACTTAGTGGTTCTGTGAGGGAATTAAGACTGGAGACAATTGGTCTCATGGGTGGGTTATTGATGTCCTTGTGTACTTTCGGTAACCCGTAAATCGCTGGGATTGTTGGGCTTTCATTGTTGAGGAAATTAAATTCCTCCTGATTGATTACGCCATCTTCTCTGGCTAATAAGAGTAGACTTTTTATCCGTTTCCCTAGGTTCTGCCATTCTGTCATATTAGATTTTGTGTAGTGGTTTGGATTATCTAAGAGGTAGTGCATCCTCTTATCATAGTCTGTTGTCTCTAATACCACTATACTGCCCCCCTTGTCTCCGGGTTTAATGGTGATATTATCATCTTTTTCTAGACTATTTAATGCCTTTTTCTCTTCCAGGCTTAGATTGTTTTTTACCCACAACCTCTGGTCCAGTATTTCTTCAAGTCCTCTTGTTATAACCCTTTCAAAAGTGTCTACATTTTTGTTAACCATGGAACTCAGTGGGGTCCATAGCGACTTAGGGCGTAGGCCAGATTTATTATCTGTAGGCATTCTTTCTTTGCCTTCAAAATATTTTTGTAATCTGATTTTCCTTATCAACTGTTGTAAGTCCCTTTCTAAGGTAAATCTGTCTGGTGGTCCTGCTATGGCATAGCCTAGTCCTTTTTCTAATAGACTGATTTCCTCCTTGGTCATGTCCCTATTTGCTAAATTTATTATTGGGGCTTTTGTATCATGTTCTAGTCCCATGTCTTTTGACTTCTCGTTTTCATGTAGGGACGTTGTTGGCCCTGGTTGGTCTGATAGTTGCCTCTCCCTCTCCCCCGTCCTCTCGGGGTTGGGTTTTGGTTTTGATTTCCCTTGCGCCTGTCTAAAAAAACTAGACTGTCTTTTGTTTGTTTATTAGGTCTGTCTCCTTCTGTGTCAGTCTGGTTCCCTGTTGTTGTCTCATTCTCCGAGTCACTGCTCGTGTATGATGTGTCAGAGAATGTTACTCCCCGTCTGGGGCCCTGGCGTTTGTTGGTTTGCCAGTTGCCTTTATTAGACCGATTCCCTGGGCCTGTCAAAATATTCTTTTTGTATATATGGATATACTAGCTCCTGTTTTTATTGATTTAAATCTTTCTTAAATTTATTACTTTTCTTGTTGATCAGGTAATCCTTATATCCGTCAAGATCCCGTTGGATCTCTTCCAGTTTTTGTTTTGCATCCTCTACTGAGGTGTTATCTTTTAATTTTTTTTTCCATCTCATCTAATTCTATTTTTTCTATGATCAGGGTGGCTTGTGCAGTTTCTATAATTAGCAGGAGCCAACCCTGCTGCATCTATTAGCTATGAAAGTCCAAGTTTCTAAAATTTTTTCGTTTTTTATAAAAAGGCTTGGTTCATTCTTAACCTGCAACCCCTTGGGTATCATCCCCTTCTTACAATATTGTATTAGAAAATCTGAATGTAATTCAGTTCTAATTATTTTTTTCTTGTGGTTCCAGAGTTAAACGGACTCATATGATAAAAGATCCAGGGAATACTACCTGGGTAAGTTGAGTAACAGATATGGTGGGACCCATACAGTTAAGGGAAAAGAATCTTAACCCAGGCCCTAGGGTCGTAACAAAGGGACCCGGTAGTAAGAACCATGCAGATACAATTAAAAGATCTGTGATAGGAGTATGGAACAGGACTGTTAAGTGTAGCAAATAAGAACTGAGTCAGTCATCTAATATTGTTGAAAGGAAACACTTCCACACTACCGTTTAGCCCAGGAGGCAACCAACCTATAGAAAATGAAGAAAGATAGCAACAGAGCTACAGTAAATCTCGAGTTGTGGTGTGCAGAGGAGAATATATAGGTTACCAAATATTAGATTTAACTAATGATGTACCAAGCAAATGTAATTGATGCTAGTAGATGGGACCTAATGTAATGTATTATGATATATGTCTTTATAGATGTGACCAATCAGGGAACGAGTCCTGAAGAAGGTGCAAGATTTTAAGAGGCACCGAAACGCCGCGTCGACAGTTTGTTCCTATAATTTGTGTTCTATTATCTTTGTACAAATATGTTTTTTGGCAAATAATGCTTCATAAGCAAAACATTTTTAAAATCTAAGATTGTTTTAAGAAATGTGTTATTAATATTGTTTGTATAAATTGAATATATATCGTGTAACGGTTTTTTAAAAGTAACAAGCTTGTAGTACTATGACTTTTTAAAGGAAATTTTTTTGAATAAATGTATGACAACTTTTAAACAAGTCTTTGCTTCATATGTGGTCCCCCATGACATTGAAGGGTTGTTAGTTCATGTTGTAAATTTGGTAACCTAGATAACACTGCACAATCTTGTACACACAGAGGTGGCCACCCCCAGGGGGAGAGGCACACCGCACAAGGCATTATAATCAGGAAAAGGCTCCCTGTTTTTGTATAATTGTTGACCCAGTCCTTTTCCTGACAGAAAGGGCAGCTCCCTACTCATAACCTTTTTGACAACATAGTACAGTTTTTTAACTGGGGAGTTGTGTTCTCTCTTTTCCTCACACAGTAGTGAGGTGTGAATAATCACACGGTGGTTCAAAATTGATTAAATGGACACCTTCAAAGTATTCAGTTTCTCAGACGATCAATTTAACAAATTAGTTAACTGCCCAGACAAAAGTGTAAACACAATAACAGCAACAAATACTGATGTAGAACAATGGAAAGAACTCTGGAACCACAAGAAAAAAATAATTAGAACTGAATTACATTCAGATTTTCTAATACAATATTGTAAGAAGGGGATGATACCCAAGGGGTTGCAGGTTAAGAATGAACCAAGCCTTTTTATAAAAAACGAAAATTTTTTAGAAACTTGGACTTTCATAGCTAATAGATGCAGCAGGGACTGGCTCCTGCTAATTATAGAAACTGCACAAGCCACCCTGATCATAGAAAAAATAGAATTAGATGAGATGGAAAAGAAATTAAAAGATAACACCTCAGTAGAGGATGCAAAACAAAAACTGGAAGAGATCCAACGGGATCTTGACGGATATAAGGATTACCTGATCAACAAGAAAAGTAATAAATTTAAGAAAGATTTAAATCAATATAAACAGGAGCTAGTATATCCATATATACAAAAAGATTATTTTGACAGGCCCAGGGAAGATCGGTCTAATAAAGGCAACTGGCAAACCAACAAACGCCAGGGCCCCAGACGGGGAGTAACATTCTCTGACACATCATACACGAGCAGTGACTCGGAGAATGAGACAACAACAGGGAACCAGACTGACACAGAAGGAGACAGACCTAATAAACAAACAAAAGACAGTCTAGTTTTTTTAGACAGGCGCAAGGGAAATCAAAACCAAAACCCAACCCCGAGAGGACGGGGGAGAGGGAGAGGCAACTATCAGACCAACCAGGGCCAACAACGTCCCTACATGAAAACGAGAAGTCAAAAGACATGGGACTAGAACATGATACAAAAGCCCCAATAATAAATTTAGCAAATAGGGACATGACCAAGGAGGAAATCAGTCTATTAGAAAAAGGACTAGGCTATGCCATAGCAGGACCACCAGACAGATTTACCTTAGAAAGGGACTTACAACAGTTGATAAGGAAAATCAGATTACAAAAATATTTTGAAGGCAAAGAAAGAACGCCTACAGATAATAAATCTGGCCTACGCCCTAAGTCGCTATGGACCCCACTGAGTTCCATGGTTAACAAAAATGTAGACACTTTTGAAAGGGTTATAACAAGAGGACTTGAAGAAATACTGGACCAGAGGTTGTGGGTAAAAAACAATCTAAGCCTGGAAGAGAAAAAGGCATTAAATAGTCTAGAAAAAGATGATAATATCACTATTAAACCCGGAGACAAGGGGGGCAGTATAGTGGTATTAGAGACAACAGACTATGATAAGAGGATGCACTACCTCTTAGATAATCCAAACCACTACACAAAATCTAATATGACAGAATGGCAGAACCTAGGGAAACGGATAAAAAGTCTACTCTTATTAGCCAGAGAAGATGGCGTAATAAATCAGGAGGAATTTAATTTCCTCAACAATGAAAGCCCAACAATCCCAGCGATTTACGGGTTACCGAAAGTACACAAGGACATCAATAACCCACCCATGAGACCAATTGTCTCCAGTCTTAATTCCCTCACAGAACCACTAAGTAAATATGTGGATAAATGTATTCAACCGTTGGTCACAATGCAACCAGCATACATAAAGGATACGACAGAAATGATTAAAAAAGTAGAAGGAACAACATTCAACCCCAATACCCAATGGATGGTGACGCTTGATATAGATGCGCTCTATACAAATATCCCCCAAAATGACACCATCAAAGTAATCAAAAAGTTACTGCTAAATGGGGAGGAAGACCTGTCAGAGCACTCTATATTCATAATAGATTGTTTAGAACTTATCCTTAAAAATAACATCTTTCTATTTAAAGAAAATATGTACAAACAAACGAAAGGGACCAGCATGGGAGCCACCTGTGCTCCCAGTCTGGCGTGTCTATACGTAGCGGACTTTGAGACAAAACATATTTTTAACCCCATGGCGCCATTCTTTGAAAACATCCAGAAATGGTCAAGATTTATAGATGATATTTTTTTCATCTGGCAAGGAGACAGGGAGGAATTAACAGAATTCATCACGTGGCTAAACTTGGGTGATGAAAATCTAAATTTCACCTCCACGTACAGTAACGAGGAGTGTGACTTCCTAGATATAACAATAAAAAACGTGGAGGGGGTCTTAGGAGTGGAACTCTTCACAAAACCGACGGACCGCAACACAATGCTCCACTTTAACAGTCACCACCCGGCTACCCAAAAAAATAACATACCGTTCGGTCAATTTTTAAGGATCCGGCGAAACTGTACCACCATGAAAGAGTATGATACACATGCGAATGCCCTAATGAAAAAGTTTGCCGACAGAGGTTACCCAAAGAAAATGATAAAACAAGCCTACAAACGGGCAAAATATTATAATAGAGAAAGTCTATTTGAACCAAAAAATAGACCAAGTAATGAAACAAAATCCATTGTATTTGTGACAAACTTCTCATGTGTATCGAATAAGTTAAAGAACTGCATTAATAGCAATTGGAAGTTGTTAAATGACCCAGGCGAAACGCCAATCCCCAAACCAATTTTTGCCTTTAGGAGAAACCGCACAATTAGAAATTGTCTAGTTAAAACGTATCCCAATAAAATGAAAAGGAATTCCATCAGAACCCTAGATGGGTCATCACCAACAGGCAATTATGCCTGTGGTAACTGTAAGAATTGCCCTTCAATAATACCAGGTCCAAATATAACCTTGGGTAAAATAACACACACATACAAAGAACTATTTAACTGTAGGACTAACAATGTCATATATTTGATCAATTGCCCTTGTGGCAAAGTTTACATAGGAGAGACCCAACGAGAGATTAGGACAAGAATAACGGAACACAAGTCAGCCATCCGTACCAAAAAGTTGGCAGCACCCCTGGTGGCCCACTGGACAGAAATGGGTCACACAGTGGAGGATGTATGGTGGTGTGTTATAGAACGAGTCAGTATTAATAAGAGAGGAGGAGACTTAACCAGAAAACGCAGACAAAGGGAACAATATTACATGTCTAAATTCAACTCCCACAAAATAGGTCTTAATAACAAAGAGGAATGGGAAAGAATACTGTAGTATAACTAGGGATTCATACTAAGGTCCAGACAAAACATAAATAACTATAGTAGTTAACATGAGAATTGCGCAATATGAAAGGATCAGGTAAATGGTTAAATCTCAGGGAGCAGTATAAACACCAGTACTAATAGCCACTGAGGTAAGGGATTAACGATCCCCTGTTGTAACAACCAGATAATAGGGTTCTTAAATATATACAATGTCTAACGTTAAAAAATGATACTGAAACTAAGGAGGACCATTTCTATGTAAGGTCACACAATAAATGCGCGAGGCTACAATCACAGGCACAACAATAAGTAGGAGATATAAATTTATATTCATAACAACGACGTATGGAAATAAGTAATTTATATGTAAACAGAACTAACTGAGAGGGGCTTTGCCTCCCCAATCCAAGATGGCGCGGACCATCAGGGGCAAGGAAACGCAAAGCAGGCAAATTCGGGCCAGTAATAGGCAATTGAATAAACAGTAGTAACGGATAACACAAATATTAGCATTTATAACAATTTAGGGACAGCCAGGGACCCAGATACACAATTACAAAACGGGGTGAAAACAACAAAAGGTCCCCCGATCCAAGATGGCGACCGCGAAACAAGCGCGGAAAATCTAATCGGGTCTTAAACCCATTAAGATATAACACATGAAATAGGTGTAATCGCTAAATCAAAAATAAGAACAAGTGAGGTCAAAGTGTAGAGAAAATACGGCACGAATAAAAATAAAAATAAAAATAATATACACATTTTACAATGATCACGGCCAAATAAGCCAGGAGAGCCCCGCAAATACGATAAAAAAGGTGCACATTTATTAAATTGAGAAAATAAGCATAGGGAGACCAAACACAAATAAATTAAGCACAAAACGCTAATAAGGAATAAGGTTTTAACCCACTATAAGATGGCGGCCGCATTCGGGTCACCAAACAACTGCACCTGCAAATAGCAACCAGGTGTAACTAATGAGACAAATAATTAGCCAACCTCTGACGGTATAAATACCAGACAGAAGTAAGCCTCATTAGATCGAGAAGACTCAAGAGGCAAGGAGGACGCCACGTAGTTCAGCTCCCATTACCAAGTAAGTAGAGACAGGGTGATGATCGCGCTGCTAGGAGAAGAATGTCTTTTTTTTAAAAAAACAGACTATTCTAATACAGCCTTAATATTTGTTCCTTCTCAGAAGTATAAGCCAAGTCAAAAGGCTTCAACTTAAAGACCATCCCCAAGAGTGAAGTAAATTAAAAGTAACTCTAAAGACCCAGTGAGGTAAGAACTATAAAAGGAATGGGACATTTTTGATTAAAGTGTAGTATAAGTAGAGAAACACTAACAAAGATTATCCCATCCCTAGACGGAGCAGGAGTGAGAAGTATCCAACAAAAAAAGGGAGCTCCCAGAGGCGTCCTCCTGAAAACCAAAATATAAGTATAAACAAAACCGGTGAGGATTAGACAGACCTACTTTTTAATTAATGGACCAAAGAGGGGTCAGTCAAAAAACAGATTGCTTATAAAAGTAAAAAGTAAATATATATACATGCTTTTCCTTTTACATTGTAGTACTGAAGTGGTTAAATTCCATAGACCCTGAGGAAAGATCAAGAATACCAATTGTGAAGAAATCCCATATAAATGAAGGGAACGAAAAATATGGGCAGATGTTAAACGGACTCATATGATAAAAGATCCAGGGAATACTACCTGGGTAAGTTGAGTAACAGATATGGTGGGACCCATACAGTTAAGGGAAAAGAATCTTAACCCAGGCCCTAGGGTCGTAACAAAGGGACCCGGTAGTAAGAACCATGCAGATACAATTAAAAGATCTGTGATAGGAGTATGGAACAGGACTTTTAAGTGTAGCAAATAAGAACTGAGTCAGTCATCTAATATTGTTGAAAGGAAACACTTCCACACTACCGTTTAGCCCAGGAGGCAACCAACCTATAGAAAATGAAGAAAGATAGCAACAGAGCTACAGTAAATCTCGAGTTGTGGTGTGCAGAGGAGAATATATAGGTTACCAAATATTAGATTTAACTAATGATGTACCAAGCAAATGTAATTGATGCTAGTAGATGGGACCTAATGTAATGTATTATGATATATGTCTTTATAGATGTGACCAATCAGGGAACGAGTCCTGAAGAAGGTGCAAGATTTTAAGAGGCACCGAAACGCCGCGTCGACAGTTTGTTCCTATAATTTGTGTTCTATTATCTTTGTACAAATATGTTTTTTGGCAAATAATGCTTCATAAGCAAAAAATTTTTGAAATCTAAGATTGTTTTAAGAAATGTGTTATTAATATTGTTTGTATAAATTGAATATATATCGTGTAACGGTTTTTTAAAAGTAACAAGCTTGTAGTACTATGACTTTTTAAAGGAAATTTTTTTGAATAAATGTATGACAACTTTTAAACAAGTCTTTGCTTCATATGTGGTCCCCCATGACATTGAAGGGTTGTTAGTTCATGTTGTAAATTTGGTAACCTAGATAACACTGCACAATCTTGTACACACAGAGGTGGCCACCCCCAGGGGGAGAGGCACACCGCACAAGGCATTACAATCAGGAAAAGGCTCCCTGTTTTTGTATAATTGTTGACCCAGTCCTTTTCCTGACAGAAAGGGCAGCTCCCTACTCATAACCTTTTTGACAACATAGTACAGTTTTTTAACTGGGGAGTTGTGTTCTCTCTTTTCCTCACACAGTAGTGAGGTGTGAATAATCACACGGTGGTTCAAAATTGATTAAATGGACACCTTCAAAGTATTCAGTTTCTCAGACGATCAATTTAACAAATTAGTTAACTGCCCAGACAAAAGTGTAAACACAATAACAGCAACAAATACTGATGTAGAACAATGGAAAGAACTCTGGAACCACAAGAAAAAAATAATTAGAACTGAATTACATTCAGATTTTCTAATACAATATTGTAAGAAGGGGATGATACCCAAGGGGTTGCAGGTTAAGAATGAACCAAGCCTTTTTATAAAAAACGAAAAAATTTTAGAAACTTGGACTTTCATAGCTAATAGATGCAGCAGGGACTGGCTCCTGCTAATTATAGAAACTGCACAAGCCACCCTGATCATAGAAAAAATAGAATTAGATGAGATGGAAAAGAAATTAAAAGATAACACCTCAGTAGAGGATGCAAAACAAAAACTGGAAGAGATCCAACGGGATCTTGACGGATATAAGGATTACCTGATCAACAAGAAAAGTAATAAATGTAAGAAAGATTTAAATCAATATAAACAGGAGCTAGTATATCCATATATACAAAAAGATTATTTTGACAGGCCCAGGGAAGATCGGTCTAATAAAGGCAACTGGCAAACCAACAAACGCCAGGGCCCCAGACGGGGAGTAACATTCTTTGACACATCATACACGAGCAGTGACTCGGAGAATGAGACAACAACAGGGAACCAGACTGACACAGAAGGAGACAGACCTAATAAACAAACAAAAGACAGTCTAGTTTTTTTAGACAGGCGCAAGGGAAATCAAAACCAAAACCCAACCCCGAGAGGACGGGGGAGAGGGAGAGGCAACTATCAGACCAACCAGGGCCAACAACGTCCCTACATGAAAACGAGAAGTCAAAAGACATGGGACTAGAACATGATACAAAAGCCCCAATAATAAATTTAGCAAATAGGGACATGACCAAGGAGGAAATCAGTCTATTAGAAAAAGGACTAGGCTATGCCATAGCAGGACCACCAGACAGATTTACCTTAGAAAGGGACTTACAACAGTTGATAAGGAAAATCAGATTACAAAAATATTTTGAAGGCAAAGAAAGAATGCCTACAGATAATAAATCTGGCCTACGCCCTAAGTCGCTATGGACCCCACTGAGTTCCATGGTTAACAAAAATGTAGACACTTTTGAAAGGGTTATAACAAGAGGACTTGAAGAAATACTGGACCAGAGGTTGTGGGTAAAAAACAATCTAAGCCTGGAAGAGAAAAAGGCATTAAATAGTCTAGAAAAAGATGATAATATCACTATTAAACCCGGAGACAAGGGGGGCAGTATAGTGGTATTAGAGACAACAGACTATGATAAGAGGATGCACTACCTCTTAGATAATCCAAACCACTACACAAAATCTAATATGACAGAATGGCAGAACCTAGGGAAACGGATAAAAAGTCTACTCTTATTAGCCAGAGAAGATGGCGTAATCAATCAGGTGAAGGACTGGGCTCTTTTGGACCCAGCGGTGCCAGGGCACAACACCTGAAACCTTCGTGGGTAACCTGCTCCGGCGTACAAGTCACAGAGACACGGGACACTTCCTTCGGCGTCAAAGAGTCAAGGTTTATTTACTGCAGGGAACACAGAAGTCACAGGAAGTACATCGAGTGTAGTTCGGGGAGACTGCTTCAAATTGGTTTTGTGGATCGCTCCTTTTATACAGTTTTTACCCATAAGATAACATGAGACACAATAGTTTACAACCCGGTTCCCACATTTAGCTCTCAGAGGGGTCGCTTTGGTCACTTTGAAACACATAAGGTCCGGAACATAAGTACGGAAACATTTGGCGGTTCCCAACTGTAAAAACCCATCTTCCCATCATTAGCAAATTCCAATCAGCAGTAAAGTAGATCGAAATAGGAACGAAGACAGGTGCAGAGGAAGACGGAGACAGTGGGGAGATCGGAAAGGGTGTAAAAGGGGAGGTAACGAGAAGCACGAGATACAGGCATCA
The DNA here is from genome assembly GCF_964263255.1 of Lissotriton vulgaris. Lineage (NCBI taxonomy): Eukaryota > Metazoa > Chordata > Amphibia > Caudata > Salamandridae > Lissotriton > Lissotriton vulgaris. The sequence goes on from NC_141689.1 coordinate 1,784,965,575, forward strand.
AAGGGACGTGCCTAATGAGATGCACGGCTGAGACAATAAGTCCGTGCGGCAAGATGAGCCTCGAGCGGCGCCATCTGCCTTACAGCAGCAACCCCCTCGTCATAAAGACACTTTCAAAGGACATGTGTCTTCCGCAAATATCTTGGGAGTCCCAGGGTCGCGAAGCGGACAGCGTCCGTTCGCTGACTACTTGAGGGCAAGAGACAAAATGGATGCCGTATCTAAAATGGAACCCGTGGGTACAGATGAAAAGCCCACCTAACAAACGAACGGTTTAAGTTAGCACAGCGAAACTGCGCACACTTACTAAACTCGTCATTTGCGGTTCATAGATACTAGACTCGACCATATTCGTGCGAGTCGGAAACACCACTTACAATTGTCACGGAACCTCAGACGCTCCTTTTGCCCTCATGTAGGCAAGCACTAGTCGGAATCATATTCGATATTCATCAGACCATCAAGATGTCGTTGTAGCATAGCTCTGTCCAACCGAGTCCCCTTGGTAACAGATGGTTGTCTCATACACGTTGTAGCACAGAGGCCACATAAGGCAGGACCACACTGCACACAAAGGCAACACGTGAACAGGAACGCTACCACAACCCCGATGATCATCAGAATCTTCCAACCCCAAGTCGATACCAGGCCCCAAAACCATCCAAGTAACGTCCAATCCCCTACATCCACGTGTATGGATTCGGAGATCTTATGCAACTTCGAGATGGCTTGATAGACAGTAGGAGCATTATCAGGTATGAAAATGCAACAGCTCGAATGGATCACTTTACATACCCCACCGCGATCTGCCAAGACGACATCTAAAACCATACGGTTTTGCAACGTCATAAGTCTCTCCGCCTGAAGTTCTGAGGTGATATTACCAAGGGCACTGGCAGTAATATTAGCTGTCGATTCTACCACTCGAGTCAAATGTCTCAGGTTCCTACTATTAACCATAGGTCCCCAAAACGGGAGGAAACCCTTGAAAAAGTCTCCTGCCTCTTGACCGGCAGTATCCTCTTCGCTAATTACGCCTCGTACAACTCTAGTCTTATGATAATCGGCATCTACAGTGAACGTCGGAGGCAACAGATTTGCAACGAAACATGAGCCCATGAAGTCTGTGGGCAACCATGTGTATGCACGATCATGACAGATAAAGTATGTACCCTTGGCAGCCAGAAACACAGGGGTCGGGGACATTGGCAGAACGTAACTTTCAGTGCAAGCACTTGCTCCAAGTGAGGCTTGCGAACCACGACCCACAAGACAAAGATTACCAGTGTGGGGTACGACCCATATTGGAGGCGAGCTTTTAAGCTGCTTTTCATTAGTGAACGTACTATATTCCCCTCTACTTAGGACCCTATAGGCTTGTACCTCTTCTTTAGGGATGAGAAAAGCATCATGGATCTCATCTTCCATATCCGCTATTGCCATCGATAGCACCCACTGATACGAGGTAGGACCAGGGTTGGGGGAACGTTGTTCTGGAGTGGGGTGGAAACCCAGTGCGCTTCGAAGCATTGTTTGAAATGCTCGAGCTGACCCTTGGGAACTATACGGTAACACCAGATATGGAATTCCCTTACCCGTAGTATGTGGCATCAACCCACACACCCAACAATTAGTAGTGTTAACCACTAACTGATGCTGATGGAGGAGCTGAATAAAGGAATTGTTGCGGAATTCTACACGTCTAGCCTGTTCGTGTTCCGGTAACATGTGAAAGGAATGAGGAGAAGCAGTAGAAATAATAGAAGTAAGATTAGGGTAAGGAGTAGGAGTAGGGGTAGGAAGTAGAAAGTAAGACATAGTGTAATACACCCCACCCGCCAAAAATGCAGAAGCAGTCAGAAACAATACAAACAACTGGAATACAAAACATTTAGTACGACTAAGTTTCTGCAGCTGGACTCTATACGCCTGAGCTCCTTCCAAATCATTCAGCTTCGAAAATGCCATTTCCCTACGACCGTCCGCAACGTTTCTTGACGCACTTCGTTCTGTGCAGCAATAGTCAATCCCCAGGAGTTCCTAGGAACCGACGGCCTTTAACCTAGCGTCAAGACCTACTGTCCAGAAGGAAGTACGCGCGCGGCCCTACGGCCCTCAATACACAATATGTATATATGTAGCACAATATTTCTCAGCTGTGGAAGGAAAAAGATACAAGAAAGAAGCTTATTATATGTACAAAACAATTTTCAATGATACGAATTGTTCAAAGTTGATCAGGGGAAACGAGGATATTGCAGTTATCAATTCAGCAAAGCAAGAAAATTTTATTTGTCCTTAGTATGAGAACGCAGAGAATATCGATGTTTCCCGAGACGTGTCTGCTCGTCGAACAAAGGATCCGTTGAAGAGACAGCGTCCTGTTGATCAATTGGTTGATTTGATCTTGAGTCTTTTGCTGACAAATGTTCAACAGTGGCTTTCTGCTGCGCTGAGGGTTCTCCAACAAGCTGTGCGTCGCTAAAAGGTACAAACGCCGGCAATGTCTCTGCTTCTGTTGACGCAATGCCTTTCCTCACCCACGGGTCTGCCGGCAAAGGAAGAGGGACTCGCTTACAATGGGTAGCATGTACCCAATTCTTCCGCCCCTCAAGACGAACGGCAGTCCTCGTGGCCAGGAGCACCTGGTAAGGTCCGGTGAAACGGGGGTCCAGATTCTTCTTGCGTGAAAAATTACGGGTAACCACCCAATCCCCGGGCTGGAGCTGGTGGCCTGGACCCTCCGTCTGCGTCGGCAAGGCGTCGTAAACCTGTTGATGAATTAACCTCAGTTTAGCAGTCAAGTCATGTAAGTAATCAATCAACATCGGATACTCAAGATCAACGAATATACCTGGCCTAGGAACCCCCCACACATTCGCAGGACGGCCGAACACTATTTCATAGGGACTAAGCCCTATTCGGGAGTGTACAGTCGCCCTAGTTGACAGTAATGCTAGAGGCAAAGCGTCAGGCCACGAAAGTCCAGTCGTAGCCTGAATCTTCGCTAGCTTTAGTTTAAGGGTGCCATTGTACCCTTCAACCAATCCAGCTGACTGGGGATGATTGGCGCTATGGAATTTCTGATTAATTCCAAGGCCCTTACACACACTCTTCATCACACTTCCAACAAACTCACTTCCGTTATCAGACCACACGACTCTAGGCATTCCATACCGAGGAAAGTATTCCTTCAGTAGGATTTTCGCAGTAGACAAAGCAGTATTATCTTTGAGGGGATAGGCCTCGATCCATCGGGAGAATGTGCAAACCACAACCAAAACATATTTCAGGTTATTGCATCGCTCCATATGGATGAAGTCCAATTGGATCACCTCAAAGGGATACGAAGGAGGAGCAAAACTGCCAGGGGGAGTTGGAGTTCCTTTGCCAGGATTGTACATTATACACACCATACAATTCTTCACCAAACGTTCAGCACATTTCGTAATTCCATCATTCTTCCACACATCAGCCAACAACTTACAAATACCTTTCGCGCTAATATGTGCTAACCCGTGTGCCATTGTCACAACGGCCAGTACATACGCATCAGGCAACATCCATCTTTTCTGATCCGACAAATCAATCCAGCAACCATTCACATCCAACCTTCCCGTACTTTCTTTCCACTTCATCTTTTCAGTATCGGTGGCCTCATTCTGAATCGCTTTCACACTCTCTATAGTATCCTCACACATACTCGATTCTGTAGGCCACCTAACCGAACTCGTCACATACATTCGAGTGCTAAGGTTCCGGGCAGTCTCCTTAGCAATCTCATCTGCAAACGCATTACCACAACCAACATCATCCGTCACTTTACGATGCGCACTACACTTAACAATTGCAACTTGAGCAGGCAAAGTCAATGCATCCAAAAGATCGTTCACGAGCTGGCCATGCTGTATTTTCGTGCCATGTGACGTGAAGAAACCACGCTCTCGCCACAACCGTCCAAAGCTATGCGCTACACCGAAAGCGTACTGGCTATCGGTGTACACATTCACACGTTTCCCTTTTGCTAATACACATGCTCTAGTAAGAGCAATCAGCTCTGCAGCTTGGGCAGAATTCTGATTCAATCTCGCAGTCTCAACAACAGTATTCAACGTCACAACAGCATAAGCAGTAGTCACATCACCATTCGGCAATTTAAAACATGACCCATCCACATACAGAGTGCCCTCCGGGTCTTCCAATGGGGCGTAGCATCCACGAGCTGCGATAATTCTTTGTAATACCCCGCAGGATTTTTGCGAGGATCGGGCAAAGTTTGTTTCACCTGAAGCACTTCCGATCGTTTCCATGGGAGGTGTATCCACACTCTCTGGAAGAATGGCGGAACCGGGGGATTCGCCCCAGGATTACCTGGCATCCAAACTGGCGGAACTTCACGCATAGGGTATTGGCCAGACCCATCCTGTGTCTCAATGTCCTCAACGAACAATGCATGAGGAATAGGAGCGGGACGAAGAGATAGCAACCGCTCAATAGCGCGTCGGACATTAGTGTCGACTATCAGTCCAGTTGCGAACTGAAGCCGAAGTTCAGACAGGGCGGACAGCACCTCGTCAGGCGCAAAGGCCACTATCTGATCATGTAAGAACTTGCACATTTCATCAAACACATATCTCTGAGTTGGTATGTTGAATTGATCAAACGTTTCGAGGACAACACGAGGTGGATTTCTAACAGGGTTTACTATCCAACCCATCGCCATATTGCATAGCGCAACACGTTCTCTATTAGCAGGAAGCTGGCTACGTCTCTGAGGACCATCAGAACCAGCAGACCCAAAAACAGGTCCGAGCGACTGAAAGAAGTTAGTCACACTGGGAGAATTACGATTACGAGTAGAGGGACAAGAGTAAGATACAGGACTAACAAGAGAAGGAGTAGAAACATTAGCAACAACGGGGGTTAACAACACAGGAGCAGTAGCGTGAGCAGGAGTATGTGGAAGCGGAGGAGCAGTAGGAATAGAAACAGGCAAAGGAGCAGGAACAGTCGGAAGAGCGGGTGCAGGTTGAGGAACTGGTGGAGGAATAACAGGTGGAAGAACAGGTACGGCAGGGACCACAGGAGCTGCGATACCCTGTACGTACGGAAGTGGCGACTTCATAAGATAGGACATTAAAGAATCCTCAACGGCCTCTTCCTTCTTATCCGACTCCGTAGGCAAAGCAGGATAGCATTTATCTATAGACATACGCTGTAGCCTCTCAAACACTTCCTTATCCTTATCCTCCTTATCACGCTGAAACTGCTCAGCTTTCTTCACTATGGTAGCAACATTATCTCGCTCACTACGTTTATTCTGTCTGATCTCTTTCTGTCGGGCTTCTTTGCGCCAGAACCGAAAGGCATCAAACATGGCCGGCCTAGATTTGCGTTCGAACAACTTTATTTCCAAATTATCTAAGATCGACGCTTCGAAGCTACCGTGAGGTGGCCAACGAAGATCGCCGTCTTTCTTTGTATATTTTATCCAATAATCGTTAAAAGCAATCGGGCCTAGCCCATGTTTGCTATATAAGTCATAAGTAGGAGTTCCAACCGGAGGTATCGGACACGAGTCCTCCAGCAGGGAATCCGCACCACAAGGTCTACAACAACTGAACAAAGTACTGCGACCAGGCATCTCGCACACTAGCCGAGTTTCACAAACTTCAAGGGTTACGGGATTTACCAAGTCCCAGCAAAGAACAAAACCCTCGGTCTTTGGCGGCTGCAGTCGTCAAACAAATACAACAACAAAGTACGCTAGCAAAGTGTCACCGACAAAAACACTCACACAGCGTGTACAACAAAAACACTCGCTAAAGTGTTTACAACAAAGACACCCGCTAAAGTGTCTACAACAAAGGACTCTGGGAGCGACCCACAAATACTTAACTCAAAGATCAATGGCGTCCTCAGGAAGGCCCGTCAATCGTCTCGCTATACCAAGGTCTACGCCAGGCGCCAAAACAGGTCTACAGTCAGGGCAGCAGTCCGTCGCAGCCGTTAGGAGGCGGGAATCTTCGCGGGAAAAGTCTTCGGGCCACTTATTTCGACAACAGGATCGATGAAGCGGGGTGCACCTTCCCTCGGAGATTTCACACGAAGTTCCTCACGATCGTCGGGCTTGGACCGGTACCACTGATGCAGCCCCACGAGTTGGGCGCCAACTGAAGGACTGGGCTCTTTTGGACCCAGCGGTGCCAGGGCACAACACCTGAAACCTTCGTGGGTAACCTGCTCCGGCGTACAAGTCACAGAGACACGGGACACTTCCTTCGGCGTCAAAGAGTCAAGGTTTATTTACTGCAGGGAACACAGAAGTCACAGGAAGTACATCGAGTGTAGTTCGGGGAGACTGCTTCAAATTGGTTTTGTGGATCGCTCCTTTTATACAGTTTTTACCCATAAGATAACATGAGACACAATAGTTTACAACCCGGTTCCCACATTTAGCTCTCAGAGGGGTCGCTTTGGTCACTTTGAAACACATAAGGTCCGGAACATAAGTACGGAAACATTTGGCGGTTCCCAACTGTAAAAACCCATCTTCCCATCATTAGCAAATTCCAATCAGCAGTAAAGTAGATCGAAATAGGAACGAAGACAGGTGCAGAGGAAGACGGAGACAGTGGGGAGATCGGAAAGGGTGTAAAAGGGGAGGTAACGAGAAGCACGAGATACAGGCATCAAAGGGACGTGCCTAATGAGATGCACGGCTGAGACAATAAGTCCGTGCGGCAAGATGAGCCTCGAGCGGCGCCATCTGCCTTACAGCAGCAACCCCCTCGTCATAAAGACACTTTCAAAGGACATGTGTCTTCCGCAAATATCTTGGGAGTCCCAGGGTCGCGAAGCGGACAGCGTCCGTTCGCTGACTACTTGAGGGCAAGAGACAAAATGGATGCCGTATCTAAAATGGAACCCGTGGGTACAGATGAAAAGCCCACCTAACAAACGAACGGTTTAAGTTAGCACAGCGAAACTGCGCACACTTACTAAACTCGTCATTTGCGGTTCATAGATACTAGACTCGACCATATTCGTGCGAGTCGGAAACACCACTTACAATTCTCACGGAACCTCACAGGAGGAATTTAATTTCCTCAACAATGAAAGCCCAACAATCCCAGCGATTTACGGGTTACCGAAAGTACACAAGGACATCAATAACCCACCCATGAGACCAATTGTCTCCAGTCTTAATTCCCTCACAGAACCACTAAGTAAATATGTGGATAAATTTATTCAACCGTTGGTCACAATGCAACCAGCATACATAAAGGATACGACAGAAATGATTAAAAAAGTAGAAGGAACAACATTCAACCCCAATACCCAATGGATGGTGACGCTTGATATAGAAGCGCTCTATACAAATATCCCCCAAAATGACACCATCAAAGTAATCAAAAAGTTACTGCTAAATGGGGAGGAAGACCTGTCAGAGCACTCTATATTCATAATAGATTGTTTAGAACTTATCCTTAAAAATAACATCTTTCTATTTAAAGAAAATATGTACAAACAAACGAAAGGGACCAGCATGGGAGCCACCTGTGCTCCCAGTCTGGCGTGTCTATACGTAGCGGACTTTGAGACAAAACATATTTTTAACCCCATGGCGCCATTCTTTGAAAACATCCAGAAATGGTCAAGATTTATAGATGATATTTTTTTCATCTGGCAAGGAGACAGGGAGGAATTAACAGAATTCATCACGTGGCTAAACTTGGGTGATGAAAATCTAAATTTCACCTCCACGTACAGTAACGAGGAGTGTGACTTCCTAGATATAACAATAAAAAACGTGGAGGGGGTCTTAGGAGTGGAACTCTTCACAAAACCGACGGACCGCAACACAATGCTCCACTTTAATAGTCACCACCCGGCTACCCAAAAAAATAACATACCGTTCGGTCAATTTTTAAGGATCCGGCGAAACTGTACCACCATGAAAGAGTATGATACACATGCGAATGCCCTAATGAAAAAGTTTGCCGACAGAGGTTACCCAAAGAAAATGATAAAACAAGCCTACAAACGGGCAAAATATTATAATAGAGAAAGTCTATTTGAACCAAAAAATAGACCAAGTAATGAAACAAAATCCATTGTATTTGTGACAAACTTCTCATGTGTATCGAATAAGTTAAAGAACTGCATTAATAGCAATTGGAAGTTGTTAAATGACCCAGGCGAAACGCCAATCCCCAAACCAATTTTTGCCTTTAGGAGAAACCGCACAATTAGAAATTGTCTAGTTAAAACGTATCCCAATAAAATGAAAAGGAATTCCATCAGAACCCTAGATGGGTCATCACCAACAGGCAATTATGCCTGTGGTAACTGTAAGAATTGCCCTTCAATAATACCAGGTCCAAATATAACCTTGGGTAAAATAACACACACATACAAAGAACTATTTAACTGTAGGACTAACAATGTCATATATTTGATCAATTGCCCTTGTGGCAAAGTTTACATAGGAGAGACCCAACGAGAGATTAGGACAAGAATAACGGAACACAAGTCAGCCATCCGTACCAAAAAGTTGGCAGCACCCCTGGTGGCCCACTGGACAGAAATGGGTCACACAGTGGAGGATGTATGGTGGTGTGTTATAGAACAAGTCAGTATTAATAAGAGAGGAGGAGACTTAACCAGAAAACGCAGACAAAGGGAACAATATTACATGTCTAAATTCAACTCCCACAAAATAGGTCTTAATAACAAAGAGGAATGGGAAAGAATACTGTAGTATAACTAGGGATTCATACTAAGGTCCAGACAAAACATAAATAACTATAGTAGTTAACATGAGAATTGCGCAATATGAAAGGATCAGGTAAATGGTTAAATCTCAAGGAGCAGTATAAACACCAGTACTAATAGCCACTGAGGTAAGGGATTAACGATCCCCTGTTGTAACAACCAGATAATAGGGTTCTTAAATATATACAATGTCTAACGTTAAAAAATGATACTGAAACTAAGGAGGACCATTTCTATGTAAGGTCACACAATAAATGCGCGAGGCTACAATCACAGGCACAACAATAAGTAGGAGATATAAATTTATATTCATAACAACGACGTATGGAAATAAGTAATTTATATGTAAACAGAACTAACTGAGAGGGGCTTTGCCTCCCCAATCCAAGATGGCGCGGACCATCAGGGGCAAGGAAACGCAAAGCAGGCAAATTCGGGCCAGTAATAGGCAATTGAATAAACAGTAGTAACGGATAACACAAATAATAGCATTTATAACAATTTAGGGACAGCCAGGGACCCAGATACACAATTACAAAACGGGGTGAAAACAACAAAAGGTCCCCCGATCCAAGATGGCGACCGCGAAACAAGCGCGGAAAATCTAATCGGGTCTTAAACCCATTAAGATATAACACATGAAATAGGTGTAATCGCTAAATCAAAAATAAGAACAAGTGAGGTCAAAGTGTAGAGAAAATACGGCACGAATAAAAATAAAAATAAAAATAATATACACATTTTACAATGATCACGGCCAAATAAGCCAGGAGAGCCCCGCAAATACGATAAAAAAGGTGCACATTTATTAAATTGAGAAAATAAGCATAGGGAGACCAAACACAAATAAATTAAGCACAAAACGCTAATAAGGAATAAGGTTTTAACCCACTATAAGATGGCGGCCGCATTCGGGTCACCAAACAACTGCACCTGCAAATAGCAACCAGGTGTAACTAATGAGACAAATAATGAGCCAACCTCTGACGGTATAAATACCAGACAGAAGTAAGCCTCATTAGATCGAGAAGACTCAAGAGGCAAGGAGGACGCCACGCAGTTCAGCTCCCATTACCAAGTAAGTAGAGACAGGGTGATGATCGCGCTGCTAGGAGAAGAATGTCTTTTTTTTAAAAAAAACAGACTATTCTAATACAGCCTTAATATTTGTTCCTTCTCAGAAGTATAAGCCAAGTCAAAAGGCTTCAACTTAAAGACCATCCCCAAGAGTGAAGTAAATTAAAAGTAACTCTAAAGACCCAGTGAGGTAAGAACTATAAAAGGAATGGGACATTTTTGATTAAAGTGTAGTATAAGTAGAGAAACACTAACAAAGATTATCCCATCCCTAGACGGAGCAGGAGTGAGAAGTATCCAACAAAAAAAGGGAGCTCCCAGAGGCGTCCTCCTTAAAACCAAAATATAAGTGGAAACAAAACCGGTGAGGATTAGACAGACCTACTTTTTAATTAATGGACCAAAGAGGGGTCAGTCAAAAAACAGATTGCTTATAAAAGTAAAAAGTAAATATATATACATGCTTTTCCTTTTACATTGTAGTACTGAAGTGGTTAAATTCCATAGACCCTGAGGAAAGATCAAGAATACCAATTGTGAAGAAATCCCATATAAATGAAGGGAACGAAAAATATGGGCAGATGTTAAACGGACTCATATGATAAAAGATCCAGGGAATACTACCTGGGTAAGTTGAGTAACAGATATGGTGGGACCCATACAGTTAAGGGAAAAGAATCTTAACCCAGGCCCTAGGGTCGTAACAAAGGGACCCGGTAGTAAGAACCATGCAGATACAATTAAAAGATCTGTGATAGGAGTATGGAACAGGACTGTTAAGTGTAGCAAATAAGAACTGAGTCAGTCATCTAATATTGTTGAAAGGAAACACTTCCACACTACCGTTTAGCCCAGGAGGCAACCAACCTATAGAAAATGAAGAAAGATAGCAACAGAGCTACAGTAAATCTCGAGTTGTGGTGTGCAGAGGAGAATATATAGGTTACCAAATATTAGATTTAACTAATGATGTACCAAGCAAATGTAATTGATGCTAGTAGATGGGACCTAATGTAATGTATTATGATATATGTCTTTATAGATGTGACCAATCAGGGAACGAGTCCTGAAGAAGGTGCAAGATTTTAAGAGGCACCGAAACGCCGCGTCGACAGTTTGTTCCTATAATTTGTGTTCTATTATCTTTGTACAAATATGTTTTTTGGCAAATAATGCTTCATAAGCAAACTTTTTTTAAAATCTAAGATTGTTTTAAGAAATGTGTTATTAATATTGTTTGTATAAATTGAATATATATCGTGTAACGGTTTTTTAAAAGTAACAAGCTTGTAGTACTATGACTTTTTAAAGGAAATTTTTTTGAATAAATGTATGACAACTTTTAAACAAGTCTTTGCTTCATATGTGGTCCCCCATGACATTGAAGGGTTGTTAGTTCATGTTGTAAATTTGGTAACCTAGATAACACTGCACAATCTTGTACACACAGAGGTGGCCACCCCCAGGGGGAGAGGCACACCGCACAAGGCATTACAATCAGGAAAAGGCTCCCTGTTTTTGTATTATTTATTTTTGTATCCACAGGTCCAGAAAGGGAATCTAAAGCTTGGTAATCACAAGAGTGTAGATTATGTGGATGTTGCAAAGGTGATTCCTCTATTAAGTCTCAGGGAAATCTGATACGCTTTAGTGCGAATTTAGGATAATAGATGTTTTTTCATTTACTAATCTGGTTTCATTTCCTTTTCAGGTTTGTTTTTTCTTTTCCCTGCTTTTCCCTTTCTCATACCCTTTACCTCACATGATTACTCTAAAACTCTGTTTCTTTCCTGGCATTCAGAATTGGAGCTATTAAGAGGTGAACCACATTGTTTGTCGCTCTGATCCTGAGGAGTTTTCTCACGCCAATTTGCAAGTCCTTGATATGGAGTCTCGGCTGTCATCAAAATACACTCCTCTGGAGACAAAGGAGAAACCCTAAAGTTTTGGGCACTGTGCAACCATGAACAGGCTTATTCGTGCCAAGATTTTGCTGCCCACAATTACCACCAACATGATGCTCTGGTGGACCTGACTCTTCGGGCAACAGCAACCTCCAGCGGCGACTGGCCACACAAGATCTGCACTTTATGCAAGAGCATCAGCAGCCCATGATGACCGTAAATGCAAAGCTCCAGCAAAGATGATCCGCGACGCCTGATAGGATCTTTGGCTACAGAAACAACAATCCACAATGCATGGCTTGCTCTTCACACTACACTGATGACCAACTGAAAGCCTCTCCTTGTTTCTTGTGGCTTCCTCCACCACAACACTCCACCCAGACTTTGAGAAGGTAACTTTTTCAGCAGCACAAACCAGGGCCCTGTATCTGCCTGATGATTCATCATGGTCAGTTTGAACTTGTGACTTTCCCCCAGTCTAGTACGACCAGAGAGCTGTGAATAGCACTTTGTGATTTTGGGTGCTATTCTTTCAAAACCTTTGGAAATTCATTACCCCATTCCACTGGTTTGAATTATGTGATTTTTGTGCTAAATAATTTATTACATCTTAGCCTATTTTTCTAAATTAGGATGAGATTTTTATTGGGGTATGTTACACTTTGTTACTTTTTAAGTACTGCATAAATATTTTACACTATGCCTCAAAGTTAAGCCTGACAGTTTTTTTGCCTAGCAACCAGAGGGTTACCCAGAAGTTAATTTTATGACTGTTTTGGGTCACCTTGACAAAGACTGTGGCTGTTGCCTGAAGAAAGCCCCTCAACCAACATCCCCTCAACCAACAACCCAATTTCTCACAAAAACCCATTCTACCAAGGGGATTATATACAAAGCCTTCATTTTGAAGGGTAGGTTGAAATGTATTTTAAAGACAATGGAAATGTCATCAGATTCCACTTTGAAGAGATTCTATTTCAAACTAATGAATCAGTTGGACTCTTTAGAATTGAGTAGGCATTATAAGAACATAATCAGAGACTCTGGTCTTGAAATAAAATGATAAATGTCCTTCCAGACGTAAGTGAAAGTTTCATATTTATTATGGACACAGAAGTGAGGATTATCCTACCCTCTTTGTATCCTACGGAATACCCACCTTGAATTGATAATAAGATAAAGGACTATGTTGAGTATAAGTATTTTAAATACAGTATTTTTATTGATAGTGCATATCTGCATTCTGTATTGCTTGATATCGTCAATGTATAGGTACATGCTTGATTATGATTAGGGCTCCTGGTTTTCTGTTTTTATGGATTTTTACATATAAATACAGACGGAAAACAAGTTTTCCTTTATCTGTATTTACGTATTTATATATAAAAACGGGAAAATACTAGAACATTTTGCTGTGCTGCTGTGCTCCAGCAGATCTGACTACAGTAACACAAAATGCTTTTATTGATGCCCCAGCCATTTCCCGGGGCTCCACTCCGCCCCTCGAGTGAGGTCTTCATTGACATTAATAGAATCACACCCTCGACCATCTGGTGTTTCCCCCTCCTTAGAGGGTTAAGATGTGTCATCCCAGGCTGAGACAGCTTCTCGTGCACACACAGAGCTGCCAGCAGCACCCGAGTACTTCACAGGTCTTTAAAAGACCATTTACTTGTTGATGAGGCCTTGTTGTTCTTTCACCCCTTCTTTGAGACCCTGCCAGAGTCATATAGGAGCCTCTATTCACACCATTGTTGCGCACCTGCTTTCCCAAATGGGAGAGTTGTTTCTCTGTTCCCTTCAGGTACTCTGGAATGGGAGTATCTGTACTTTTTTATTTCCAGTTCAAGCACTTTCTGTAGTCGAGAGGCCTGCTCCTGTGACAGCGAGTCCTGTTTCCAAGCTAGGCACCGTGGACACTTCTTATAGGTAAACGTTAGGCATTCATTTATACCCGTGGTTTGCACGGTCACCCAGCTAAAGAGCCATTAAAATGGTTATGGTGGAACAGTCACTCCGAGTTCGATGTACAGTCGCTCTGTCCCAGTTTCCCAGGGATTGGCCCCTCCCTATCCCCTTGGGCTAGCTGTCCTCCTCTACCCCCCTTCTTAATCTGGTGCCACTCAGAGGCCACAGGCGGACCTGATGCACAATGACGCAACACCCAGTTCTGGGGCGTTGGACTGTGCAGCATGTGCCCTTCAGGGATATTTTGCTCGCCTTGCTTGTTTTGGCGTACTCGTCCTCTAACTTCAACAAGGTTGTGGTAATATTTTTGTTTTGTAGTTATTCGAAGTTGCTTTTGTTGGTGCAATCAAAAACTGTTTTGAAAAAGACTAAACACTCCTGGTAACAGAGTAACTGGCTTCACCGATCATTATGCCTTTCCATCGTTGACACTTAGTACAGTTTTATTTTATTCAATTTGCGGCTCAGTAAAACTATACAAGGTAAACCACATTAAAATGAGCACGCTCTCCAGTTTGAGTGGCAATGCTGTTTTGATACAGTAGGATGATTGGTTTGAGTGTATAGTTGTTTACGATCTACTTTTTGGATATTGTTTAGAAATTGAAAACATTTAAATATTATTATACGTTCCTTAGAATTCTGTAAATAAGTGTAAAGTGGTTAGGCACAGCCCCGTTTGCAAACGTGCTCACTGCAAACATTTACAGCATTTGATTTGCCCCGTTTACAGTGTGAGTGAGTGTGCCCTTGGTTTTCGACAGATTAGCTTCTGCTACCCTTTTTCACAGTTTTCTCTTTTTTGCATCTGTTTTTCTGTCCTCCTACTTTAAGCACTCACTTAAAAAACAAGCATTTGCAATGCAATAGGTCTTGCATTTACTTGATTTGAGCTGTTAACATTGTAAATGACAATGCCTTTTATCTATGTTTTGGTTTTTAAAACAGATAAATAAAAGGCATTGTCATTTACAATGGCAATAGCTTAAACTAGCGTAAATTGGAGACCTATTGCATTGCAAATGCTTGCTCTCTTCTGCACACACAAAACATCAATCCTCATGGTGATGGTCAGGGACAGCTTTAGCGCTGGTGGGCACAATTGGGTTGTGGCTGAAGGCATTGTGAGTTTCTCTCAGTGGGGTAGTATGGTGTTCAGTGGGAGAGAGGATGTGGCGCTCTGCCGATGGCAGAAACTGCAAGGCTTGTGATAGCACTTTTAAGCATATGTGGGACATTCTGCAAATGGCAAAGTTTTCAGATGAATGCATAGTGTTGGCCAATAACAACCAAGTGCATGTGTGCATTGTCAATTTAAATAAATGTGGAAAAATACTAGCTGTAGTGTCGTCTTTTGCTTGTGGCAAAAATAAATGTGGATAAATACAGAAAAAATGCCCAAAAAATAAACATGGATAAATACAGACGGAAATGGCAAAAAACATAAATACCATAACACCGGGAGCCCTAATTATGATAATGGCGCAGTACATCCAGGAACGCAATTACTATTCTTATACTTTATAGTTACTGAGGAGAAAAAATAAAATTCAACAGTAGTCAAAAGAGAAGTACAGAAAGCCATCTTCCTTGATAAGAAAGAACACAAAAATAGGACAACATACCCTATAATATTGGTGATTATATAACTATTGGTTGGGTGGTATTTAACAACATATTATTCTAATTCATGAGATTTGTAATCTTTATTTTCTGCTGTGAGTTGTCAGTAAAAGAAAATGAGCATAATCTCTGCCTTCCTGTCCTTAATGGAATTGAAATATTCCATTGTGTCTAATAGGAAATGTGTCATTACAACTCGCAGTCTGCATGCCAGAATGTTCTACCAAAATGGATGAAGAAACTATTTGAGAACTCACATAAAATCTTTCCTAATTTTTGCTTTCTAGATTTCTAACCATAATTTGTATGACAAGAGCACTGTCATTTTGTTCATTTCTAAAGGCAATGCATTTAAGTTTTATATCTTTGATTCTGTTAATTTGACTTCTGATGTGCCACAGTTTTGTCATAAATACAGAATGTTAGCACTGTATGTGTTCATTAGACCAATGTGCCAGAAACTGCAGTTAATTACTAGAAAGTTAACTGACAATCTGCTACTGGTGTTGTGAGTTCATGTTTCACACTGCTTGTCAGAATGGTTTACTGATTTAAATTAGGAAGACATTCAAGAAATCACAGATATATGTCCTCATTTTGGCTTGATAAGACACCTACGATAATTTATATTGCAAAATTAATCTCTTCATTTTGTTCATTTCTAAAGGAAATACTGTAAGTTTTACAGCTTTGAATCCATCAAGATACCTTCAGTGGGGCACAGTTTTTTCAATAATGTTGAATGTCAGCCCTCTTGTTGTTAATTAGACCAGTGTTGGAAGCTGCAGTAAACCACCGGAGAATCAAGTAAAGGACTGCTGCTTCTTTTGAAAGTGCTTGTTTTATACATATTAGCAGACTTTATTTTCACATAGCTGCAGAACATAGTCTGAACTGATCAAAATTTGCTCTTACTTTGGCTTCTGGATCACCTTTCATACCTTCAATGAGAAAATCATGAGAGAATTGGCTTCTGATGTGATCTGATTTTCATGAGAGAAAGCAATTTTCTCTCCAAAATGTTTAATCAAATTCCAGCAGAGGATCAGTTTTTTTTTCACGAAGCCAAATCACCTTAGAACAGACTACACTTACTAAAACTAGTATTATATTACTAGTAAATAACTTATATAATTTATATTGTGACTAACTAATGTTTTCACTCTTTATAGGTGCTTTTTGTTATCACCCTTGTAAACAGACTGTCACTACATGGGGACCAAGTCTCTGAGTCCTGTAGTGGCTGCCACAGCATGTTGTCCATGTTGTGGCCAACAATCAAGAAAGTCCCTTTGGGACCTTACCGCAAAATACCCTTTTGCGTCAGTGTGCTCACCCTGCCCCTTTCTTTGATTCATTTTCAGCAGGCATGGACCAAGTGCCTGAGTACTGCAATGGCTGCAAAAACATATTAATAAGGTTGTGGCTAGCCAATCAGGATTGACTAGTCCCCTTTAAAGTGATCAATCATATTGTTTTAAGTATTTATAAAGTGCAACCATCATCCCAGGGAGACATCCCAGTGCTGGACCAAAAACCAACACTGCAGCTTCAGTGCCACCAAAGGGGGAAAAGCCCGGTCTTCAAGTGTTTATGAATGGCAAGTTAATACTCCGTAAGGAGAATTTCCAGAGGTAGGGAATTCCAGTGGAGTGCCACAAATGAACTAAAAGAGGTGCTGCTAATTCTGGCTTTCTGTGACTCAAGGCTTGAAAGAAGGAATGCAATGCTCTTGTGGGTTTGTAGAATAAAACTTTACCCTGCAATATTGCTGGCCCGACTCATAGAGTGACATATGGACATTGCAGAAAAACTTGAACTTGGCTCTTTTTTTATACTGGGAGACAGTGCAGAAAATAGAGACAAGCTGAGGCTGAGCTTTTTTTAGGGCTGTTCCAGATCATTCTGGTTGCTTTGTTCTTTATGAGTTACAGATGATTGAACAAGTAATCAGCCGTTCCTAAGTAGAGGGCTTTACCGTAATCTAGTTTGCTTACAGTCAGTGCCTGCATGATCGTCGTACCCCAGGCTGCTGGGATCCATTGAAATACATTTTTAAGTATAAGTAGGATAGCAAAACATATCCCTCACACGAGATTCACCTGATTTTGCATTGCAAGAGAGTCATCTCACATGAATCCTATATTCTTGGCCACTCTTTTAGGTATTGTAGGAACACCAAGGGAGGTAGGCAACCATGTGTCATTTCACATGTTCTCTGCCCCTCCAAACAGGGCTTTAGTTTTTTCTACGTTCAACTTCAGACAATGTGACACCATCCAGCTGGCCACATCAGAAAGACAACCCAGTAGATTCTCCAGGGTTTCTGACTGATTCTCATCAACAGAAATAATAAACTGGGTGTCATCAGCACATGAAAGCATCTTGAAGCCTTGGAACATTACAATGCTTTCTAAGGGGCAAAAAATAAATATTAAACAGTGATGGGCTAAGAGAGGACATTGTGGGACCCTGCAGTTAGACAGGTGGGGAATAGATTTGAATGTCCAATTGAACAGAGTGTGATCTCTTAGACAAAAAAGATCCAAACCACTGCAGAGTGGTTGAGTGCAGTCCTACTTCCTACAGCCTATGAGTTAGCTGAGAGTGCAAAACTGTATTGAAGGCAATGGACAGATCTAATAAAATCAAGATAACCACCTTGTCCTGGTCTGCCTCTTATCTGATCCTGTCCACTACCACCAACAGAGTAGATTACGCGCTATTATTAGCTCTGAATCCTGTTTGAGACACATCAAGTAGGTTATTGGTTTCCAAAAACTGAGAGAGCTGAGAGGTGAGCATGAACAAACCTTTCCAGCAATTTAGCCATGTATGAGTGAAATGGTGCAATAGTTGGAAAGGACTTCTGCTTCCACTCCTACTATCTTTAGTAGTGGCAGCACTATGGCATATTTCCAACTGAATGAGTAATTAATGTTATTCAATGAAGACTTAGGATTAAGGCCAGCCTTGAAAAGAAACAAAAAGGGGCAAGGATACAGTACACTGAGCGCCATGAAACCGCTCGGTGTACGCGAGCTCTAGAAATACTTTCAAACTCAAACAGTAATGAGCTCAATTTGACCAATGCCTCGGTTCTTTACACCATTTCCGTTGGGATTAACTGGAAGTCACCTCAATGAATAGGCATCCTGGGGTGCGAGTTAGCCCTTTTGTAAAATGACTCCTCCATGGGGGACTGGGTCACAATAAAGAATAGAGCTTATCAATCTTTTCATTAAACAATTCCACCAACTGATGACAATGCTGTGATGAAGCTGGAATATTCTGACTTAAGGTACGCATTAGGATAGTTATGACCATCTTAAATAATTATTTTTGTGATCAGCTATTTTCCTTTAGTATCCTTACAAAATGTAACTTTTTTGACTTTTACTAGCTTTTAATGGTAAAGTTTAATGCAGCTTTAGAAGCCTTATGATCAGTCAGGGATTTGGAGAGCGACCAACAATGCTCCAAGGCTTTGTACTCCCTCTTCGTACTTCTAAGCTCATTAGCGTACCACTTCTTAGATGTGGAAGATTTCAACGCCCCTCTCAATTTATGTGGAGCGCATCTGTCTAGTGCCTCAACTATTGACTATTTTAAAGCCTAAACTTTCAATTCCACAGGCAGGTCCTCTGTTAATGAAGGTGGAAAGACATTGTTGGAGAAAGACCCAAGGTCAACTCTCCTTCATGGCGTCAACATGACCAGGGAGGAATTTCAATTGACAAAATACTTATTTTGAGCCAAGAATCTAAATGTATAAAAAAAATGATCAGACCTAGATATAAGGTCAATGGATTGAATTGAGAGGGAACAAAGGCTGCAAAACAACAGATCCAGTTTATGACCTGCTCTGTAATATGCACTCGTTATCCATTGAGTCAGTTGTAACATTTGCATTTAATTCTCTAGATTCCTACCAAACAATTTTCCCACTTTCTCAAAATGAAGATTAAAATCTCCTATTAATAAAACATGCCCATACTTTAAGATCATGGCGGACAGCAATGCAAACAGATAGGTGGCCATCTGAGAATTATAGCCCATAGATCTATAAAGAATTGCTTCCCCTAGAATAATCAAAGGCTTAATAGAGAGCTGAAATGGCAAAACCTCACTATCTCCTACTGGGGATATCTGTTTTTCTATACACTCATAGATGTCTCTTAAGCTGATTGCAACTCCACCCCCTTGCCTACCTTCCCAATTACTTATCAGAATCTTATAGCCCGGCGGAACGCTCAGGGCCAGCTCAAACATTGAGGGATTATTAAGCCAAGTTTCTGTAGTAAAGTGTTGGAGCTACGGATGGTGTCCCAAATTTCCATGCAGTGTTTAAGCACAGTCCTAGTATCATTTTGTATCATAGCATATTTAAACACAAACATTCCAGATGCACTCAACTTTTAAAACCCCTTCTTGACAGCCTGACCAAGTCTTTAACCATGTATTTTTCAAAAACTGATTTGCAACAATTAATGAGAAGCATGCTTTCTGATTAAAGTTTTTGCAAAATTTGGTGTCATTCCTTACAGCCATTTTTTCTGTATAGCTCCCTAAAATTGCAATCAAAGTTTTCGGAGGATCCCCTATTTTCTGTCCCCAGCTTGACAGATCACTCCAAAACTTTCCAGAAAGTGGCCGAGATTGATGAACATTTATTTTGAAAGTTTCCTTGAAGATTCCTTACATAGAGCCAAGATTAATAGTGAAACATAAAACGCCCTAGCCACACTACATTAACTATAATTTGCTCATTTCTCTAAACTGGGATGTATGACGGTACCACGCGTACTTTTACAACGCGTACCGTTACCACGCTACTTTTACCACGCAAGTCGTTACAACGACTTACGTGGAGGGGCGCTGGATAGTAAATTATTTAATGTACTATTCCAACTCCAGTCCCCGTGGACTCTAGGGAAAGGAGTTGGATAGTAAATTAAAGTATTTACTATCCTGGAGCGCTCCCCAGCGCATTTCGTTGTAGTGACCTGCGTGGTAAAAGTAGCGTGCTAACGGTACCGCGTTGTAAAAAATGCGTGGTAACCGTTGCATACCTCTAAGCTGTTTATACAATTTTATATTATCTCACTCATTAAATCTAAAATAATAGTACTAGAACAGTTATAACATTACAAATCAAATCTTTTATGAGAACACAGTGCATGGCAGAGTGTAGAGCTATTGTTAATATAGTGCTGCTACCGAGTTGAATACACTGTGTATGGAGGTGTGTGAGTTAATAAGTTAAAGCTGGTATGTAAAGTATAAATTAAAGGTGTAAGTATCAGAGAAAAAAGTGAAATTTATATGTAGCTTAATATTGGTTTGTAGAAAAAGAATCAATACATTTGTATTAATGTAAAGTTGGTGTGTAAATTATATATTTAAGGTAGAACTATGGCTTTAGAATTTATAATGGTTTCATATTTTACATTTGGGTTGTATAGAAATAGTATATAAAGGTTTCCTAACTAAACCCAATGTTTAACCTTTGGCTTTTTCATTAAAGTTCAATGTTTTTTCATGTTAAATAAATATTTGTTTCATATGGTAGAGTTTACGGTCATCGAGTGGAGTGTCATTAAATGGAATGTGGTACAGTAGAGGGGAGAAGAGTGATGTACAGTGTACGGTCATAGAGCATTGTGTCATAGCCTGGAGTAGAGTAGCATGTGGTACAGTGGAGAGGCATACATTAGACCAGTGTACAGTGGAGCACTACAGTGAAAATGCAAATTGTTATAAATTGGAGTACAGT
Source organism: Lissotriton vulgaris (assembly GCF_964263255.1). Classification (NCBI taxonomy): domain Eukaryota; kingdom Metazoa; phylum Chordata; class Amphibia; order Caudata; family Salamandridae; genus Lissotriton; species Lissotriton vulgaris. The sequence continues at coordinate 1,784,986,701 of NC_141689.1, forward strand.
GGGGTAGTATGTCATAGAGTGTTGGAAAGTGTTGAGGAGTGAAGTAGAGTGCCATCACTGGGGTGAAGGGGCATAACGTGGAGTCGAGGGTTGTACATTGCAGTGTAGGGGCAAAGAGTGGAGTAGAGTGTTTTATAGTGGTACAGAATGTAGTAGAGGCTTATAGTTTGCAGTTGTGCAGAGTGGTATAGAGTGGAGTGTTGTACAGTGCCATAAAGTGGGGAAAAGTGTTGTGCAGTGGATTAGAGTATAGTGTAGTCTAGGGAGGGGTGTAGTATATAGTGGAGTTGCAGGCTCTCGTGTACAATGGTGTGGAGTCCAGCAGCTTTGAATGGCGTAGTACACAGTGGAGTAAAGTGTTGTAGAGTATAGTGGTGTGTAGTACCTTGGAGTGGACTGGTATATTGTAGTATATTGAAAGTGTAGTATAGTAGCATGTTACAGAGTGGATTAAAGTGTTATACAGTGGAGTAGCATGGAGTATGGAGTGTTGTAGAGTGGTGTTGAGTGTTGTATACTGCTCTAGAGTAAAGAGGAGTGCTATACGGTGGCATTTAAAGGAACATATTGTTGTACAGAGGAGTATTGTGTGGTACAGTGGAGGGGCTTAGACTATTGTTGAACGGAGTATAGTGTTGCTGAGTGGAGCTTGGTGGAGAGGCATGGAGTGGAGTTGGGTACAGTGGCATAGAATGGAGTAGAGTACATTGAAGAGGCTTAGAGTAGAGTGGTATACAGTGCAATAGCGTACAGTGAGTTATGCACAGTTGAGTGGCATACAGTGGAACATCATAGAGTGGAGTGAGGTAAGAGTGGAGTTATGAACAGTGGAATAGCGTAAAGTGTCATAGAGTGGAGTAGCGTACAGTGGCGTGATTTTGAGTGCAGTGATATAGAGTGGAGTGGTGTTCAGTGGAGTAGCTTACAGTGGAGTGGCATCCAGTGGAATGGCGTACAGTCGAATATCATACAGTAGAGCATTATAGTGTGGAGGGGAGTACAGTAGGATAGCTTACAGTGGGGTGGCAAAGAGTGGAGTGACATGGAATGTAGTGTGGTAAAGTGCAATAGAGCAGTAGAGTGGCTTAGAGAGCAGTGGTTTAGGATGCATACACTGGAGTGAGATACAGTGTAGTGGCAAACAGTACAACACCATAGAGTCCAATGACATACAGTGGAGTGAAGTAGAGTGGAATAGACTACAGTCGAGTGGCATATAGGGCATGACATAGAGCAGAATACCATATAGTGGATTGGCACAAAGTGGAGCGACATAGGGTGGAGTGGTGTAGAGTGGAATAATGAAGAGAGTAGCAGCGAGAGTGGATTTACGAACTGTGGAACAGTGTATGGAGGAGTAGCATAGAGTGGAGTAGCATAGAGGGCAGCGGCGTAGAGTATAGTGGCGTACAGTGCAATGGTGTACAGTGGAGTGGCCTATAATGGAAAAGCACATATTAGAGTTGCGTACAGTGAAATGGCTTTGAGTGGAATAGCATAGAGTAGTGTTGAACAGTGGAGTTGTGTACAGTGGAACAGTGTAGAATGGATTGGCTTACAGTGTTGTGGCATACAGTGGAGGGGCATAGACTGGAGTGTCACACAGTTTAGCAGCATAATAATATAATAATAATCCAAATTTGTAAAGCGCAAACAATCACCCGTCAGGGTCTTTAGGTGCTGGGGGCCGTCCGGCAGATTAAGCATGGTATTGCCCAGAGTCTCATGGTGCTGGCCTACCTGCCGCCGGCGCCTGGGATCGAACCGTGATCCTCAGATTCCAACGTCAGTCACCCTGGCCGCTGAGCCACACCTCTCCCTCATACAGTAAAACAGTGTACAGTGGAGTGGTATACTGTACAGCGGTGTACAGTGGAGTGTGTTAGAGAGAAGTGGTATGCAGTGGAATAGCTTAGCATGGACTGGTGTGTTTAGAGTAGAGTGGTGTACCGTGGAGTAGTGTGCAGTAGTGCAGGATAGAGTGCAGTGAGGTACAGTGCAGTGGTGTCCTACATGATTGAATAGCCTGGAGTGGTGGATAGTGACATGGCATACAATATAGTGGCATAGAGTAAAGAGTTGTACAGTTGTCTATACCCTAGAGTGGAGAGACATAGAGTGGAGAAGCATACAGTTGAGCAGTGTAGAGTGGAATAGCATTGAATGTTACTGGAACACCATGTAGTGACAGAGTGGAGTGACATATAGTGGAGTAGAATGGAGTAGAGTGTAGTGCCATACATTGGAATAGCATAGAGTTTAGTAAGGCAGAATGGATTTGCAGAGAGTGGAATGGCATAGAGTGGAGTGCCATAGATTGGAGGGATGTAAAATGTAATAGCGTACAGTGTATTGTCATGGAGTGGGTGGTGTTTGGTGGAGTGGCTTAGAGCGAAGGGGAAAACAATGGACTTACATACAATGGAATATCGTACATTGGAGCAGCATAGAGTAGAGGGATGTAGACTTGAATGGCATACACTGGAGTGTAATAAAAAGCAGTAGCATCGAATGGAAGGGTTTCAAGACCTGGCTCTTCGACTGCACCTCAGCATCCAGATGGATCAGCAGCCCCCCTCGGCACCTTGAGACCCTCACGGGTGAGGAATTGAGCTTTAGAAATTCTGTCAGATTGATTGTTTGATGGGATAGAGTGGAATGGCATACAGTGAAGTGGGGGAGAGTGGAGTGGCACACAGTGGATTAATGCAGTTTGTAATGGCATGTAGTGGAGTGACATAGACCGTAATAGAGTAAAGTGGAATGATGCAGAGTGAATGGCATCGAGTAGAATGCCATAAAGGGAAGTATAGTAATTGAAACAGACGTTGCGTGAAAGTGTGTGAACAAATGTAGATGTAAAGTGGCTGGAAAATATATTATGAGGTGTTAATAGTAATTATTAGTAGTATGTATGAATAGTGTAAGTAGTGTTAAAGTCATACGTTTTAAAATACTTGGGGCCTGATTATAAGTTTGCTGGACATAAATGTGGTGGATATTCCATCCACGGTATTACAAGTTCCATGGGATATGATGGAATTGTAATGTGGGTGACAACATATCCATCATGTTTGTGACGGAGTATCACATCTGCTAAATTGATAATTTTAGTTATATATTGTGCCACATGATTGACTAATGACTGTGTTTACCAAACATAAAAGGCAGCCATATTGTTTTCAGCACAGTTTACCTACATTCTGTATTTTTTATTTTGCTGCGCTCTGGGTTAGGGTTTTAACTATATGTAAGTGGTAGTCTTATTGTTAACCCCTACATATTACGACTTTATTAAAGAGATATTAGTTTCAAAAAATGTATCTATACATTTCTAAACATATACAGTTTAGGGAGAAGTGCAATTTCTTTTAAACATTATTTTTAAGTAGGGCAGTATTATGTAGGTATTAATGCAGTACTCCATGGACTTGTTATGAAGATGTAAATATGTTAAAAATTGAAAAAACACTGTAGTACACTATATTTGCAAAATATAGGGTAGTAGAATTAATTGTAAATGTTTTCACATTTTGTTTTTGTTTAATTTGTGCAGTACTCCCAAGGCACTGTTGAGATGCTCGGTACATTTCTTTACATATATAGAAACTTATAAATATTATACAACTATAAATAAATGTTATATTTTAAAAAGTGGTAATGGGTAGGGGAAAATATCAAGCCTAATACTTACCTTTATCTAAGGGCAAAACTCAGAACACACCCAAAGTGTACCTAAAAACAACAGGTTTGCCTTTATCTTTTGTAAAGACAGTCATTAGTCAATCATGTAATTTCGTGTCATCGCTGGGTAAATTGGTACCTCCACAAAATATGGCAAACATTTACCAACATATCACTATAGCAGATGTCCCTAAGTTAAAATGCCTTATAACTCAATATATATTTACCTTGATATTTACCATGTACCACTTAAATGGATCGTCTGCGCACCATAATGTGTAATGTTGCCAATTTTCATGTAAATCTGTTCAGCCATTTTTATGATACATGGGATACAAAAGTCCATGGCATTGGTGGAAAAATGTGTTTTGAGAGACCTTTTATCTGTGTACCCCCTTAAACAATTATTGTGAATCTCTCCTGCCGCTAAAGTAGAAAAAGCTATAGGTCCGGAAAGTTTCATGTATATTCTTCAAACAAAGACAAAGTTATTAGCGACAGAAATTCCAAGGACTCACCGTATCTGGGAATCCAACTTTACTACAGCGCTACCACCAATATGTAAAATATATATACTGAAAAATACAGTCAAGAAGCTCAAAATCATTTTACATGTAGAAAATATCTGAGGAAAATAGTCATTGATTAGAAAAAGAAGAGCAGATAATCCGAAGGATATTCTGAGATTAATAAAAACATATTCAGTAGAGATAAACAGACTAACATAAATTCTTAGGAAACACTGAGGAATTTTAGAACTTGATCTCACGGTGGCCAAGATAGTTGGGGACCAACCAAATACCACCTATAGAAGAGCATGGAATTTGAGAGACAAACTTGCACATAGTCATTTAAAAATGAGTCCAAAAAGAACATGGTTCCAATCGGAAGTCTTTTGGTTCTGTAACAAGTATAAAGCATGTCAAATTGGGGAAAAATAAGGAAATTGAAATGCAAATGGTACCATGTGGAAAATAAAATAATACATTACACCTAAGAGTAATTTTGTAGTGTATGTAATTGACTGCACCTGTTTGTTGAAATATGTGGGAAGTACACCCTGTGAACTGAAACAAAGAATAGTAGAACATCTCAGAGGTACAGTAAACAGAGATTGGATTGCTAAACACATGGAAGAAAAGCATAATAGCAACTGGGAGATCTGAAATCTAATGCAACCAAACAATTCAGTTTCAGACAGAGGGGTTGATCGACAAAAGGTGTTAAGACAAAGGGACTCAAGATATATTTTTTCAATGAGAACATTAAATCCAAAAGGACTTTATATTCATTTATAGAATTGAAAAGAACAAAGTAAAATCCTAAGAACAAAAAATAAAGGTGTGCAGATTAAAAAACATTTAAAATAAAAAAAGTTTTATCTCTAAAATATCATGCCAAAATGAAAAAAAGGAAGGAATAATTAAATACACTGGAGCATATTAATTGGATAACAGAAACAAAAAAAGAAATAGCAAAAGAAAGGGAATAATCAAATTGAAAGAAGAAAGAACAATTGGCAAGGATCAAAATTAGAGACTTTCACATAGAAATTGACATTACCCACCATTGGGTGTGAATACAAATAATTAAATAAATAAAATAATGAACATAAACTCAGTAATAGACAAATATTTAAAAACATTAGTGGGCACAGGACATCAAAACATATCTACAGAAAGACTAATATTTTGAGAGAAAAAAAGTCTCAATTCAAAATGTTGAAGATTTTAAAAATTTCAGTTGTGTATATTTGTTGTATGATAAGTATATTTGCCCTTGTGCACTTTTGTCACTTAAGGCACTTTTAAATTAAGAATTGCAGAAGTTGCACTTAGTTTCTTTAAACAATGAAAATCTATGCAACTGTTGCATACTCCAACTACCATCATGCAGTGCAGATGAGGAAATGACGACATTTGTAATAGAAATAAATGTTACACAGGATGATGTTGAGTATAACCTGTGATCAAGATCTGAGAAGAGACCGAAATGTGCTGTGATTTGCCAATTGTGGTAAATAAATAAATCAGCAAGAAAACTTCCCTGGAGAGTGTGCTCCTTTTTCTGGTGCTGCTGCACCAGGCTTTGTCAATATTTACCAGTGTGGTTCTGCCAGAGGAAAAAATGCAACACCAACATTGCAAGCGCCATTCACCCAACTGGAACCAGAACGATGAGGCTATATATATATATGCATGTGTGTGTGTGTGTGTGTGTGTATACATTCACTGAAAAAAACATAGGTTTGACACACGTTAGATTTAGGAATTAGCATTTAGAAAACCTTGGGAATTCACTGAAAAAACCATAGGTTTCATACATGTTATAGGTAGCTGGACATTTCACTCATACAAAACCTTTGAGATTCTCCCATTATAGTTAGTTCAGCTAACTATAACTCGCGTGCCCACAATGCACTGCTGATGACGTCACATATAACATCACTCATGACATGGTCAGGGACATCACTCATGACATCTCAAATGACTTGTTTTACTGTTTTCTTGTGACTCGGTTCTACCGAGGCACAAGATGGCCACCAACACTTCCTGGTTTCGAGTGTTGACAGACAGTTGTGTTGAACTCTGTCTCTAGATATCCCCATGATTTTACTTGTAATTTTCTCAGAAACTACTAAATGGATATACACCATTAAACAAAAAGCACAATCTGCGAACCGAACTCTACCTCTCTGCAAATTTGGTGTAATTCAGTTCAGCCGTTCGGGCTGTAGCCCTGGCTAAAGGTCCCTATGGAAAATTGCATGGGAAAAACACATTTTGGGACCCCCTTTTTTTCTTGGCCCCTACTTGACAAATCACCCCCAAACTTTCAGGGAAGGAGCGGAACTGAGCAGGCCATTTTCTTGGAGAAATTCGCAAAGATTCGTCCACCGGCGCCAAAGTTATTCCAAATAAAATGTTTCGGATGTCTTATGGAAAGTAGGCCCTAACTATAACTACCTACTGGCGACCGCCAGTACGTAATATATATATATATACAGGCGAAACGCGTCATGGCGGCAGCGCTGGCAATCATGAAATAAAAAACAATTGTTTGCACCAGCAACTATTAGGTTCGCTCCTCGTCATTTTGGAAGTTTGCAGTGGCAGTCTGCAGTGTGACGATTTTTCAAAATATATATATATATATATATGCTCTTTTTATGTTCTTCTGAACAGCATTGCTTCAGGTGGTATATGTCGGGCACTTTGCCATCACTATGTTTGTAAATAATCTTTTTTCAAACGTCCACTTGTTTTCCTTATGGTAGCTAGACCCTGTGTACATACTATTTAATTTGGAGTCCATGTGCATACCTATTTAAAACAATTTCTCACGAATAATATGTTCATTTTGTTGTGACTTTGATACCTCAGCATTCGTTTTTCATGATTCATGTTATGTTTTTATCACTTGGTTACTTTGTAGTCTTTCTATTATGTTTACTTTTCAGAGAAGGCGTGTGTCATTGGTTGTTATCATTTGCCCTTTGTTTATGTTTACTATATATGCACTTTCTTGTTTCTGGCGCGTTGTGTGAACAAGCTCTCTCGCAGAGTGAAACGCGTCATCCTTTTTCAGTAAAAACGTCTTCCCTGTTTTCCATTGTTGGATCTGTTATTGCTTTGAGGCTGCGGTGGTTTGCTGGGCGTAAGGCTTCTGAGGTCCCGACCTCTGGCTCCGTTCTACTTGTACGGAACCTGGACTGCTTCTTTCATGTATATATATATATATACTCTCTCACCGATCTCCGGTACCGTCGGGTATGCTGTCAGCGGGCGGTCCGAGCAGGGACACCGGAAGTCCCAACAATGCTTTCCCGGTCACCTTTGTTCCCAGATAGACTACTCGGACACCTTCCTTGTGCAAGTAAAAATGTTGATTTATTGGCAAAAACAACGCGTTTCGGCGATTAAGCCTTGATCACGCTTGAAGATCTCAACAAACCAATGTCATTTAAATCCACACATAAGGACATAAACATAGACATAGGACTACTATGAAGGTGACACATGATTAACAGTGATCATGTCGCCCATGTTCAGATGTCAAAAAAGTTCATTATGTCGACCAAGTAGTCAATTCATAAGGTTATTTGCACAGTGCAAAATGAAGTATCATACTCAATATCGTTGTTATTAACAAAATAGACACGTATATTAGTATTGATCAAAAATGCCCATAAATCAGCGTTATGAAACGGTTAATAAACAATATATATATATATGGATACCAGCGGCGCAGAAGAAGAGAGGAAGACTCAAAGTGCAGGTGAGCAGTGATTTTATTTATTGGTGTGGAAGGCCCACCTCAGCATAACATTTCGGCCTACACAGAGGCCTTGGTCACATGACGCATGGGGGAGGGAAGGCAGAATTTAAAGTGCAAGTGCAGGGTGATTAGAACCGTGATTGGTTGCATTGGTCAGATGCTACTCTAGAAAATTAATAGACATAAATGACATACAATGCGGCTGCTCAAAAAATTGCGGGGTAATCCCTGTTTAAATAGCTGTACATGTGCAACATTAGGGTATGGACAGTTATATCCAGAATTGAGTTTTTTTGTACAACCAACAGTAGTATATATTAACATGAAGAAAATAAATGCATAGATTTCATTCGGAAATATACACCATCAAATGTTAATAATAGATATATATTAAATTAGGGATTGTGAATATATAAAACCCGGATAAAACCCATACAAAAGTTAAAATGTCACTAAATTAGTGATAGAAAAACCCCCTAATATACATATTTACATATTGCACATTGGTGATGTTCAGTTAATGCTATTATGTCTACACCATGGAGGAGATATTATCTGTTTAAATACGTTATCGCAGCCTCCGATGTTAACAATACGATGGTGATATCATCACTTGACCAGCCTTCACATAGAGCATATGATATTACAACCAAGGTGACAGTGCATAGTGATAAGTGTCACACAATTATGTTTTCTTACTATATCCTTTCACTTTTCAAACATAGCCTAATCCTAGGCTATGATGTTCGACTGTGCTATCCACATTGCTCATCAGATTTAGGGCCTATGATGTTGTAACAGTATGCTGCCCCTATGTACACTTTTCTTGAATATATCATGTAATGAACCCCTGGATTCTAGTATATCTATACATATTGACCTAATAGCAGGAGAGAGAGGTTCAGAGGCAGGTGTACAAATCCTCTGTGGAATTGAGACCTCCTGGGGCTTTGCTGTCCATCTCCAAGATGTATCTGGTCTCTAACTTTCTCAAGGTACCCTCTCTATCTCCTCCTCTTCTAAGGGGGTCCACAGAATCAATAGCATAGTATTTCAATACTGCACTGTTGTTATTATGGCACTCTTTGAAGTGTCGTGCTACCGGGTACGCGGAGTCATTGGTGTTAATGGCACGTATGTGCTGGAGTATCCTTTTGTGAACCTGCAGCTTGGTACTACCAATATACCGCAGGCTACAAGGACACTCCAGCACATATACCACGTATTCACTTTTGCAAGTAAGTTGTTTATTAATCTTGCATGGGGTAGCAGAAAAGGGAACAGTGTATTCTGATTTATTGACCCCATGGAGGCAGGCCTTGCAGCTGGAGCATTTCCTAAAGCCCTTGCTTTTGTCCAGCCAGTTTTTATGTGCAACCACCTCAGGACTGGACTTAACCAGAGCGTCCTTCATGGAATATGCTTTCCTAAAGGTGATTGAGGGCTTGGCCGGCATTTTACCTCCTATAACGGGGTCACACCTGATTAAATCCCAATGTTTCATTACAGTTTTTCTGAGTGCGCCATGTTGCCTATTGTAAGCCCAAATCAGTCCCACTGATTGTTCTTGGATTACTGCAGGTTTGGGTCTTTGCTTGCGTTCCAGGGTCAGATTGCGAGGTAAAGCATTTGCCTTGGGCATGGCATTTTTAATTTCGCCCATCTTGTAGCCCCTGGCCAAGAATCTAATCTTGCTGGCCTCCTGAGCTAGGCTGCATTGTGCATCAGTACTGCATAAGCGCCTAATTCGGAGAATCTCCCCATAGGGGATGCTTCTAATAAGATGGGCGGGATGATGGCTGCTGGCATGGAGCACAGTGTTCCCTGCCGTAGGCTTCCTGTATAGTTTGGTCTGTAGTTTCCCCTGGCTAATCTCAATCGTGATATCAAGAAAGTGTACCTGCGATTGGCTAATGTCTGATGTAAACGCCAGATTGAAATTGTTACAATTGAGAGTATCAATAAATTGCTCAGCTTGGGTTTGTGTACCACACCAGATTAAAAACACATTGTCGATATAGCGATACCATCGAACAATAGAACTTACAGCAATGTCTGAGTGCTCACCATAGAGGACCTGTCTCTCCCAATAGCCCATATGCAGACAGGTATAACTGGGAGAGAAACAGGCCCCCATGGCTACCCCCCTAACTTGCTGGTAATAACGGTTGTTAAACATGAAGAAATTATGATTCAAACAAAAAGTAATCATGGATAAAACCATTCGATTGTGTTCTGCCATGATTAAAGGTCTCTGTCCCAGGTAAAATTCAATAGCTCTGATGCCATCCTGGTGGACAATGCTGGTGTACAATGATGTTACATCTAACGTTATCAGCCACCAGTTTGGATCCCAATCGATGTCCTTAATTTTGCGGAGGAAGTCATTGAAATCTTGAACAAAGGATGGTAGGTTTTGCACATGTTCTTGTAGGAATGAGTCTACATAGATGGTTACATTTTCCAATAATCCCCAGCAGGCTGCAATAATAGGTCTACCAGGAGGTTTAGCTGGATTCTTATGAATTTTTGGGATCAGGTATAGAACAGGCATGATGGGGTTGTCATTTTTCAGAAATTTCAGTTCATCCATACTGATGAGCCCAAATGACCGCCATCCCATCAGCAAAGAGTAGAAGTCTGTCTGGGCTTTTCTCACCGCCCCCACATCACAGTGTCTATAGCAGTCTGGATTGTTCAGTTGAGAGAGGGCTTCTTCCAGATACAGTTGTCTGGCCCACAGTACTATATTTCCCCCTTTATCTGACTGCCTGACAATGATGTTGTCATTTTGCTGAATCTTTCTGACCAGTTTTAAATATTGATCATTCTGTTGGTATTTGTGTTGCTTGGTTCTGAGCATTTTGGTATATAGCATCTTGATATCTTTGATAGCCGCCTCATGGAAAATGTCTATATTGTCATATAGCATAACAGGGGTATATGTGGAATGTGGTTTAAAATTGGTTAAGCCCCCTAAGTTGGTGTTCGGCTGTGCAGGTCTGCTCTGTGATACTGATTGTTCAGATCTGAGGGACTCCATGTCGTGTAACAACGGGGCATCCCGCGCCAAGAGCCCTTGGGTATCTATTTCTGCTCGTGCCCCTGTTGTCCGTGTTTTACTCCCAGCAAAAAAAAATTGTAGCTTCAATTTACGGACAAATTTGAACAAATCTATCCTAGTATTAGCATAATTGAAGTCACTATGAGGACAGTAGGTTAGTCCCATCGATAGAATACGTAGTTCAGATGCAGAGAATGCAATATTGGTAAGATTTAACACAGAGAGGGCAGTACCTGCTATTGCCGATGAATCACTCACTTCTTGTTCCACCGCCTGTTGTATTTCTTCTTTTTTGGTAAATTGGCTCCTTGAGTTGGCTTTTCGGTGTTGGTATCACTTGGCGTTCCGGATTTTGCTTTTTGAAGCGCTGGAACCCTGGGGCGAAGAGTCTCGCGCCTGTCCTTCCGTAGACACTCCAACTCCTGGGCCAGCGAAAGCTTGGTAAACCCCAACTGGGGTTCAACCTGTGAAGTGTTGGAATCCGTGTCACTATTTATGCTGGAACTGAGATTGGATTCAGAGGTGTTGTCTTCTTGTGCCGAGCCCGGCATGGATTTAGAAGTAGATGGTTGAGGAAGGAGGACAGGCTTGAACGTTTTGCTGGCTTTTATAGCGTCGTATTTTTTCGCAAATGTAAAAATTTGCCCCTCAGCACAGTCAGCCTTATCGCGTTGAAACTTGAAGGTTTTCCTTATTCTGATTGTCTCTTCCTCTTTCTGTAATCTTGCCATCATTTTGCTTCTTAGCTTAGTACATTCAGCTGTGTCTTCAGTGCACATAGCTTCAATCTCTGCATTTAATTCCTCGATTTTAACTTGAGTTTTCACACGGTCACTATCCGCATAGCGCACCAATATTTGCACCAATCGACGTGACGAGTCAAGGTTGCACTCTGCCCACTCCCTGAGCATATCTGGGTCCGGATCTTCATAGCTGGGGGCTAGCATCACTCACAGCCCCCTTGGTATTCTGTTAACCTCCAGATAGCGGCTCAGGGAGCGGTGCTCCCACCACTTCGATTGTTCTCGCCTCATTCATTTTTCAAGTTTCTTACATTTCTCACGGGTTCTGGCGTTTTCGTTTTCCGGCGTTTTCTGCAGTGTGAATGCAGTCACATCCCCGGCCGGGGAATCGTCAAATGCGTTGAGGGCTGCCAATTCCCTCCCACGTATCGCGTCTGCTGACATGGCGCTTCCCAGGTGTTTGACACACACAATGCGTACTCACAGTCACGATAGCGGTTTGATGAAGTACTTTCCACTTTCCGACTTGGCACAAACTTCCTCACCGGTTCTATCTTTGAGCATGAAGGCTTCTCGGAACCAGGCTTCCGGTGCAGCTAGAGGCAGCCGTCACCGTAAACAGCGTCCGGGTGCTGGAGCAGTTTCTCCCCAACGGGAGGCACTAATCGACTTCCGGGTCACCAGAGGTCTTGGCTTCCTGCTGCTCCGCCGCTTGAGAAGGAAGGGGTCATCCAGAACCGGAGAAGCACGTAACCGGTTGTAGAGATAAGCACAATCTCAGCATTCTCTCACCAGGAGCCCAATTTCTGGATACCAGCGGCGCAGAAGAAGAGAGGAAGACCCAAAGTGCAGGTGACCAGTGATTTTATTTAATGGCGTGGAAGGCCCACCTCAGCATAACGTTTCGGCCTACACAGAGGCCTTGGTCACATGACGCATGTGCGAGGAAAGGCAGATTTTAAAGTGCATTGGTTGCATTGGTCAGATACTACTCTAGAAAATTAATAGACATAAATGCTCAAAAAATTGCGGGGTAATATATATATATACATATATATATATATACATATACATATATTTACCTACTGGCGGTCGCCAGTAGGTATATATAGTTAGGATTTTTTCTCTATGGGATTTTTGAAAATTCTATGTCTAATAACTTTGGCGTTTGTGGACGGAATTGGCTGAAATTTTCAGGAAAATGGCACATTTTGTTTCTGAGCAGCCCCCGAAAATTTGGGGGGTGTTTGTCAAGGGGGGGCCGAGAAAAAAGGGGGGGGCCCAAAACACATTGTTCCCGTGTTAATTTCCATAGGGCGGTTGGCCTCACTTTTAGCTCGAACGGCTGAATGGATTTGCATGAAACTTGGCAAAATTGTAGGGACTGTTAGCCCGATGTGCCTATGCTAGGTCTCAATATATGTGCTCCAGTGGATTTTGATAAATTAACGTTCAAAAAAATATATATATCTGTGACAGCGCTCCGGGTAGCGCCCTGGTTCGCGTACTTTTCGCGTAACGGAACTTTGCGAAGCGAAGCTGATTGGCTCTCCGGTGTCTGTCAACATTCTAAACAGTCCGGAGCGGCCGCCATCTTGTCTCTCGGTAGGATCGAGAGACAAGAGGAGGCCAAAACGAAGGGGGAAATGACTATAAGGGGGCATAGTAGATCCTCCCTGACCCCCTAGGTTTGATGTGGAGGCTTTAAAAGGGCCCCGCGGGGAAAAAAAAAAATGATTTTTTTGCGTGGGGAGCGCCCGGTACGCTTTTGTGCAATGGGCGGTGGTAATCTAAATGATGAGGAGGGGGGGCAGCGTTCAAAGCACATCAGCGTGCATAAACACGAAAATGTTTTTACGCCGTGGGGTGCACTGGAAGGGAGAGGCGGCGCGAACGAGCCTTCCCCACCTCCCCAGGTGGAGGTTTCTCAGCACTTCACTCGGCCACCTGAGTTGCGCCCGCTCCTGCGGCACAGGGCCTTGCTCGGCCAGCTGAATTGCGCCTGCTCTTGCTATTACAGCGTCTCACCCGCCATCCGGATGAATTGCACCCACTCATGCAAACAGGATCAGTTACAATAAAATCGAACATACGCACACCATGGGCGAGTATCATGGGTAACATTACTTCGAAGCTTTATTAATACAATAATCAATAATGAAAAATCGACATCAATAGGGTTGTCTGTATTACCAGTCAGTACCCTTCCCCGCTCGCCATGTGCACAAAGACCGCATACATCCCCCATAACGTCAAGGCTAAGTAACTAGAACGTCATAAGGAGTTGCAAGTCGCTCCCATACTGGCGCCATTTTGGTCGAGGCCAGGCAGATTCAGAGTATAGTTCAATGTCTCCAATAAGTAGCGGCAGGACCAGAATCCCTTTCGGCAGCTCTGGCTTCATATGACAGAAGGGATAGGCAACAAGAACCATCAGTCAAAGAGGGGAGGGCAAGTTCTTCTCTACCGGGTCACGTTGGGGCTCCACCGGAACTGATCGAATTGGTAGTCTACAGTGTTTCTGGATGTTTCTGGATGTTTCAGACTGAAGCTGGCGTCAGCATGAGAGCACCTTGTGGCTACGTCGTGGCCATTCCGCGAGCAGTCATGGCAGTCGCTCCCCACCGGAAGTCTGCGGGAGTCGGGGGCCCCGGTGACTCTTGTAGAATCTTCAAGGCTGAGGGGACGCTTTTGGGAATGGGGCCCATGCCCTAGCAGTCAAGCGTCCGAGTTCCAGGGTTGCCCAGAGCCATCCTTGCAGGCCAGGCCCAAGTCTGTGGAGCCGACCGCCATTTCCTGAGCTCCGTGGTAGCCGCCTCTCGCTGTATTGCAAGAGTGGGTGCAATTCATCCGGATGGCGGGTGAGATGCTGTAATAACAAGAGCAGGCGCAATTCAGCTGGCTGAGCGAGGCCCTGTGCCGCAGGAGCGGGCGCAACTCAGGTGGCCGAGTAAAGCGCTGGGGTGTAGCTGAGAAACCTCCACCTGGGGAGGTGGGGGAGGCTCGTTAGCGCCGTCTCTCCCTTCCAGTGCACCCCACGCCGTCAAGCGTCCGAGTTCCAGGGTTGCCCAGAGCCATCCTTGCAGGCCAGGCCCAAGTCTGTGGAGCCGACCGCCATTTCCTGAGCTCCATGGCAGCCGCCTGTCGCTGTACTGCATGAGTGGGTGCAATTCAGCTGGATGGCGGGTGAGATGCTGTAATAACAAGAGCAGGCGCAATTCAGCTGACCGAGCGAGGCCCTTTGCCGCAGGAGCGGCTGCAACTCAGGTGGCCGAGTGAAGCGCTGCGGTGTAGCTGGGAAAACCTCCACCTGGGGAGATGGGGGAGGCTCGTTCGCGCCGCCTCTCCCTTCCAGTGCACCCCACGCCGTCTCCTGGCGCAGGTATATGTGATGGTTGGAACAGGGCACCGCAGGACGTGTCTTCAGGTCAAACGGATTGTGGAACAAGGTCCAGAATGGAAGAGTCACCAAAAGGCAATAAGTGCCGCCTGACCCCGGGAGCCGACCGCCAATGTCGGGGGTGATCTCAGGCCACACCAGGGCAACAAGACTTGGGGAGGGGGCAGGAGTCAAGCGCCCCCTCTTAGTCCGCGCCACCACACCGCCCCTCGGGGGCCTCCGTCAAGCGGCTCAGGGAGGCACCGCAGGCAGCGGTTTTTCAGATCAGTGGCTGTCAGCAACGATCGTTGGCGCTGTGGTTGCGGCCGGAGGCCCCGCCTAGTCAACGCCCCGGCCTCTCCATCTCGTAGGCCGCAGAGTAGTCGGGGAGAAATCCCGGGAACGGCGGCATGCATTTAGATCGATGTTGCAGCAGGCTGCCATGTAAATAGTTATTTAATAAAACGTTTTACCCTGTTACTTTGCTGGTGTGTTGTATATATTTATAATATTTGCATAGGGTTTGTCGTTGTTTTGGGCGGGGTGGGCGGCGGAGCTGAGCTGTCTTGCAGCCATCATGGCGTCGAGCTCAGTTCATCTCACTAGTTTCATATTTCTCCTGAGGGGTTGTTCCTAATGTTTCTATTTTAGAGAGGTCAAAAAGAGATCCCATTAGTGGCCTACTGATTTTGCTTGATTCCTTTTGTTGTTTCTAACGATTTTTCACTATCTGCAAAGACTAAACAGAGTATTGCGACTCTGTGCTTGTTTGTAAATAGAGAATGAACCAAAGAGAACCATTTCTAAAACAGTAAATGCTTGGATAACAATCAATCAAATGGAGAGGGAAGCAGGCACGACGGATTACAACGGGGACAAAGGCCTGCGTTACCTACCCTTCACTATCTGCAAAGAGAAAATACTCCTAAAAGAAAAGAGGGGGGGAGGGGGGGCAGCGTTCAAAGCACATCAGCGTGCATAGACACGAAAATGTTTTTACCTACCACGTACTTGACATTTTAAAGCTTTTGATATTTGCTATTAAAAAACCATTGAAATTCACTAAAAAAACCATAGGTTATAGACCATATATAGTTAGGAATTAGCATTTACAAAACCTTGAAAATTCACTGAAAAAACCATGGGTTATAGACCATATATAGTTAGGAATTAGCATTTACAAAACCTTATTTTACTCACACAAAACCATTAAAATTTGCATATATAGTTAGTTGCACTAACTATATATCGCGCACCCGCAATCCACTGCTGATGATGTCACATATTACATCATTCATGACATGGTCAGTGACATCACTGATGACATCACTGATGACATCTCAAATGACATCACTGATGACCTCACGTATTACATTACTCAAGACATGGTCAGTGACATCACTCATGACATCACTCATGACATCTCAAATGATGGTGACTTTAGAACAGTAAACCTTTTATTCATGCCATTTTGAGGAAAAGAACTAAACTATTTTTTGTGGAGCACTATTTTCCTACTTTTTTTTAACAATAAACTCAAAATGTAGCTTTATGTTGTCTATATGCCAAGTCCCCTCCAGATCATTCAGCAAATCGTGGGTATCTTTAGAATTAGCGGGATGTTGGAAAAAAAGGATGCAAATGTTGCGTGCATGTACTATGGGGAAAATAAAATTATTGAGGCCTCAGTGCAAAGTACCCCAAATAGCTAAAAAAAAAGGGCTTAGCACTGTTAAAGGGTTGAGGTGGAAAACTAGTAATCTTACTATAGTTGTGAATTCCACTTTCTATTGAAACTAAGATCAAATATTTGTCATGAAGCTCCAAAAAACAAAATTACTAAATTTGTCTTTAAAACAATAATAGGTTTTTCTTATTTTAAACAATAATCAAACTAATACTGAACACTACATGACTCTTCAATTCTTTTCAACAGTTCATTTCAGTTTAGAATCTCAAAGATAATTTTTCTTTAGTTTTCATTAAGAACTGTCAGTTTAAGTCAGTCTTTACAGACTTTCAAATTTTCAAGGTGATTCTTCTCCACTTCTGATTCAATTTCAGGTTCACTTTCCAATGATTTATTTGACTGTTCCTCTTCAAATACTGTTACTAACTATACCCGTTCAGGTGACAAATGCTCTCTCTTTGGAGTTCTCATTCTTGCTGGTCTTTTAGCAACTGGCAGCTCACTTTCACTATTTTGTGCAACTATTTCAACTACTTCTCAATCTTCATTGTTTGACTTTAAGCGTTCTTATTGAGATTGCTTTCTTTTGCATTTTCTTTTCTTTTTTTCTTAAAGTATTTTTATTTTAATTTTTGTCAACACAAAAATGTAGTTTGAAGCAAATTTATACAAGTTAAATCATAATCCCAAACATAATCATAATAATCAAATATTTTACGTTAAATTAATGAAAGACAAGAAGAGAAGGCCTAAAGTAGTCAATTAAATAACTACATTCATTTCCATTTATACCAAGTGGCAGTATAAATAAGCAACTTGTATATACACATTTTAGAACAATGATCCCCAAATCAACTTAAATGTTTGCATGGATTGAACACCCCTTGCTCTAGATAGTGCTTCCTCCATGGTATGTAGTTGCCTGACCAATACCCACTAATCCATTACTATGGGAGCTTTTCATGATATCCAAACCTGTGCAGTTGTAAGTCTTGCGCAGACAAGCAAAATTGTTAAAAGGTCTTCTTTATCAGATCTCATCTCCCTTCACCCCCTCAGTATCTCCATGACCGTTAGTGGTGTAGTGATCCCAAATATATGTGACAAAATATGTCGTACATTTTGCTAAAATGTTGAAAGTTCAGGGGGAAGCATGTGACGAACATATGCTGTATATCTGCGGCAAATAATTCACACCTGGGGCATTTTGCTCTATTGTTTGCCTGGGTATTAAGTGACCATTTTACTATTTGGTCCGGGGTCTAATATAGTAAGCAGATTGTGCGAAACTGTTGCATTCGCAGATTGGAGGAGTGAACTACCCCAGAGATTTTACTAAGTGCATACGATATATTCTTAGCCGAAACCGGTATACCCATAATTCTAGTCCAACGAGCAGCTATTCTGGGGCTAACCTCTAATCTGGGGTCACAATAGCTTTCATATGCTCTACTTATCAGGGCTTTATAACTAGAGTCATATAAACATTCCATTATATCTGAATGAGACAAATCATCAGTTTAAGATAATTAACAAAATAATCGCGTATCTGTACATATTTAAACTGCATGTTGTCTGTCAATTTATACACAATCTGCATTTTCCCGACCTCCATAAAGTCACCATGATCGTATAGGTCCCCTTTACACGTTATCCCATAGTTAGCCCAGCGTTTCCCAGTCAAATCGTGAAAAATACTAGTCAGCCCTGGATTGCCCCAAAGAGGAAATTTGTCATTCGTTAATGTCAGGCCATACTTGAGAGAGATAGCACGCCAATAATTATACAATCACAAACCGTCTTAAATTTGACCCTTTTGTAATAATTCAGGTCATTAGTTCTAAACAAAAACAGATTGCTATCTGCTGCCAACAAAAATTTATGACAATCGGTGCTCTTTTCACTGTGAATAAAGCTATGAAGACAACCAAGAAAAGCAGACCAAAAATACCTTTTAACCCCTTCCCTGCTCATGACGAGCTCAGCTCGTCATGCAGTACACTGGTCGTGTGCTTATTATGAGCTGAGTCATGAACAATGGAAATCTGAAGACTTCAGCACCGAGCGGGAATTGCTGTAGCATTCAAGGTGTTAAAATCCGGGAAATCTAAGCCTCCATGATTAAAGCGGAGTTTTAGCATTTCCAGGACTTTTCTCACTTTTTTATAGCCCCAAGAGAAACTGCCAAGAATCCCATCCAATCGTTTAAAAAAAGACATAGTCAATCGCAGTGGGATTGATCTAAACAAATACAAGAATTTTGTCAATATCTTCATTTTTATGATGTTTGTATGCCCTATAATACCAATGGGTAGCCTATGCCAGCTCTTAAGTAGTTTAGCCGTCTCTTTTAATAGGGTCTCATAATTTAAAGGAATTATTCTTTCAATCTGTGCTGCCATCTTGATTCCCAAATAAGTAGCAGTCAAGCATACCCCCTGTAAAGGAGATGCAGGTTTGTAAATCAATAAAATCTGAGTTTTATTAATATTCAGTTTGTACCCAGATATCAAGCCAAACTCTTGCGCTTCATCTGTAATCCCCTGCATGGCCCGTTGAGAACACTGCTATGTTGTCAGCTGATGCTATAACTTTAAGGAAGGTGTCCCCAAGCATATAGGGACTAATTAGCTGCTGATTTTGAAGAGCTGAAACAAAAGATTCTATGTAAAGGGCAAATAAAAGTGGTCATAAGGGGCACCCTTGCCGGGTTCCCTGAAGAATCGGGAAAGCAATTGATTGTAACCCCACATACACTATCTTGGCACTAGGATTATCGTATAGAGCTTTTATCCACAACAGATATTGCCCTTTGATGCCAGAGGCAACAAGTGTGGCCTATAAAAAGTCCCAATCGACTCGGTCGACTGCTTTTTCAGCATTTAACAATATCATATAGAGTGGGGTCGACTGTGTTTTTGCTGCATCAAACGCATAGACAGCCATGTTCACGTGGGCAGTCTCTCCCCTGAATTTAGCCATGTTGGTAAGGCGACACCAAACTGGATAGCACAGGAGATAGTCGATTCGGAAGAATCTTTGCAACTATTTTTGCATCGGATTTGATGAGCGAAATTGGCCGATATGACCCACACTCCTCTGCCGGTGTACCTTTTTTAAAAAGAATATGATTTGCATTGTTTTCCATGAGTCAGGAGCCTTACCCTCTTCACCAATAAACCTTATAACCTGAATAAATGTTATCACTAGCTCCTCCATAAACCGCTTATAAAATTTCAAAGGAATGGTATTGTCTCCTGCTGCTTTACCTGATGGTAAAGAGGCAATTGCTGATTTAATTTCTTCTATTGCTATATCCCTGGCTAAATAATTAGATGTTTCATTTACCACACATAAGGGGGAATTATTTTGTATGTAGTTAGATATTTCATCTTGCTTAGGCTGATGTTCTGGTGCATATAGCACTTGATTTTAAGCCACAAAATTGTTCCAATATCTGTTTTGGATGTTCATATAATTTGTTATCAGTCCCCTTAACCTTCCATATAATTGTCTTGGCCCCATCATCTGCTACACTAAATGCTAAGATCTTACCTATCTTCTCCCCTGACTCGTATTGCGCCAAACAATACTTATTTAATTTAACTATACTCCTCTCCCTGACTGTTTTTTTCAGCGCTGATCTACAATCCACTAGGCTGTACCCCAACTCATTTGTATTTTGAAGACCTCTAGTAACTGCATCAATGTGCTTGTCTACTATCTTCCGTATTGCCAATATTGTGGCATCCATTTTCATCTTCTGCTCTTTATTCTGTCTCAAAATAAATTGCTGGGTAAAACCTCTAGTTGTTGCCTTAAATGTGTCCCACACTACTATGGGAGAGGCTGTCCCTATGATTATTTTAAAAAAACTCCTTAAGATGTACCCTAGCCTGAGTTACAAATTCTTCATCTGTAAGTAGATATATGAGAAAGGAGAAAGCTCAGGAGTTTTTGTGTTCTGGGGAAATCCCAAATGTAAGAAGAACGGGATTATAGTCTGACCTGATCCTCGGGCATATTTCCATACTACTTGACCATAAAATGTTATCTGATGCCCAGGCCATGCCAATTCTTGAATATAGGTTATGAGGGGCAGAATAATACGTGTAACCTGCTATATTGGGATGAAGAGTCCTCCAAACATCTTTAATCACCTGCAAATGCCCCAACTCCCATATGGCTGTGTCTTTTGCATCATTTAAAAAGCCCTCCTTGCTCTTTCTTTTCAATGACTTGTTTTCTTCAGCTCTTTTTTTTGCACCTAAAATTACTGTTGATTCTTCTCCATTCACTGATTGACTGAAACTGTGATCAATTACAACTGCACGATTGACTGTGAACTGTTTCTTCCTCTGGGGTGCTTATGACTTGGATTTTCAACTGGAGTCTTTTGTTGGTTGGATCAAGGACTAATTCTTCTTGTTGCCACTAATGCCTTTGACTTTGACATTGTAATAGCTCTTCACTCTGATCTTCAATTTGACAGTGCTACTTGTACACTCGGATTCTCATGTTCATCATCCTGGACTTCTATGGACTCGTTATTTTCTCCACCACTTTCGTCAGATTCAGTTTCAACATTTTCACCAAGCCCCTCCGGATCAACGCTGTGAACTTGAGTTTGAGTTGTTTACACCACTTGTTTATCCACTGCCTTCACTTTCTTTGTGTTAGTGGAATGGATACACTGCGGCATTTCACCGCACTATGCAACAATATTCATTGGCAAGATCTCTTGATATGCCCCCTTCCACTGCGCTTCCAGACAACGTTTTCCACACATGTCTTCTGACAACTGTGCAGTCAACAAGGCTTAGCTCATGCCACATTTATTTGTTGTATTGCTTCTGTTCCTGCACTGTTTTTATTTATCAGCCTTTGTCTCCCAGAGGTAAGGGCGACCCCCCCCACCAGTAGCCACAATTACGCTGACACTTGAAAAGTGCTTAAGCAAATTGGGCTTCCCACTGGCAAATAAAACCTCCTAACCGCAGATGGACGTCATCTGCAGATGGTACCCAAAGATGGTCCCCAAGGCAGAAGAAACACAGAGGATTCGGTACAAAGAACTGCAGGAGCACAGAACAGGATTCGCAGGAGTAAGAAACACTACAAGAATGCAGAAGTGATGCAAAACAAGGAGGAAAAATTGCCTTTTAAATTGGTAAAATAGGATTTGCATTACAGGATGGATAGGGCAGGAACACTAAAGGAATGAGGAGCTGCCATCTTGGATTGGGTCATGTAAATCCTCAGTAGGCTTCTGGGAAGAAGAAGAACTTGGAGCAATACGGAGATGTTTTCACAACCAGCTTACCAAAGGAGAGGAGTAGACTTGTGGGAGATGTCACTGGTGAGCCTGTCACTGTGAGGTGAGTGTGCAGGATGTGGTGGACTGCTATTATATCCTCTGATGCTCAGGAGCCATGTCGCCCACCCGCTTATCATGTAATCAGAGATACCTGCCAGGAGGGATTCTGGCAGAACTGCATGCCCTCTTTGTAAGGTACCCTGCAAACTGGGACAGGGGCATACAAGGAAGGCACATCTTCCCTTGAAAGTTCATTGGGTGGATAGCTTTTCCACTGGATTAAAAACTGAAGTTTGCTCCTTAAAAGGAGGGAGTCACATTATTCCTAAACCTTAATCTCAGGAGCACAATCCATCAGAAGTATTGGGGGTCGAGTAAAGAGGCGATAAAAGTGATTCGTTTTTTAAGGTTTTGATTGTGAGGAATGCAATACTGGATTGACCTTCCAGGACAGAGGCAGCTGAACTTTAAAAGCAACATGAATGGCATCTTCACTATTTTGAAAGGGCCTCAAAAGCATGATTTAAACGTATTCTGAGAAAGATGACCAAGTAGAAATTTTGAAGAGAGCCTCACCTTGTCCCCATGGTAGTAAGTAGGAAATGGATACCAATGGGTATCACCAACAGACTTTGTCTACTGTTTAGCCTCATGTAAATTACAGAGGATCTGCCTCCGAACCATCTGAGAGAGGCACTGTGAATAGAAAGAAGGGATCTAAGATGCAGACATACAGACAAAAGAAAGGTGTGGACATAGTGGATTGAGAGGGTTATTAATTCAAGGAACACTCAGCCAAATGCAAAATGTGGGCAAATCACTTAGGGTGGAATTACAAATGCAATAGAGATATTTTTCAAGACTTGTTTCAGATGTTCCATCTGTCTATTAGTTTGAGTGATGAAAGGGCTACAGCAATCTGTAAGGATTTTCAAAAGGTGTTCCAGAAACAGGAAATGTATCGATGACCTCCGTCTGAGATGCTAACGAGAGGCAGCCCATGAAGATGAAAAATCTACAGAAAAAGTACATGTGTCTTAGTGAAAGGTGAATATTTAAAAGCTGTGAAATGGGCCATCTTCAACAAGGAATATATTGTTACCAGTATGGCTCAAGTACCAGATATTGGAGGTAGTGCAGTGATAAAATCAGTAGATATAGTATTCCAAGATTCAGGAGGGATTCGCAAAGGTTGAAGTAATACAAAACACAGGGTGAGTTGAGGGTCTCAGGGAATTATTTTTTTAAGACCTGCGTGGACAAAATCCCCAATACAATACGCAAAAATCAACAACATTTGCGGGTCTAACACTTTCTCCAAAGGGGAAATCACAAGCGCAGTCACTGTAAGGTGGCATGCTTCATCATCTGGGTTCTCCTCTTGGTTGCAAAACCTAGTGCAACAAAGGGCTGCAACTCCCTTACTAAGAGGAGATCCCCCGATGATGAAGCATGCCACCTTGGTGGGTGATGGGATTCCGTCCTATTAAATAGGACTCCTTACATGTTAATATTGGATTGCTTGCTTACAGTGACTGTGCTTGTGATTTCTCCTTTGGAGAATGTGTTAAATCTGAGGATTTTGTTGTTTTTTGGTTAAAGTTTGAAGTAGACCAGAAGGTTGAGCATGGAAAGGCTTATTTTGAGTATAGACTTAAGAGGAATGAACATAGAGCTCTGTATCGTATTTGACTGAAGGCCACTAAAATGAGTGGGACAGTAGTTTGATGGTATATTGAATGCCTCTGTAACCAGTTACAGGAGAATCATGACACATTTTAAGTATTTCAAGTCTAAGTGGCTTGCTGGGTGTAAAAAGAGCCTTCTTCTTAATCTGTAAGTGTTCTTATTTCTGGAGTTGACCTAGCACAGACTCTTTGACTGTCTTGGCAATCTTGGAATAATTGGCTTGCACTTTATCCAAGATTGTTTGTGCTACTTCAATAATTAGTTGTGGTGAGAGGACATTCTGTCTGTAAGTAAATTGTGACTCAGGATGTCCGCAGGAGAGAGTGTCTGATAATATGTTCTTAGAGCCAGCAAAGTAGGTGATACGGAAGTCATATTGATAGAAAAAATAAGCCCAACAGGCTTGATGACTATTCATGAACTGCATGTTCTCAGGATATTTGAGATAATGGGCAAAGGTCTGTATTTAAAAGGGTTTCCTGGCTCCTATCAGAAAATGTCTACATTTTGTGCAGGCCATATTGTTACAGAACAGATTAGTAAGTTCATTTCTGTTTCAGATAAAATATGTGAGAGATAGAAGATGGGATGTTCTAGGCCATCATCATCCTATTGTTAAAGAAGGACAGCCTCAAGGGATGACCAGATTCATCAGTTTCTACGATGAACTTTTTGTAGTATCCGGGTGATGAGCCAATGGGGCTCGAGTAAAGGATAACTTCCTGCACATAAACAATAATTTCCCTTTGTTAGCGCAAGGCAGCTGAATTTAGCATCATCACTAGGTAAAAGGCAGAGGTGCGCCATATTATTGTAAATACGATGCATTACTGCGTTTTCAGAATGGCACAGCCCGGCGCAAGCAGTTTTGACTTAACAGCGACTCCACCATTCTCTTGTAAATATGCACCACTGTGTTTCTTTGACACTCGAAGAGGTCCGCAAGTCTGGTTTCGCAGATACTTTCAAATAATCAATGGCTATTTCTTTGCCATTTATTCAAAAGCCTTGATAATCTATTTCAGACAGATTTCATTCCCAATTCCTTTCAACAGAGCCTTTGAATCACCTGACAAACATAATGATGATGATGTATAGGACCTTTTGAGTACAACAAAATGTCATCCAAACAGATGACTGTAAAGTGGATTAACATGTGGGCAAAGATATGGTCCATGAAATGTTGAAAAATAGCTGGGGCATTACACAATCCAAAAGGCATTACCCAGTATTCAAAGTGTCCAAGAAGGAGCCTGAAGACTGTCTTCCCTTGTCTCATTCCTTAATTTACAGTAGATGATATGCCCAGCGAAGGTCTATTCTGGTGAAAACTTTGGTTCCCTAAGCAGACTCTAAAATGTCCATAACAAGGGACAATGGACATTGATATTTGATGGTAATATTATTCAGTCTCCTAAAGTTGATAAAATGTCTTGGATCTTTCATCTTCTTATTAACAAAAAGCCCCAATGGGTGAGGAGGATTGAGTTGTTATCTTCAAAGTATTGTCTCAGTGCCTTTTTTCTGATTCAGGAAGAGAATACATCTGAGCAAAGTGAAATACCCCTCCAAAGTCTAAAGCAATGGCACTATTGAATTCTTGGTGTGGTGGTAAAGTCACCTCTTTAGATTTTTGAAAAAGAGAAGTGTACACCAGTTATTGAAAGGATTATGATGGACCACCAATGGAATTCCTAGAAATAATATATGTTTAGGAGAGGTGATCGGGTCAAAAGACACAATCTCACAATGTTTTTCAAAGGTCAATTTCATGGGTGCTGCCATTTCCTCAACTGGGCCAAATATCAGGGAGTCTCATCCACAGTTTGTACCTGTTCTGAAGTAACCTTCAGAAATCTTCCTTACCTCTCCTCGGCCCAGTTGGAACCCAGATTTATTCCACTGGCTCTGTTATCAAGAAGAGCCAAGCTGTGTTCAACTCACCCTGCGGCATGTTCTGACTGCATTAGCAAAGGGAATAAGGAGGCTTTCATATCTCCTGAAAAAACAATGAAATGACTTGTAGAGGCTCCAATCCTTTCACCTTTTAAAGAGGATGGGATCTGGTTTTTCCAAAAAGAAGCATTTTTAGGTAAAATTGGGCAGCATATATTAAATGCTGAGGTGAGCCAAAGTACAGAGACACTCCACCTCTTCGGTGATGTTCTATTTTTGACTCTGAGCGGGCTACACGTGTAAGACGTATTTGCATGGGTTCTTCACTGGAAGAGGCAGATGTTTCTTCCAGAATGGTCCCTGGTTTCTGGTTCGGGATTCAAACTCTCCCGGAATGAGAAGATAGTTTGGAAATACGTTTCACAAATTGACGTTCTCCCGGAATGAGAAGATAGTTAGGAAATACGTTTGACAAATTGACATTCTTGTAGCCAGTGTTCAATAGTTAACCCCTTAAGTGCTGCCTCGGTGCATTGGCCGACGGCAGCACTACCTCCCCAGTGCTGCGCACGACCATTGAACGTCCATTCAGCACTAGTTCTAATGGACAGCGCAGCACTGGGGAGGAATGTTTAATAGCAGCTATGAGGTTAATGCTTGGTCCATCATTTCAGTTTATTGACGTTTTGGAACTCCAATGAGGTCCACTTAAAAGAATACATACCAATTAATAAATAAAATACAATAAAACCATGTGAAAATACAGAATGACAAGGCAGTCGGAATCATTTTCTTTTTCCAACATGTAGGAGTTTCAAGGGATACAGTTAAAAATTTAGCAGCCAACAATGAGGAAACAGGGCATATCCTGAGTTGTGCAAGTAACAATTAGAAAGCAGCCGGGACAACATAGAACACCTTCCTTGATCAAAGTTTGGAATTAGCAACCAGCAATGAGAGAACAGGGCATATCCTGAATTGTGCAAATAGCAAGTAGAGAGCAACCGGGTCTTGTGCAAATTTACAATTTAAGGTTAAAAATTAGAGAAGCAAAAAACCTTGATAATGGAAGACAAAACAATGTGAAATACATTTGAAATTAAGAAGGGTCAACGATTCAGAAATTATATCCCACTTGGAAAATATACAGTTAAAATATGTACATAAATTCCTTAAAAAAGTTGAACAATTCTACACAAACTGCTTCATTTTGGGGATTAAAAAGAAAGTTGTGAGCTGAAGCTACATCCTTAACACCATATTGTAAAAACATCGGCCTAAACCAGCGACGACGATGATAGGCCAGTGCCGGACAAATTAGCAAAACATGATCCAAGTCCTGGATGCTCAGTTCACAAAAATTTTAAAAAAAATGTTTTTTCGAATTCTGCCGTTAAATCATTTAGAGGTAGGAGATTTATTCTAAATAAGGAGAACCAGCATCTTGTTCCATGATCTAAGTTCCAAGTTAAATATTTCTCTGGAAGTTTCGGGGAAGAGGTCCTTGCTATTATCTTTAGTATCTTGTTAGTATTACAGAACTCAATATCTCTATTAAAGCTGATCTTACCGCTTACGTTTTTTCAATGGATTTAAATTCAATAGCGGGAGAGAAATCACAGATTCTTTCTGAATGCAAAAAAATGTTAAAGCCAGAGAGAAATCTCAATATAAAGAGTATTACTCCCCCATACCACTCAAAATTTCCTAACACATGAGACCTCTTAGTGAATGAAATTCACTATTTTTTAACTGGTATTCCCAACATAAAACTCTCGAAAGGCCTTGAATATAAGTGCTTAACAGTTCGATTTAATAGCAGCTGAAGAAATTAGCATATCAAAATTACACAATTTTCGTAAAATCTGGCCTTCTATCTTCTCTAAAAAACTCCATTCCTTTACCGGGAGTAAGGTTGATTAAATTGTTGGTTTCAACACCGTCAGTAGATGTGAAAAATACCTTCTACCAATTGTATTATAAAAAATGCGCAGACCAGTAACGTGGGACATAGCTTTACTGGAGCTGTGTTCAATGTGAAGTTTATTCTTCGTATTGCTCGTAATTAATTTCCCTAGATATAAATATGAATCAACCTTTTCACGACCAATATGCCCATTAAATGTGCTTAATTTTCTACTTCTGTCACTTTTCATGATAAAAATGTTACTTTTGGGAACATTGATCTTCAAAAAATGAGCCTCCGTATAATTCTGTAATTATGACTTTTTGTTCAGCCCTATAGAAGTAAGATCCATCACTACTATATCGTCTGCATAAAGGAGACATGCGAAAGGACGGCTTCCTATCTTTGGAGCATCGCCGTCTCGCTGAGAAAGACAGTCGGGTAAATCTGCCAAATATAATGAAAATAAGCAGGGCTAATAAACAGCCTTTTTTCAGACCCTTTTCTATTGGTATTTCAGATGTTAATCCTTGATTTCCTCCCAATAATACCTGACACCAGGTTTGAGAATGTAATGCGATGATTAAGGACAACAGGGGAGCAGGCAATCCCATATTTTGTAGTTTCCTCTAAGCGGCCGATCTACCTTATCAAAGACCGTAGAAAAATCTATGAAGGCCATGTAAACATTTGATCTGCGTGATAGCGTATATTTCTCCTCTATTAATTTTAACATGGTAATATTATCCAGGGTGGAATGATTTTTTTTCTAAAACCTGCTTGTTCTATAGGGAGGACCTTATTCTCCACGACCCATTCCGGGAGATGATCAAGAATACTGTGTGCAAATATTTTCCCCACTGCATCTAATAAAGCAATTTGCCTGTAATTACCCGGGTAAGTTCTAGGGCCCTTTTTGTGTAGGGGGATTAAAATACTTCCGTATCACAACAGTAGTGTCTTCCTGTGAGAATAACAGAAGTTAAACAGAGGGACTAAAAACGTAGCCCACAAAAGTGGTTCCTTTTTAATTACCGTCATCTGTATTTCATCTGGACCCATTGCTCCTGAGGATCTCATTTGTTTTATAAAACCAACAATGTCACTCACTGAGTGTACACAGTTGGATCTATGAGTTTCCAAAGGGTCAAGGGCAGGGAGGATACTAGGAGAGTTAGTGTTTGCTGCATAGAGTTCTACCAAGTGGGTTTTCCAATCCTCTCCTTTAACCGGAATGGGGAAAGATTTTACTCTGGTACCGCAGCAGTCAGCAATTACTTCCCAAAATGTTTTGGAGTTGTTTTTGAAGGCTGCCTCTTTTTACTGCACCCATGCACCATCTTCCTTTAATTGCTCCAGAGAGCGTTTTTCCATCTGCCATTTCCTCTTCAATAAGTTGATTAAATTTCTACGTTCATTAGAAAAAATCAGGAACTGTGTCCTCACCAATTTTTTAATTTCCCTATTTAAAATAAGCAATAGATTAAAATAACATTCCTGTTTAGTGGTAACATGCGATGATTTACTGAATGCAGCCAAAGAACCAATATTACGGGAAAAACTTCCAAATGTTCAATTTGAGACAAATCATATTCGGGCATACCTAGGTGGTGCTGATCTATTATCATTGCTTTTACCTTGAATATTGCTTGAGTGTACCAGTGAATTCTACCATTATTTACATTAAAAACAACATTACTATCTCTAAAGTTTAACAGGCCTACTTTAGCACAAGTATAGTTAAATTTAAAACAGATCAGCATATGATCACTAAAATCAGATCCCAAAACTTCCATACTTATGAGATCACCAAAAAGTCAAAGGAAACAATTAGATAATCTATAATAGAATTCCCTGTTGGGGCCTTATGAGTATTATTTGCAGGAATATCGTTTTCTAACCTCCCATTGGCAATTATAAGATCTAAGCTTCTCAGACCTTTAAGTAATAAGGCACCCCTTTTATCTGCCCTACCTTTATTCGGAAATTGTGCGGTGGGGATTTTTAGGGCTTCATTTTTTTCAGTGTTGGCAAATGCCCTGATACTATGTGAGGAGATGTTAGCATTCATATTACCTACTAGCATTAAAGACTTACAATATTCCTTTTCCAGAATAGATGAAAAAAAACAAATAGATCCTTTATTAGGTGAGCACGTAATGCATCTGGAGGAAGATATACGTTTACAATTAACAGAGTATTTAAATTATCTAGGGAGTCCTTGAGCTGTAACTTAATTGCCTGAATCAAGTTAGAATCATGGAAAATTATTTATAAGACCAGCTTAAATGTGCACTATGCATATTGGCGATTCCTCCTTTAGCATGTCCTCTATTCACTTGGAGCGCAGGCCTGCTCAGCACTATATAATCTTCCATGGACCAATCCATTGTGATCCAGGTCTCTCGTAGACAAATTATATCTGTGCTCTGATCCTTTAATAATAAGAATTTATTTTTATTAAAGTTGAGGCCGGCTGCGTTCCAAGATATTATGGAGATATTCCTGCTAGGAGGAATTCCCACAATTTAAAGCTAGGGATTTGTTTTTATTCAGGGCGTCTGCCACCCAACTCCATTTCTTATCTTCCTCATTTATAGAGGGGTCATACTGAGTCTTTTCCTCTGCAAGAAGCGAGACCCTCCTGCCTTCTTTACCTAGGGTAACCTGCAAAATGTTCTCTCTCTTTGTATGGGAAAGGCCCCTATTTGCGTCTTCAGAGTATGAATTAGACTGCAGATTTTTAACTACTTTTTTTAAAGCTTACTCTACTTCAGGAATAAGAACATCAATGCCACAACATAATTTCTCACTATGCAACATTATCAAATAGGTGGTAGCTGTAGATGTAAATGTTACTCTAGCTCCCCTAAGATTATTATACTTTTGAACTTGAACCAGAGCAAGTTCATTGCTTCGGATCATTTGAAGGACAGGGATTTCGGCAAAACATCCTAACAAAAAAGATCTATTCATAAATGGTTCATGACCAAAAATACATGAAAAATCCAGGGAGTAAGGTGCAGAAGGTGGATGGTGGATCTGAGAAGATACCTCAGAGTTATTCTCAGTAGCATTGTAAATGACATTGGGAACTACGGAGGAAGCAAACAAAGAGGCATTAGGGTTCAGAATACTCTGAGCAATAGGAACCACACTTGTAGCAGAGATCTAAGGCTCTTGAGAGAGATGAGTTGGGGTACTTAGATTAAAAAGAGGTGTACAAGGTCCCAATACTTTGGATTCAACTAGTCCATTTTCATTCTTCAATACATTTAGGTCCTGGACTATTGGTAGATTGTAAATTACGTTAGGGTCGAAGCCAATTTATTTGGCCCTTTTTTTATGAATCCTTCGTCTTTTTGCCCTTTTTCCTTCTTCTTGTTAGTGATGATATTAGATTTGTTCTTAGTATCGTTTTCTTTGAGAGAGGGACCACCAACATTTAGACCCTCCACTGATGTACACGTAGGTAGATTTACTCCTGTTTTTAGAAAAATTGGAAAACCTTTATGGGATGGGCATAGAATACCCTTTTTTCCTTGTGCGACTGATGTAGATACTCCCTCTGAAACCAAACTCTCAGGATCAAAAAGTTCTTGGAGAATGAAGGAGTGTAGATCATCAAATATATCTTTGCTTTCATTCAATTTCATTTTTTTTTCCTCCGAAATTAAGACTTACCAGCCTGTGCACCAAAATCCCGCCCTTTAACAAGATGAGGGGAGGATATATGAAAAGGATGTAGCTGATTAAGATTCTCCTCTATAATTGAAGGTGGAGAAGTCCTCTTCATAATATTAGGGATATAAGGGGTAAGAAGATCAGTTTTACCCAGTGACCGTCTTTGCTCAGACACTAATGACTTGGTCAGGGCCAACAGAGAATCTATAATGGAGTCTGAATTATTTACTGATTTTCCATTAGTGCTAATATAGAAAACAGATCTCTTTCCAAACAGAGTAATGAGCCCGACATCAACATTTTTGACTCTGGATTATGAATTAAGGGATGGAAATGCAGGGATAAATCAGGTGTAATCAAGCCCCGTATATCTAAAATGCTTGTTCAACTAGGCGTATTGCTGAACAATTGCATTTGTACCGGATGACCCTGAAAACGAAGGGAGGTATTGAAGGGCAAGTACCTAACTGGGTTGGGGTGTCTGGACGACTCTAAGTTAAGTGCACAAAGCAACTTTGAGGGGCTGATTTAAACTAGTATCGAAATCAGGGAGATCAGGAAGGGTAAAGTCTTTCACTATAGGAACTCTAACTTTTGGGGCTAATGTAGATACTACACACAGTTCCTCAAGAGAACAAGGGTCCAAGGGAAATGTTTACAGACCAACTACAGATTCGATCCCCAATTCCATAACAGTATATACACAACAGAAATCTGGTGGTCACAAAGCTACAATGGGAAATGCAATTACTGATTATATAGCCCCCAAACAGTGTGTAACACCATCTAACCTCTCATTAGTGTGATCTTCCTACAACATAGGAAAGTGGCTATAGCATTTCCATCAACTGCCCTTCGTGGCCATTGTCATCATCTTGACCTCCTGCTTTCCTACCACAACACCTCATAGTTAAAGAAGGTGCCTATGTGGATTGGATGACATACTAGTCATTGGCAATTCCTCAAGAAAGGAAAGCCCTTGAAAAGACAGTAACCAACTTGGTCGACAGTGTAGACAGTATAAACCTACGATCCTATGTAAGAGCAGTCAATGAAAAGTGTTGGTGCAGTGCAACTTAGTGTGAAAACTTTAAAAAGGATATGGAAGCAAACAAACACTTTTATTCTAGTATTGCTTTCAAACCTATTAAAAATAGTGCAGAAGCGGCTTGTACCAAATGCGCCGCTGATCTGATTGGTTTACTAGTTTCAGCCAAAAAAGGGGCCTATTGCCCTGGCTTTCTTCAGGACCCTATCTTTATTGAGCTGCTGCATTAGCGAATAAACATATTTATGCAAAATGTGTTTTTTCT
Organism: Lissotriton vulgaris; assembly: GCF_964263255.1. Taxonomy (NCBI): domain Eukaryota; kingdom Metazoa; phylum Chordata; class Amphibia; order Caudata; family Salamandridae; genus Lissotriton; species Lissotriton vulgaris. The sequence continues at coordinate 1,785,019,344 of NC_141689.1, forward strand.
AATTAATACCTCAATACAGGCAGGGTGATCTTTACTCCTGTAAGAAATGGTGACACAAAAAATAGTAAACAATACAACCCGTAATTTACATCTCTCTTACTTCATATCATTAGAATGCTGGGACAGATACACTCACCTGGCTTGTGCGATGTATTGGCCTCTCATCACCAGGTAACCACTCAGGTTTCAGAGACCCCGCCCTGTAGGAAAATCAATTTACTTCAGTCGGAGTGCCTCCAATCGTATAACTGGGATAGTTTTATTCATATTCCCAGTCCCTTCAGTTCATCTTAAAAACTGTTCTCTTGAATAAAGCACCTCTAAACCTATATTCCCTGGCCAGACGGACACACTGACATAGCTCAGATGTGCACATTCTGCTGTTTATGTGCCTTGGATGATAATTCGCAATACTCTCAAGGTCAAATGACCATATTATTTCCAACTAATGAATGATTTAAGACATATTGAACCAATATGCAGTCCATAATAGTCATCTGAACACTGCATAACCTACTTCATAAGTCATACAAACATCGTCAAGCTGCTTTATCAAGGATATCACATTGGTTTTTAGGCTTGTCAGCTAAAAACGAATCTACTGAGACCTTAACTCATTATCATGGCAAACTCAATGTAAGAATCCCAGCCCAAAAAGAACTTACTGGAGAAAGCATGTCACTTCGAGAGCAGTGCCTTGTGCGCTATACAACCTATTTTCTCGCCAAATGTCAAATATACCGGAAAGTCCGATCTTGACAAAAAGTAAGCTATTAAGCGCGTATGACACCGAGTGTCCCGAAAGTTAAGGCAATTTTACAAGCAAGGGATAACACCGCAAGCATCAACATAACCACTGTAGCAGCGATACAAAAACACCAAAGTTCGTGGGAGGTACCGAGGCGCTGGAGAGTCTGCATTTTCAAACCGGGCACTCGATGCACGTTGCGTCACGTTATTGACGTTGCATCATGTGCTTAGAATACATGATGATGTTGTGTCATGTGTATGGACTACAGGATGACATCACCTGAAGGAGGCCAGTAGTCCCTCTACTAGTCATGGCGAGATATTCAAAACTTTATCGCTTACAACCAAAGTACAAAATACTAGTAGTGACTCGCCCGAATGCACCTGGAAGCGAGTAGGTTATTAAACGCAAAATTCCCCAGATATGTTGTCAATCCCTGTTTCTATATACCAACTGATGAAATGTTCGTCAGTGAACAAGATCGGACTTTCCGGTATATCTGACATTTGGCGAGCAAATAGGTTGTATAGCGCACACAGCACTGCTCGCGAAGTGACATACTTTCTCCAGTAAGTTCTTTTTGGGCTGGGATTCTTACATTGAGTTTGCCATAATAATGACTTAAGGATTCAGTAGAGCCGTTTTTAGCTGACAAGCCTAGAAGCCAATGTGATATCCTTGATGAAGCAGCTTGACGATGTTTGCATGACTTATGAAGTAGGTTATGCAGTGTTCAGATGACTATTATGGACTGCATATTGGTTTAGTATGTCTTAAATCATTCATTAGTCGGAAATAATATGGTAATTTGACCTTGAGAGTATTGCGAATTATCATCCAAGGCACATAAACAGCTGAATGTGCACACCTGAGCTATGTCATTGTGTCCATCTGGCCAGGTAATAGAGGTTCAGAGGTGCTTTATTCAAGAGGGCAGTTTTTAAGATGAACTGCAGGGACTCGGAATATGAATAAAACTATCCCAGTTATACGATTGGAGGCACTCCGACTGAAGTAAACTGATTTTCTTACAGGGCGGGGTCTCTGAAACCTGAGTGGTTACCCGGTGAGGTGAGGCCAATACTTCGCACAGGACAGGTGAGTGTATCTGTCCCAGCATTCTAATCATTTGAAGTAAGAGAGATGTAAATTACGGGTTTTATTTTTTGTGTCACCGTTTCTTACAGGAGGGAAGATCACCCTGCCTGTATGGAGGTAATAATTAGATAAACCACATTTTGCATAAATATGTTTATTCGCTAATGCAGTAGCTCAATATAGATAGGGTCCTGAAGAAAGCCAGGGCAATAGGCCCCTTTTTTGTCTGAAACTAGTAGACCAATCAGCTCAGCTGCGTATTTGGTACAAGCCGCTTTTGCACTATTTGTTATAGGTTTGAAAGCAATACAAGAATAAAAGTGTTTGTGTTCTTCCATATCCTTTTTAAAATATTCACACTAAATTGCACTGCACCAACACTTTTCATTGACTGCTCTTACATAGGATCGTAGGTTTATACTGTCAACACTGTTGACCAAGTTGGTTACTATCTTTTCAAGGGTCTTCCTTTCTTGAGGAATTGCCAATGACTAGTATGTCATCCAATCCACATAGGCACCTTCTTTAACTATTAGTTCCAGATGATGACACTGGCCACGAAGGGCAGTCGATGGAAATCCTATAGCTACTTTCCTATGTTGTAGGAAGATCACACTAATGAGAGGTTAGATGGTGTGACACACTGTTTGGTGGCTATATAATCAGCAATTGCCTTTCTCGTTGTAGCTTTGTGACCACCATATTTCTGTTGTGTATGTACTGCTAATTGAGATACCCCTTCAGAATGAGTGACTTCATTTGCTAGAGAATGGGTAGTTAAATTTGCCAGAAAATAGTCGGTTTCCCAATAGACCGAGATCCACCAATTTTGAGTAAAGAATTGATGGATACTTCTGGAGTTGGGTTTCCGGGAACCGCTTTAGCCTCACCAAGTGCTTCTGGAGTAGACTCCCCCTTCCCTGAAAAATGTAAACTTATATCCTTTTTAGGGAAAAAGGAAGTAATAGAATTAAAACTTAAAAAAATATTTATTTCTGAAATAAATTATTTCTTAAAGGGTTAGCTTTAGTTTTTTTTACATACTCTTGTATACAGCACTCTACCAGAGCACAGTTTTTTTGCAGACATTACTTGAACCTCACAGCCACGGACCCTTGGCCAGGATACTGGTACAACCAGAAAAATGTAGCTCCTTTTTGCAAATGGACCAATGAGCCGCTCATGCAACACCTGGCACCAACTAAGGACACTACTAAGGTAATAAACCTGGCAACCCATATAAACCTGGGAGTCGTGGGAGTCCTGAACAGACACAAGCTGGCCAAACGAGGCACCCAGGGATCCCCAAGTCTCAATTTCTAGGCGTCTCCAAGTGACCCCAGAGGCTCACAAGCAGCTCCCTACCAGCACCCTCCAATCCTCCGACACCTCCTAGGCTCCAGGGGATCCAACCAGTCTTTCTTAACCACAGTCGTCAATCAGGAAAACAACTCCTGTGGACCACAGGTCACAAGGTGGCACAGGATGGCACAGGGAGGCACAGGGAGACATAGGTAGGCTACTCGCGGCTCCTGCCACACAAAAGAGCCACTCACCGCTCCCACCGCATAGGAGAACGACTCATGGCTCTCTGCTGCGCTTAATGGTGCTCCTGCCGTGATGAAAGGCACTTTGCAGTCGCACAGGAAATACTTGGGGCTCCTGCAAGGGACCACAGCTTGGGGGAGAGATCAGGAAGACAGCCAACAGTTTTTCTTTCACCCACTATAGCAGATTGCATTAGGCAATGGGTCAGCTCACTATAGCTTGGCAATTAAAAGGTAAATACCATCAACAGGACCAAACTGCAGCAACAAAGGACTCAGTGAAAAAGTTCGGCTTTGCAACAACGTGTGTTCTTCACAGAAATTTAGGTCTCAGCAATCCATATTCTCATATAGCGATGAGGGGCACACGTGGCTCGCAACAGGACCAGAATGCAGCAACAAGGGACTCTGTGAAAAAGTTCAGCTTTACAACAACATGCCTTTTTCACAGAAATCTAGATTTCAGCTGTCCATATTCTCATGCAGCGATGAGGGGCGCACGCGGCTTGCGGGATAGAATCACCCGGTCACCAGTCCCGCCGCTGGATGATAGCCCGCCACTCCCGCCGATGGAGCACAGCCTGGGGCTCACCGCTACACCCGGCCGCCACTCGCGGCTAACGGCCGCACCCGGCCGCCATTCGCGGTACCTGCAATAAGGGGCACACGCGGCTTCTACAGTTTCAGTACCGCTTGCGTCGTGACTCAACTCCAGTAGGTGGCGCCGCTCACTCAGCTGCACACCAGGGCCTCTACTCTCAGTCCATCAGTACAGACATGGTCTCAGACCAGGCTGCATGAACTAATCCATCTTTGATTTTCTCCTTATGACTTCTGCAAACCAGGGTGACCAATGTCTGCTCAACTCAGGTAGTTTCTGCTGCTATTTGACGGAAATGGGTGATGTTGCCTTATACATCTTCATCACCTTTCTAGATGTCACACAGATTTTCTTCTGCCGGGGACTCAAGGTTGGGCATTTCAAACATGTGATCAAGAATGTCAAATAATTAGACAGAAATTGATCTTCTGTAGCTACGAGAGGAGTCACCTACACTAATGCTGGGCCAGGTATTGTACTGATCAAATATCTGAATTTTGCCTTGTCTTGTGAAATTTGAGCTGGGCGGAAGACAAAATAAACTGTAAAAGAGTCCAGATATCCTTTCAGCTTACTTGGATCCCCTGAAAAGTGAGGTGTAGCAGAGGATTCTAAGGTAACATTGAACACTCTGGCAACAAGGGCTTGATGTAGGGCTAAGTACTCTACATGAAGTTGCTTAACCGTCTGGACTAATCGGTAAGCCTGAGTGGTATCCATGGCATCTTACTCAGGACCAGTATTTGGGCATTGCAATCTGTTGGACCTTTCTCTAGGTAAATGCTCAGAGAACACCCTTTGACTTCGACCTGCCCTAGATGGCCAATCTTTCTCTGCAAAAAGCATGACCCCTTCCAGTATCTAAGAAGCGGTCAACACTAGAAAAGTGCTAAAGCAGATGGTGCCTCCCTGAAGGTGTTTGTGGAGGAAACCCCGAAGGCAAAAACCCTCCTAATGGCAAACATCACTAGCAAATGGTACCAGAAGATGGAACACAAGTCAGAATGAACACAGGAGATTCCATACGGAGAACGGCAGGAGCACTGAACAGGATTCACAGGAGGTGTGTGGAAGGCAACCACAGAAATGAAGAAGTGATGCAATGCAAAGATGCTCAGGTGCTGTGTATCCCACCCGCTCAGAATGAAAGCAGAGATGGCTGCCAGATGGGACACAGCACAACACACAGTTGTGATTAAGTAACCTGTCTGCTGAACTCTAAATCAGGTCCTGAGTCTGCATCTAGGGTTTTATTCACAACACCATCCGGTGTGTAATAAAGCACGCAGGTCAACGTAAACAACACTTTCCTGCCCCATAAATCCATAGGGCTTTGATCACCCAAAGCGAAGTCATGCTTATTTTCCATTGGACTTATTTTAGCTGGAGCATCATCTGTGACCTGGTTAGCAATATGTTTATTAATAATCCTTACAACATGGATTTTTTTTCCGAATAAGAGTAGATTTGGGGCTTCCACAGAACAGCTGTAAAACTAAGGGCTCCCTTATCCATCAGAAAAGAAACATGGTGGCCATTGATTTCATAACCAATGGGCCACTTTGGTCTATCTTCAGGACTGCTCTAAGCAGGCAATCCTCCTTCCCTCTCAGGCACCATCGTTGTGAATTGTTTCCTGAAGACAACAGAGGAAAATTATTACTCAGAGTGAAGGGATTCTGTTTGTACCCTGGACTATAAGGCATTTTGTTCCTAATATTGTGATGCAACTTACGGGCTGCAGGCATTGTCATGCACAACTTTCTGATCATTCACATTCTGCACAGACGTCAGTTGGGGTGGCACCATTGACAATGTGTCTTTCTGCATCTGGTGAACAAATTCATTCTGGGTTCTATCTGAATTCTGCCAACATTTCCGCTTCCAGTGCCCAATTCTACCACCAAAATGACAAACAGTTTTCTTTCAACACATCAATATTCACATTAATTTCAAAATTATTCACATCACTCTTCTACAGCCCTGTCTTTGTAGCACTCCATTTCCCATTTGTACACCTTGAGTGAAGGCATCCCATTCCAGCATTTCCTGAAAGATTATAACCCAAGTCTGAAACCATCAACTAAATCCAGGCATTCCGCTCACATTGCTTCATCTGGGCATCCATCAGCTTCTCTTTGATTTTCTTTTGCTTTGCATCACACCATCACTACTGTATTTTGTTAGCTTCAAAATCCCAGCTACTCTCCTTGTTTGCCAACACATTATACTTTGCCGTATGTGATTTCTAAGCTTCAGATGCCCACCCGTAACAAAAGCAGAGATGAAACCTCTAGCACCCTCATTCTCAGCATCGTGAACTCTGCTTCTTAAAAATCTTCATGAGCCTCTCAAAATAATCATGCACTGAGTATTTCGGCCCCTGTGAAGTTCTCAAATTTTTTGCTCAATTATTATACTTTTCAGGCACCTTCTTCTTCTAATGTTTAATTACCTGTTTATATTTATTAGCTACTTTATGGAAAGGAACATTATTATGTGCAAGCTTAGCTGGTTCTTCACTTGGCCAAGCAACACCATTTTTGCATTTAGAAAAGAAATCACCAGGAATCAAAATTTCAAACAATGAATTAAAATCGGTTCACAGCATTTGAGGCTCTCCTCTCTATTTTGGAAAGTTTGCAGTAAAAAGCATAACGTTCAGCCCTTACCCCAGGCATATGCAGTATATTTCTTCCATGTACTTCCCTCAATGGAAATTGTAAAATTAACTCTGCTTCTGAGTCACTTACTGACCCCTTCACATGTCTTCCTGCATCTGTTGTTTTCTTTTTACTATTAAAAAAAAATCCCACCTAAAGTTGAATGTTTATATCTATTTATTATGCACTAAAACATTTTAAACGCTATGCGTGGGGATGTTTTTAAATATTGTCATAACAAATAAAATAAAACTTTTAATTCTAAATTTAAAAACGTTACACATATTTAAAATAAAGAAAATACATACTTTTTATTTTATATCTTTTTCTATCTCAGAAATAATGTATATATATATTTTTAGCAGTTGAAATAAATTGATTAAGGGTGGTATTTAAAGTACCTGACTTTATTGTTTACTAGGGTAGTGTGTTGCAGTAGACCACATGTGCTACTGAATTTACTCCAGGTCTGTCATGGACTACTATTATGGGTTCTTTTGGATATAGTAACTTTAGGAGTGCAGTTCGTAAATAGGATTGGCTTATTCTTTTACAGTTAAGTGCATGACCGTGCCTAAATGCCTTCCAATACCCTGCCTTAACCGCTCTTTACTCATCCAAAGAAATCTCTCCCACTTAGCAGTAAGTAGTACCCATTTCCAACCTCTTTCCCCTGTCCTTCACACCTTTACTACTAAAATGTGCATGTAAATGTAGATGTACATGTGCTCCACAGTCGAGGTGGGGATCTCTACAGAGAAAAAATAGGAAATGCAAAAGTGGATTCATGCACATGGGTTTGTGAATAGCAGTTTGCAGCATGCAAGTGGTAATTTGCAGAACTAATACTCACATGCCACAAAATGCAGTTGGTGAATAGGCCTCATTGTTTACAAATATGCACTATGACATATAGAAATGACTGTCATACACTGCATTTAGGCAATGGAAATAATACATATGATACTATAATTTTCCTAGCAACTACTTTGTATCTGTCTCTTAAAAGTTGAACTGTGTTTTTTGCCAATAGCCCACTTCTGCAGACAGCTCTCTATCCCAATGATGACATTTTATCAGTGGCGCCACTAGGGGGGTGTGGGGAGTGCGGATCGCACCGGAGGACATCATCACATGGGGTGACACCATGGTCCGTGTCTATAATAATCTAGGCCGGCGGCAGAGTAAGGTTCGATAGACAGTAATATTATTTTGTATTTTGGTGTCACGGACTCCGTGACAACAAAAAGCAAAATAATATTACTGTCTGTCGAACCTTACCCGGCCGCCGGCCAAGATTATTGTCTAATTAGGCTACGACGTCAGGGACGTTAAGACGTTCGAAACGTCACTCACGTGACGTTGTTCCCGGACCCGCCGTTTTTAATCACTGCCCATGCCTGTCTCCTCAGTGATGGATGGCTTTCTCCTGCCTCTCCTAACCCTCCTGCGGGACACATTCAGAGGGCCCCTCCCCCAGCCCTCCTGCAGTAGCCTCGCTGCGAGCCCCAATAGCTACTTTTAATTAGAAGCCATTTGATTGCCGGGGAGCGCCTGACTCGCCTCAGCCTCTGAAACCCTATCTGCTCCCCCCAAAGCTCAGCTCCTGTCCCCGGGACCCAAGCTCCTGGCCAGCAGACCCCGCGTGGAACTTAAGGAAGAGGAAACCTCCTCTGGCACGACAAGCCCCCTGCGTAATGGTGCCCTGCCAGCCACGCGCGCTTTACATCCGATGAGGCTGATGCCGTGATTGTTCACGGAAACACGGACTTATTTGAGCCGGTGATCCGCTATAGCCTGAGGCATATGGTGGCCTTCTGAACTAACGACCTGTTTGGCGTGTCAGTTCCATCCTTCTGTGCAACTTTTCTGTCCTGAAGATGGTCCTACGGATCGTTATGACCAACGAGCACCGAAACGTCGACGCTTAACGCCTTTTATGCAACACACTGTATAATTCACTTAATATAACTTGTGAATTTTACTATGTATAATCTGTTTATATGTGGTCCTTTGATTGTATCCACATTATTTGCTTAAGGTGTTTATGTACTACCCTATGATTTACTATATTTACTGTGGTAGTATTTTTGTTGCCAGACCTTTACTGTCTAAAAACAAGCTAATTTATGCACTGGAAAATAAAAAAATTATCTATTTTTGATATAACTTCGAGTGTTGCTTGTGAAGCCCCTCGGTCACTATAACTAATTAAGTGTTCACCGATGTGACACAGAAAATTGCAAAAGGATATTGTGAATAATTCCTTCCGGGACATTTAGCTTATATTGTTAATACAACCCAGTCCCGGGGGGATTATTGGGTGGCTCTGTTCTAATACTACTGCCAGCCACAAAGCACCCAGGGGAGAGGGTGACCAGGTCAGCGGGAGGGGGGGCAGTCAGGATGGCGACCAGGCCCGGGAATGTTTCCCCTCACTCCATGCCATCTGAACAGGGGTTCACAATGTATGTGCACGTTCAGCAGGAGCATGAGTCCGATTGATCTCATGAGTGAAAAAAAAAGAATACATTTCCCAGAATGCTTTGTGTTATGAACATTCACAGTTGGTGGCGTTTTGTCCTGGTAACATGGAGTCAAGTTGGAATACTAGCTTGGTGCAGGTCAGGCTGTGACCTCCCAAGAGGCTGACCAGCTTGGGGCGTATGCTTGGTCTAGAGGGCTCTGGAGGATTGTTCGGGTCAGGCAGAGCCTGCCGATGGCCGCCCGGGCCACCAGGCTGGGTGACCGGGTCCGAGGGACTTTGGCCATGCCCTGCCCAGAGATGAGTCAGCTGGGCAGAGGGTCCCTTGCCACAGGGTGCCCAGGTGCTGAGTAGTCAGGACAGAAGGTCGTTTGACCAGGCCGACTGACCAGGACAGAGGGTCCCCTGGCCATGGCATGCTCAGAGGGCTGAGGAGGTGATGACAAGAAGACTAAAGAGCACACATGACCAGGTGCAATGGGGCGACGTATCAGCGGCCAGGAGGTTCTGTGACCAGCGTTGAGGTACACTGCCCGTGAGTCGTGACCTGAGGCCAGGTTTGACAGGGTTTGATGGGCCCTGGAAGTTTAGGAGATGAGGCAATGTTTAATTTTTACAGGTGGTTACAGATTGTAGAACTCGCTATTTGGGGTGCGGACTTATTTTGATCATAAGTTATACATCCATTCTAAAGATCACTGAGGCCGAGGGCCTCCAACTGCTAAACACTCCACGGCCTCAGAAATCTTACCCGACCCGACACCAAGAAAGGGGAGGATAGATTCTGCCCCAGAGATCCATGCGAAGCGGGCATGAGCAATCATTTCAGGAAAACCAAAGGAAAAAGAAGTCACTGCAAGCTGAACTCTGGTTAACTGAGCAGGGGAAGTGAACCAGGGTTTTGCAGTGCCAGGTGCACTCTTGTCTTCCTCTGCAGCCTGCAGCTGGTAAGTGGCACCCCCATTCTTCCATTCGCTGTGTTTCAAAGTATGCACTTTGGGGATTAAAACCTGTGCTCCTTCTGTCTATGTGTGCTATACACCCAGTAAACTGCTTTGGTCTGTAGTTGCGCTATTGTGTGCAAGTGTAACGTACTGCCCACTGACTATGTGTTGCACGTGGGTGTCATGTTTCCATAAGTTACTGTGCGCATCTTTTCGAGTCCGTGCAGACTTATCATGCTATGCCTGGAAACAGTGTATCCCTGAAATGGGCATGTACGTTTCTTGTGCTGCCAGTAAACCTGTCTCTAACTGGGCAAGGGTAGACTGGTGCCATGCAACGTGTGTGTGTCATGTACTTTCCAGGACCTGTGTGTAGCTGCATATGACACGTGGGTGCCATATGCATTTTAGTCCCTGTGTAAAAACGTGTAAGGGTATCTGGGGGGCATCATGGATTCATGGGGTAAGTCGTGCGGGGGTGACACTAAGCATGGGCGAATTTTGCGAATCTCGCATTCGCGAATTTTGCGGATTTGCGAACTCGCAATCCGCAAAATCCGCGAATTCTCGCGAATTTGCGGATTTTTTTTTTTGTGTTTGCGCGGGTTTCTGCCAGTTCGCGAGGGTTTTGTACACTTTCGCAAATTGCGAACTTACCTGTCGGGTCGCAAGTTTCGCGAACTTGTTATTTCTACGTGTCCAGACTGTTTGGGACACTCTTCTTCATCACTGCCACTCTCTGTCACCACTGCCACTCTCTGACTACTCATGCCACCCTCTGGCCCACCCATGCCACCCTCTGTTTCATCACAGCACCCTCTGGTTGTCCAGTCAGTGTACATTATTGTGGCAACGCAAGCACACCTTCCCTGCCTCAAGTGACCTGAATTAATTTGGGGCTGATTAATGTGTCACAGAATATTTTTTTAGCTGGCACCTGCTTCCTTAGTGCTTCCTGATTAGTGATCTTTTGTACTTGCTAAGTGCTTTCATTGTTGCAAAATTAGTTACAACACCTGCCCTGCCCCAACTGACAATAATGAATTAGGGGCTGATTAATGGATTTGAACTTCCAGCCTGGCTCCTGCTTGTCTCCCTTAGCTGTAATTCAGGACCTTTGTGGCATATGTGTAACTATTCTGAGGTTCAGAGCAGGGTCACATAATAGTTGCAACTGGCAACTGAACTCTGGAGGGGCCCCTCAGGAAGCACTACAGGAAATGGCTACTAATGATGAGCCTGAACTTTTGAACCTGGTAAGTAGTTTCAGTTTTGCTAAAATCGTATTTCTGCAATTTTGCACTTATTCGCGGGGCGCGAAGTTGTACTGGGAAGCCGCGAACTCACGCGAACAGTGCGAGCAGTGCAAGCAAAATCCGCTGCTCGCGGATTTGCGGATTTTGCGGGAGATTCGCGAATCTCGCAGATTGCGAATTTACCGAAAATCCGCAAAATCCGCGAGCGAAACGGATTTTCCGCCCATGCTTAGGTGACACCATGATTTACCCGCACTGGGTGACACCAACCCTAGTGACGCGTAAAGAGTGTACTGTGCACACAAATTCTCAACTAGTTCTCAGGTGATAACCAAAATATAGTAAGCCTTCAAGGAATGATTTCACAATCCATCCGAGTGGAGTGAAAATTGTTTAATAGTTCAGAATGGATCAATACATACAAGAGCAAGTAGCCGAAACGTGTTTCGTCACACAGTGTGCGGGTAATGACTCATCAGGGCTGTACATGAAAAGCAGCCTTGAGTCAAAAGGAAAGGCGCGTCTAGCGAGGTTGGTAAACGGGGTGAGATAGTAGCGGAGGGAAAGTGACTCCCTCGGCGAGGAAAATAAATATCACAGGCACTTTTCAGGATGGGTCTGTCCTATTCAGCGTGCTAAAGTGGAGAGCATAGCACGGATATGTGCTAACAGCAAAACTCTTCATCAGGGTAGTGGATAGTGACGCCACTGCATGTTATAACCCTTGTGCCTAATGTTATTTCTCATTGCTGCCTTTCTCAAAGGAACCAATTATTTGCTCTTATTTCTCCTCATTTTGTCTATTGGCCTCTCTCTCTTTCTTCCTCTGCATGACTGCATTTCCTGTTCTCTACTTTCTGATCCTGGTTTCAAGGGAATATATTGTGCCTGATTCAGGAGAGCTGGTACCCCGATGCAGGGCTTTTGGGCTGCTGGGAGTAGGAGTGGGATGCAGTCCAGGTGGGCCATAGCACAGCCAGAAAGCAGGCACTTAGGGCTATGGAGGGCATGAAACGGCAGAAAGCTGCAGGGTTGGAGAGAATGGAATTATGTGAAGGAAGGTGTGGAAATTCCAGCCATTTGCAATTGACCCCCCTGCCTTTCATCTTGACAGTTCCAGACTTTGAGGAACGGAGTTTTCGGTGAAGCTCGCTTAGGGGCGTGGGTAGGTTTTCTGCACCCATCTCTTCAGCAGTGGGCCTTCGAGGTGTATGGGGAGAGGTGGCTAGGCAATGCTGTGTGTGTGCAGGTGTGATGAGTAGATAAATTACCCTTTCCCGTGGGGAAGGACTGTGGGGGGAAATCTCCGAAGATGGGGGCTGGTGGGCGAAGATGTGAAACAGCCTTGGGTAGTATTCAGGAACACTGAAGTATTCTCAAGGTATGATGGAGAAATGACCACCACAATGGGGAATGACTGGAGGGTATTATGGACGATGCTGGGGAGGAACAGTGGTGGACTCCTGCCTCCTGATGTGGAGAGTGTGGCTATTGTGCCATTGACACAACGATGCTGCTGGAAGGATTGGATGTAGTGGGATGTCTGCATGTACATGTGCCTATGAAGAGCTACTCACTATGAACACAGACCAGCGACCCGAGGCGCGCCTCAGGGCTGCGGTGTACAGGAAAAGACAACGGGAAACCTGAAAACATTCCTCAGTGCATTCCCCCAGCCACGACCAGCCACGCCCTCGCCACCGTACCTCGCATTCGCAAAGCCACCGCCGGGGGAAGATCCTTCTCCTACCTAGCAGCCAAGACATGGAACGCCCTCCCCATCCACCTTTGGCTGATCCAGGATCACCTTTCCTTCAGGAAGCTCCTCAAGACCTGGCTCTTCGAGCAGTAGCGGACCCCTCCCCCCCAGCGCCTTGAGACTCTACCGGGTGAGTAGCGCGCTATAAAAATGCCCATGATTGATTGATTGATTGATCTGTGAACTGTTCATCACTGGACTAAGGAATCATGGCTAAAAGTATGTTGTTTAATTTATCTCCAGAGCTACTTACTCTACAATGTACAAGCCCCCATTGCCACCACAACGTCACTTTTACGGACGTTGTAGTGGTGATAGGGGCTGTGTCTTTTGTACCAGGGTGTCGTACATAGGAGGCAGCACCAAAATTAAGACCAGGAAAATACCAGTCTTAAGTTGACAAAACGTTAAGAAATGCATTATTTCTCCTCGTTTTTGCTTTTTAGACAATGCTGTGTGTGTGCAGGTGTGATGAGTAGATAAATGACCCTTTCCCGTGGGGAAGGACTGTGGGGGAAATCTCGGAAGATGGGGGCTGGTGGGCGAAGATGTGAAACAGCCTTGGGTAGTATTCAGGAACACTGAAGTATTCTCAAGGTATGATTGTGGAGAAATGACCACCACGATGGTGAATGGCTGGAGAGTATTATGGACGATGCTGGGGAGGAACAGTGGTGGACTCCCGCCTCCTGACGTGGAGAGTGTGGCTATTGTGCCATTGACACGACGATGCTGCTGGAAGGATTGGATGTAGTGAGATGTCTGCAGGCTCCCGAGTACATGTGCCTATGAAGAGCTGCTCACTATGAACACAGACCAGCAACCTGAGGCGCGCCTCAGGGCTGCGGTGTACAGGAAAAGACAACGGAAACCTGAAAACATTCCTCAGTGCATTCCCCAAAATTGTGCTACTGAAGAGATATATTGTATGACCCAGATTGTGCTCAGGATTATTTGGAATAACAACCCACCCTCCTTTATGTTCTCTCAAATTGCGGACTACCAGAATGAAAAACACATTTTTATTTGTGTCATGAAGCGCCCAGGCCAGAAATGTGTTTTTTATCTGGTACTAGCAACCACAAATTCGCAAATTTTTGTGTATAAATTCAGACATTGGTACTTCCCAGTATCCTGGCACACTATGTATACATCTTCAAATGACAACTCAGCCCTGCAGAAATTGAAACTCTAAACCTGCAGGATACTAACTGATCTCAGCTTTGTGTTAACCCTGTCGGCTATGTCACCACTGTTTCATTATGCGCTGCCAAATGATGTCAATACTAGAATTTCTACTATTCACTTGTCTTAGGGCCATATGTAGGTGGCCAAATACTGGTCGGTAACACCGAAAAAGGGCTTTTTTCGGTGTTACCGACATTTATTTAGCCATGTGAGATGTACTTAATACCGAATCGAATCGATAATAACGAATCGGTAAAAAACTTACCGATTCATTATTTACCGATTTGTAATTACCGAAACAATGAACACCAAATCGGAATAAAAGATTCGGTAAAACCCCCAAAAATGCTATGTATCAAACCTCGTTATTACCGAATATGACCATAATCGGCAATAACGAATTGGTATTTACCACTTTTCAAGAGCATGTGGTAATCAGGTGCAGTGCATAAAAACAGGCCCAAAATGCATCTGTGTGAACACAATGGCAGGCCTCTACCTCATAGCAAGGCGGCTATGCTTGAAAGCAGCAGGAATGAGGATCTGGAGACGTGAAGAGTGGGTGTACAGATTACGCATCACATTGTTCCAATTGACAGAACCTGAAATACATGAAAGATACAGATTGCACCCAGACACCATCCTGGACCTAATACGGGACCTAAGACCCTATCTGGAGCATCAGACACCAAGGGCCCACACAATCCCCACCCATGTCCAGGTACTCTGCTGCCTGCACCTCCTTGCATCAGGAAGTTTCCAGGGTGTGATAGCTGCAGTGGGTGGAGTGACACAGAGCTGTCTATCCCGTTTCTTCCACACCTTCCTGGACGCCATGATGGGCAGAATGGAACATTACATTTCCTTCCCCAGTACACAGGCGGAGCTGCAGAGAACCAAGCTGGAGTTCTACCAACTTGCCCATTTCCCCCACGCAATTGGCTGCATCATGGGAAAATTTTGCGAATTTGCGATCCGCGAATTAGCGGATTTGCGAATTAGCGATCCGCAAAATTCGCGAATTTGTGCGAATTTGCATATTTTTGATTTTTTTCCGTGTTCGCGGGGTTTTTTGCGTGTTCTCGGGGCTTTTTGCATCTTCGCAAGCCGCTTGCATAGCGAAGTTACCCATGAAGTCGTTTATGGAAGAGGGAGAGAGAGATAGATAGATAGATAGATAGATAGATAGATAGATAGATAGATAGATAGATAGATAGAAAGAGAGGGAAAGAGAGAGGGAGAGAGAGAACGAGAGAAAGAAAGAGAGGCTGGATCTCTGAAGGGCCAGATTCCTGAGTTGCCCCCACAGAACATACAGCTTTTTATATTTAGCAAAATGCATATGAAAATTGTGCTGTAAAGGTCTCTTTTAGTTTAACCCCTCCTGACAACTCAAAATGGGTGTATTTGCCATCCTCTCCCTTTTCCTGTTTTTTTATATCTTTAAGTGCTTCCTGATGAGGTTTAATTCCTTGGACAGGTGCCTCGTTGCCTACTTGTAACTATTCTCTGACCCTGCTTCAAGGGTCAGAGCAGGGTCAGAGAATAGTTGCAAGTAGGCAACGAGGCGCCAGGAAGCAATTAGCAGCAGGTGTCCAAGTTGAAGTTAATTTGTTTGTAACCCTTTTGTAAAAGGTTACAAAGAAATTAGGTTCAACTTTTGCACCTGCTGCTGTAACCCTTGCTTGGCTGAAAATGTGTTCCCGCTGATTCGCGGATTTTACCGCGATTTAGCAAAATTCGCGGATCGCGAAATCGCGGAAATTCCGCAAATTCGCCTGCGAAACGGATTTTACGCCCACCCTTAGATGGGACCCATATTCCCATCTGCCCACCTGCAGCAAGTGAATACAGAAACCACAAATCCACCCACTCAATCAATGTGCAGGTGATCTGCAATGCCAAATACATTATAACTGACATCGTGGCCAAATTGCCCGGGAGTAGCCACGACGCGTACATCTTCAGGAACAGTGGCATACATACACGTCTGCTTGCTGGTGAATTTGGTGACGGATTCATACTAGGTAAGTAAATGTGACACACCCTGATGTACACCTTGATTCAAGCTGTTGGTCACACAAATCAATGCCACTTACTTCTGTTCATAGGTAACAGCGCATATGCCCTCTGGCCGTATCTACTCACACCATATCTCAACCCAACCACCCGAAGGGAGAGGAGATATAATGTGGCACGTAGGAGCACACGCAACGTGATGGAGCGCACATTTGGATTGCTCAAAAGCAGATTCCGTTGCCTCCACAAAACAGGAGGTGCACGTCTGTACAGCCCCATCAAATGTTGCAAGATAATTGCTACTTGTGCAATGCTACACAATTTGGCCACTAAAAAAGGAACAGCAGTGGAACTAACTGAGTCAGAGGACGAGGATGAGGACAACCCTCAGCCAGAGCCCTGCGCAGCTGGTGTTGCAATTGAACATGATGGGAGACAGAGACGGGCAGAAATTATATCAAACTATTTCTGAGTGAGTAACGACACTGAGCCATTAACAGTTACATGTAGAGGTTTTATTGGGCACACCTCCAGTATTGCGAGCATTGTCCAATTGGACATGGGTTACATCACCCATCACATGCATGCACACAGCCATAGTCCTTTACTTCCTGCGTCCACGTGCTGCACGTGCACGTTCCCCATCGACACTGTCTGGTGTGTTGGACTGTTCCTGTGCTGGCACGTTTCGTCCACTACGCCTCCTGCACTCGGTGGGTGAGGGTGTAATGCTACCACGGCTGGCAGCCTCCTCACTGTCCCCCCCTTCCATATTGGACGCCTTGGCATTCTGCATGAGCTCTAGCACTGAGGTCATGGACACCATCCCCCTGGCCACATCCCTGCTGCAATGCGCCATCTCCTCCTGCATGGCGATGGACCTGCGACACATCAGTGATGTTGTAGTGGCCAGCCAGTTCACCGACTTGGTATAGGCCTGGAGTCTCTGTCTCTCCCGGCGCCTGCCAACACGCTCCTGCTCAAGCTGGCTGCAGAGGTTGTCCACCGAGGTAGCTACTCTCTCCATCCCCGCACACAAGTTCTCCCCCATGGCACTGATGCCCTTCTCCATCTTGTGCATATGCCTGTTTATGTTTGCCACCTCCCTGTGCATTGACTTCATCTCCCTCCA
Source organism: Lissotriton vulgaris (assembly GCF_964263255.1). Taxonomy (NCBI): domain Eukaryota; kingdom Metazoa; phylum Chordata; class Amphibia; order Caudata; family Salamandridae; genus Lissotriton; species Lissotriton vulgaris. The sequence goes on from NC_141689.1 coordinate 1,785,036,787, forward strand.
TTGCAGGCGCTGGACCTTCAGCATGTTGCCTTCCAGTCCAGCAAACACACTGTCACCCTGCTCGGATGCTTCTGGACTGTCCTGCCTTGCCCTGCGGCGTCTTGATGAGATGTGGGCGCCCTGGGATGCAGAACCAGCCCTCTCCCTGTTGGATCTATCTCCTATGGGACTTTGTTCGCCCAATCTGCCCTCCTCCTCCGACTCCTCCATCTGCTGGAGGGTGACCACGGCATGCCTCCTGCCTGACTGTGGTGGTGGTGGTGGTGGTGTTGGTGAACGTCGCAGTGGTGACTGAGTGAGAGGGGATTGCGACCCTCCCTGGCGCTGTGGTGATGGCTGTGGTGGAGGATTGGCTGGCTGTGATGGCGCAGAGCTGGTGTTCCTTGCAGGCATGCTGTCATCATCATGTTGCCTCCCCTCTGGCCTGGCTGACCTGCCTCTGCTGCCCTCTGCTGCACTGCGAGATGACTCGCCTGTAATGACACAAATGTAAATATACTCAATGCTCTGTCTCCAACGGCATTACATTAAACTACATGCCTACCGTGCACAGTGGTTGTCCTGACCTATCCAATTAATTTACCATGCTATTGTGTATGCTGGCCTGACTGTCCTGGTCATGAGTTCACACTGACTACATCACCCATAATGCATTGCAGGTAACCAGTAAGACATAGTGTGGAGTGGGAGCCCTTTTACCACTATGGGGATTGGGGTTGGGGAGAGGGTAGCGCAGCATGCAGGGCATGCTTCTTACCTTGTTTGCTTGCTGCTCTGGTGGAGCTACCTGCGTCTCCCACGCCACTCACACTCTCCGGCTGGATGGTGGATTCCACCATCAGTTCCAGTGGTGTCGGTGCTGGGGCTCGGTTTTTACCTCCACCTGTTTTGCCAGCCTGCCTCTGTCTCTCTGCCATCCTCATTTTTGCTGTCTTCCTGAGGTCGTACCACCTCTTTCTGATGTCCTCTATGGTGTGCAGGGTCACACCTATGGCATTGATCTTGTCCCGAATGCCACTCCAGATTTGCCTCTTTTGTGACTCTGGCACTTGGTGGGACTGGGCTCCAAAAAGCTTGTGGTGCTCTTGGCTGACATCCTGGATCAGGACCTCAAGCTCCTTGTCACTGAACTTGAGTTTTCGTTTTCTGTCACCTCCCTCCTTCTCCCTGTCCTGGCTTGCCATTTCAATGCTTGTTATGTTGTTTTTCTGTCTTGCTTGTGGCTGTGTGGCTGTGTTGCTGCTGGCTCCTCAGCTCTCCTGCCTGCCTGCCTGCCTCACAGTGAGCTCCTGGTCCTGTGCACCTGGCTGGGTGTGGCCACTTCTTGTTTGGGAGGTCATTGGGTGTATCAGGATTGGCTGATTCACCAAATTACGATTTTTTGAATTACCAATTCGGTATTTACGAATTCGGTAATGGATTCTGTAACACCGAATCGGTATTAGGCTTTCGGTATTTTTGATTTTTTACCGATTAGTTCAGATTCTATATTTAATACCGAATTGTAACGAATCGGTAAAGTTTAACGATTTTTTATCTACATCACGTTTACCGAATTCTTAATACCGATTCGGTAAAATTCGGTATTAAGGATTCGGTATTCGCATTTTACCTACATATGGCCCTTAGTGGTTCTCAGTGTATCTAGAAGCAAAGGTTGAAAATGTGAGGTGGACTTGCTGAGATTCAAACCAGGGAGGTGCAGTTTGCAAACAGATCTTAGCAGGCACTAAATAGCCTACTCAGGAGTTACATTATAGGCTGCTTCATTCTCTTCTTCCATGCTCAGTTTCAGAGAGATGTAGGACTCACGAGGACAGTATGCCATGATTTCATCTCCCTCGCTGGTGTTGTACCACAATTTTGCAGTCAGAACATCGATTCACAAAAACATTGTGTCCTAAATATTATTTACAAAAATATTGTCACGCTAGATTTAGAAATAGAAAATAAACACCCAACCGGACAATATTATGGTAAACAATATTTAGGACACGATCTGGCACATGCATCAACAATGTCATTTGCGGTTCCTTATTAGCAAAAAATAAGGATTCGCTAAAAAAGTAGCGAATCCTAGAAATTCCTTAATTGCGACTCGCAACTTGCGAACCACAATTAAGGAATGGCTTCCCATTCATTCCTATGGGCATATAGGTCCATTGGAATGAAAGGGAATTACTTGCACAGTTTGCGAGTACCTATTAGGTTCTCGCAAATTGTGCATGCAATTTCAAGGGTGCAAGGGTGTCAAAAGGACACTCTGTTGCACCCCTGAAATTGATATGTTCACCCATGTTGCGCACACACATGCCCCAAGGGCATGTGCAACCTGGTGCTTTGAAAAATGCACTTTAGTGCATTTTTCAAAGTTTTCGCTAAAAACACCATCAGGTTGATTTTTTTTGTATTTAGCGGACCGTAATAGCAAAATCGCTATTTTAAATGCCATCTTGCATTGCATTCATGGCATCACAATTTGCGATTCCTTAAATGCAATTGCAATTTGCGATTTTTGCATTTGGGATTATGCATCCCAAATGCAAACATATCGGTCGCAAAGGGGCAGATTCTGAGAATCTGCCCGTTTGTGATCGTTTTTTCCTTTGATGCATGTACCCCTTAGTTTATGTACAATGAGGTTTAGTTCCAGAAATTACGCCCTTTATTTCCGATCACTATCAACAAAGCTTTACATGATGTACAATAAAAAATGTATCCCAAACTCTGAAGGAAATTACGTGATTTTTATTGCTAATGTTTGGAGAAGTTGTGAGTAATTGTGACTTAAATTAAATATTTATGATTAATATCAGGATCAGATTTGTAAACTGACAAGTTCTTATGTTACTTGAGTGTCATCTTCAATCACATGTTCAAACCACACTTCCTTATTGACTATATATTCGAAAGACTTAAAATTGTTATTAGTGGCCCATAACAACTAAATAGATAGGGGCAGGTTTACAAGCTCCTTGTGCCGACTTTACGCCGCAGTTGCGTCACTTTTGTGATGCAGCGGCAACATAAACAATGCAACATATTTTCAATGTGATGCATCTAGGCAGATGCATCACGTTGTAAAGCCCTGTGCTACATTATACCTGCGTCAGGCATAGTGTATGCAGGGTGGGCGTTCCATCACAAGGAAGCCTCGTAAAAGTGATGCAGTGAAATCTCCAAGATTTCACTGAGTCACTTTTACGACGCCACTGTGTCAAAACGTTGCGCCTGCTTGAAGCAAGTGTAAGGAGTGAAGCAGCATGTTAGGATTAGGCATTCCTAACCATTGCTGGAGTTGCGTTGTGCTTGGGACACAACTCCAGCAATGCGCTGCCCTTATGCCGACAAGATGCGTCACACATCTGTCTATCCTTGCGCCACGGTGCGCCCCATTGTAAATATGGCGCATCCAGGGTAGCGCAAGGCTATTATCAGGTCATGACAATTAACTGGTGCATCCCTGCTAATATGCAGGGATGCACCAGTTCTTGTAATTCTGCCCCTTAGTGCGGAGTAAGTCCTTTAGGGCTCTTATTCGCTCTCATCGGCATACTGGGGAACCAAGAGCAGCCCTGGCAATAATACTCAAAGCTATCCAACTCCCTACCCCTATTCGGTTTATCGCTCTTTTTCCCTCTATCAATTCTCTCTCCTGCACTCCTCTGTTTTTTTTCTTTTGAAGCTCAAGTGACTGCTGTATTTATCCTCAGGGAGTCGGGGAAAAAGTCAGAGGCACCAACAGAGGCGCTGGGCTTTCAGAACCGGTCTCTAATGGATCCAGCGTACTGGGAAAATTCCCCAAGCCCTGTCTGGCCCTGCTCTTCTTTAGAAGATTGTCTAAATTCTGTTTTCCTTAGTTCTAGCGTACGACCATGAGTGTAATAAACATTTGGGCACCATAGATTTCAACAGTTTACATGCTTTAATTCGCATCAGGAAGTCTATCCCTCATTGTCTGCTTTAGGCGGATTTGGGTCCAGTCTCCCTGAGCAAACTGATAGTTTAACCTGCCCTATTTAATGTTATGAGGGGTGGTGGAATACCTGCTGGGACTCCTGCTTCTCTTGTACGGAAATCGATGAGCCAATGAGCTTCAGATTCAGAATATGTAGGTGGAGCCCAATGTACTGTTAGGTGGTGCAAATCAATGCCTTTGGTCTTTTCCATCTTGTGGGTAATGCGTGAAGATGTAGTGATGCTATTTTTGTATTGTGGTTCATTGTCTCAATATCAAAGGCTCTTAATCCGGGGTTTATCAATTCAACATTAAACCAATAGGATACCTCACGGTTTTATTTATGTGGATATAATGACCAGCCAAGTGGACCATAGTGTTGCCTTTGAGTATACTTCCTCGGTTTTGCCATATTTTCTTTCCGGTTGTTTTCAGACATTAATCCTATATCATGCCTTAAAGGGCAACAAATCATGCACTGTAAAATGTTTACATTCAAATGTGTATTTCCAAGTTCATGCTCAATCAGGTTCTGAGACACAGGATCAGGCATGCTGTGCGCAGTGTCCACAGTAATAATAGCCGCTGAGTTGTGGCACTACTTTGTTTTAAAACTCCTTACCCTGGGTACTTGGTTGCTTAGCTATCAAAATCCATCGAAAAATGAACATAAAAAATACAATGCGGTTCCAGCCTATCAGTTCCTAATGCTCCGGTTAGTCTAGGATATCCAGGGTAGAGAATCATCTTATCGTGCATAGATATATCTCAGTGCCTCATGTATAGATAAGTCACATTAGATCATGTATAAATGCGTCACAATGAAGGGGTTATTTCGATTTCTAGTAGCCATGTCAGAAAAAGAAATAAGAAGCATTATGCAGTATGAACAACAATCAAAGTGTAAGTTAGGTTAGACTGACGTGGGTAACAATAAAAATGTGTTATCTGTCACTATAGCCGAGCAACTTCCTTCAGTGTATACGTTCTACGAATACAAATGCTACGAATGGTATGAAGGTGGTCATGGCTGGTGAAAACACGGCCGGGTCACCACTGGAACCGTGGAAGTACCTCATATGATATTTCTGCTAGCATTTCAACACTCATGAATTGATTGTAATGTTGCGGTTGTGCAAATACATCAAGCAGGCATGACTGAGTGGGGCCTACTTTCCTGAAGCATATCACAATAAAGTATTGATCTCATACTTAGTAAAGCTTCGGTTCTGCAATGACTGTTACAATGATTTACTGTTCAGGAAATGCAGTTGGCGTGACAGATGCATCGCCTGAAGGCCCGCTTTGATGCCCTTTCTGTGGAGGTGTCCAGCGCGTTAATCCTATAGTGATCAGATGTTGGTTACAGCTCTCGAGGGCACTCCAGGATCTCATGCACTGGGACTCTGGTAAAAGACAATTTGACAGACAGCAGCTTTTCCATCAACTCGCTGGAAAGCCGAAAATCAAATCATCATTCAGTAATGAGTGTTTTTCCATCTATAAACCAATCATGTATGGAAAATAAATAATTCATGTCTCCGCTCTGGGATTTAAATACAGAGACAATTGCATAGCTAGCAGAAATACATATATGTATATTTGATCCAAGGCTTCTTAGCAGGCCTTTTGCTGTGAAATTATATGAAAATCACCAACTGTGTTTTACCATTACGCCAATTTTATGTACAGAAGATATTCAATCCGACTGTATAAATAAACGTAAAGCTTTCAGATTAGTTCAACGTCATGGCTTTGTTTTCAGAAGCATCATGCATAGGAACGCATAACACTGCCAATCTTCCACATGTGTCCACTCCGACAAACAACTCCTCATATTTGGGGAGATTTTACCTTTTCAGTAGGCAGGAAGAAGGACAATAAGGACAAGACAGTGAGGACAAATGAAAGTTGGTTTGAGTCTTCTGTTAGTCTGGGAGAGAAGATATCAGGGGCCGTATTACATAAAGTGCCCCGGATCGCAACTGGCATTTGTGCCCACATTACTCACCCCCGGGATCCTTTGGTATTACAGAAGGTGCCGCAGACACCTGTGCAGCTCCCTCTATAATACCCATAGCGCTGGCCCACATAAAGCACCAGCACTATCTTCAAGGGGGACTCACTTTGCTTCTGCACCAGTGCCGTATTGCTGATGCGGGTTCAGAGACAAAAAAGCCCTTTGAAGGCGCACAGACAGTGCACCATTTAAAAGGTAGTGTTCCTCCTGAGAGCATCCCTCTGCAGGGGGTACATAGGATCCTATAGACCCACCAGACATCCCCTTGCAGGGGGGTTGCCACCTGCATTGTGACACACGGATCAACTTTACAGCAGCTGCTCCATCTTTCAAGTGAATGCTCTGCCCACAGGGTACAGCGTGTTTGCGGCTGCCCTAGGGGCAGCGCATTCGTGGTAATAGGGTGCATTTTCATTGTTTGCGCTGGGGGCACCATTTTATGGAATCAATCTTTTTTATTGATTTCCACAACCTTACAATAACGAATATGACCGTAGACACTGGATGATTATAATGATATCCATATAATAGAAGGACACAGCTTTGCGCCAACAACCCTACGTGCCAGCAGCAATTTCAAAGAAAGCAGTAACTTGTGTCCGGAGCTAAAAGTCAATGGAAGTCAATCTGCTCGATTCATGATAAGGCCTATGGAATTTGAGGAGAAAACAAAAGGAGAAAAAGTAAAAAAACAACGTAAAGAGAAAAGGCCATAGTTTACCATAAGAAATTAACTTCACCAACTACAGGAAAGAAATGACTCCCTTCCCCGACTCCTCCCCCCAACCCCTATTTCCGCTGCACCTTGCATCCGTCCTATGTTGAGGCAATGTTGATTCTTGCCACTTAAGGCGCTTGTGCATCTCTATTTTGTGTATCCTCTCCCTGGGTAGTGCAAGTGAGACGTGAGATTCTTAGGAACATGGGACATGTAACTTCCCTAAATTCTTTGCCTAATATTAAAATGAATGGGTCCCAGAGATCCATGTATGTCTCGGCTTTGCCTGCTATTAAATAAGTGTTTCATCGCAAGCACTGTCCACATCCGCCTCAGCCATGCTGTATGATTAGGCAGTGCCCCAATGGGCAAGTAGCTCTAACTTTGCAACATTAAGGGCCAGAGCTATCTGCCTCCCTCTAAGCGACGCAATGAAAAGGTTAGTGGATTGAGTGGACCCAACAGTATGTACCCTGGGAAGTGCAGTATGTGATGGTGTTGAAGCCTTCATTTGCATCCTGGAGTATCAAATTCCAATATCTAACTAATTTTGGGCAGTGCCGGAGTAAGTTCACTAGTGAGCCTGTCTGTCCATATCCGCACCAGCAGAGGGCTGAGCGATCTCTGTTCCAGGTTTGTATTTGGGCCGGTATTAATTACCAGTAGGATGCGACTTTGTAAGCTGTCTCTGTGCCTGGGATGTTGTGTGCTGTCTTATGGGTACTGTAATCGATGTCCTGCCACTCCTTATCTGTGAGTCTCCTTCCTAATTCTTCCTCCCATCTCAGCTGCTCCTTGGACTTTGTGTAGACCTGCACCCCGTGAGAAAGATATGATACATATATCGTCCTTTTTTGTGACTAGCCATTTTTCAAATTTCAACAAGTGGCGGGAGGCTCCCTCTCCTCTGGGGAGGTCATCCAGTGACGAGCCTGATTGTACGTGATGAGGTCAGATGCCGGAAGTGAATAGTACTCCCTCAACCGATCAAATAGGATAATACAATCCTGATCATATAGCAAAAATGTAAATCCAGTATGTAAATCCAGTATTTGTAAAGCGCACAGCTACCCAGAGGCATCCCGGCGCTGGGGGCCATTGGGTAGATTAAGTGAGCTATTGCCCAGAGTCACATGGTGCTGGACAGACCCCTGCCGCCGGAACCGGGGATCGAACCGTGAGCCCCAGCGTCCGTTGTCAGTCGCCCTGGCCGTGGCCCCACCATAGCCTACCGTCTTACATCCATTCTTACCACTGGAAGAGTTCTGACTTGCATCCCGGAGGGAAGTCAGGGTTGTCTACCCATGGAGCCATCGGGAAGGGGAATGTGGTTAGCCCGTGCTGGATTGCTGTGTCATCCAAGATTTTTTTAGGGTACTCGTTGTTATTGGGGAAGAGTAGAGGCCCCAAGCCCTATGCCTACTTGGGAGCCAGATCTCCTCCATATATTCACCCCTGCAATGATTTGGTCCATAAATGACCAGTGTTTCTCAGAGAGGGGGCGATTTCATTCTAGAACAAAGCGTAGTTGGGATGCCTGAAAATATCTTGATACCAGCGGGACCCCCATACCCTCTCCCTTTTTATATTATGCATTCTGGTGATGACTAAGTAGTGGATGTTTCCCGGCACATATAAGGCGATTAATGGCTCTTTGTAAATTACGTAAGGTGGTCGAGGGTGGGGTGAGAGGAATAGTCTGAAAGCTATTTAATATACGTGGCAAAATCATCATCTTAACTGCGGCAAAGCGTCCTGCCCATGAAAGGCCAGCTCTGCCCCAGGTAGATAAAGTTTTATTGGTTTGCTCTAGAAGTGGGCCATAATTGGCTGTTAGTGTTCTTTCGGGGGTGCACGCCAGAGAGATACCTAGATATGTGATATGTTCAGTAGCCCAGTCAAATGGAAATTATTTTCTCAGGGCCTCTACCATTTCAGGGGAGACTGAAAGTTTCAATATTTGTGATTTGGAGAAATTTACTTTAAACCCAGACACCTCGCTGAAGCCACTGACCTCCTCTACCAAAGCTGTAAGTGAACTCACAAGTTTCGTCAAGGAGAGGACAATCTCGTCAGCGTATAGACCTATGGTATTTATGTCTGCTCCCAGACGAATCCCCGATATCTGAGGATTCTCTGATTCGTTGCCTGTTTTGTGCCTCTATATGTAGGGAAGGATCCGGAGGAGAATCCATTCACTCTGATGGAGGCTCTGGGCTTGTTATAGATGCATCCTATCCAGTGAAGGAAGTGTTCCCTGAAACCCACTGGCCCAGTGTTTTGATTGGGAAAGGCCACTGATCCTTTTGAAGGCCTTTTCTGCATCAACAGAGAGAAAGAGGGCCTCATTACGGGAGCAGCGGATAAGGTCTTTAAGGCATATGAGTCATTTGGTATTGTCCCCATTGTCTCCAAGGGATAAACCCAGCCTGGTCTGGATCTATCAGACCTGCCATATGTGAGTTGATGCGAGCAGCCAGTATGCTTGTGAAAATCTTTGCATCAACATTGAGCAATGACATGGGGTGATAAGAGGCACAATCACGGGGTCTTTGGCTGGTTTATTATAACCGAAATAGAGGCTTCTGAGGGGAATTTAGGCAGACACCCAGATTCTATAAAGGAATTAAAAAGCTGTGTCATCAAGGGGTCGAGAGATTGGGAACATTTCTTATAGAATAGAGGAGTAAATCCGTCTGGTCCCGGGGATTTGGCAGTTTTGAGGTGGGCAATTGCTGCTACTACCTCGTCGATTTGAATGGGGCAGTCAATATGTGTTGCAATTTCAGGGGGAGCTTGGTCAAGTGTGCGTCATGGAGGTATCCATGAATATCCCCTATAGGATCGTCTTCTCCTGCATACAGCCTGGTGTAGAAAGCTGGGAAGGCATCGGCTATTTCTGCGTCCGAGTATACAATTACCTCGGAGGGATGTTTGATTACCAGTACTGTTCCTGAGACTTCCCTCTGATACAGCCTGTGAGCTAACATTCAGCCTGACACATGAGTGTGACAGGGATGCTAACACATATGTCCAAAAAATGCAAGTAACATACAACAGCTCACAGCTTCAAATGCTAATATATTTGTGCAAGACATACCACACAAAACATGGTAGCACAATGAAGTGGCATCACCTCCCTCTGGAATACCACTATGACTTTAAAATGCAGATGGTATAGTGCTTGTAATGTTGGTATTAGTATCTCTGCACTTGCAAAGCAAGGTTGAACAAAAGTACAACCATATCTCAAAGATGAAATGGTCATGTCAGACATGGTTGTATGTCTCCAGGAATGAACACAATCCTCAGGGACACCCACAAAAATTTCATGTGTGTCACATTATCCTAGCTAGGGGTGGACGTAGAGTTCTGCTCCATCAGAGCCTGTGTGCCTGTGTTGAAGCAAATAATTGTTCATGTGCAAGAATGTGTTCCTTCCTCCACATAAACAATCATGATTGTCATGGAAACACTTCTATGTGTGCTGCTTAATTTAGCATACCCATAACTAGCACAACACGATCCTTTTATGATGTTTGTTTATGTGGAGGAAGGGAAACATTACTGCACATAAGCAATCAATGGTGTTTTGCTGTTTCTATGTGTGCTGCACAATGCAGCAGACATGGAAAGAGCCAAACTGGAATGGAATTAATTGTCTATCCTCGTTGCACAAGTGTAAAACCAAATGTTTACTGTTCTTAATCTAGGTGCAGCACATTTTTACACCACCCTTGTAAATATGGGCCAGTGTAAAAGACAATGGGCATTGTGGTGGAACACCCACCACAACAGCCATTGACCACACCCTTCATGCTATGTATGGCATGAAAGGGTGCCTTTTTCACATGGCTGGGTTTAGTCTTGTCAAGTAACTAATGCAGCCTTTTGAATAAGGTGAAGCCCCTGTTGCCACCACAACGTCAAGAAAAGTGAAGTTGTAGAAGCAATAGGCCCTTCTACATATGTCCCTCAATTTGTAGTCACAATACATTCATGTATTGTTGCAAGATCTTCTTATAGTCCACAAGCCGGCTTTGGTCATGTGTTCTATGTCAGACAGTCAATTCATATCCCTTCATATGTTCAACATGAACAAAGACATGCCTGTAATAGTTTGAAATGTGTATGCAGATGTCTTCAGTGTTAAACATGTCACATATCACACCCCATCACTGATAAATACTATTTTTTGTGCCACAGCTGGATGAACATTATCCCCTCAGAGTGATTTGATGCCTAATGAGACCCACATGCCACTTGTGTGTGCCTTAGTCCATTTATATTGCTTTCCAAATAAAGATTGATGGTGAAGAATTCTCTGGTATGTTGTTGAACACAGTCTGGGTATGTAGGACATGGATATCAAGTCTGCCATGATGAGGCAACATCATGAGAAGATTTTAGACAATAAGTATTGTGAAGTGATGGAGCGCAGCATTAGACTTCTTGGCTTTACCTAGCACATCCTCAGTTTTGAAATGCACCTCTGCAACGTACTCACAACTATACTGCTAATTCAGTGTTTTGCCCGTGCTGGCGCAAATTTTGCTGCCTCCTGATATGTAGTTACTCTTGCACAATTAGGAACTAGTTTTTTTTAAATAAAGTTTTAGTGTTTATTGATTTGTGTTTTCAATAATGTTTAATATTAATCTAAGAACTTTTCAGCTAGAATTTCGAGATATAAGAATCAATACCCAAAAGATTTATTTTAATTTAAAAATGTATTTATGTCATCTTCTAAGGACAGGCTACTGTCATGCAACTGTTTGATTGGGATTAGCAGACATGCGTTATATGTAGGCTAGCAAAGGTAAGATCGGCCAGTGCACAGGGATAGTGTGCTGAATAAATTGCCATCTTCAAAAGTTCTCTGAGTAGGAAACCACTGTAGGTAACGGAAACATTGAGCTCCCACAGCATTTGTTACCTGATGCAGGGATAATGGGTGGTACTTAGTTGCCTGCGTCTTAAACTATGTGAATCACTGCATTTGCCTCTCCCAGTAAAGTTAGGTAGATCAATGTTTGACATTTTCAAACATTATACTTTGTGTTGGACTGGTTTGTGTATATGCTTTGATGAGAATTTGGTATTTCATCAATGTTGTGTACCAGTATTTCTTTAAGTCAATGTATGTGAGCCTTGTGTGCATATTTGAAAATAAGAGTGGTCTAAGAAGACCAGGATCATGCTGGCCTCGGGGTGGCCAATAGGAACATAGTTAGAATGTGGGGAAAGCGGACCCTCCCAAAACTAGGGACTAGGAAAATGATCTTGACAGGGGGTCTAGCAAATGAGAGGCTGACTGAAGTGGGAAAAGATTTGGTCCCTGTGGGAGAAATACAAAAGCTAAAATAAAATAGAACAAGGAGGGAGGTTTGGGAATATACATGATAATAGGAATGTCATTATATGGTTGTGTATGATATGTGCTTTATGACCTTCTCCTGCTTTCTGCAGCCGGGAATCAATCTGTCAATCTGTCTCTGTACTATCATAAAGATGTATTTACAATGTTTAATAAAAAATAATTTTATAAAATAACAGTGGTGTAGGACAGCGTTAGGGCAAAAAGGATCATGCTGGGTTCCCCTCATTATGGAAGTACAGGGCTGTGTAGTTAAGACATTACAGAGACCACACTGTTTTTCTCCCTGGACGTGTGTAATATATTGATGCAAACCGCAAATAAAGGCACTCTTGCAGCATACTGCAAGAATGGCTGAATGAGGCAAAATGTAGGATTAGGTGCTATAAGGTGCCCTTTCCTGTAGATACACTGCCACTCACAATGTTTTGCTGTTTATATGTGTCCACCAAATTGCTGCACAGCTATGTATACAAACAATACCTTTATTCGCACAGCATTTCTCTTCGTTCTGGGACATTTGTAAATCATCCTTGGGCATTTGTGGAAGGATGCATCTTATAATGTGTTTTGGCCAAACACCCATCACAACACCCATTGTAAACCACATTGACACTAAGTTGAGGGTCAAATTGAGCCTCCTTAGCAAGACATGGTTAAGCCATTTGAAGTGGCTTCACGGTGACTTGATTATTGATCCAAGACCCTATAAAACCATGAACATTAGGAAAAAATGGGTTCCAGATTCGACACATTGTGTCATACACACATGTTCTGTCATCTCACTGCCTATCAGCAACACAGACTCAACAGACTGCAATTTTTTTAATGTCCGCTGTATTTTATGAAATGGCTATGCTGCTTAGGCATTGTTGATATCTCTCCAGTCACAGACAACAACCATCAGGCCAATTTGGGTGCATTTATTTACATGTGCGATTTATAAATAGTCAGACTGGGCCAGTTATCTTGCTAACAGCCCCCAAATTGTGTACATAACTTGGGGTTGGACAGACAAAGTCCTTTAGGGGTGACATATCAGGAGACATTTTGAGATATCAGGAATCTTCAATCAGGAGGATGATTGCAGTGTCATTGAGGATCAATGGCCACATTGACAGGCCATAAAAATGTCCAAGGTGGACACAGCATGGTCAGTGTGAGGACAGTGACTGGTGATGTTCCGAGGTATGATGATAAGCACCGGGCTACACAGAAACTGCCCATTTGACACAGATGAAAGCAACCGCTAGCTTCTTATGAGAGATGCTTCATCCACATCTTCCTCCTCTTTTGTGTGTACTGTCTCCCATGAGGGTGATGTTGGATCAGCAGCAGGTCAGGAAGACACAGACAGATCAGGGGCAGAAGATATGGATGCTGTAGGTGCAGTAGCCTTCATCTGTGCCAACAGATGAGGCATCACTACAGCATGGATGATCTGCAGGGATTGCAGTACTCCAGAAACATCCTGGTGGTAGGCAGCCATGGCAGCCAAGTGGGAATCCTGCTTCCACTCCATGTTTTCCAAGATCTTCCTCATTGTCCCCAACTCTTTTGCCACATTGTTGGTGCCACTTTGGCAGGACAATTGTGTTGCCTCTGCATCATTACACCAGCGATGTCAGCCAGGGACTGTTGGAGGCCTCTAAGTAGATTGTAGGTGCCTCTGATGACAGTTGAGTGGTCTCTATTGGTAATGAGGTACCCACGGATCCCCTCGAGTTTGGCTGCCAGGCTCTCCAACCCCACCCACACCTGGTCTGCCATCTCACGCTGGACTGCTGCCGCATTGTGCTGACAATGTATCAGTGGGTCCTCAGAGTCCAGGTTGGTGGCTGTGGTGGTAGGTGGTGCCTGCTGTATGTTTGGGGGGCATGTGGAGATGCAACATTGCTGCTGGATCTCAGGGGGTCCAGAGATGGGCTGCCTATGGATTCTAGCAGTTCAATGAGGGTGTCCTGGTTGATGTTTGTGAGTACTTTCTCCACATCATCATCATCGATGATAAGTAGGACAGGCTACTGATCAGGAGGAGAGGTTTCATCTTCTGCAATGTAAAAGGCAAATACTGTTGTATGTGTCTGTTACATGTTACCAGGTATTTTTGCATTTGACACTCAGAGGAGTGAATGACATGTTCCATTCTCCTGTGTCACATTGTACACCTGTGATATGCAGCCTTCTGTTTCAATTTACAGACTACATGATTGTTACGTTTTGGTTGCTTGTTTATTTGAACAGTTTCCCTGTATGTCAACAGTGAGTGCCATATTTATAAGCTCCTACTGTCAATGTTACATCATCTATTCAAAGCTTCCTGTGATGCTTGTTGCTTCACCCTATTTACTATGCAGCATTAAGCTGCTTCATGTGGATTAACATCTCATTGAGGATAAAGCACCCTTCCATACTCCATTTTGTGTATAAGTGTTGCTCACAAAGTTTTGAGGTGGACGTTCCACTGAACACCCCATTGATGTTGCCACTGCCCCCTATTTACTAGAATGGCACAAGGATGAGGCCACTCATGCACTTGAGACCAGGAATACAGAAATTTCACGTTTTCAAAGACAAGGAGATTTGTTTTGATTATCCTAATCCATGGTGTGTCTATGTGTTTAATTTATGCAGTACCCATTTAAACAGGGCAATACCATGAATGGATACTTGTGTGCAGGAAGGAACACCTTCCTGTGCATTAAAAATGTTTTGGTGCAGGGAGTCTTTGTTGATGCAAGGAAGCTTGATACCCACAGGTATAATTACAAGTCACTGGTGTGCAGCTAAAAGTGGGAAATCCACACAACTCCAAATTTTCATTATGGTGAAGTATGTTGTTAGTAATTTATACTTAAATCCTCACTTTGCATTTCTGTGCTTAAGCTAATTCAAAGTGGCTACATCCTAACCTATGTTTCAAGTGGTAAGCACTGACATCCTTTGTACTGTATTTTTTTAGTGAACAGAGCTTGTGGGTGTATGGGGTTAGTTGGCGCTCATATAGTAGTGTACACTATTATCTCTTTCAAGCTAAGTCAGCTGGTGCATCCAAACTTTGGGAAGGGAACACCCTACTCCCCTAAACTCAATAAAGATTGAGAGTCTAGAACGCTAATTTTTTGGAGCACACAGGTACACATAACGTCTAAGTACATGTAAGTCACAAAAAACACAAAGCGAATTCTTCATGAGAATAAATGGTAGGGCTTTCTCAGTTACTTTTCTTAAGCTCGCATTCTGTCTACCTAATCGCTCCTGAGGCGGAAGCCGTGAGGATCGCTTAGCGTGTTTTTTAAAAAGAAACAGTAAAATTGTGTTACAATTGTTTTTACCTGTTTGCTGCACTTCGCTCTGGGCACTCCTCCCTCCTTGAAGCGCCAGTAACCACCCCGCGCAGCCGACGTTAACGCTACCGCAGCACTTCCTCATTCCTGCCGCCATTAGCCTGCTAACGAGGCCACGCACAGTAACCTGAGGCCACGCCCTCCCTCTCCGCCACTTAAAGATGTGCCTCAGTCGGACGTGCAGCAGATGCGCGCTTCGCCGCGCCAAAAGTAAGCCAGTCTGCGCCCGCCCGCACCTGACCGAGCCCTGAGCCCAGGACCCCTGCATCTCTGACACCTTCTCCACTGAGGTACACCCTGGAAACCCTCCTCAAACTCAGGGACTCTTCTTCCATTCCCTGCTGCAGCATCATATCCTTAGAGGAAGGAAAATCCTGCTGCCCAAACTGTCCATACAGGCTTACACCACGACTCCCTCTGAAACCTCGCTGGATCAAGATGGCTCTACTCAATTGCCGATCCCTCCTGAAACACCAAGCAGAAATCAATATGCTTCTGCAAGAATCCGAGATTGAGATCCTCTTTCTCATCGAAACATGGATCAACTCCAACTCAGACCCTGACATAGTCCAATCACTCCCCCCTGGTTACCTAATCAAGCACCAGGACAGACCCTCTGGGACAGGGGGCGGAATCGCGATCATCTACCGAAATAACCTGTCCTGCCCCTTCAAGGACAGCCCAATTCAGGACTGTGAAAATGTCCAGTTCTCTATCCACTTATCCCCATCTACAACCCACTCGGGGATCCTTGTCTATCGCCCCCCAGGACAGCAAGGTCTTTTCTGCAAATCCCTAGTGAAAACCATCTCCTCTCTTGCTTGTCTGTCTCCCAACTTTACGGTCCTAGGAGATTTAAATCTCCACTTCGACCAACAAACAAAACAGCCGATGACCTCAAGGAAGACCTAGCCTCCCTTAACATTCATTTGAAATGCAATCAGCCCACCCATTCTAAGGGCCACTTGTTGGACCCCATATTCACTAACCTCCCGAGCCTAGTAGTGAATAACCCCCTCCCTATCCCTTGGTCAGACCACTACTTAATCCCCTTTAAGCTTCAACTCTCCTACAAAGCGCCGGAGAGACCTCCTCCCTAAGAACCATCTCGCCCGTGGCAAAAATTGGACACGGCTTCATGGACCCAAGCACTAACCTCCACTACACCTGTGCTTGACCCAGACCCCTCCAGAGCAGATGTCCAACTCCGCTCCTGCATCGAACAATCCCTCGACGCCATCCTTCCCGTCAAACCCCTCCCCAGTAAAAAGGGAACGTTTAAATCTCCATGGTTCACCCAGGAACTACGCGAACTCAGGAAAAGGTATAAAAAGCTTGAGCGCCTCTGAAGAAAGGACTTGGCTAACGAAAGCAAAAATGAATATAGGTCTGCCTTGAAGCACTACAAATCTTGTATAAAAACACCCAGGCAACCTTCTTCGAGGGAAAAATACTAGCTGCTGCTAACTCTGCCAAAGAAACCTATCGTATCGTTCGTCTCCTTACAAAAACCCCAGAACCACTGCCCATACCAGATCCATCGGGCACGAGATGCAACCAGCTAGCTGAGTTCTTCTCAACAAAAATCAACAACATCCTTAAAACCCTCCCCACCCCCAACACCTCCCAACTCCCCTCGACCCCTCCCTCTGGTCCGGAGGCCCCATGCCTCGAAGCATTCTCCCAGGTGACCACAGAACTGTTTCTGACTACCCTACAGTCTGTGAAGAGTGGGGCCCCCTCTAATCCAGCTCCTATGAGCAAACTAAAATTGGTCTCCTCCACTGTTGCACCCCCCCCTTCACCTACCTCATTAATGCATCTTTTGCCCTTGGCACCGTCCCAACCAACTGGAAAAAAGCCACAGTCTGGGCACTTCTCAAAAAAACCCACCTCAACCCCACTGACCTGTCTAACTTTAGACCCATCTCTCTCCTCCCGGCCATTAGCAAAGTGGCCAAGAAAATCATCAACCACCAACTATCCCTCTTCTTGGAATCCAACAACCTCCTGCGCCAATCCCAGACAGAGTTTATACCGGGACAGGGAACGGACACCGCACTTCTAGCCGTGGTCGAAGAGGCAAGAACCATCATAGAGGCGGGAGGATCAGTGGCAGTGATCCTCCTTGATCTGAGTGCCGCCTTTGACACGGTGGACCATGCCATCCTTATCCTCTGTCTCAGCATGGCAGGAATCTCCGGCACCGCCCTGTCCTGGATCAAATCCTTCCTAGAAGGCAAAACCTTCCAGGTGTCCGACGGCACAGCAAACTAGAGTGCTCTTCCTCTCCAGTGTGGGGTCTCCTAGTGATCCTCCCTGAGCCCCACACTTTTTAACGTATACATGTCTCCCTTCGAAGACATCGTAACCCCATTCGGCATAAAAACAGTTAAGTACGCCGACGATACCCAGCTGGTAGTCTCCATAAACCAGTTGACTAAAAGTCTGTACAACTTGTCATCATGCCTCCAGAACATCTTTCAATGGATGTGCGAATCGCGCTGGAAACTAAATGGAGAGAAATCCGAGATCCTTCTTCTGGGAAACCCACGCAGTCTCCCCATCCCTCTCCTGGCCACCCTGTATGGGATCACCCCCAAGTCCGAAGTCAAAAGCCTAGGTATCTGGTTGGACCAAGACCTCAATTTTAAAGTCCAGGCCAGAAAAACCGCCGGCACATCCTTCGGCCTTATTCAGACAGCGCGAAAAATCCTTCACTTAATCCCCTTTCAATCCAGGAAATTGCTCATTCAGGGGCTAGTCAATTCCAGACTGGACTACCGAAATGCCCTTTATTTAGGGGCTCCCGCATCGGTCATCAACAGACTGCAATGCGCCCAGAACGCCGCCGCCAGACTCCTGACCGAGAACAAATCTAGATGCTCTGCCAAACCAGCCCTCAGATCCCTACACTGGCTCCCGATTAAGGAAAGGATCACCTTTAAGACCCTCTGCATTTCACACAAAATACTACAAGGCAGAGGCCCGCCTATTCTGAGATCTCTCGTCAAACCTCATCATTCGAACAGACAACTCAGATCAGACTCCCTTTCCCTGGCCAGCGTCCATAGAATAAGAAAGGCCCGCTCTGGGGGGCGACTGCTTTCATACAATGCTCCTAAGCTGTGGATCTCCCGCCCACTCTCCATCCAAAGAGAACACAACCTACTAGCCTTTTGCAGGCAACTAAAAACGTGGCTCTTCCCATAACCCATCTCTATTACTTCCCCCTTCTGAAAGCTACAGGTTGATTGTCAGCTCTGGGACGCCCCAGGGTAGCTACGCGCTTTACAAATCTGCATTCAAATTCAAATTCAAATTCAAACTATTCAAGAATGTGCATAGCAGAATCATCTCTCATTATCAAATCCATGGTCATTTAACCTATATATACATAAGCACGAGGCTAAAAACACAAATAACATAAATAAAACCAAGTAATCTTTTTATCAGCTTGTTATTGATTGGCCTTGTGAATTTCAAAACAACCTCATTGACCATAGTGTATTTAAGTTTATAAAACCCCTGAGTGAAAGTACGTAAATTGCGCATCACTCTGGATGCCATTACCTTAGAGTTTTCAGCGGTGTTCGATACCTAATGAAATGAAGGATACAGTCCTGTCATTTATATAGAGTATGCGAGGCATGGTATCAGGCGATATATCTATGTGAAGCCCAAAGAAGTATGGCCTACCTCGCAGGAGTCCTTGTCTCCAGTCAATATTTTTCGCAAAGTCTATTTCCAGTCAGTCACTGCTTCACAATATATTAAAAAGTTCCCATTTGGCAGTCAGATTATGTATCCAAAAAATCTAGAACAGTATTAGGTAGACAGTGTCCTGATTAGTGTTTGTCCTCCGCACATAAATATCAAGTAAGAAGTATCAATATTGTCACCCCATATAAGAGGTTCCTTAGACAAAGCAGCCACTAGGTATCTATCGAAAAAGAAAAGGTTTTGGTATTCTCAGTGACCCTTACCTTGATTCAAATTTATATACACTTTGCCATTCCCAACGCTATTTCCAGGCCATATAATATTGACATTAGACAGTAATATATCCAGAGCTATCTCCTTTTATGTAGATCTGCCGCGATGCAGTGTTCTTTGTTGACCTGCAAAAATTAGTGAAGGAGCTGGGATTTTAATGATGTCCCTCTAGCCTCGATACCGGATAGATAAAACAACATCGTCACGCGTAGCAGTCTCTTACCTCGTATCGGGCAAAGCAGTCCTTAGGTTGCGTTCTGCCCATGTGCAGGCGAACAAGTCCATCTTCCGGGTCTGCGCTGATTAGGTATTGCGCACATACCTAGAAGGGACTACCAAACTCTAGCAATAATGAGCGCCATCTTGAAATGGTGTCCATGGAGTAATATGAACAGTTTGGTCTATGGAAATAAAACATAGTCTGAAAGCAAATCTAAAGATTATAACAACTAGCCTCACAGCCAAATCAACAGGAGAAGTTCCCAATGTACGTTATCGATCAAGTCCTTTTTCGGGATCGGTGCTGTTAAGATATCATGCAGACACCGAGAAGGGACTTCCAAATCAGAATGTACTGGCCACCATCTTGAAATGGTGTCCATGGAATAATATAAGAAATATTTAAGGTCTAGAGAATTAATAGATATGCTGATAACAAAACTGGAAGTTCGTAGCAATATATCACACGGCCATATTAAAAAGAGAAATACCTAATACAATATTTTCGGAAATTCATGCAGAACCGGTAGCTCCCAAGACAGATCTCTCAATATAATCATAAAATCAGAACTGTATCAAGTCCCGCGGACTCCATTAGTCCCACCGCTCAAACTATTTGTGACACAAATAAAATCTTAAACCTCTATTCAGCTCATTAACGTCCTAAGAAATAGGTCATGAGGGAATAAGTAACTTCTTATTTCATCTTTTCGAGTGTTCTCACATATCAATGCATGTTATAATTCATCATGGGTCAAGGTTGAGACATTTTATGGATGAAATTATCAAGAATTATTAATTATTATTATGGTTTGAGGTCATTTATTCTAATTTGGTGCTCCAAAGGTAAGCAAAAAATCTGAACGGTATATAGTATATACCAATAGGAATCAGGAAAGCCTGGAAATGTTATCAAATGAAAAATAAAAAATGAAAAAGAGGGGTGATCATAACACCAATACCACCGATTTGGTTCTGGTGCATTTACAGCGTACCTGCACCTATTTCAAGCAAAATTATTTCGAATTCAATTCTGGTCATACGTCTTTCAAACCTACTTCAGTCACCTAAGAAATATTGAAGCTCCTGGTCGAAGATTATGCTGTTCTCTACAGCTTTTAAGCGCATGATCCACCTTGCCTCGCATCTCTGTAGCATAAGTTCCCTGTTACCTGCCAGAGGATCAATTTTCACTTGGTCAATTCCCAAAAACTTGAAGTTCTTATTTTCATTTTGAGCTGGGAAACTGTGTACATGTTCAGCTATTGGGTACCTGATGTCATTCTGTTTTAGTGCTCTCAGATGTTCTCATATTTGTTCCCTAAGCATCCTTATCGTGCTTCCCACGTATATTTTGCAACATTTACATTCAATGATATATACAACATATTTGCTGCTGCATGTAATATTCGTTATGCTAGTGTACTTTCTGCCATTCCCTATCTGGAAATCTCTTGATTTGTCTTTAGCATTTTTGCAAACACCACAGTGCCCACATTTGTAGAACCCTTTGGAATGTTCATCTAGCCATGTTACTGATTTCTTAACAGGGTAACTGGGACTTAGTAGTGCGCCTAGTGTTCTCCCTCTGCGATATGTGATTTGAGGATGCACTCCAATGTGGCTTGCCAATGTCTTATCCAGTTTCAAAATGTGCCAGTATTTGCTCATGTTGTCTCATAGGGTAACGCTAGTTGGAGTATAGTTAGCAATAACCCTTATTGACTCAGATTTTGTGACGTATCTTTTTGTTGGTTTCAAGGTGGACAAGCGATTTGTGTCAATCACTCTTTGTTTTGCTGTTTGAATATCTAGTCTACAATAACCTCTGCGGAGGAATCTTGCATCCATGTCTTCAAGACAGTCTATAAAGTGTTGGTTCTCACTGCAGTTTCTTCTTGCCCTAATCATCTCCCACGAATGGGATGGCGTTTATTTGGTGCTTGGGGTGCGCACTCTTAGCATGCAAAACTGCATTACACGCAGTTGGTCTTCGGTACATCTTGCTCAAAATTCTGCCTCCCTTTGTGTACAATTCAACGTGCAGGAAGACTATTTTAGTCGAGCTATGATTGGTGGTGAATCCTATATTCATATCACTTCCATTAAGATAGTTAAAGAATTCATTCAATAGCTGTTCTGCACCTGTCCAGATCAATAAGCAGTCGTCAATGAACCTTCCCCAGTAGAGGATATGACATCAGGTACCCAATAGCTGAACATGTACACAATTGCCCAGCTCAAAATGAAAATAAGAACTTCAAGTTTCTTGGAATTGACCAAGTGAAAATTGATCTTCCGGTGGGTAACAGGGCAGTAATGCTACGGAGATGTTAGGCAAGGTGGATCATGCGCTTAAAAGCTGTAGAGAACGGCATAAACTTCGAATAGGAGCTTCAACATTTCTTAGGTGACTGAAGTAGGTTTGAAAGACGAATGACCAGAATTGGATTCGAAATAATTTTGCGTGAAATAGGTGCAGGCACACTGTAAATGCACCAGAGCCAATGGGTGGTATTGGTGTTATGATCACCCCTCTTTTTCATTTTTCATTTTTCATTTGAGAACATATCCAGGCTTTCCTGATTCCTATTGGTATTTACTGTAGACCGTTCAAATTTTTTGCTTACCTTTGGAGCACAGATTAGAATAACTGACCTCAAACCATAATAATAATAAATAATTCTTAATAATTTCATCCATAAAATGTCTTAATCTTGACCATGATGAATTATAACATGCACTGATATGTGAGAACGCTCGAAAGGATGTAATAAGAAGTTACTTATTCCATCATCACCTATTTCTTAGGACGTCAATCAGCTGAATAGAGGTTTAAGATTTCATTTGTGTCACAAATAGTTTGAGCGGGGGGAATAATAGAGTCCGCGGGGCTTGATACAGTTCTGATTTTATGATTATATTGAGATATCTGTCTTGGGAGCTACCGGTTCTGCACAAATTTCCTAAACTATTGTATTAGTTATTTCTCTTTTTAATATGGCTGTGTGATATATTGTTACGAACTTCCAGTTTTGTTATCAGCATATCTATTAATTCTCTAGACCTTAAATATTTCTTATACTATTCCATGGACACCATTTCAAGATGGTGGTCAGTACATTCCGATTTGGAAGTCCCTTCTCGTGTCTGCATGATACCTTAACAGCACCGATCCTGAAAACGGGCTTTCTCGATAACGTACATTTCCTAAATTATTAGATTGGGAACTTCTCCTGTTGATTTGGCGGTGTGGCTAATTGTTATAATCTTTAGATTTGCTTTCAGAGGTAACTAGTCAAAATATCGAGTTTTTAATTTCGACTTGACATAATATCGAGTAGAAAATATAGTATAGACATAATATCGACTAGACATAATATAGACTACAAAAATATCGACTAGAAAAAACTTAATATTGACTAGAATAGCAAAAATATTGAATCAAAAATATAGAATGGACATAATATCGACTAGACAGAATATAGACAACAAAAATATCGAATTTAAGGTAAGTTAATATTAATACTTAATTTTTGTGTAATATAATTTTGTAGGGGTTGTGGGTTTATAGGGGAATAGTGTGGGAAGTAATTTAATTATAATTAAATAAATATGTTATTTTATTTATTGGTATTTATTTAGAATTCATTGTTAAATTATTATTCATTGGTAATTAATTAAAATATAATTGCTAATTAATTTTAATTGATTAATTGATAAATATTATATTTTTAGTAATTTATTTTCTGTAGCAGGTTGTGGGTTTATAGGGGAATAGATTGGGAAGTAATTTTATTACAATGAATTAAATATGGTATTCAATTTTTGGGTATTTATTTAGAATTAATTGTCAATTAATTATTAATTGGCAATTAAATGTAATTGATTAATTGATAAATATGTTAGTTTTAGTAATGTATTTTCTGTAGTGGGTTGTGGGTTTATAGGGGAATAGGGTGGGAAGTAATTTTATTATAATTATTAAATATGTTATTTTAATTATTGGTATTTATTTAGAATTAATTGTAAATTAATTATTAACTTGCAATTAAATAAAATATAATTTGTAATTTATTGTAATTGAATAATTGATAATTATGTTACTTTTAACAAATTAATTTCTGTAGTGGGTTGTGTGTTTTTAGGGTAATAGCTTGTGAAGTAATTTAATTGTAAGTAATTACATTTTTGAATAAAAAATGTATTGAGTTAATTTTTCAAAATATGTTAAAATTGTTAATTATTTTATTATTAATAGGTAAATAATTAGTATTAGTATGTAATTGTTATTATTAAATAATTTTTATTTGTATTTTAAATTTATTATTTAATATATTTTACACAATTGTAAAATATTGTAATTAATTTGTAATTGGTGTTACTATTTATATTATTTATATTTAAATAAGAAGTATTTACTTGCCCTACTATTGCACTCACTGTAGTTTGAATATTAATTTTACCCCTATGCTATCCAACGCTTTCCCTACTGTTGCACTCTCTGGAGTAGGAACAGTAATTTTTATCCCTACGCTATGCAACGCTTTCCCTACTGTTGCACTCACTGGAGTGGGAATAGTTATTTTTACCCCTACGCTATCCAATGCTTTCCCCACTGATGCGCTCTCTGGAGTGGGAATAGAAAATTTTACCCCTACGCTATCCAATGCTTTCCCTACTGTTGCTCTCTTTGGAGTGGTAATAGTAATTTTTACTCTCTCACTATCCAACGCTTGCCCTACTGTTGCACTCTATGAAGTTGGAATAGTAATTTTTACCACTACGCTATCCAACGCTTTCCCTACTGTTGCACTCACTGGAGTGGGAATAATAATTTTTACCCCTACGCTATCCAACGCTTTCTCTACTGTTGCGCTCACTGGAGTGGGAATAGAAATTTTAACCCTCTCGCTATCCTACGGAGAAAATATTGTATATGTTTTGTTAATAATATGTATATATATATTCACTGAAAAAACCATAGGTTATAGACCATATATAGTTAGGAATTAGCATTTACAAAACCTTAAAAATTCACTGAAAAAAACATAGGTTATAGACCATATATAGTTAGGAATTAGCATTTACAAAACCTTATTTTACTCACACAAAACCATTGAAATTCGCATATATAGTTAGTTGCACTAACTATATATCGCGCACCCGCAATCCACTGCTGATGATGTCACATATTACATCATTCATGACATGGTCAGTGACATCACTGATGACATCACTGATGACATCTCAAATGACATCACTGATGACATCACTGATGACAACATCCAGTGACTGTATGTTTCTGTAAAGTTAAAATATGTCTTACATATTGAAGAATGAGTGGATGTATAAGTGTCTAGATGAAGGATTTAGTAGGTGCATGACTGACTGTATGAGTGAGTGATTAAATGTGTCTCACTGAGTGCATGGGTTAGTGACTAAACTGTCTTAATTTGTGCATCATTATGTCTGTTGTTCTGTAAACTGCTGCATGTGTTGATCAGTAGCTATATGAGTAACTATATGGGTTATTTATTGGTTGCCCAAGTATTTGTATGGGAGACTGAGTGTGTGTGTGGGTGGCTGGGAGGTGTATGACTCTGTGCATAGATGTGTGAGCAGTTGATTCACTAGATGTATGGGTTCAAAAGTGCATGTGGAAACAGCTGTATGGGCGGTTCACTGTGTGCATCAGTGTATTGGTGAGTGAATGGATATCTCAGTGCTACATGTCAAAGTAAGTACATATGTAAAACTCAGTACATGTGAGAGTTGACATATATAAATAACTGTGCATAAGAGCCAGTGAATGAGTGAGTGGCTGTATGGATCATTGTGAACTTGTATCAGGGATTGTATAAGAGAGTAAATATGTGTTATTATATATTTGAATAAGTAAGGTGTGTATAACTGTATAGTTGAGGAAATGGAGGTGTGATTGATTCTTTGCATGACTGACTAGGTGTGCGAGTAACTCCATGGATGAGTGACAGTCTGTGAGTGTCTGTTTACAATGATTGTATCTAAGGTTATATTGGAGTCTGAAGAGGTTCATCGTATTATCACATGAATGATATCAGTGATGTGATCAGTAATGTCAAATGAGATGTCATCAGTGATGTCATCAGTGATGTCAATTGAGATGTCATCAGTGATGTCATCAGTGATGTCATCAGTGATGTCACTGACCATGTCATGAATGATGTAATATGTGACATCATCAGCAGTGGATTGCGGGCGCGCGATATATAGTTAGTGCAACTAACTATATATGCGAATTTCAATGGTTTTGTGTGAGTAAAATAAGGTTTTGTAAATGCTAATTCCTAACTATATATGGTCTATAACCTATGTTTTTTTCAGTGAATTTTTAAGGTTTTGTAAATGCTAATTCCTAACTATATATGGTCTATAACCTATGGTTTTTTCAGTGAATTTCAATGGTTTTTTAATAGTAAATATTATTGTGTTACAACATTCAAGACATCTACAGAAGAGATGGTGTGCACTTCCCTGATGAAGGGAATAGAATATTCGCCCTTTATTTAAAAGTGTGCATTGGAAAATACTTGTAGGTACCTAAATTAGAGACAGAACCCAATAGCTCTTTTCAGAGCTACCCTACCTCTGATTATTCAAAACGTTTATCTTTTTCTTACTTTTTTTTGTCACCAAAGTACGCTCCCCAGTTCGCTTACCGGTGCGCGTACCGGGCGCTCCCCCGCGAAATTTTTAATTTTTTTATTTTTATTTTTGCATGTATCAGCATCCTAATCCCCCCTCCGAAAACCTAGAGGGTCACAAAGTGTCTACCGTGCCCCCTTCTACCCATTCCGAACATTGTTTGTCCTCCATCTTGTGTCTCGAATCTACCGATACTCAAAATGGAGGACTCCCGTAACGCTGCCGGTTCGCGTACCGGGGAGCGCACCGGTAAGCGCTCGATAAAAAAAGGTGGGAAAGTAATTTACAGAAAAACCACTACAGACACTTTCATCAAATATAGAATAGCCCCTACTACATAGCAGTCCCTACCATTTCCCCAAATTTGATGGAATTTCATTGAGAAAATTATGCTGTAAGCCTCACTAAATATCCTGAGGTAAATTACCTAACAAAAACACTTATGAAGTGTTAGAATTGACAACTAATCAAAATGCTACTTTCAATATCTTCTAATATTTCATGACATTTGATTGGTTATGTACCTGAATATATATAAAGAAAGAGAGAGAAACACAGCCATTTTTACTACTACTTCCTGAAGTACATATCAAGTGCATTTCAACTGAGAACTTAAACTTCTATTTGAAAGGTAAGATGTTATTTTAAAAACTGAAGTATGTTCTGTAGTTAATTAGGAAAACATTTTCTGATAGTTATATACTATCCCTCTATAATACTTATCGAATAAGATAGACTTCCCTGTTTTAGTTATGGATGGAGTTAGGCTTGTCTTGTATAATTAAGAATTGACTTAGACTTTATCACATACATTTTTTATTATTTCTACTTCCAGTCTGATACCATACACTGCCCAAAGAAAAAATCACTGTTTAAAAAACCAAACTACCTGTCTGTACTTAAACCCAACAGTGCCCTATCTGTACTGATATATTTTTTTAAAATTCATTTTACAGCACAAAAATGGAAGGAGAGAAAAAAAATAACGTGGAAATTGTTGCAAAATGCAACAAAGATACAGAAAATGAATCAGAATTCTTTGATGAATCACTGGACATAGAACTTCTGCAAAGTGTTGAATCTGTGGATTTCCTAATTGAAAATGAGACAAATTCTGACAAAGAATTATTAGAAGTTCTTTTTAATTTTGAAAACAAATCAGAAAAATAAATTTATATATAATAATTCAAAAATTGTTTGAGACATTATTCATTTTTATATGTATTAGCAAATTGATTATAATGTAAAATTAGACTTTAAATATACTGTGCAACTTTAAGTTTGCTCATAGTTACTTCCTTTCTTCCACTATATCACCTCCAATGTGTATTTAACATCTCTTTATGATCTCCTGCCTCCATGGTGTTTCTGCTTTCCTGACCGACTACGCCATGAATTCCATATACCACAATACCTTCTGAAACAACATTAAAAACAAAATGTAAGACTGTGTATTGGTACCTACTTATAAGTACCTAGATCTTACACAGAACACAAAAGCTCTTTTCAGAGCTACCTTAACTATAATTACTCTTTTAAAATTTCGAATGTACCTTTTTTCACTAATTTTCACTTATGTTCGCTTCCCGGTTCGCTACCCGGTTCGCGTACCGGCAGCTAACCGCGCGAAAAATTCAAAAAATGTTTTTTTTTTCGACATATATGAGCCTCCTCAGCCACCCTCAGAAAACCTAGGGGGTCAGGATACATCTCCCGTGCCCCTTATACTCATTTCCCCACATTGTTTTTCCGCCATCTTGTGATTAAATTTGACTGAAACACAAAATAGCGAACTCCCGTTATGCTACCGATAAGCTACCCGGTTCGCGTACCGGGACGCGACTCTACGGCGAAAAATCGCAATTTTTTTAAATTTTTTATTTTTTGCCCCGCGGGGCACTTTAACATCCCCCTCATCAATCCTAGGGGTTCAGGAGGGGTCTACCTTGACCCCTTTCATTAAATTCCCCCTTCGTTTTTCTCCACCTCTTGTCTCTCGATCCTACCGAGAGACAAGATGGCGGCCGTTCCGGACTGTTTAGAATGTTGACAGACACCGGAGAGCCAATCAGCTTCGCTTCGCGAAGTTCCGTTATGCGTCAGGTACGCGAACTGGAGCGCGAACCGGAGCGCTGTCACAGATATATCTGTTTTTAAAAACGTTAATTTCTCAAAATCCACTGGAGCACATATATTGAGACATAGCAAAGGCACGTCGGGCAAACCATATCTACAATTTTGCCAAGTTTCGTGTAAATCCATTCAGCCGTTCGAGCTAAAAGTGATTCCAACCGCCCTATGGAAAAATGAATGGGAAAAACGCGTTTTGGGACCCCCCTTTTTTCTCGGCCCCCCTTGACGGAACCCCCCCAAATTTTCTGGGACTGCTCAGAAACAAAATGTGCCATTGTCCTGAAAATTTCAGCCAATTCCGTCCACAAACGCCAAAGTTATTCGACATAGAATTTTCAGAAATCCCATAGGAAAAAAATCCTAACTATATATACCTACTGGCGACCGCCAGTAGGTAATATATATATATATATATATATATATATATATGTTTTAATTATTTTTTTTTTTTAGGTTACAATAATTATTTATTAATTTTAAGTTTATTTAAGTATTTTAAGTATGTTTAAATTAATTATGTTTATTATTATATTACTTTAAAATTACTTTTAAGATGTTTCTATTTTTTCCTATCAATATTTTGGAGTCGATATTTTTGTACTTACCTGTTTGTATATAGGAAGTCGATATTCTGGCATTCTATATTTTTACCTCGATATTTTTGCAAGTCGATATTATGACTGTCGA
Source organism: Lissotriton vulgaris (assembly GCF_964263255.1). NCBI lineage: Eukaryota > Metazoa > Chordata > Amphibia > Caudata > Salamandridae > Lissotriton > Lissotriton vulgaris. Next base: position 1,785,065,929 of record NC_141689.1, read on the forward strand.
TATTCTGTCAGTGATCCGCTTTCAGACTATGTATTATTTCCATAGACCAAACTGCTCATATTACTCCGTGGACACCATTTCAAGATTGCGCCCATTATAGCTAGAGTTTGGCAGTCCCTTCTTAGTGTCTGCGCAATACATTATCAGCGCAGACCCGGAAGATGGACTTGTTTGCCTGCACACGGGTGGGGCGCAACCTAAAAATGTAAAAATGTAAATTGATACTTGTATAGCACACTACTCACCCGCAAGGGTCTCAAGGCGCTTGTACGAATACCGCTGTGGAACCCATCCTGGCTTTCCCTGTGAGGCGTCCACTCCTGGGCACCCCCAAGGTGGAGGCCAGTCATCTTTAGCGTTGTGGGGGCCATTGTGGAGATTAAGCAAGCTATTGCCCAGAGTTGCAGAGTGGCAGTCCATGATTGGAATACGCACTGAGGCAAAAATTATCAGGTCCATGGAATTTTTTGAGCCCAAGAACCGCCGAGGCGGGGAAATGAACCCTGGTCCCAGGCTAGACCTCTGCATCAGGGTCTGCCGCTCTAATCATTGAGCCACACTTCTCCACATCTAAGGACTGCTTTGCCCGATACGAGGTAAGAGACTGCTATGCGTGAGATGTTGTTTTATCCACCCGGTATCAAGGCTAGAGGGACATCATTAACACCCCGCTCCTTCACTAATTTTTGCAGGCCACAGCATTGCGGCAGATCAACATAAAAGGAGATAGCTCTGGATACAGTACTGTCTAACTTCGATATTATATGGCTTGGAAATAGCGTAGGGAATAGCGAAGTGTATATAAATTTGAATCAAGGTAAGGGTCACTGAGAATACCAAAACCTTTTCTTTTTCGATAGATACCTAGTGGCTGCTTTGTCTAAGTAACCTCTTACATGGGGTGACAATGTTGAAACTTCTTACTTGATATTTATGTGCGGAGGACAAATACTAGTCAGGACGGTGTCTACCTAATACTGTTCTAGATTTTTTGGATACATAATTTGACTGCCAAATGAGAACTTTTGAATATATTGTGAAGCAGTGACTGACTGGAAATAGACTTTGAGAAAAATATTGACTGGAGACAAGGACTCCTGCAAGGTCGACCATTCTTCTTTGGGCTTTACATAGTTATATCACCAGTTACCATGCCTCGCATACTCTATATAAATAACAGGACTGTATCCTTCATTTCATTAGGTATCGAACACCGCTGATAACTCTAAGGTAATGGCATCAAGAGTGATGCCCAATTTACATACCTTCACACAGGGGTTTTATAAACTTAAATACACTATGGTCAATGAGGTTGTTTTGAAATTCACAATGTCACTCAATAACAAGCTGATAAAAAAATAATTGGTTTTATTTATGTTATTTGTGTTTTTAGCCTTGTGCTTATGTATATATAGGTTAAATGACCAGAGATTTGATAATAAGAGATGATTCTGCTATGCACATTCTTGAATAGTTCATTTGCGCCTGGTTGCAATGTTGTGGGCTTTAACAACATGAATTGAGGGAATGATATGTATATTACAAATGCAATATTCTGTATTGTTTCCAGCCCTGATGAAGCCGCAGGTTAACCCAACCACAGCGAAACGTTTTGGCAAAGGGAGTGGAATTTGATGAAAATAAAGACAAGAACTGAGAAAGCCCTACCATTTATTCTCAAGAAGAATTTGCTTTGTGTTTTTTGTGACTTATATGTACTTAGACTTTATGTGTACCTGTGTGCTCCCAAAAAATTGTGTTTTTTTTAGTGCAGGTGATAAGCAGGATGTGAATCACCTTAGGTGTGTCTTCTGAACAATTGTATGTGTCCATTGATCCCTTTGAGTGTTTAAGACTATGATCAGGACAAACAACTGACTACCACAAAGTTATGTGACCATGTTGAAGAGAGCTTCATAATGTGGCTACTACTCTTGCATATTTTTTATTTGGCACAACAGGTAGATGTTGCCATCTCTTAGAAGCTGACATGTATCATGCAGCATACCGTGAGTTGCCTTTGTTTTGTTGATGGTGTGATTTTGCAACATATACACATTCGACAAGATTTTAGATAGATATGGTGTTGCACCAACTTCAAATTTTAAAGCCAGCATCTGTCTACAGACACTGGACTGGGTCAGAGTTAAGATGTGTGTGCAATCTACTTGTGTTTTCTACGGCAGTGACAATGATAGCTTAATGCAAGCAGAAGGACATAGAAATTTGAGGCAGGATTCAATGATTGATGCATTGTTGCACAGCAGACCTTTGTTGAACAGCACAGGGGTGAGCAAATGGATGATACATACTGTAGTGTACCTGAGCCTTGGATGCCAATGTTACAGGAAGAAAGTTTACAGACATCCGTAGCTATACATTTTATACTGGCCACTTTTGACTTTACCTAATACCCATGTTTCGCACGTCTCTATGTGTAATTGACCACCGAACACTGGACCATGAATACAATGACATACTGCCAACGGAATATCACATTAAGCAACTTTCATCTGGATACATGATTTTTGAGGTATAATAGCAAGGCTGCGTGTAGCCGAATAGTTTGCTTTATTGTTACATTGTGAATGAGGCCCCTTCTCACCCTTCACATACCATTATAGGAACAGGTACTGTGTGGTTCAGTGAACATTGCATACACATAGAGCATGTTGATATTTAAAGGAACTTATTCCTAAAATGCTGGTTCAGTAAACAATACTTACATATGCAGAACACTTGTGCAAACATTGTAAACACCTTGCACCTCCAGTATGTAATTTATGACCATTATGGAATGTGCCCATCAGCAACGCAAAGTGCTTGCACAATATGTATGGCTTTTCATGTGAACAACAAGGGTGAGTCAACTTCAATAAGTTCTATCAGACATTTTTGGCTGTGCTTATGTGTGCTGTATTCAGCTGCAAAAAGTAAACAAAACAATTCCAATACTGAACATCACTTCATCTTTTCTAATATGACCTAAATGAACAAAAACATCCCGGTCCATTTTATGAATTACGTCTCTAGTTTATTTATTCGTTTATTTCACTAGTCAGACTTTTTTGTTTTTCCATTGACTTGAAGATTTTTTATGCATAAACAGAAATTACCAAAACATACAAAATGTGACAAATAAATACAATATCAGTACAAATTTACAACACATTCACTCCAGACTTTTGGCCAAGACATCCATAACACATTCAATTCAAAAACACACATACCACATAAACAAGCAAAGCCTTTTGTCAACGCTGTTTTGTGATGCTAATCAATACATCAAAACTGCTTATTTATGAAGATTGTTTAACAAGGAATGTAGATTAGACCCCAATCTTTAATTCCTAACACAGTCCTCCTAATTATTTCCATTGACAATAGGCCAGGTCAGGTCGATGCATTTCGAACCCCCAATTGCGGGGTTCTCATCAGGACAAAAGATTTCTAAAAGACAAAACACAAAAAACGTACCAATTTAGGACCACTCAAAAATCAAAAGAAGTATTCTATCAGTACCACCGTCTCCCAACTTCCAGCTACGTACTTTCTCAGATGCAGAAATGAAGTCCCTTAGTGTAGATTAGACATTGTAGACACAACTCAGTAAACGAAAAGACACCCAGACATAGTGTTATTACAACCTGGCTTTGCCTGTCTCACTACATAAACCTATTCATTAAAACCTAGCACTCACCTCTCGGGTCATGTAAAGGAGTGTGGGCACCTAGAAAATGGGAAGTAAGGTAATTTTACTATTGTGATGGAATGACATGGACATTACTTCAGAGTGTGGCAGTCAGAGTAATCCACTTACCCTGATTCTGTGCAGCCCGGTTCGAAAAACAAGTGGATTACTTGAGCAGGTGTGGACCTTATCCTTGATTCCTACGTGGACCCAACGGGGGCAAAAGTTAGCTTATATGTGCAAACTTAAGGTTTCGTGTAAACGAACCCGAGGGGCGTCCTGCTCACCTTAGTCTTAGTCGGAGCGTTACTGTCTATCGTGAACCGGAGATCGAATGCAGTCCTACCTCTATTTTGGCACTTCATATGTTCAGGAGGTGTCACGTGATCGTGACTTTTTGGGGCAATAAAAATATACGAATTAGGAATAAAGGGCAACTCATCGCCACTACTTATGTTTTAGATGGCAGTTTTCCATGCCGTTCGAATAGATCAACCGTGTGGAAAAACTTTGATCACTAGATGTCTTTAGGGCGCATTCTGGTTAGTGTCGTTCTGTCAAAACCATAAAAACTTTATAAATTGGTCTGGGCAATCCAAATATTCCTCAAGAGGCACACACCGATTTATGCTCCGACTTATTAAATCAGTGTAGGTGCTGCGAGCTTATATTCCCTGGTCGATCATAATCCAGCTCTTTTAAGTTTAGGTGAATTTGCTGCTGTTACTTAAATGCCCAATACTGGAAAATGAAGTTCCAAAGATGAAAAATGAACAAATTGAAAATAAAGGGACTATTTAAATATACCTTCCTCAGTGCTATAAAGGGGCCATTACTTACTTATACAGCCTTTAATTCAGGGATTGCCTTTAAAAATTTCAGAGATTTCATTTAGTCCAGTAGCAGCAGTATTATATTTCATTATTAGCAATGCCTCTCGTTGACCAAGTTTGGCCTCTGTGTCACCTCCCTGTGGATCTTTTTCGATTTTGGAGATGATAGTCCAGCGCAGGTCCTCTTCTTTATGTTTATTTGATATCCAATGTTCTACCAGTGGTGCATTTAGTACTTCTCAGAGAAGTACTAAATGCACCACTGGTACAACATTGGATATATAGATATCCTCCCTTTCAATATCCATGGGCAGTCCCTTTATTTTCAATTTGTTCATTTTTCATCTTGGGAACTTCCTTTTCCAGTGTTGGGCATTTAAGTAACAGCAGCAAATTCACCTAAACTTAAAGGAGCTGGATTATGATCGACCAGGGAATATATTTATAAAGTTTTTATGGTTTTGACAGAACGACACTAACAAGAATGAACCCTGACGACATCTAGTGATCAAAGTTTTTCCACACGGTTGATCTTTTCGAACTGCATGGAAAACTGCCATCTAAACCATAAGTAGTGGCGATGAGTTGCCCTTTATTCCTAATTCATATATTTTTATTGCCCCAAAAAGTCGCGATCACGTGACACCTCCAGAACATAAGAAGTGCCAAAATAGAGGTAGGACTGCATTCGATCTCCGGTTCACGATAGACGGTAACGCTCCGACTAAGACTAAGGTGAGCAGGACAGCCCTCGGGTTCGTTTACAGGAAACCTTAAGTTTGCACATATAAGCTAACTTTTGCCCCCTTTGTGTCCACGTAGGACTCAAGGATAAGGTCCACACCGGCTCAAGTAATCCACTTGTTTTTTGAACCGCGCTGCACAGAATCAGGGTAAGTGGATTACTCTGACTGCCACACTCTGAAGTAATGTCCATGTCATTCCATCACAATAGTAAAATTACCTTAATTCCCATTTTCTAGGTGCCCACGCTCCTTTACATGACCAGAGAGGTGAGTGCTCGGTTTTAAAGAATAGGTTTATGTAGTGAGACAGGCAAAGCCAGGTTGTAATAACACTATGTCTGGGTGTCTTTTCGTTTAGTGAGTTGTGTCTACAATGTCTAATCTACACTAAGGGACTTCATTTCTGCATCTGAGAAGGTACGTAGCTGGAAGTTGGGAGACGGTGGTACTGACAGAATACTTCTTTTGATTTTTGAGTGGTCCTAAATTCGTACGTTTGTTGTGTTTTGTCTTTTGGAAATTTTTTGTCCTGATGAGAACCCCGCATTTGGGGGTTCGAAACGCGTCGACCTGACCTGGCCTATTGTATTTTATTTTTATGGATTTCTAAAGCGTGTAGCTACCCTAGGGCGTCCCAGCGCTGACATAAACCTATTATTCCAGAGGGGGGGAGGGAAATGAGGAAATATGGGAAAAGCCATGTTTTTAGTTGCCTGCGGAAAGCGAGCAAATTGTGTTCTCTTCGAATGGACAGTGTAAGAGAGTTTCACAATTTTGAGGCATTGTCGGAGAATAATCTCCCCCCAGATCGGGCCTTTTTTATTCTGGGGATACTGGCCAGAGAGAGAGAGTCCGACCTCAGTTGTCTGTTCGAGTGGTGGGGTTTGATGAAGGATCTCAGGATTGGGGGGCCTCCACCTTGCATTATCTTGTGAGAAATGCACAGGTTCTTAAAGGTAACCCTTTCCTTGATCAGGAGCCAGTGGAGGCTTTTGAGGGCAGGTTTGGCCGAGCATCTGGATGTGGTCCCTGTTAGGAGTCTGGCGGCCGCGTTTTGGGCGTATTGCAGTGTTTTTATGACTGATGCAGGGGCTCCTAGATAAAGGGCGTTTCCATATTCTAGTCTGGAGTTCACCAGGCCCTGCATAAGCAGTTTCCTGGACTGGAAAGGGAGCAGATGGAGGATCTTCCGCGCTTTTTGGATGAGCCCGAAGCAGATGCCAGAGGTTTTCCTGGCCTGGGCTTTGAAGTTGAGCTCTTGGTCCAGCCAGGTACCGAGGCTCTTGACTTCTGCTTTGGGGGTGGGGGGTGAACCCATGCAGGGTGGCCAAGAGAGGGACGGCGGGAGTTTACGTGGGTTGCCTAGGAAGAGGATCTCTGATTTCTCTCCGTTTAACTTTAGGCGTGATTCACACATCCAATGAAAGTTGTTTTCAAGGCAGTCTGCCAGATTGTCCAGGCTTTTGCTTGACTAGTTTAAGGACACCACCAGTTGGCGTACATGACTGTTTTTATGCTGAATGGGGCTATGATGTCATCTAAGGGGGACATGTAGACATTAAAAAGCGTGGGGCTCAGGGAGGAGCCCTGGGGGACCCCACACTGTAGGGGGAGAGCCCTGGACAGAATTGGGCCTTCTGACACCTGAAAGATTCTACCTTCAAGGAAGGATTTGATCCAGGACAGGGCGGTGCCAGATACTCCTACCAAGCTGAGCCGGTGGATAAGGATGGTGTGGTCCACCGTGTCGAAGGCGGCACTCAAGTCGAGGAGGATCACTGCCACTGATCCTCCTGCGTCTATGATGGTTCTTGCCTCTTCGACCACGGCTAATAGTGCTGTGTCTGTTCCCTGTCCTGGTCTAAACCCTGTCTGGGATTGGCGCAGGAGGTTGTTAGTTTCTAGAAAGTGGGACAGTTGGTGGTTTACAATTCGCTCAACGATCTTGCCAATAGCCGGGAGGAGGGAGATGAGTCTGAAGTTGGATAAGTCAGTTGGATCCAGGTGGGGTTTTTTAAGAAGTGTCCTGATTGTAGCCTTTTCCAATTGTCTGGAACCGTACCTGATGCCACGGAGGCGTTAATCAGTTGGGTGAGTGGGGGGGCGATAGTGTCAGCAACTAGTTTTAATTTGCTCATGGGAGCTGGATCTGATGGGGCCCCGCTTTTCACGGAAATTAAGGTCTTCAGAAAGAGTTCGGTAGTGACCAGGGGGAATGCTTGAAGAACAGGAGCCTCAGCACAGGGGGGAGTGGCGGGGATCTGGGGGAGGATGAGGGGTGGGAGAGATTTCAGGATGTTGCTAATTTTTGTAGCAAAGAATTCAGCTAGTTGGTTACATCTAGTACCCGACTGGTCTGGTACGGGCACAGGGTCTAGGGTTTTTGTGAGGAGGCGCACGGTGCGATAGGTTTCTTTGGAGGAGTTTGAGGCTGCCAGAATTTTTTTCTCGAAGAAGGTTGCCTGGGCGTTTTTTATCCCGGTTTTATAGAGTCTTATGGCGGATCTGTATTCGTTTTTGCTTTTCATCGCCCAGTCCTTTCTCCAGAGGCGCTCAAGCTTTTTGCACTGTTTCCTGAGCAGGTGTAGTTCTTGGGTGAACCATGGGGATTTGGGAGTTCTTTTCTTACTGGGGAGGGGTTTGACGAGAAGGATAGCGTCCAAGGATTGATCGATCCATCCACTTAATTGGGCGTCTGCGCTGGATGGGTCAGGGTCCAGCGCTGGCAAGGTAGCGGCAAGTGTTTGGGCCCATGAAGCCGTGTCCAGTTTCTGCCACGGACGGGATGGTGCTTGGGCCGGAGGTCTCTCAGGTGCTTCGACCGACAGCTTGAGCTTAAAGGGAATTAAGAAGTGGTCTGACCAGGGGACAGGGAGCGGGGTATTCACAGCTAATCTCGGGAGGTTTGTGAATATAGGATCTAACAAATGGCCCTTGGCATTTGTTGGCTGGCTACTTTGTAAGTGAAGATTGAGGGAGGCTAGGTCGTTCTTGAGATCGGCGGCTGTTTTGTTGCTTGGATCGTCGAAATGGAGATTTAAGTCTCCTAAGACCATGAAGTTAGGGGTTAGGCAGGCCAGAGAGGTGGTGGTTTCCACAAGGGAATCACAGAAAAGTTGTTGCTGTCCTGGGGGGCGATAGACTAATATCCCCGAGAGGGTTGTGTCTGGGGGCAGGTGGATCGAAAAGTGGACGTTTTCACAGTCCTGGATTGGGCTGTCCTTAAGAAGGCAAGACAGGTACTCACGGTAGATGATTGCTATCCCACCACCAATCCCCGAGGGCCTATCCTGGTGTTTGATAAGATAGCCTTGGGGGAGTGTTTGGATGATGTCTGGATCAGAGCTGGTATTGATCCAGGTTTCGGTGAGAAAAAGGATCTCAAACTCTGAGGCCTGTAAGAATATGTTAATTTCTGCTTGGTGTTTCGGAAGAGATCGGCAGTTCAGAAGAGCCATATTAAGCCAGCGTGATTTCAGGGGGAGGTGTGGTGTGAGCCTGAAAGGACAGTTTGCACAGCAGGACTGTCCCTCCTTTACTGTGATAGTGCTGTGACAGGGGGCACTCAAGCCCCTTAGATTGAGGAGTGTTTCCCGGGTATATCTCCAAGTTGTTGTAGCACATGCAGGGGTCTTGGGCTCTGGGCTCAGTCTGGCGCGGACGGGCGCAGACAGGCTTGCCTTAGGCGCTCCCGCTGCGCTTCCGACAGATGCACATGTTTTATAGTAGGAGGGAGGGCGCTAGGGGGGGCGTGGCCTCAAGGGGCGTGGCCTGGGTGCACGCCGGAGATGGCGGCCGCAAAGGTTTGTTTACCCCAAAGACCGCGACAGCGTTCAAATCGGCTGTGCGGGATGACAGAGTGTGGGCTTCTGCCCAAAGAGTGAGCTGCGAGTAAGGTGAGAATAAAAGTACAATTTTTAACAAAGTGACTCTCAAATTTTAAAAAAACACACCTAGAGCTCCCAGCTTCCGCCTCAGGAGTAAGGTTCAAGGTAGACGCTAGTTTTCAGTGCCTTTTAAGCTGGGCGGGGGGGCGTGGCCTCGAAGGGGCGTGGCCTGGGTGCACGCCGGAGATGGCGGCCGCAAATGTTTGTCAATGGAAATAATTAGAAGGACTGTGTTAGGAATTAAAGATTGGGGTCTAATCTACATTCCTTATTAAACAATCTTAAAAAATAAGACATTTTGATGTATTGATTAGAATAACAAAACAGCGTTGACAAAAGGCTTTGCTTGTTTATGTGGTATGTGTGTTTTTGGATTGAATGTGTTATTGATGTCTTGACCAAAATTCTGGAGTGAATGTGTTGTAAATTTGTACAGATATTGTATTTAATTGTCACATTTTGTATGTTTTGGTAATTTCTGTTTATGCATAAAAAACATCAAGTCAATGAAAAAAGGAAAAAGTCTGACTAGTGAAATAATTGAATAAATAAACTAGAGACGTAATTCATAAAACGGATCGGGATGTTTTTGTTCATTTAGGTCATATTAGAAAAGATGAAGTGATGTTCAGTATTGGCAATTGTTTTGTTTACTTCATACATTTGGCTTAGCCTGCTGGTTAGAAGTCTGGGCCCTGTGTCGTTCTCTTTGTATTCAGCTGCACACATCAACACAGTAGGTCATCAATTACTATTGCTTGTAGCATATTTCAAAGCCATTATTGCCACAGGACCATCACTCATTTAAACTCTACTGGGTGAAACCATGCTTTCCAATATTTACAATGCATGTGGCTTGGCAACACTTTGTAAATGAGGTGAATGTTCCCTTTGTACTTGGGGGCATTTGTACAAGGCGTGATAAAGTGCAGCTTTGGTCTTTTTTGGCTCAGCAACTTCAGAAACACAGAACTGGACCATATTTTCTAGAATATGGTGCAGCAATGCATTTCATTGCATTTCACCCTGTGCTGGCGCAAAATGTAGCTGCCTAGCACAAACGCAGACACTTTTGTACCATTGTGCAAGGAGTGCCTACGTTGGCGCTAGGTAGCTACATTTATCGCCAGTGTAGGCGGAAACACAGGATTGAGCTGCACTGTTGTACATACAGCACAGCCCTGCATTTCAAAGTTGGTGGAGCGCTATGTTATGCCAAGGAAACTGACGCTGCACTCCATCTCTTATTGTAAAGATGGTTCAGAGTGAGAAGACACATGACTGGTCAGTTGTTATTGTATGTATGCATGTGTACTTGATTACAAGTCCCTTAAACCACCATTTTATGACTTACAATATATTTGTTAATGATACCAGCAGCCCCAGTGACACATGAATGCACCCCCAAGTACATGTGCAGCTAACATTTGATCTGCACACAGTGTGGGCGAACACTGAGACATAGGTAGATGGACAGAAACAACATTACTCCCCACCATGTCCCTGGTTTTTACTTATCCTGTTGTTGATATAGCTGGTCATAGTCAGGACTATCATGTTCCTCTACTCCAACCACTGATAACTGTGGATACCTGTTCCTCCTAGGTTTCAAGCTCTTCCTGTGGTGCTGGACTCCCACCTCCGGTCTGAAGGGCTGCCTGTCGATTGCTGGCCGGTTTCTGTTTAGTCTTGCGCTTGGCATCATGCCAGTGCTTTTTACAATCAGGTTCTCAAGCAAAAAGAAGGGTCAAGGCACACAAGTCCTGCACTTGTCAGCACGGAGTAGTAAAAGTGAAGAAGGATTTTATACCTGTATAACGAACCAAAGATGTGACCCTTCTACACCTATGTAAAGAACTCAATTCCCAAAACAAACATCCACAAAGGTGGTTCGGCACTCAGCTTGTAAATCAATTATATATGTAGCGGAATTTTTTAGTCCATAGTATACATGGAGAAATAATTAGACAATGTCATCCCACTGAACAAATGTAGGAAACTTTTCTTCTTCTTAGCATTCTTTATTCGTCAGTTTTTCTTAACATTACAGCATGCGAATAGTAGCCACACCTTTTGTCCACCTGGGACTTCTTCAGAGCCACACAATATATACAAAACACACACTTATTTACAATATATACAGACATTAAAAACTGGATCTATTTTCACTATACATTCATCTAGATGTTACAAAGTATTTCAGTTAGATATCCTAACTTCATTTATTCCCTTGATTACACATTTGCCCTTTTGACATTCTATATAGAAGTGTCTAACAGTAACTTACGTAGGCTATACACATATTTACGCAGGGAGAGAGACAATCAGGCACTGTCCTCTTGACTTTGGGTACAGATTTACCTTGCTGACAATAGACTACCAAATGAAATTTTTGGTCCCCAATGACACCTTGGAGCTGATGAAGAGCTGGTGTTGATTCTCTCTCCCCTCCACAATCAGAATCTCATTTTCATCCTCACTGAATCTGGTTTTACTTTTCCCCTACCCCATGGACTCTATCTGGTCACCCGGGCTGCGGGGTTAAAGGGGTTGTTGCCTGCTGCTGAACTGGGTCCAGGGTACTCCATTTTGCATTGAGCATTTTTTTGTGTTTTACGAACTTTTAATTTAAGGTATTGCTGTGCCAACTCTTTCTGATATAATAAAGGCAATCGACCTGTGCAAAAAACTAACATATGCAAAGCAGAGGGACCTGTGAAGAAAACAGGTATATCAACATTTTAAGAACAGCTATCGAGGTTACCTAGACTTTTTGGGGAAATTGTGATTAGTCTTGCAGTCCACATTCAGAGAGGAATTAGTGTTAATTTTCATTCTTTCTTGCAGGTTCATACACAAGTTCAATGGATCCCTCCTTGGAGAAAATATAGTCTCAGCCTAGGGGATACAACTGTTAGGTTCTAGCAGATGCAACAGTCATTACTTAGTATCCCTTGAGGGGCTTAGCTAAAAATGACTAGATAACCGTGGTAATGAAAAGAACAATAATTTTTTAATTAAGTAATCTTGTACGTATACCAGCTACAAGTCCATCTGCGTTGCTGATGAGGGAAGATTACCTTAAGACACTAAACACATTAGGATAGTTGTAGGGGTCATAGACTTCATAGGCTTAATCTACCTGTCTGAGAGACATAGATAATTTGAATGTGGAACAAATTAACTGGTCCAGGCAGCTGGGAACTCCGAGAACTCCTAATATTTTACCATTAAAATACATTTTAAATTGCATATTTTTTTTGTGCAAATGTGACATCTAGATATGCTCCGTATCAAAAGTTAGCATTTATTTAAATGTTTCATTAATTTAAGGTCCGACACACTCAAGACCCATCAGTTAATGCCCTTTTCATGCACCCCCACCTTTTGGTAAGGAGGATCTAAAGTCACTTATGTGAGGGTAGGCCAACAACATCTCTTGTTTGAATTCAAGTGTGAAGCAACAATGAGTGTATCCTCAAAGGAGTTTCATTCGGTTTCTTCAAAAAATATTAGCAAGTGCTAATATGAAGTATTTCAATAAAAGACAAATTCATTCCAAATGGTATATATTCCTGATTCCGTACTTTTATTGTTCTTTCAAAATAACACAGTTTTTATCCAATTTAACACCTGTTTCACCGAATCAAGGCATGCAAGCCATGGGCTTTTTCAAGGCTAAAGAAAAAGAATATGAATCTTTTTGTAACACATAATCAGGATTTTTACAACATATTTTAATGATAGCTGAGAATCGTATGCAGATAAAATCACCACACATGAATTTGTGGTTAAATGTCTTCTCCAACTAAATCGTTGTGAAAAACTGAGGGCCTTATTTATGAAGCTCCTTGTGCCGCCAGAGTTCCACGTTTTCTGACGTTCTGTGGTGCTGGAGCCTGCTCCATATTTACGTGACAGCACAAAGTCACTTTTTTTTGCCTAATGCTGCCTCATAAATATGGCTCCCTTTAATGAAGTTTTCTGCATTAAATGGGAGTGCAATGGGTGTTGCTGGAGGCATTCTTAACAACTTCCATGCTTTTTGACACTGCTCCAGATGTACAAGGGGAAGCGTAAAGGAGGCACAACGATGAGAAATATTTTTATTTCTCCTTGTTTTTCCTTTTTCTATGTGTGCTGCATCATGCAGCACACATAGAAAGAGAAAAGAGCCTCTTCTAATTGTTTCTGTGCAGGTAGGTTTCCCTTCCTGCACAAAAATATTCATCCCTGCAAAGCACTCACCCTTGCACCAAGGTGCAAAGGTACCTGCATTGCCGCACAGCAGCCTATTGTGCTCAGGCACAGGGGAAAACACAGGAATAAACCAAATCTGATAGATATGGTGCATTCCTGTCCTTTTCTTTTAACTTATATCAGGGCAGCAGGAAGGTCTGCGGTGCTGCCCTACGGTAAAACCTAATAGATGAGGCCCTGTGTCTTTATACAAAATTATGAAGGAAAGGAAGAAAAGGAAAGAACACCGATGCTCAAAGTCGATATTTAGTAAAAGTAATGAAATGATCAATACATTACTACTGAACTGGGAAACTCATGATTAAACAAGCACTAGCAGTGGTAATAATTGTCAATTAGGTATGTCAATTAGGTATTTACCTGTGCATTTTACAATTTTAATCATTAGTATAGATTTAAAACATCTGCAGTCATAAAGCAGGACATATTCTGGGATAAAAGTCCTGAGGAAGAAAAAAGGTGGATCAGGGGTAAGGGTAGAGTAAACTGACTTTCTATGGAGGGTTTTACAAAGTCGAATTCAATTAGAATGCTTCACATCCTGCCCTTTGTTAAAAAAATACTACTTAACCTCAATGTAAGGTACAAAAAAGACAGAGTCCATCCAACCATTTTGAGCATTTAAGGAATAATGAGAACATGTTGACAATCCTAAAAATAACAGGTAGCATCCCTGATTCGACCTGGTTGCTAGTGGCAATTTTGTCAGTAAGTGGGTTACCAACTGGTAAATAATGTCAGTAGAAGTTAAGGCAAGTGCAATGTAAAAGTGTGCAAACCAGTCCATTTACGAGGGATGATCGGAGACTGAGTTTTCATAAAACTTGGGAGGTCTCCACAGGGGCTGAATATCAATAATATTTAAAAAAAAGCGCTCAGTCAAAGTGTTATTACAAGGTAATCCCCGTGCTCAAATGTGCCTCTGCCCATACAAAAGTGCACAGCTTGGTCAGAGTCTTTATACAATGATCCTCATGCTCAATGTTAGCATAATGAAACTGGTAAATGATTGCAGGTAAAGTTGAGGCAAGTGCAATGGAAAAGTGCATGAACAGGTCTATTCATGAGGGACAGATCGTAGACTGAGTACTCAAAAAACGTATTCAGTCTGCACAGGGTTTAAGTATCAACAATATTAAGAATGTGCACAACTTAGAGTCTGCTTATAAGGTACTCCATGTGCTTAAATGTGGATATCTCGATAAAAAAGCGCATAGCTTAATCAAACTCTTAATACAATGCGTTTTCCGTGCCCAATGTGAGAATACCATTAGAAATGGGGTATTACAACAGATGTTGGATTCCCACAGTCAGTCACCACATGCAGGATGCGTGATCACTGGCCAAGCAACTGATGGGATGGCCAAAGGTTAGAAATATGTTATTTTGAGAAACAATTAAACTACAGCTACAGGAATATATAACGTTTGGAATTATTTTATTAATATACTTCACATTAGCACTTGCTAATATTTTTGGAAGGAACCAAATAAAACTCATTTGAGGATACACTCAGTGGCTGCTCGCATTGGGCGTGCTGAGGGGTGGTAAGGCGGGGCATGGGAAGGGCAGGGTGGGTGGTAGCAAACTCGGACATACGACAGGACTGAGGAAGGTACTTAAATAACTAAATAAAACTATTTACCTTGCACACGCTGCATTGACGAGTTTAAATACAGTTCACCCTGCCCTATATGACTTTAGAATCTACCTTAGGGTTCACTCATATGCATCACAAAGGAAGATTTAGGCTTGGCAAAAGGTTCATTATGTCTGACACGCTTCTTGAAAAATTGGGAGAAGGTGCAGGCAATTTTGTCCGATAACATTTGAATAGTTCTGGCAGGAGACCGTTTGGTTCACCGCCTTCTCAGACTATCGCCGGGGCTGCTGTGCCAATCTCCTCTACTGTCAAGTCGCTCTCTATCCCATCCCTTTCCTCAGTTGTCAATCCTGGTAGGATGATACCTTTGAGAAATTCCATGCAGTCTAGTTCCTTATACCCAGATGTAGATGTATCGAGTTTTTCGTAATGAGAGGTGAATGCCTCCACAATCTCCTGTCCCATCACATGTCCCATCTCCTGAAGGTCTCCTGTTCATCGAGCCATGCCAAGAGTCTGCCAAGAGTCTGCCGTCTTTGTCCCTAATTTCATATATTTAGTGTCTATTGGTCCTTTCTGCAGCTTTGGCCCAGTCCCCAAAAAGCTCTTTGAGCTCCCTTTGTCATATTCAAAGTCAATTATGTGCCTCTCTTGATGTCACTCTACCTGGGTTTCTAGTCATAGAATCTCTTTTTCCAAAGATGTGCATTGCAATACTTTATCTTTTTTGAAGGCGCCTACCAAGGCATGGGCCCTGAGTCCGTTCTTGTAAGCTTACCAGAGTATCAACCCTGAGTCCACTGTTCCTATATTTTCTGTGAAGAAGTGATCCATACAATCTCGGCTGCTGGAACTATATTGCCGGTCTTTAATGTACCATGGATCCACCCTTGAGAGCAAAACATGTTCTAGTGGGAGCCCCTCCAAACTGGCCTCAACTGGTGAGTGATCAGACACCCCCTGGCCATGTGTCTGACCTCCCTAAACTGTCCAACAAACTGAGCTTGCATTATTAAGTATTATAATTCCACAAAGCTTCCATGTGCCACGGACAAGTGAGTATATTGCCTGACACTGGGGTTGTGGCTCTGCCAAATATCACCTAGGTCCATGGAAGAGAGAAAATCACCTAGGTCTCCTCTTTTCCTCTCCGATGTCCCTCCCCCAGGATATCCCACTCCAACGAGAGTACATTGCTGTTGTCCCCCCAAAATCAGCCATCCTTGTGGCAGCTCCAGTAACAGTGGGCCCATTTTGTCCATTGTAGGTGTCTGGAGTCTGGGTGGGGCAAATATCGAACAGAGGTTAAAGGTCATTCCCTACCACTGCCCACTAAGGGCTGCATAACTTCCCAATGGGTCTCACCCAATTTCCCAGGGATTAAGGAAAATGCCTTTCTGCCCGCTAACACACCTATTTTTCTAGAGCCTGTGGTATACCATACGTGCACCAGCAGGATACAACCATGCCTATCTAAGGCCTTACAGTTGTGTTCCATGAGGTGGGTTTCTTGTAATAGGACAATGCCTTGTGTATGCTTTGTAATGAATTGCAGGGCTATTGCCCATTTCACCTTTTGGTTAAGGCCATTTACATTCCATGACGACACATTTATGGATTGAGTTTGGTGACTAAACTTTGGTGCTCAGTAGGTGTGTCTCCCTTGTGCGAATCCTTGGGCCTGTGTCGAAATATTCCCTCTGTCCCTCACTCCTTCCTAGTATTCTGATGAGCCTCCACCACTCACTATGGGATTATCCTGTTGTCTGCATCTAATTAATAACAAACTTCCCCCATATTCACAACTTTTCCCCAACTCCTGCCTCACTGCTACCCAGCTATTCTTGTTGTGTAATCCCAAACTGCCCAACCTGCAAAGCGCCTGTCGTTTCTGATATACCATGGTAACCTTTAACTAGGGTGAGCTTGACCCAATAGGACCAAAACCTGAGTTCTTTTGTAATGTGTTATCTCCCTGATGAGCTCATCTTCAGATTGTCATCGCCTTCAGTCATTCAGTCATTTCCAGTCCAGCAGCAATATTTAATGTGCAGGGGTGTGTTATTAAGTGTCACATACCCAGGGCAGCAGAGTAATGCCCCTATTGGGCATTCCTTAAGTTTTGCAGTCTTACCTCCTAGCTGGCCCAGGTCATTCATGTGCCATCAGCCCCATCATCTATCTGTGTATTAATTGCCGGCGTCTCCACTGTCTGCCAGCCTGGTACACCTTCACCCTCAGATTCGACTCTGGCCGTACCTTTGTTGGGTTGGAGCCCCTGTCTTTATTTTGGCTGACTCAACACCAATTCCAATGATCACTAACATCCTGTACATTCGTCCAACCACAAAGGATTTAAAAGTGAACCTGCGTTCCTGTCTCTCAAAAGTACAAAAGGTACATCACATGTGGGACTATGTGGCATAACAATGTAATTCCAAACTTTGACTTTTTAATACTCTATTACATTGAAGTTGCATAAAATAGCAGTTTTTATTCCTTTCTTAAGAAAGCGATTAACCCTCTCCAGTAGACCATTGGAAGCAGGACTATATAATGGAACCTTCATGTGTTGTATATCATATTTGTTGCAAAACTTCTGCATTTAAGTACATATACCATTTGATCCATTATCATTCACAGAAGATTTGAGTGCACCTTCAATGCACAATATTTTCTCAAATTTTGTTTTCACATTTTCTGTATCAGCTGACTTCACAAACGCATCATACATCCACTTTGAATAGTACTCCACTACCACAATCAAACACTTAGAGTCAGTTTTCAATAAATTGAATGGACCAGCATAATTCAAGCCAATTCTTAGTCAGAGACCATCATGCAAAGGAATGGAAGGAACTTTCCAATGTTTGTCAAAACATAAGCTCTTTTTACATCTTTCCACAGATATTCTAAGTTGTGAATTAATTCTTGGCCACCAGTAAGGTTCTTTTATCTTGTGAACAGTAGCTGAAATGCATAAATGCCCTCTGTGTGCAATCACAATGATTTTGTGGTGCAGACCATAAGGTGGAACATAACAATTGTGTCTCAACAAAATGCCATTCACTGCAGAAAGTTCAGAAGCAAGCGAAGAAAACACTCAATTCTGAAACCAATATCTTGTCTCTTGGCCATTCTTTCACAATAAACTTGTTAACTCTGTTAAAGGTTTGATCATTCTCACAACTTTCATTCCAATCTTTCTCATCAATCTGACATTTTTCTATGGCGTCATCGACAGTCATGACACAATCATCTTCATCTTATTGACACAACTTTTACTTCCTGACCATCTCTAACTGTTAACATAGAAAGGAAGTCAGCCCTCATGTTCTTTCCTCCATATATATACTTAACATCAAAATAGAAACCTTACAATCATGATAATAGTCTTATCAACCTGTTTAAGCTTTATTAGAAGAGCTATTACATGTATAATAATGGTTCATGGTCTGTAAAAAGATCAAAACGTGTGCCCCATCTGTACATTTTAAACTTCTCTACAGCCCACAAACAGGCTAGTGCCTCCTGCCCAATAGTAAGATATTTACATTTAGCTTCTGTCAGCACTCTAGATGCAAATGCCACACTGTTTTCTTTGCAATCAATAATTTAGCTGAGAAGAGCGTCAAGCCCATGCTATCTTGCATCAACTGGGATTAGTGCTTTTAGAACCATGCATGAATTTATGTTTCCAGTTGCATTTACAGTATCATCTTTTATTTTTTTCAGAGGCGTCCTCAGCTTGTTTATTCCAAACAAATGCTGTTCTCTTTTTTTAGTAAGTCTCTCAAAGGTTGAACCACAAACAAATACCCATGGATAAACCTTGAGTAGTACTCGCTAAGTTCGAGTGATGCTCTTAAACTGTCATTATCCTTTGGAATAGGTGCTTCCGTGATGTCTTTCACAAAAGATATTTTTAGATTTAAATCACTCCCCTGAAATGTTATGACCAAGATAATCAACATGGTGTGTGAGAAAACTGCATTTCTGTTTATTGATATTCATACCACACCTCATGAGTATACCTAGAACTTCTAGTCTTTTGTTGTGAGATTCAACACTATCAGCATAGATCAGGATGTCATCTTGAAAAGCTTGAATTCCTATTTTTTTGCCAAAAAGTGCCCCCATGAGATGCTGAAAAACAGTGGCTGCAGATACCAAAATACATCCGTAAATGCTTGTAAGCTCCAAACGGATATACTCAAGTATTCAAACTTTGTGATTCTTCAGCCAATAGAACCTGTTGATATGCCGATTGCAGAACTATTGTTAAAAGATATTTACAATTGCCAGCATTTGCTACCTTTTTTAATGCATTTGAGAGGATGACAATCCACAACTATATTTTCATTGAGAACGCTGAGATGAGCACATAACCTTATCTCACAAGTTTTATCTCGTGATCACAGTTGCAGCATCCCATTCTAAAAACTCTATGCGTGAAATAATTTTTTGTACTCACGTTATTCAACAATGATTTCTACTCCGGTCTATCAGAAATCAGGACTGGTCTAAACTTCTGCTCCACAGGTCTCGCACCCTTCTGTAAGACAACTCTGTGCTTAAAATTCGCGACCAAACCATCTCTTCACTAAAGACTTGTAAATATTTATCTAATAACTTTACAATGTTTCAATTGATCATGCACATGTTAAACCCTAAAGTAGGCATCTCATCTAAGACAACTGGTTCATCAGAGCCAGGTTTAAGCAAAATACCTAATTTACCATAAGCATCCCATCCCTTGATGTTCCTAAATTTTTCTGCTACATAAACGTTTGTGTAAATTGTTCTACCTTTAAAGATTAGAATTTCTTGAAAGTATCCTTTTACAATAATGTCATATTCTCCAACTGCTTTTGGATTGATGTCAGTTGACTGTAGTATCCTTTGTAACTAACATTTCTCAAATGTGACATCTGAAAGTATTGTGACCAGCGAACCCTGAAACAGCCATGCCATTCAACAGCACATTACCTATGTCTAATTTACAAATAGGCCCTTGAACATTTTTGTATATGTATGAACCATTCAGATATCAATAGTTAACACATTACTCACACTCTTGCACAAATACTTTTTGTGGCATGTCATTTTAATCACTTTAGTGTTCACTCTACGACAAACACGTTGAAAATTCCTTATTTTCGGATAATAAATTCTACCTTTTTCTCAGGTTAGGGCATGCAAGAATATACGCGTAATGATTTCCCAGTTGTAGCGGGCGGAGATCATCTGTGCACCCTTTCTCACTCCTTTGAAGGTTGCGACCTGTTCCATTATTTTGAAATAGGAATTTAGGGAAAGCGTTGTTTTTACCAATGTACGTGTGGCCTTAACTCCACCCCGCTTTTTATTCACTCAAGATTTTATCACTTTTTTCTTTGGGGAGACTGGGACGACTTCTCCGACTGTCTTTTCACCTGTGCCAGTTTTGCCCCTGTTTTTAGCCTCACGGTAGGAGCGCAGCTAGTATCTGTTTCTAAGCTGGAGAACAGGGGTCCCTTTATTAGGCATACATATCTTATCCTTGTCTGGCCCCACTAGTACCTCCGACCCAGTCTGAGCACCTCCCCTTTCTATATCTGCGGCATCTTCCCTCTCCCCCTTCTTCTTATATGTACCAGACACCAAGATCATACAAAGGAAATCTCTTTCCATCAGCAAGGCCTCTACTTGCACTTCTCCCCCGCTTCTTCGCCTTACCCCTTCTGTCCAGAAGTCCAAAGTAAGTCCCAGAGGACAAAGCTCTCCTTGGCTCTTCACATCCTTCTCTCCCTGCCTCCTTGGCCAGTATACTGTTCTGTCTCTGCCGCCTCCAACCCGGAAGCCGATCCATGCTGCCGAGAACCTCGTTTTCCTCCAAAGGGTTGCCCGGTGTCTCCAGGTCCCGAGGTAATCAACCACTTCTTGACCCATATAACCGAGGAGAGAGTTTCTCAGCTTTAAGCAAAAAGAAAAGGTTTTTTACTTAAACTAATCCTCTAAAATTTGTTTGCGCATTGTGTATCTTACACCGCTCTATCTGTCACTTCTTTTTGCAGGTAATTTCTTCCTATATTCCACCCATGCTTTGCGCTGGGCCTGCTGCCATGTTTTCCCTGTAGCAGGTAATAGCGCCCGCAAGGGATTTTATTTACAAGACAATATTCTAAAGTTATTTATCAAGGAATTTCTCTGCAGGTAAATCTGATTGGATCCCAAACCCAAATTTTCAATTGAAACAGTCGATAAATGAGTAGGAAAAGCACAAACACAGGAGCATCTTTTGTCAAAAGTACAAAAATGTGTATATGTATAAATCAAGTTAAAAAGGAAATTCAAATGAACAATAAATTCAACAATAGATCATGAAAGAGGTAAAGTACAGTTAATCCTATAATTCATGAATAAAACATCTATTCCAATGGAATCACAAATGACATATCACCTAGTGAAAATAATGGTCAATTGAACAAATTGAGTGTTATCGGAGGTAATTGGTAGCGTCGACGTTTCAGTCTTAGGTGGCAGCAGTCCGTCAGGCCATCATCAGGACAGTAGATATTGCATTTATAAAAGTTCTTTCCTTGGTAAATGGACTCAGCACAGTTTATTCCTTTTCATAGGTGTCACCTTCACACAGCTTATATCAAGCTCTCACTGATCTTACAAATCAAGGTCAGTGCAGTGCAGTGGTAGTAATTTCACAGGGAAGTCAAACAACCTCAGTTACAGTGCCTTGACAGTAGTTATTCGTCAGTGCGTGGTCCGAGTACTGGCTTCCTTGTAAATAATATAAAAAATGCTTCAGTTGTGAAATGATAAGACAGTGAAAGAACTATAACGAGTCTCTTTGGGGCATATTAGCAAGAACCTTGTTAGAATTATCGCTGTTTTAGCGGCAGGAAACTGCTGCTAAAATGGCGATAATGGGCTTTCTAATATGCGTTATAGAATTCCAATAGAAACCCAGGTTAGATGTGCAGGACATCAAACGTGGGCTTCTATTGGAATTCTATAATGCATATTAGCAAGCCCATTATCGCCGTTTTAGTGGCAGTTTCCTGCCACTAAAACCGATAATTTTAACAAGGTTCTTGCTAATATGCCCCTTTGACTTTACATGAGAGGCAGTGAATAGAATTACTGCTGCAAAGATTATCCACCCTAAGGATACAGCTTTTTTGAACTGCCTGTGCTGGACGCGCCCCGTTAAAGCCCTGGAAGTGTCCTACCTGCGTCAGGAGGAAGTACGGGAGCCATGTTATTTGCTTGCCCATACTGGTGCTGGGGGCAGATTCCCTGCTGTGGCGGGCAGGGTAGTGGGCAGCAGCACCAAGGAGATCTGAATTTAGAGCTCACAGGATGCAATGCTTATCTCCTTGTAGAGGCAGGAAAAAGGTAGGAGAGAGGCAGATGTGTCTGAGGGAGGGTAGAGAGTGTGGTGAAGCGAAGTGTTAAGGGCTAGAGGAGAAAGCCGAGAATGGCAGCAAAAAAGTAGCACAAAGGAAAGAAGATTGTATTGTTACGTATATTTTACCCGGATGGCCGGTATTTTAGTGTGCTAGCAGGTAAGAAATTTAGGAAAATTACATAAACCTGTTTTCCCCTGCTCAATACATCGTTTAAACAGTAAATATAAGGAGCACTTTAAAATGTGTTTTAAAACTGTCTTAATGTTTCATGACTGACAATTATAGTAAACTTAAACAGAAAAGCCGTGTTAAAAATGATTGCAGATCTTTTTTGATAATGCTATATTCAAGTATCATGTCTGTATTTTATCAGGATCTTAAACTGAAAAAAAAGAAACAGCATTTTTTTTTCGGTGAAAGTGGCCAACCTTACTGCAGACCACTTAAAAATAAACAGAGCCACAAGGATATTGGAATAGCATAAAATGCTAGAATTTAACCATGTCCTGCCAGAATACCGTATTCGGAGAAAAGGACCTCCTCAGATTGCCATGGGGCTGGAGAAGGGACATCACGCATCTTTGTATTAAGGTTGCCAGTAAAGTTATTGTGTCAAAGCAGGTTGTATTCAAGCTTTACGTTTTATTTTCGTGGCAAATGGATTATAAGAGTTGGAGTCCTTTTTTATTGGCTGAAACAACAAACCTGAAAACAAAAGTTTGTTAAACTAAAGCTAGGATTGTAGCAGAGTCCGTAGGCGATTGGTTTGTGTAGCCCAGCAGGCGCGTTCATGACTTTTTAGAGCATGTCAAAACTCAATGGTAATGGTGATTTAAATTGAAGTTACTGCCACTGGGGTGAACAGAAGTGTGAGAAACGCAGTTCAGATTTGAGGTTAGGCCCCCATGTCCCATTACTTGCTGTGCTGTACACTATTTCTTTATTTCTGCGGGCTAAGTGCTGTGAAGGGTTCCTGGATTAGCACTGCATGCTCAGGGCTGCCTGCGAGTGATAAAAGCATTGCAACCCACAGATCATTACGGCTGTATTTTGCATGTGCTTTAGAGGTTTGTTTTGCTGAATGGTACATGATTTTGTTTTGAGTCTGACAGGACAGTGCAGGACACAGTTCAGCTGTGGTGTAAATAAATGCTTTTTTAATTAAACAAGGGGTCAAAGAGGTATACCTAGGATGTGTGTGAGGGGTGAAAATGTTAGGGCAAGGTTAGGAAAGTATGAAATGAAGTATTTGTGCAAACAGGGCTAAGCATTATGTCTGATAATCAGATTAGGGCTAATAACAGCAGCGGGCGAGGCAGGAATGCCTGTCTCTGCCACCAGCTCTTCAGCCTTATGGCATGCAAGGGCATCATAAACTACCAGCACAGCCCTTCATCTCCACCCACCTGACTCGGCTGTGAGGTGGTCCTGAACAGGCGCCCCCCGCGCCTAGGGGAGGGGCGCCCTTAGTTGCGCCACGTGACTGAGCCCCCTATGCGTTTGCTAAGAAGGGGGTGTATTGAGTAAGGAGAGACCATGACGTCAGCAGGGCGTGCAGGTTTGTTGGGGAGGTTATTTAAGGCTGCGCCTGGGAGAAGTCTGCCTCTTTGTCCCCTTAGACCTGCAGCAAGCATTAGAGGCACTTCGTTGATGGGGACTTCTTTGACCGGTCGGCGGTGTGCAGCGTGGCACAGGAGGTTTGAGGGGGCCTAGGCGTAGCCTTCGATAAGTTATGTTCAGACTCCTGGCGTTAAAAGCGCCTTCATGCCGCAAAGATGATTAAGTTATAATCCTAGCCGTGGTAAGCACCATTGTCCCCGTGGTAGACGCGGCCCGGTTCTCATTGCCGGATTTGTGCGAGAGAGCGCCGTACTGGCGGCTCGCGGCCACGGCCACTGAAGTGGCCCACCCATAGCAAGCTCGGATACAGGAGACTCCTGACCGTGTTTTATCTGTATTTTAATAATAGATGGGGACCGCACGGAGTTCACTGTGCAGGGATTACAGGTATGCCTTTAAGGTACAAATGATACTTGTTAAGGGACCGCTTGGGTTAGCGGGGAGTGATAAGTGTGGCATGGGACAGCGACGTCCTTCTACCGAGACTGTTGCATCAAGGGAGGTACACAAGGCTGTTATCTGTGCCTTTGTTGCTGTGCCGATGGGTGGAAAGCGTGCACGGGTTTAGGGGGCATGGCTTCACGGTATGGGTTTCGATTCCAACAACTGTAATGTCGTTGTGGTATTCCCAATGGATGGAGAGCTCGCCCAGGTGTAGGGGGTGTGACTTCGCGGTATGGGTTTCGATTCCGGATCCGATAGCTGCAATGTCTTTTTATTTATTTATTTAATTTTTTATTTATGCAATTTTATATAGCGCGGACTTTACCCGAAGGTGTCAGAGCGCTTCACATAAGGACCAATAATGATATACAGGAACAAAATACAAATGAAAACAATAAGTTACATGGATCAAAAGTGACACTAGTGAGCAACCAAAATACATGAGGTAGCAATCGGTGCATTAAAGGAGAAAAAAGTGAAATGGGTGCAGGTTACAAAAATGTACAAAATACAAGTCGAAGAATAATACTGCAATAAAAGGCAGACACTCCATCACAAGAACAAACGTTACGTAGGCAATGGAGGCACTTGTGCAAGTATCTAAAACAAACAAAATGTGTGAGGTAGCAAACAGTGTGTTATAAAACAAAAGTGACGTGTGCAAGTTCCAAAAGGGTACCATACACAGGTATTGGGATATTACTAAACATTTAAACTACCAGAACACACTGGGGAGGAAGACCATAATCCTGGCCAAAAGACTTTCCAGTAATGGGAGGTCTTCCTTCAAACAAAGGCAAGGGTGTGAGTTAGACTTGGATGTGTCTATGGAGGAGGAGAACTTTAAGGTCCCGTTTGAAGGCCTGAGAGGAGGAGGTAGTCTGGAGCTGAGGCGGGAGAGAGTTCCAGATTCTCACTGCGTTGCCTGAAAAGGATTGGGCCATCGATCTTTCCTTCTTGAAAGTGGGGGGTTCAACAGAAGATTTTCCGCATTCCGAGATGGTCTAGAGCCTCCAGAGAGTTTCAGTTTATTCGACAGGTAGCGAGGAGAGGAGGAGTGCAAGGCTTTGTGGGTGATACAGGCAGTCTTGTAGATAGCTCTAGCCTCGATGGGAAGCCAACGCAGGGAGGATAGCAGCGGTGTGATGTGGTCGCTTCTTTTAGCCCCATAGATGAAACGGGCTGCTGAGTGTAGGACCGATTTCAGGGGGGATAGGTGGGATTTGGGGAGGCCAGTAAGAAGAGAATTGCAGTAGTCCAGTCTGGAGAGGACCAGCGATTGCACCAGTGTTTTAAGGTCATGCTCAGGAAAAAAGCGACAAATTCCCCAAAGAAGTCACAGTTGGTATCGTGCAGACTTTGCAATGGAATTGATGTGAGGGATTAGATTGAGATTCTTGTCGAGTAAGACACTAAGGGATTTTGCGCTTTCAACAATGATATGCTTATTGTTGAGTAGATTTGTCTGATCCATCCAAGATTGAACCGGGGGAGGGGCAAGTGAGGAGGAGATGAGGAGGAATTCAGTTTTGGAGGGATTCAGAATCAGTTGGTGCTTGACATCCAGTTTTGAATGGAGTCGAGAGTTGATCTAAGGAAAGTGAGATCGTGGGTGGAGGCAACTTTGAGGTAGATTTGAGTGTCATCTGCATAGAGGTGATAGTTGATCCCAGATTTACTTAGGAGATTTCCCAGGGGTTCTAGGTAGAGGTTGAACAAAGTAGGTGCAAGTATAGAGCCTTGAGGAACCCCTTGACCTACCACCAGAGGAGATGAAGGGCTGTTCGCTATTTTGATCATTGGGATCTATCTGAGAGGAAGGAAGCAAACCATTTAAGCACATTACCCTCCATGCCCATTCTCTGTTGCAGAATGTTAAGGAGAGTGTCGTGGTTGACAGTGTCAAAGGCCGCAGAGAGGTCAAGGAGAATAAGGAGACAGGACCCCCCCCGAGTCGAGTATCCTCAGCGCGTCATCAATCACTTGCAATAGGGCTGTTTCAGTGCTGCAGTTTTGGATGAAGCCGGACTGACATTTGTCAAGAAGATCATTGTCCCTGATATAACGAGAGAGTTGTTTCGCTACACATCTTTCTGTGATCTTCGCAAGAAAGGGAAGGTTAGTGATGGGGCGGTAGTTATTGAGGTCATTCGCATCAGCAGACGGTTTTTTAAGCAGAGGGGTGACCTGCCCTGTTTTGAAGGAGACAGGAAGGGAGCCTTGGCAGAGGGAGAGGTTGACCAGAGTGGTCCAATAGGACAGTCAATGGGAATAGAAGTTGATAGCAATGGCACTAGGGATGTGGTCAAGAGAGTGGTTGGAGGGCTTTGTTTCGAGGATGCATTTGAGAAGGGCATCTTCAGAGATGAGGTCAAAGTTCTGCCAAACGGCTAAGGATTTGCGCTCCTCAGGAGGGGTAGGGTGAGCTACCTGAGCGACGAGGGATTTCACTTTTTCGTCAAAGAATAGAGCAAATTCCGTTGCTTTCTTGCAGCTTGGAGGTTGGGGGAGAGTGGTTGGGAATCTTGATGAGATCGAATAGTTTTTTGGGTCTATTTTTGGCAGAGTCAAGGAGGGTTCTGAAGTGCGACGCTTTCCCAAGGAAGATGTTCTTATGGTATTTGGATCTTGCAGAGCGAAGTGTGGCTAAGTTATCGGTGGAGGGCGCTTGCCTCCATTGTTTCTCCAGGTATCTTAGCTGCTTCCTTTCTTCATAGAGGGATTTGTTGTACCATGGTGCTGAAGGAGTGGGCCTAACCTTTTTGCTTTGGAGAGGAGCGACCTTATTGATTTCGACTGCAAGGACTGTGAGGCATTGGGAGGTGAGTACGTCAACATCAAGGTTCGGGTCTAGCTTTGGAAGTGATAACAAGGATGATTCACAGAAGGAGCCAATGTCAATACTTTTAACATCACAGAACCAAGAGGTAGCCCTCTTAGGTTGGCCAAGAGTTATAGAGTGTGAAAGGTGAAGAGAGAATGGGATGAGGAGGTGGTCAGACCAGTCAACATGAATAGGGGTAGTGATAGAAAGCCGGTCTGCTTTGGAGATAACAAGGTCCAGGATTGAGCCCTTAGAGTGTGTTGACTGTGTGCAATGTTGTATAAGATCGTTTGCAGAGAGGAAGGTGGCAAGTGAGCTCGCAGAGGAGTCTTGCGGTGAGCCCCAATGGAGATTGAAGTCCCCCACAAAGGTCTGATTGTCACTTTCCGAGCATTAGTCGCTGATGAAGTCAGTGAGTTCTTCCAAAAACGAAGGGTCGCTACCCGGTGGACGGTAAATGACATGGAATCTGATGGGTGCGCGATGGTGCAAGAGAAAGGCTTTTGAAAGTGCAGAAAGAGCTGAAAGGAAGAGCCTTCAGTTGAAGGGAGTTTCTAAAGATGACTGCAACACCACTCCCAACGCCGTCGGTTCTGTCTTTCTTGAGTATAGAATAGCCTGTGGGTAGTAGGAGATCAAAGATAGAGTGTGAGGTGTCGTTGAAGCAGGTTTCAGTGAGGAAGAGCATGTCAACCTTGTGAAGTGTGATGGTATCGGAGATTTGAAGTTTATGTCTTACTGCTGATCTGCAATTGTGGAGCATACAGCGCAGCTCTGTCAAGACTGTTTTGGTGATAGGGGTACTTGGGCTCTGCAGGGTGATTGGGATGTTGTGCTTATACAGGGGTGCTCGGTAGGGTTTAGGTGGAAACTTTGTTCTGACAGAGGAGATGGTCAGGATAGAGTAGACAATAGGGTAATTGGGAGGTGCAGGTTGCATAAGGGTGGCATTCGAAGGCTTGTGTGAGATAACCAAGTTTGCCGATGAGGGGTTGGGCTTAGTTACAGTGGGGTGAGGGGGCGAGGTGCAACTCGTGGGATGGTGCGGGTTATCCACAGGAATGGGGGTGAATGGAAAGGAGGTAAACTTGGAGCTTAAAAGTGAGATGGCACTTACAAGCTGGGAAATCAAGGTGATCAGGGAGTCTAGCTTATTTCCCAGGGAGAATAGGGTAAAACACGGGTTGTTGGGTGGTTGTAGGGAGACAGGAGGGGGTGGAATTGGAGGGGGGGGCAGGGAGGGGTTGCGATGGAGGAGGGAAGTAGGGGTGTAGGGTTCAAAAGTGGGGAAAGGTGGCGGTTGAGAGTTGGAGTAGGGTTCAAAAGAGGGGAAAGGTGGAGGTTGAGAGTAGGAGTAGGTGCGTCGGAGGCGGAGGGAGAGTTATCTATGTTGGAGTTGCAGGAAGGAAAGGAATTAAGGACAGATTTAGGAGAAGATCGGTACGGATCCGGGCTGTATGGTAGAAGGAGAGGGGAGGATTGAGTGGAGTTATGGGAATGTGGGAGGTTAGGGAGGAAAAGAGGGGAGGTGGTCAAAGACGTCCTGTCATCGAAAGGAGGTGGCTGTGGGGGAACAGGCATCTAGCCTAGAGAGGGGGGTTGGGAGAAAGGGAAATTGAGGAAGGGGAGTGGTTCTGCTGTGCCAGAGGGAGGGAAGTGGAGAGGAATACCAAGGGGGGAAAGGGGGTAGCACAGCATAGCTGGAGGAGAGGGTGGGAGGAGAGAGATGCAATGGGTAAGAGGGGAAATCGGGGCGAAAACCGTGGGGAGAAGGAGGAAGAGGAGAGGGGGGGATGAAGGAATAAGCTGAGCGTAGGGAGGGTTAGCCTGGGGAGAGGGTTGGAGAAGACGTGAACTCACAAGGGGGGTGACGGGTAGGAATATGGGTGTGGTGAGGAGATTGGGGAATCGTGAAGGTGTAGCTTGGGCAAGGAGCGTATTAGTTAAAGGTAAGGCTGAAGTGAAGACTGAGGGGGCAAACTGTGAAGGGGGAGGAATAGGAGGGGGTGGAGGGAAGGGGGCATACCTGTGATTCCCGAGGGTGCATCCTAATGGTGTGTAGGGGAGTCAGGGGAGGAGAGAGTGAGTAGTGGGTGTAGCTAGGTGAGGAGTTAGGAGAAAACCCAGTCACAGAGGAGGGGAGTAGGGAGGGGAAGAGGTGGTCAAAGAGCGAGAGACAGGAGTCTTTGCCTTGTATCATGATAGTACCGTTGTTATAGAGTGAGATAGTGAGGTGGCCATCGAAACGCGCAGAGGGGGACATTTTTAGTTCTTTGCCATGAGGGATGGAGGAGGAGGAGGTGACGTTAAGGGAATGATAAAAGCTTGTGGACCAAGAGTGGGTGTCGCGAGTGAAGAAGATGAAGTCGTTATTGAGCCTCCCAAGATGACCATTGTAAAATTGATCAACAAAAAGGGAATCAGGGAAACATTCAATAGTGTTATGTTTCAGTCGTTTTGCTGAGGCTTTAGTCAGGCCGGGAGGATAAATGATTTTATAGCAGTTAATTCCGGCCTTAACTCGAGTGGTGGCCATGTTGGGAAAATGGGCTGGAGGAGGGTGGGGGGGAAATGAGACAGGTATTACTAGGAAGGCTGAGGAGATGATAGGTAAGAGGGCAAGAAGGAGGCACATAATACAGATGTTGGGTGAAGAATCAGAAGAAGAAGTCCGAACTAATGTGTCGTCCAGGAAGTGGGGTGGGTAATTGTTGGGCCCTGCATCCAAGTATGGCCTAGCATCCTAAATGCCTCGGAGACTCCCAGGCCACCTCAGCAGGGGGGCACAGATGACCTGAATGCATAGTCCATAATGTCCAGGCTGCTGGCAACGTAGCGTGAGTCATAATGTAATCAAACAAAACTGTCTACACTGATAAAATTGTCCTAAAAGAAGCAGCTGGCACTACTTGCTGTACAGCAGTTAAGGCCTAAACGGTGCAACTGGCACTAATTGCTGGGCAGTTGTAAAAGGCCTAAGCGGTGCAGCTGGCACTACTTGCTGCACAGCTGAAGGAGAGGCACCAGCATCCTCCTGATGGTCATGCGGCTTCCTTCACGGCCATCCTGACTGTTCGCGCAGTGCGTCAAGGTAGGATAGATGAACCCAGTTATACAGGGTTGCTTGAGCCAGGGACTACGCAAAGCAGCCACACGCTTTACTCTGCCACTAGCCCAATGGATTGCAGCTATTTGATACAGCGCTCAGGCCCCGGTCGTAGCCACCACTCACCACTCACAGGCTATTCGCTTAAATCAGTGCCCAGGATCATTGAGCAATGCTGGAACTGGGCGTTGGCGCTGATTTGCATTGGCACAGAGCCTCATTGGCATAGGTCTCCAATGTTGATCACTGTGGGGCCTGGGTTACAGTCCCAAGCATGACCGAGCATGATGGTTTGTATTACAGTGTCCCAAATTACGCCATCTTGAGGTCAGGTGGTATGGGCTGGTTGTTTTAGTTCAGGCAGGCTGCAGGCAACATTTTATCAGGCCGCATAAAAGAGTCTAAATGAGGATGGGCATAGAGAGTGGAAAGATTGCTGCACTGGAGCGCAGAGGGCAGGATCGGAACAAATGGGGCTGTGCTTTTTCGCCGCAACGCCATTTTGGGGTCAGGCGCCATGAGATCAGGACATCCCTCTCAACACATAAAAGGTCAGGGACTCAAAGGTAGGCGCCGCTTGTCCATGTGATGCTATGGGCTCTGTGGGAGCTCAGTGGGAGCTCAGTGGGAGCCAACGGGCCTCACAGGCATCGCGCTCTGCACATGATTGGGGACTCTGGACATGGTTGGGGTAACCACTGACCCCGATGTTGATGGGCGCCGCTATCTCAGGGTACTACTCGCGGGCAGAGGGGCACCTCACCTCTTGTGCACTCGTCTCGCCTCTCGCGGCAGCTTCGGCGGGGTCCGAAGGGTCTCCCAGGCACCAGCGCCGTACGGGGCAGATCGTTCCGACAGCCGTCGCTTTAGTTGCAGGCATCGGCACTGGGCGCCGCATCTTGTGTAAGGCAAGGGGTGCCGGTCCAGGAATTTTCAGGCAATGCGGGCTCAGACGTGGATGTAGGGAAGTTTACTCCGAGTATCCGCCCGAAATCATCGGTGTTTTCTCGCCGGCAGGGTCCCGCCTCCTGTGTAGGGGGTCATAGAGGCAGGATCGGAGATTGGCACGGGACATCGCCATCTTGTCTGCGGGTAGAGGCTCCCGGTCCGGATCCGTCTCGTGGCGATTCCCCACCGATTTACTTCAATCGAGGGTCCGCTTTTTGCTGTCCCGATGGGGGGGGGGAGAGCACACCCATATGTAGGGGGCGTGGCGTCGTGGTATAGGTTTCGAATTCCTCTGTGGGTCACGCAGAAATAAAGAAGCGCTGTTTGATGCCTGCTTCCAAGTTGTGCCTAACCTCAAGGCGGGCCCGCCCTGCAGCCAGCTCCCGCATGGCCCCGCAGCAGTAGTGGAACGTGCCCTCGGTTTCCAAGGAGAAGAGATAGTCCGCAGTGCAAACCTTGATCTAAGTTAGGCGGGCTTTCAAATTGTTAGCTAAAGCTGGGACGGCACGGAGGTAGGATTGGTCCCATTCACAGACCCATAAACGCGAGTCCCGCCAATGCGATACTGTCCAGAGAACGCTTTCAATGCACCATTACTCCTTTACTTGGTGTTTCAATTTCCGTATGATCCGTTTTTAATGTACTAGTGGTTAGATTACAAATGATTTCCGTGTTTTGAATATGTTGACTTCCGTGGATTGGAATACAATGACATCCCTATGTCAGAATCATTAGCGCAATCAGTATAACAGACGCAGTTCTATCCATGTCTCAAAGTTTTGATGCCCATTATGCCGTCTGCGTCAGTGAAGTGTGTTAACTTGCGGGCTGGCCTCAGCTAAGTTAACCCTAATGCCAGTCATAGTCTAAGCAGTCATGTTATGCTGTCGGTTTAAGGGAAAGCTCAGCGTCTAAAATAGTAGAGGTATTAAAGGTTTACTTTCAGGTTAAGCTGTTATGTTATTGGGAAGTTACTAATGATACTGCATATAAACGCGGTCCGAGCAGTGCATTATGGTAACATGCGGGCTGGGCTCAGCTCAGCTAACTATCGTCAATCATCAGGAGAGCATTGTAATTACATGGTGCTGTTATTCTCGGTCCGCTTAACCCCTTGTTGCTGACTGGGTAATTAATTTGTGTCCGTGGTAATAACAATGGTCATTCACACATGCTCAGTCGGCATGTTCTGCACTCTGGTCCATCTGATTTCAGCAGCATGCGTCTAAGAGACACTTGGTCTGCGTCGTCACTCGGTTTACGCAGTTCATGAGTCATGCTTTTCCCTTTGGCTTTTAAGTACGACATGGAGTCATTTATTTCAATTAAGCTGCCACAAATGTTCCGAAGTCAGTATTTTAGACAGTAAATAAGGACAACATTTGTTATGACCTTTACCCTGCTGCCCGGTGTAATGCCACTAGACAGTAATTACAGTGCAACAGGCATACATTCCACATGGCTTAGGTTTTCCTTATTGAGAAAGCAGTATCTCATTTTTATGTATATATTAATATATGTAGCTATACGCATGCCCAGTAGATGTGATTAAGGTACTTCTGTGCTTCACGTCATGCACAATAAATGTCCTTGAAAATGAAAGCTGTATCACACTGAACCTGGGACCATTTGAAAGGATTGAGGATTTAAACTACCTGGATATTAACATTTATTCACTTTTAATGTTGCCTCGACAAACATCTAAATTGAGGCGTTCTAAATGGGTACGTGGTCATCTCATACTAGAATGAGAAGGTGACTTGTAGCACTGCTTTCAAAGTTTGAAATGTTGACGCTTGGAACTCGAAGCCCCCAGTCTGGCGTGATACCATCAGTAGGAAAATCCATCTTTTGTGGGGTACCAGTGGTCATATTTAGCTTTTGGGTAAGTCCATGTTAAAACAAACAAACATCGTTCACGTTGCATGAAAGTGAAGTATTCCATGTGGGATGCGGTGTGACTCTGTCACTTACATGCGAGAAAAAAATAAATAAATGAATAAATAAATAAGATGACAACAGGACTGATAAAGAGCTGTGTGGCAGATACGACCTTCCTGTTAGCATGTCAGACTAAACCATTTTAGCATGTTAAGACCAGCATGTGTAATTAATAGGTCAACTTTATAGTGCAACTTGGAGCTCAAAAGGCTAAATTGCATAATCATCAGAAAAGATGCATGTAATTTATGCCAAGGCCATATTTCAGTAGTAATCTAAATTTCCAGTCTCAGTAATACCAAGGGGCACAAAAAATGCTGTTATTATGTAGGCCATAGGAGCATTTTGCTGGCAGCGATGATCTGTCTTTAAGCATCTTGCTCAAAGCTATAAAGCAAGGACCATAATAGAATTTTTATTCATGTAACATTTTACAAATTAGGGGGAATCTAAGCCCAGAGCCCTATGAAAAGGATTAGAATACTTGCATAGTTATTAATTTGCCTGGGGACAGAGGCGGTTTGCTTAAAGGTCCCGGTTATGGGCACCAAGGAATTTCAAGACCACTATTCCATACAAACATTGGCACCTCACTCTAAGGGTTACCAGTTTGAGGGAGTTTCGCTTTGGTGGGACAATGATGTGTCTGATTAGAATTGGCAAACACATACGCAGACCTAGGGAGCTGACACACATCTTACCTGAGCTGCTTTTCCATCATTTGGGAAAGGCTAGGAATGATGACTCCGGGGATAGCGGACTCTAAGAACTATTATTATATATTTTTTTCGATAGGCTGGAAAATAGAGGAGGGTCAGTTTGTAAATACAGCAGTTATTCAGTGATTAGCCTAATAAATCAGGGCTCCCACAATTGGGTAATTAGAATTATGCTGGAACCCAACAATAACCAGAAGAGTCTGCAGAAGACTTAATCTTGAATGACTTGAGGGACTGAGGGACACCTGCTTCCACTTGAACTACCAGAGCTTGATGAAATCTTTTAAGAGTATTGGAAACTGACATGCAGAAGTCCGCAAGGAGAATAGGACTCGAGGCTTGCAAGGACAACCATCAGTGCCAGGTGGGACTTGGCAGTGGCCGGTGCCCGTGCTGTACGAAATGGTTGAAAAGGCAGATGGTCAAAAAGGCAGTCTCGCTTTCTGCCATCTATGAATCTGTACTGAAAGGTTGGGAACTGTGGGTTTTTCGGGGGCCATAAGCCACAGGTCATATAGGGAATTGTCAGCAATCCTTGGAAGGGACACATAGGATGACTCTTTCAATACATGTACAAATTAATTAGGCTTTGTATAATTGGGAATCTGCTTAATTGCCAAACAATTACGGGCTGATTTTCCTTTTATTTAAAGGTGGGTATTTCTAACAGGGGACTCTTCGGTGCAACTCTCATGCAGTGGCCTTCAGGAAGGACACACATTAGAACAGCGTGGACGTGTGGTGTGCAACACCATTCATGGTACAAGCTCATTTCATTAGCAGGTACAATTTTATGGGACTAAACACAATTGCCTAATATTTACCGGCAAAGTTTCTACACACGATTTGCTGTTGTTGCATCCATATGCTCTATCTGAACCAGCAGTTCTGGGCAGAAAACAATTGACTGTCATCACACTGAATGTGTGAGGATGCCCTGGAATGTTAATAATTTAATTGCCTCGACGTGGTCCTGGCAATCTCATTCCAAGTTTGATTTCATTGGTGTCTGTTCTCTTCCTGCCATACATTTGATTAGCAAAAACACAGGCTGTGGGCTTTCTGCTAAATATTAAATAACCTCTCTCTGGGTGCCACACATTGGTTTGGTGACTGGATGTACCCGAAGAGGGGGTAGGATTCAACCGTGCAGTGGGTTGGCGGGAAGGGGGACCAGCCCGCCTGTGGTCCTCCACTCTACTGCCCTAACCCTCCACTTGTGGACGGAGATGAATCTTGGGGAGGCTTCCTGTGCGCAGGTACCTCGGAGGGCTGGTGCGCTAGGCGGTGCCCTAGATTTCAAGTAGGGCAACTGTTTGCTGTAGAGCGGTGTGGCCTGCCGGCACAAGGGGCGCAGCAGAGGGTTCAAGACTATGGACAACTTACTGCTATGCTCAGCTCTAATGACAATTTTAATTTTGTTGTCCTTTGATAAGCAAATGTTGTTAGAGGGTTTTGCCATGGTTTGGGTACCTCCGAGGGCTGGTGCGCTATGCGGTGCCCTGGACTTCAAGCAAGGCAACTGTTTGCTGCAGCGCGTTGTGGCCTGCCGGCACAATGAGCGCAACAGAGGGTTCAAGACTATGAACAAGTTAATGCTATGCTCAACAGAAATGAGAATTTTTATTTTATAGTGCCTTTGACATGTGAATGTTGCTAGATTGTTATGCCATTGTTCAAGTACCCCAGAGGGCCGGTGCGTTATGCGGTGCCCTGAGTTTCAGGTAATGCAACTGTTTGGAGCAGCGCATTGTGGCCTGCCGGCACAAAGTGCGCAGCAGGGTTTAAGAGTATAGTCAACATAATGCTATGCGTAAATGTAATAGCGATTTAATTATTTAGTGCCTTTAAATGTGAATGGTTTATAGTGAATTATCCGTTTTGAGGTGAATAAATTCTACGCCATGGACAGACAGCACGCAAGACGGGCGGGGTGCTATATTATCAGCATACGGCAGGCCCTAGGCAACAAATGCGTTAGAAAACAGCATCCCAGTAACAGGTGGTGGGCTATTTCAGGCATACTCCACAGGCAATAGGGATTGATAGTTAATATTTCGACAATCGGGTGGCGTTACTAAATGGCCAAGCTTTAATGTGCAATCTTCGGTAGTTTGGCTGCAGTTCTGCAAATTTAAAGGGCCGTATCTTGGCAAACAATTTTCAGCAACGGTCTCTTTCCTTTTTCAATTCAAATACTTAGTAAGGGTTATGATTTATTGGTGACAAAACTCACAGGAGAGTGGGATTGCGAGAAATCCATTTACACTATAACCACTTTATTCTAGGGCCAAGCTGGGCGTAAAGGGAGGATTGACCAGCTGGTGGTCCCGGACTCTACGGTCGAAATGCGCAACGTATGTACTGAATAGAACTTGGGGAGGCTGCCTGGGTTCAGGCACTCCGGTGGGCGATGCGGTATGCGGAGCCCTGGATTTCAGTAATGCAACAGTTTGCTGTAGCCTGTTGGGGCCTGCCGGAACAATGTGTACAGCAGATTGAAAAGCATGGTAGTATGACTTGGTCAGGGTCAATTGTAAGGCCAAGCTCAAGTGCAGGGTAATGTTGTGCCTAATTTTCTTATTGCCTTTACCATGCTGTTGCCGCTAACGTCTACGACCAGAACCGAAATTCTAGGGTAATGTCATGCTTAATTTACTTAATGCCTTTAAAAGGTTGATGCAGCTAAGCATGATGCTACAAAGAATTGTTGATATCTAAATAGTATAATTTTCTCCTTTGTAGGCATTAGAGCCTGGACAGTCCCCCTAGGTTAAAGTAGGCATTCTTTTGGGTTAGAGCAAAGTAACGAGTCCATTCATTTGGGCGGAGTACAAATGTCGGGATTTGGTCTATTCCCTTTAGTCAGTAACGCTGGTGGGAAGGATCTACAGTAAGCATGGGCGAATTTTGCGAATTCGCGATCCGCGAATTTGCGGAGTCGCGATCCGCAAAATTCGCTAATTTGTGCGAATTTGCGGATTTTTGGGTTTTTGCGTGTTCGCAGGGTTTTTTGCGTGTTCGCAGGGATTTTTGAGTCTTCGCGAGCCGCTTGCATAGCGAAGTTACCTATGCAGTCGTTTATGGGAGAGGGAGAGAGAGATAGATAGATAGATAGATAGATAGATAGATAGATAGATAGATAGATAGAGAAAGAGAGGGAAAGAGAGAGGGAGAGAGAGAACGAGAGAAAGAAAGAGAGGCCGCATCTCTGAAGGGCCAGATTCCTAAGTTGCCCCTACAGAACATACAGCTTTTTATTTTTAGCAAAATGCATATGAAAATTGTGCTGTAAAGGTCTCTTTTAGTTTAACCCCTCCTGACAACTCAAAATGGGTGTATTTGCCATCCTCTCCCTTCTTCCTGTTTTTTATATCTGTAAGTGCTTCCTGATGAGGTTTAATTCCTTGGACAGGTGCCTCGTTGCCTACTTGTAACTATTCTCTGACCCTGCTTCAAGGGTCAGAGCAGGGTCAGAGAATAGTTGCAAGTAGGCAACGAGGCGCCAGGAAGCAATTAGCAGCAGGTGTCCAAGTTGAATTTAATTTGTTTGTAACCCTTTTGTAAAAGGTTACAAAAAAATTAGGTTCAACTTTTGCACCTGCTGCTGTAACCCTTGCTAGGCTGATAATTCGTCCCCGCTGATTCGCTGATTTTACAGCGATTTCGCGAGATTCGCGGATCGCGAAATCGCGGAAAATCCGCAAATTCGCCCACGAAACGGATTTTACGCCCACCCTTAATCTACAGTCTTTACGAAGGCTTATGTGGTGGGAGGCGGGGGGCACCCCTGTGGTCAGAAGTAATGCGGCAAGTTGCCACAACAGGTACAAATTGGCACAACTAGTGCTAGTAGGTAATATTCCAGTTCCGCAGGGCTGGGGTGCTTCTCTCAGGAAATGCACATGAGCTCGTTAACCCCATTATATTGCTGGCTATTGGGGAACACTGTCAGTGTCAGGGGGGGGAGGGCGAGTGCGCCGGGTAGCTTCTCACCCTGTGGCGTAGCACTGACAGTAAACAACAAAGGGGGATGCACAACAAAGGAAGTTCAGTGTCTGGAGGGACCCCAGGAGGGGTAGGATCCACATCTGCTGAGGGTAGGCGGAAAGGAGGACCGTCCTGCCGGTGGTCCTAGACTCTATTGCCCTAACCTGCAACGTATGGACTGAGTAGAACCTTTAAGAGGCGGCCTGTGTTCAGGCACCCCGGTGGGCCGGTGCTTTATGCGGTGCCCTGGATTTCAAGTAATGTGCGCAGCTGAGTGGAGAGCTTGGCGGGATGAGACGGACAAGTTCCATTGTAAGGCCAAGCTCAAGTGCAGGTGTAATGTTGTGCCTAATTATCTTACTGCCTTTGACATGTTGTTGCCGCTAAAGCATGATGCTATGAATAATTGTATATATCCAAAAAGATGGTTTCTCCTATTTGTCTGTGAAGAATTACCTGGTTTAATGTGAAATAAAAGGCTACGCCCTAGACAACATGTTCTGACTCTGAGAGTTATTGGGCATAGCTGGGAGAAAAATGTTGGAAATTGGGATGGGTGAATGTCACGTTGTGGGCATACTATGAACAGGCGCCCCCCGCGCCTAGGGGAGTGGCGCCCTTAGTTGCGCCACGTGACTGAGCCCCCTATGCGTTAGCTAAGAAGGGGGTGTATTGAGTAAGGAGAGACCATGACGTCAGCAGGGCATGCAGGTTTGTTGGGGAGGTTATTTAAGGCTGTGCCCGGGAGAAGTCTGCCTCTTTGTCCCCTCAGACCTCCAGCAAGCATTAGAGGCACTTCTTTGACCACCCACCCACCCGGCAGAAGAACGAGGCTTCGCGGCGGAGCACTGACAGTTAACAACAAAGGGGGATGCACAACAAAGGAAGTTCAGTGTCTGGAGGGACCCCAGGAGGGGTAGGATCCACATCTGCTGAGGGTAGGCGGAAAGGAGGACCGTCCTGCCGGTGGTCCTAGACTCTATTGCCCTAACCTGCAACGTATGGACTGAGTAGAACCTTGAAGAGGCGGCCTGTGTTCAGGCACCCCGGTGGGCCGGTGCGTTATGCGGTGCCCTGGATTTCAAGTAATGCAATTGTTTGCTGTGCGCGTTGGGGCCTGTCGGCGCAATGTGCGCAGCTGAGTGGAGAGCTTGGCGGGATGAGACGGACAAGTTCCATTGTAAGGCCAAGCTCAAGTGCAGGTGTAATGTTGTGCCTAATTAACTTACTGCCTTTGACATGTTGTTGCCGCTAAAGCATGATGCTATGAATAATTGTATATATCCAAAAAGAGGGTTTCTCCTATTTGTCTGTGAAGAATTACCTGGATTAATGTGAAATAAAGGCTACGCCCTAGACAACATGTTCTGACTCTGAGAGTTATTGGGCATAGCTGGGAGAAAAATGTTGGAAATTGGGATGGGTGAATGTCACGTTGTGTGCATACTATAAACTGGACCTCCGTGACTGACTGGAAAGGAGGAGGGAGGGAGAGCTGAGAGAGTGGGGAGGAGGAGACAGGAGAATGAAAGCAAAACCAGAGTGGCGCTTCCGAAAGGGGCACCGCGCTGATAGAAATTAAGAGCTCAAAAAAAGAACTCAGACCTGCAGTTTTCCCCGGAGTGAGTCATAGTAAAATGAAACAGTAATAAGCCCCTGTTCCGTGGGAGGAACAGAAGAAAGAAAGGAGGGACAAAGTGGCAGCACTGACCACTAGCAAGCAAGGATTTTTAAAGGACACTGACATAGACAAATGAAAAGTAGTGTCAACAAAGGGGATGGACTTGTTGCACACAGACTGATTACAGCATGTCTCAAGGAGACAGCTGTGCTGTCTAGCTTGACCTAATGATACTGAAATGTTTGACTTTTGTTTTTGAAATGCATCCTGCTTTCCTTTAAGGTGCATTTGGACAAAAACGTTTCTCTATTTAAAAAGCAAGCACAGACATGGGGGTGTGCTGTTCCCAGCAGGCTCTATCCCTGTGTTATTGCCCATTCCCAATGGGTCACATATTGTTCCCCACTTCATGAATAATAATGCTGCAGGTCATTTGTGATCCCATTGGGAATTGCAAAATGTGTCTGACACACATTAGTGCATTTTCTTTTGCGATTTGCAAATCACAAGTTCCTATAATCCATAAATTGGGAGCCACAAAAGTTAATGGTCGTACATGTGACCCATAGTGAGGTCCTGGCCGAAACATCCTAGGTTAATTTCCAACCAAAGATATGATATATTCCTATGAGGAAAATCATACCCATTTATTCAAGGTGGGTGCTTTCTTCTCTCTGAAGCACTTGAGAGTTTGAGGCCAGCTGGGAATCATTTTTTACTTCCAGCACCTTGCAACACAATCTCTCCTCCATGTGTCCTCAGTCCAATTAGTGCCAACAGTCTTTGATGTGCACCAGCCTTTTCTTCTCTGAAAGTTAAAAATCCTGAGGGGATTTAGAGTCCTGGCTCAACACACATGTACCATACAAAGCACTAAGGGCCTAACACGAGTCTCGCGGTCCTCGGACCACCAGACTCATGGTGGGGCCTGGGCCACCACATTATGACCCTAGTAGTCGTGCCACCCTGTGACCATCAACACCCCCAGGTTAATGCTGTTCCCTGGCAGTGGCATGGCGGTACAGCGGCATCCATATGTTTGGCGGGATCGCCGCGGTCCTGCCAAGCTTATTAGGAGTTTTCTTCTCAGCCAATTTTCTTGGCAGTTCCTCCTCCATGACAATCGTGGTGGAAAGGAAATAACGGCCCGTTTGTGCCTCACGCTGTGTGAATGCACACAGGAGGGGACCAACATGTGCCCCCCCTGTGTCCATGCACAAAAGTTCCAGTATGGCATGGACTTTCAGTCCATGCTATGCTGCAACTGTGTTTTACATTCTCATTGCAGTGCCTATTTAATACACACTGCTGTGGGAACGCCAAAGGATTCACCCATCAATGACTAAAAAAGTAATTATACGGTGGGCGGTTTTCATGTGAGTTTGGAAGCGCGGCCTGCTTCCTGAAAATGTTTTAAATGTTCATGCCAATCGTCATAATAAAATGCTAGACGGTGTACTAATTTTCTTTTAGTAATTTTCCTCTGACATTCTTTACTAGACTGATTTAACAATACTGAGCTGCCAGGGTATATATTATCATGAGTTGGGAGGTGCTGAAGGCATCAGAAATGGAAATTGGTCCAGTCAATCTTGTAAATAAAAAAATGAAACATAGGTGAGTCTATCAGGAATTTGAACAACACTTGCCAGTGCAATTGACTGTAACCTCTTATGCATGGGTCCGAATAGCTCATATAGTAATCCAGGTCTCCTCTGTTTCACAAAACAATTATTAGTTGTTAATAACTGTAGGAAAAGCCCAAGGCACCTGGCTGTTTTCAATGTGATGGGGAACCATGGGCATTCATTATTCTGACTTGATCA
Source organism: Lissotriton vulgaris (assembly GCF_964263255.1). Lineage (NCBI taxonomy): Eukaryota > Metazoa > Chordata > Amphibia > Caudata > Salamandridae > Lissotriton > Lissotriton vulgaris. The sequence goes on from NC_141689.1 coordinate 1,785,107,397, forward strand.
ACTTTGATTTTTGTATATTACAACACTATATTCTCGTAAAAATAAAATGAAACATATTTGTGCATTGGCAACAAGTGTTATGTGCCCGGGTTAGGCCTATGTAGTGAAGTAGCTAATTTCTTACATTGTTCTATTTTTTACAAATATTATTTCTGCTGTTTCCTCTTGCACATATTTTCCGTGCACGACAATATTGGATTTGTTTCTCTGAAACTACTTTGTTTATACATATAGCTTCGCACAACATGAACATGATGCCTCGAACATCATATTAAGATGTTGTTCTGTCTTCATTCATGGGCTGACAGACCTATCTACATATCCATAACATTGCTATTACATATACACATTGCAAGGCTGCTTTCTATTATACAAATAAAGAGCATCCCAAAAGATTGGTAGAGGTGACACTTCAGCTGACACCGAATGCATATAGAGACTTTAATTTTTTTATTTTAAATAAAAAATTGTGGGCTGATGCCTAATCTTGTTAATACCGCAAATAGGAATGGCCACTCTAGTGAGACAAAGGCCTTAATGGCGTCAAGGAGTGAAGCCTCTGCGGGTTTTCGGGGGTCAAGATAGTGGAGTATTGAAAAAATGTACGTAGATTGTGGTGAGTCGATCTCCCGGGTATGAACCCTGATTAATCAGGTTTGGCAATAAGCGGCAAGAGCGACTGAAGTCTGTTGGCTAATAACTTGACGTATATTTCGTTGTCATGTTTATGAGGGACAGCGGGCGGTGAGAGTCACATAGATTAGGGGCTTTATCAGGTTTAAGTAGCAGAGGTATGCTTGCTTCCCTTAGCGTGGGGGTTGTTTGCCCTTTCCGATTGAGTCCTGCTAAACCTCCACTAGGTGAGGAGCTAAGATCGATGCACAGCATTTATAGAATGAGGCTGGAGGGCCATCCAGTCCAGGGGCCTTGTCCTATGGTAGGCTATTGATATATTGTGTTACGTCATCCGTAGTGAATGGTTCATCCAGATATGCTCTGTGGGCCCTGTCCAGCCATAACAGTTCAATCGAGTCAAAAAAAGTATGATTGGATGTCTTCTTGTGGCCTGTGTGTTGGGAGGTGTACAGGCCAGAGTAGAAATGCGTGCAATGTTCCACTATTTCCTAGAGACCCCTTATGAGTGTTGGGTGTCATCTGTTAGTTCAGTGATATAATCTGTAGTGCGCCGGGGTTTAAGCTTGGAGGCTAGTATTTTGCCTGGTCGGTCTCCCTCCACATACCTTCTAGCCGTTGTGTGTTTTCCTAGGTATTTGACTTCTCTCTGACCTTTTTCCTCAAACTCAGTTAGCTTACTTCTGGTGAGAGGAAGGAGCATAGGATCATTGGAACTGTAGTAGTCGAGTTCTAATGTTCGGATCTGGGTTTCAAGCTGTTTGTATTTGTCTGGTGGCTCAGTGGACTAAAGCAGCTACTGCAGGGACCTGTGTTTCACCTCATGGTCACAGGTTCAAATCCCGGCAGGTCCACTCAGCCTTTCATCCATTTGAGGTCAATAAAATGAGTACCATTGAGTTGGGTAACAATAAACATCTGTTATTCAGCGCCAGGACACCTTTGGGTAATTGTGCGCTTTACAAATGCACCTGTTATGTTATGTTATTTGTCTGAGGGCCTTAAGACCAGCCTATCTGGCTATGTACCGTCCTCGGATGACCACTTTGAAAGCCTCCCATAGAGAGGATGGAGACGACACCGATCCCTCATTAAGCGAAAAATATTCAAGGATGCAGCGTCTAGCAGAGCCCTGGGCGGGAGTCTCCATTAAAAAGGCCAGCTGGGCGCTAATGGTATCAAGAGGCAGAGCAGGTATGGGGCGTGATAGAATAGGGTTCTAGGGAGGTGTTTTACCGTGTGGCCATATCTTTGGATAATAGCCAAAAATCGATACGGGACCAGGCAGATTGTTGTGTTATGATTCAAGTACCCTCTGTTACATATAGGTGCCACTGCCTCCAAATATCTACTAGTCTATTGCCCCTTATTAATGTGTTTAATGCAGCGCTGGGGTGCAGCTTACGTGCTTTGTCCTTGCGGACTAGGGAATCATCAAGGATAGCGTTGAAGTCACCCCCCTGTATTATAGTGTCCCATCTGGTTTGCACTATTTTGCTCCAGAGCTCACTGAAAAATTCAGGTGTGTCTGTGTTGGGGCCATACAATGCTATCAGTACCATCCTTGTTTTACCTAAGGTACCGTCCGACAGGATAAATCTCCCTCCAGGGTCAGGCTGAGATTTGATCAGGTTCCAGTCCAATCCTCTCCATATTAGGATTGCGGTCCCACTGGCATAGTTTGAATAAGTTGCAGATTAAACATTCCCCCAGTGTCTATGTTGAAGTTTGAGAGGCAAGATGGCGTCCGTGCTGGGCGTATGAGCAAACTGATCCTGCTGGACCTCGCGGGTTGTCAGGCTGCTCGAGTTTGGAGCGGGGCTGAGGGAGCCATCTGAACGCTGCTACCGTTTTTCGGTACCCGGTTCCTCGATCAGTTGTGAACAGGGTTGATAAAAATTATTTCTTACCGGAGTAAATGTGGTGGCTGTTACGTGAAGCAGCAGCAAGCGGAGTCGGACTGCGGACCCTGCGGCACTATCGGTGGGCGGCACTTTGGGGCAGCTAACGCGGGTCACCTGGACAGGAGCTCACGGCGCGGTCTCTGGGAGCCGTGAGGAGACCGGTGGGGTCGCGAGTGCTGTGGAGGGAGGGCAGGAAGGAGCAATGGCTCCTAAAGGTCGAAAAGGTCGTGGACAGGGGAGTGCTCTCCTCGAAGCTCAGTCTGGACAAGAGGTTTCAAGCGTGGCGAAGGCTGCTGCCGCTGGACAAATCGATACACGCAGCAAAGATGTAGAAAAGACTGCTAGAGGGGCGATACGAGGTACAGAATCTGAGGAAGTAAATGCCGGTAAGCAATTAAAAGGGATACCAGAGTTATTTTCGACTATGAAGCAGAAGGAGAAACAGGGTGTATTAAGTTTTGATAAGTCCGGTGAGACTGTAGCTGAAACGACTGTGGATATGATTTCAACATTGCACGGGGGGACCTATGCTGGTCAGTTAAGTGACATTGGAGTGCTGGTAGTAGACGGAGCACAGGCAATTGAGACAGTGATTGAATTGGAGAGTGGCTTGGGGAATGTTAACGATTTAGTTACTGTTCAGAGTAATGTTGAACCAATAAATGCCACAATCTTACATGAGAGCAGACTGGAGATGCTCCTAGATTCTGAATTTAATATTGATCTGTCTATCCAGACTGCTCAGACTCTGCCTAATACGGAGGGCTCTTTGACAGAGGGGGGCTCACAAGGAGGGGTCTCACATGCTTTACTGATCCCCAATGCTACAGAAACTGACTCTGCTGACCTTTTTTCTTTTTCGGAGCAATCTATGTCTTCTACTGAAGACCTGGCACAACAATATGCCACGTCTATGAGCATGGAGAATGGCAGCATTCATTGCAGTTTTAAATTGGAAGGTTCTGACCCACCTACTGTCCGGAGACTTGAATTAAATCAGAGTGGAGTAACAAAACCCGGAGACATAGAAAAGGACGCAGATACTTTAGGAGCTATATCTGGGTTGGAGGAGGTGCCAGAAGTGATATCATTAGAATTGATTTATAAGACCATGATGCAGCATAGGTATGAATCTCGAGAAGACAGTTTGAGAGTGCAAAATTTGTGCAAAAAACTCCAGAACTCAGTCAGGCGTCTTACTAAATCACACTCAGAGTTTGTTGAGAGAGCTAATGAAGCCGAGGCACGTATATCCACGCTTGAGGATGAACTGGCCCAACAGAAGAAAGTTATTGAATTACAAATTGCTCATAAGGAAGACATCAACTGGACACTGATTGACCTAGAAAATCGGTCACGCAGAAATAATTTAAGATTTTTGCAGATTCCGGAGGGCAAGGAGGGGTCTGATCCTAGAGGGTTCATAATTGAACTGTTAAAAAAAGCATTTTCAGAATCTACCAGGTGGGACTGGGACAGGGAGGTGGAGCGGGCCCATCGGTTTCCTTTTAATATCAGAGCTAATTAACGGGACCAGAAACCTAGAGCTATATTGGTAGCATTTAATAGCTTTTTGGCCCGTGAGGAGATATTTGCGAAAGCACGGCCGGATAAGAAGAGAAGTGGGCTTGGCTGTGACTTTTTTGTCCAAGGGTGCACAGGCGTTTTTGCTGTTTCCAGATAAAATGAAAGTTATATTTAAGGACCGCACCCATTTTTTCATGACTGCCTTAGCTGCTAAGGAATTTCTGGCTAAAATGTAATTAGTATAGATCCTTAAATCTGTTGGTTATTTGTTATTTGTTTATTTTCGGGTGCTCTCTTGTTTATTCTCTGCTTCTCCTTGAGTGGCAATGGAATTGTTTTTGGGTTTCTTAAATATATTGCCCGTGGGGGAAAGCAGGAGGCTGGGGGTAGGCTTGCATCTAAAGGACCATAAGTCCTAAAGCCTCGATTCAGGGTTGGGGGGGTAGTATTGGGGCAGGGGGGGTGCGCGGGGGTAGGTATAGGAATGGTAGGGGGTGGGGGGAAGCACGAGGGGGTGTCGAAAAAAGGGGGGAAAATGTTCACAGCAAATTGCGCAAAAAATGTTTCTTAATTACTATTTTCAGTTTGAACTGGGACTCATCTGATCTATTTTCTGAATTTAGTAAAAAAGAATATTTCAGAAGAAGTTCCTCCATATCTATGTCTGCCTTTTCATTTTTTGATTATAAGTAAAAAATGGCAACAAAAGGGTTACGGATTTGTTCCTTAAATGTTTCTGGATTGAACAATGTACTAGAGCGACAGAAGGTAGCTGCGGAGCTTAGGTATATATCACCACATATACTCTGTGTACAGGAAACTCACATTCCATGGTCGAGACGAGAGGTGCTAAAAGAACTTGGATTGTCCTTAGTGGTCGCCTCTGGGCAATCTAGTATGATAAGGGGCACTGCCATTCTTTGTAAAGGAAATTATGTCAAAACTGGGTGGAAATTAATGGACAAGAAAGGACAATGGGAAATAGCAGAATGTAGCTTTGAGGGAAAAGCGCTGACGTTATGCACGATCTATGGAGCTAATTTAGATGATCCTGAACCTATAATTGAGGTAAATCTGGAGCTGGCAACTTGGCCTCAGCCGGTGGTGGTCTGTGGAGATATGAATATAAATCTGACTAACAGGGTATTACAGGAGGGTGTGGCCTCATATAGTGGACGCAAGCCAAAAGTATATAAAGCATTGTATAATTTGGTCCAGGATCATGGGCTGTTTGATGTGTGGGGTAATTTGAGGCCAGAAGATAGTGGGTTTACATTCTACTCTTACCCTCACAAGAGACTAGTTAGATTGGATTATTTTTTTACCCCAGTTTCATTACTGGCTGGTACTCTGGGTGGTCTGACATTGCGCCTCCACAGAAGGTTAACATTATGTATATCTTGACCTGAATTTACCTATGTGCATTTAAAATGCTAAGCAGAATCTGACTAATGAATAAATGAAATATATCTGTGAGAAATGTAAAACTTTTTTATTACTGTAAATTAGATATGTGTAAATTAGAATACTGAGACTTGTTTGCATTCTATTTTTCAGATTTTATACTTGTGTTTCGCCCAGTGTACCGCCTCTAGCCCTGACGAAGGTGTGGCCTCATTGGCCTGTCACCGAAACGCGCGTCGGCTTGTATTTCCAGGAATACGTTTTTTTGTCCTAATCACATCAGGACCCGTATTAAAAGTCACCTACCTGGAAGAACACCCCGATTTTTGCAATATATTGGTCATCTTTGTGTTGCATACGCCAGGACTGAAGAATGAATGAAAGAATGAAAGTGGTATGAAGGAATATAAGGTAGAGTGAGAGAATGTATATAAGATAGTGTGTCTGTAGTAAGGCTGGTACTGGGCAGGTTTGAATGTGGCATAACCCCCCTTTTTTCCTTATTGTTTATTTATCAGTTTCTGTTCGTATTATGTTTCCATTGCATCATGTAGATTGAAAGTACTGCTCTATTTTTATATGCTTTTGATATCTTTATTCTAAAAAAGAAAAAAAATTAATTTAATGAAAATAAAAAATATATTTTGAATATGCTCTGTTGAGTCTTTCTGGTTTGACCTTGTGTGTGTAGTGCGTAGTGCCAACTCCCAGGCTAATCACCCCTTCGTATATCAATTCGGGACCCTCTAGTTAGGGCCCTTATATCAAAAGGCAGGGTGCACTCTCTTGTTCTATTGATAGTTGTCTTTCCCCCCCTTGGCCTGCCTATATCAGTTAGTAACCCACGGGGAACCCCCTTCTTTTTTTCATGGTGCAACAGTAAGTGTCCATCCCAGAATTGCATCAGATCACGCACCCATTGTATTGGAGATACAGTTGGGTCTTAGTAAATCAAAATGCGCACATTTTACATTTGATAGGAAGTTGGGATTAATTAATGATTTTGAAGCGCATATGGGAAAGTGGATCCAGCTCTTTTTTCAGGAAAATAAGGGGACCGCTAGTCCAGGTATTGTCTGGGATACTTTTAAAGCTTGTTTTCGCGGCGAATGTATGAGTTTCTCGTACAGGCAGCAGAAGAAAGCTAAACAAGAGTTAGGTATCTTATACCAGCGCCTAGTACAGGCTGAAATTGCATTAATGAATGGTGTAGTTACTGAATTGAATGATTTAGGCAATCTTGAGGATCAAGTAGCTAAATGTCGAGCTAAAGTGGTGGGCTATTGGAGTACAGAAAATGCAAGGAAGTACTTGACTTCAAAGATGGAAAAACATGAGTATTCTGAAACTATCGGTAAAAGGTTGGCAGTCCAGCTTCGGATGAAGGAGTCGGCCAGAAACATCGCTGCAATGAAGGATGATATGGGTGTATCCCACTCTGACCCTTATGAAATCCTTTGGATCTTTCAGCAGTTTTATACTGAATTGTATACAGGGACTGACTGTGACGGGCTGGACTGGCTGGAGATGTTTGAAGGGGGCTTAAAAAAGCTGGACTTTATGGTGGCTCAATGCTTGGAGGTTTCGATTACTGAGGTGGAATTGGAAAGGGCTGTAAAAAGTTTACATGTTGGCAAAGCTGCTGGCCCTGATAGAATACCCAGTGAGGTTTATAGACAATTTTACAAAATTGTTAAAGATGAGTTATTACTGGTTATTCAGAAGGCCCAGCAGGGAGCGCCTCCCAGATCTTGGTCAGAAGCTACTATAGCGTTTTTTTGTAAGAAGGGGAAACAGCCAGATTTAGTAGGATCCTACAGACCAATATCATTATTAAATGCAGACAACAAAATTTACTCGAAAATATTAGCAAATCGACTTTCTGACTGTATTGCCACTTTAGTTTCACAACAACAGCATGGTTTTATTCCTAAAAGAGGGACAACAGAACATGTTAACAAGGTTATTACACTATTTGACAATGCTGCGGTGAAAAAAAATGATCTAGCGCTTATTTTACTAGACGCAGAAAAAGCGTTCGACCGGGTGCAATGGGGTTATATGTGGAAGCTAATGCAGAAAATGGGGTTTGGGTCAAAATACATTGTTGCCATTCAGTCTTTATATCAAACACCTACGGCTAAGATTTCTGCTATGGGCTTACTTTCTGACTCTGTGAATATTACGGAAGGCAAAACACCATATTTCTATATCCTACCCAAGACACACAAAAATAGGGTCCCTCCTCCTGGAAGACCCATTGTGTCAGGGATTGGGTCACTGCTAGAGCCCTTATCCCAATATTGTGACTTTTTTCTAAAGCCAATAATACAACAAACGGCTACTTATTTAAAAGATACGAAAAGTCTCTTAGCGATACTCAATGAAATCATCCTACCAGAAGGTCCTATTTTTCTAGTCTCTTTTGACATAGAGAGTCTTTATACCTGCATCCCTCAGGATGACACATTGACGGTTCTTACAGATGCCCTGAATGACTCAGAATGGAGTTACAAAACCCCACCCTCTTTTGTGGTGGATTGTGCAGTCCTCGTTCTGAAAAGAAATTTCTTCCAATATCAAAATGACCTGTTCCTTCAAGTAACGGGGACCTCGATGGGCAGTACCTGTGCCCCGAGTGTGGCCGGGCTGTATGTTCATAATTTTGAGAACAGACATATCCTCCATGCTTCTAATCCATTTCTAAGTTACATCACCTTCTGGCGTCGTTACATCGACGACGTGTTGGTCATTTGGAATGGCACTGAAACTACTCTTTTGGAGTTCCTTGGTTGGATCAACACTTGCAATACCCACCTCAAATTCACAAATAATTACAATCCCAATACCATGATTTTCTTAGATGTGACTATAACCAAAGTAGGTAATCATCTCAAAACCGAAAATTATCAAAAACCCACATCCAAAAATAATCTTTTACATTTCAACAGTTTTCACCCCCGATCCCTCAGGGAAAATCTCGCATATGGGCAATTTTTACGCCTAAGGCGTAATTGTAGTGAAGCTGAAAATTTCAGAAACCAGGCGGGTCAACTATCAGAGAAACTCCAGGCACGGGGTTACCCTCAAAGAATCCTGACGAAAAGCTGTAAAAGCTCAGCAACGTGAGGCCCTACTTGAGGACTATCCGAAGCCTGAAAACAAGGAAATCCCTCTGACATGCGTCACTACTTATAACTGTCTTTCCAACACTGTTAGTGGATGCATAAACAAACATTGGTCGATCCTTACGAGCAACAACCACAAGTGGGAAAAACCCCTCTTCTCCTATCGGAGAGCAAGAAGTCTGAGGGACTCTTTAGTCCACACACGGCCGACAAAACAAATGTTGCAACCTGCTAATACAGTACTCAATGCGTGGGGGCTCCCACCAGTTCTAGGCCACTATCCCTGTGGCGGGTGCAGTGTATGCCACCTGACATCTGCCACAAAAACTTTGGCTTTAGAACCAAATAAAACATGGCATTTAAGACAACACACTAATTGTAATTCCGCAAACGTAGTCTACCTCATAACTTGCCCCTGTGGACTGCGTTATGTAGGAATGACTACAAGACGTGTAAAACTCAGGATCACTGAACATCGCAGCAATGTCAGGTGTCTTAAAGATATGACAAAACTCACAACACACTACAAAGAAAAGAATCACAGCCCTGATGACATCAGATGGACAATAGTGGAACAGATAATGACTGCCACGATGACACAGGCATCCCTGTTTGAGAAGGAGCAACGATGGGTGTATCGCCTTTCGACACACCTACAGGGTCTTAATGATAATATCCCTTGGGGTAGTGTAAGGCATCGCTAATCCCATTCGAGATTGCCAGAGATAATTAAGTTATCACAGACATTAAGCAGCATGCCCTTTTCTTGACATTGAATGGGCATCAAAAAATAACCGATGCCCCGTTTTTTAGTACAATTGAGATGGCTGTGTTACATACTGTTCTGATATTACAAACCATTTAGTCCAGTATAGTAACCAACTATCATAGTAACCAATTGTTTATATGTAAGTCCGTTCAGTCAAAAATGACAGTAAAATAACTCTTTCATGATCGTGAATATTTGACTACTTCCCCTTTAATTCTCTTTCAAAACAAATCAGTACGCTTGACGTCATCTAAGACGCAGTTGCTGATTCGGTGGAATTATCACGTGCGCCAGGTACCGCGATATCCTCCGGTCAGCACTTCGCTTTCTCTATTATTCAGGCGGTGGTAGTGCTTTACGAAGGTGGAAATACGGGGAGTCTCCGGAAAGCAGGTGAGTGACAAACGGATACGGCCGTATTTAACTCTCACCCACTCTGTAAACCGAGACGGCTTGTGACACCGCCATCCCTTTCTCTTCACCAGATTTTTCCGGTGTGAAGAAAACCCGCCCCACCGACCTATGAAGTGAAGACAATTGTGCTTTCACATAATTACAAACAGTTTCTTTTTTCTTTCCTCCTCGAAATTTCCCCAGGTCCTTTGTGCGAGTATTGTGGTTTTTAATTTGCTGACAGTTTTTAGATTTGCACAAATTCCTTGAATACCGAATGTGGTAATCGTGATACTTTATTGAATTACACTGTGTTGAACTAATTATATAAACACAGTTGTAGGCGCATCTTTTGACGCCCTTCAAAGTGGTTTGTTTGTGAGAGTGAAGAGGGAACTCCCTTCTGTAACCCGACCAAAGTATACAAACTAACCCCGTTCGATAGAATTGATAAAAAAAGAGAAATAAACTCTTGAAGAGCACATAAATTGGTGGTGTGTTACAAAATAACTTGTGGTGGATAAAGGAACCCATGCATTTTTTCATGTCTATGATCATATGTTTGGTTCTGTTTCTCTGTCTTTATTCCACAGATTACAACATCCTGGAAATACCAGGGTAATCCGGTAAACAACCGTGAGTCCTTTCTTTTTCTAATACACTGAGGTTAGGGTACGCCTTAGCGTGTGTATACCGCCCAGTGTCATAGTTTGGTCCTGAAGAAAGCTCGGCTAAAGAGGCCGTTATGAGCAGAAACATGTCGACCATATGAACCAAAAAACAGGACTGTTTGACTCAAATTTAATGTCAAGCCTGTCCGTCAATCCTTTTTAATATCGTGCATGCTTCAACCTTTATTAAAATTGAGTTTAGGTTAGAACGCGCACTTTTTTATTCTGACACTTCAAATTCACTATCACTTTTTTGCACTGCTTTTATTCTAGTAACCAGCTCCACTGCAGTTGCAGGTGTAGTAGCACACCAGGCATGCACTTGGCATACTTGGTGAACAACCCGATGATGAAGCATGTCACCCAATAGTTGGGTGAGTGAGGGTTTTATATAAAAATCACTATGATTCTTTTTCTTTTACACACCCACGTGCTTTTTCTATGTCTCATCCTGTCATGTCTGACTGTTTGAGTCACTCCTTTGTTGTTTAAATAATATTACAGGTGGCACACGCCAGGGATGCCCATGCTCCCCCCTTTTGTTTGCTTTATACATTAACCCTTTTTTAGAACAATTGATTGGCAATATTCTTATTCCACCTTATCTAGTGTCTGAGTATTATTTTTCTTTGTTCGCTTACGCTGACGACATTGCGGTGACAACTACAAACCCAGGCACCGCTATCAAAGAAATTGAGAGGTTGGCGAAGGAGTTTAGGCGCGTAGCAGGATATAAATTAAACGTGCTAAAAACACAGATCTTGTGTTCGGAGTCAGTAGTACTGCAAGATAGCAGAGTAGTGAAGGAGGCCACATATTTAGGCATTCAATTGCGGCTTAATATGATAGAATTAGTCTAGGCTAATTGGATGATATTGATGACCAAAATCAGGAATTCCTTGGATAGGTGGGAACGACTATACTTAACCATTATCGGATGGTCGAATGTTATAAAAATGAATGTGCTACCAAAGGTCTTGTATTTATTTAGGTCTATACCCCTAGAGATTGCAAAACATAAGATACAGGCTCTGCAGTCAAGATGTGTCAAATTTATTTGGAGTCCAGGGAAACCTAGACGGGCAATGAAGTGTATGACTCTACCAATTGTTAGGGGAGGGATGGGGTGCCAGACTTCTTTTTGTATTATGTCACTTGTTTTTTATTGAAGATGCAGTTTTTGATAACTGGGGAGACAGAGCAGGATAATGCTCTTGCCCCTTCTATTTTTGAAATACAGTTAGGGTCTGTAGCAAAACAATTACTATTTAAAGAGATTGATGGGAGTTATTACAAGCGGACTCGCTTCAAGGTAGTGATGGGCGCGTTTAAGGTATGGAAGTGGGCAGTCAAGACTACAGCGAATGGAAAATATCTTATTATACACCTTTGAACACTCACAGACTACTACCTGGTATATTTTCTGACAATATGGCCTTAAGATGGCAGCGGAAAGGGGTCAGATGGCTAGGAGATATGTACAAGGTGGAAGGGATTTGTAAATCTTTTGATGAGTTAAAAGGTCAGTTTCTGTTTCCTAGTAGTTATATTTTTTAATTTCTGCAAATACGAGATTATTTATTGCATCAAAAAGTTGTGTTTCAGTCAAATCAAGTTGTGGAAGCAATTAGGAGGCTAGTAAAAATTGGAACACTTTACCAACTCTTACTTAGTGATCGGAGTGACGATTTAGAAAAAGTAAGGACAAAGTGGGTGGGTACATTAGAAGATCAAGAATTAGATATAAATGACTTATTACTACTATCCAAGGAGGCACTAATGTCGGCAAATGTAAAAGCACAATTTTTTAAGACTTTGTTTGATTTATATTACACACGATCCGAATGGCGAAATGGGGTGGAGGGAACGACGGCAAGTGCTTTAGATGTAGTGCTGACGACGCTGAAAGTGTTCATATCTTCTATAGTTGTCCCAAACTTCAATGTTTTATTACTGATTTAGAGAAGTTCTTATCCTTTGTAATTGGAAGGCCTTTAGTGATCACTCCGGCTATGATGCTGTTGGGGAAAATACCAAAGGACAGAGAAGTTGATCCTCTATATCAACATCGGTATTTTATTTTCTTTGCAATGACTGTAGCACGTTTATGCATAGCCACAGAGTCGCTTCAGGAACACCCACCTGTGTTTCACCAATGGCGTGCTAAAATGCTTAGTTTGTACAACTTGGAGTAGGGACTTTTTTTCCATTAAGGGCGTTAGGAAGAAAAGATTGGGCTTAAAAATATGGGGAGCGTTTCGAGAGTATTATGAGGACTAAGAATGTAAGATAAGACAAGACAAGATGAGATGCTCATGAATTTTGGTGGAAACTCGTTGTAATAATAGAAACTGACTCGTTTATGTTTTTCTTTTCTCTTTGTATATGAAACTGCTGCAATGTATTGGTAATTTATTATATCTGAATTTGTCAATTTTTAATTGCAATTTTGCTGTGAACACCTAAATAAAAAAAATATATATATATATATATATATCTACTAGTCTATTGCCCCTTATTAAGGTGTTTAATGCAGCGCTGGGGTGCAGCTTACTTGCTTTGTCCTTGCGGACTAGGGAATCATCAAGGATAGCTTTGAAGTCACCCCCCTATATTATAGTGTCACATCTGGTTTGCACTATTTTGCTCCAGAGCTCACTGAAAAATTCAGGTGTGTCTGTGTTGGGGCCATACAATGCTATCAGTACCATCCTTGTTGTACCTAAGGTACCGTCCGGCAGGATAAATCTCCCTCCGGGGTCGGGCTGAGATTTGATCAGGTTCCATTCCAATCCTCTCCATATTAGGATTGCGGTCCCACTGGCATAGTTTGAATAAGTTGCAGAGTAAACATCCCCCAGTGTCTATGTTGAAGTTTGGCACGTGCTGTGCTTTGTAGGTGCATTTCAGGAAGAAAGCATACATCTATTTAGTGCGGAATCAGGTAAGATTGTGCAAGTCTGGATTTCCTATTATCGTTAAACCCACGTATGTTCCATGTAAGACAGTTATATGTTGTCATGTCTTAGTGGTATAGAGCTTGGGTGTGCCCGCTGTTCTTTGAATTTTCTGCCTCACATTAAAGTCCGCTGAGTACCTGGTAATAATAGCAGTGTCATGTGCGATAGCACTGTGTGTCTCGCTGCTGGTGTACCATGACGTGTGTACCATATGTTGCTGCAGCTCTATCCCTTTCCAACTTGTAACTCGCTCACCTGAAACCACACCCCCACCGGCACCAATCCCCAAATCAGGTTATATCTGTGGATCCCCTCCTACAATTAAATCAACATAACGAACAAAAGCAAAAGAGAACATTAAATGAAGAACAGGTGAAATTTGGGAGCTCTCCCTGGGGGCGTTGAGGCGCCAGCATACAGCTCGACTGGGAGGCCTGGTGATTGACGTACATATTAACAGTTATAGGACATGATCAACAACTGCATGAGTGTTAAATCGCATCCCGTACGCAGGAGCAGACAGGGATTTATTGTGTCCAAAACAGGAACATTTAAAGCAGACCAAAGGTCGGAGAGGTGTATATTGCTATCGTCAATCGTTATCAATCAAGCCACTGTCCACAGTTTGTGCTCTGCTGCTCCTGGCTGCTTGTTTCTCGGACCCTCCTCTGTGTTTGGCAATTTTGAGAGCCGATTTTGCGTCCGTGAAGAAGAACGTGTTATTGTCATGTGTGACTTTCAGTTTAGAGGGGTATAGTAGGGCATAGGGTATGATAGGCTGGTGCAGTATTTGTTTGGTTTGAATAAACTCATGGCACACCGCCTGACTGCCAGGAATGAAGTCGGGGTATAAGGAGACATTGTTACCCTTATAAGAGATTTGGCGTTCTTCCCTGGCTCCTCTAATTATAGTATCTCTATCGAGGTAGTTCAAAATTTTGCCCAGAATTCGTCTAGGGGTGGCACACTCAGAGGGTCTAGGACCCAGGGAGCGATGTACATGCTCCTCTATAAACTTAGTGGATAATTATGTGCCAAGAATGTCTAATATCAGTTCTTCCACAAATAGTTCCATCTCTTCTGTGGCTGTTTTCCCGGGAATACATGTTATACATAGGTCATTCCCATTGGAACGAGCCTCCAAATCATCAATTTTTTACTCTGATAACGCTTAGTACTTTCCCCACGTTTGGCATTTGGTCCTTAGTCTCTATTTGCGCCTTTGTATGTCAGATTTTGAGCTGATCAATGCACAATTCATGCGTATCCACCCCCTTTTGTACCGCTTTTGGCCGCCATAAGTGTGGCAGGGTATGCTCAGACGTGAGTCCCTTGCTCACTTTGCCACTGGATTCAAGCAAGCCGGGCTGAAGACGGCTGGAATGCCGGAATCCAGTCCTCGGAAGCTTGTTTCCGGTCCAGGGAAGACATGGCTTGGCAGTTCGGGCTGGACTGTTCCCATGAGGCACCGGGTCAGACTGATTTGCATATAGCCATGTCTGAACTGGGGTGGCAGAGTGGGCTAAAGAACGGTGATGGATTAAACCCAGATCTTTTGACTGGGTGTGAGTGTTTTATTGATTCAGATGCTCCGTCCATCACCACCCCCTTTTGTACCGCTTTTGGCCGCCATAAGTGTGGCAGGGTATGCTCAGACGTGAGTCCCTTGCTCACTTTGCCACTGGATTCAAGCAAGCCGGGCTGAAGACGGCTGGAATGCCGGAAACCAGTCTTCGGAAGTTTGTTTCCGGTCCAGGGAAGACATGGCTTGGCAGTTTGGGCTTTACTGTTCCCATGAGGCACAGGGTCAGACTGATTTGCATATAGCCATGTCTGAACTGGGGTGGCAGAGTGGGCTAAAGAACGGTGATGGATTAAACCCAGATCTTTTGACTGGGTGTGAGTGTTTGATTGATTCAGATGCTCCGTCCATCACCACCCCCTTTTTGTACCGCTTTTGGCACCATAAGTGTGGCAGGGTATGCTCAGACGTGAATCCCTTGCTCACTTTGCCACTGGATTCAAGCAAGCCGGGCTGAAGACGGCTGGAATGCCGGAAACCGGTCCTCGGAAGCTTGTTTCCGGTCCAGGGAAGACGTTGAAGAGGGTTGGGCTCAGCGAGGATCCTTGGGGTACGCCGCAGATGACTTCGGTGGCCTCTGACTTGTACGGTGGTAGGCGGACTCTCTGTGTCCTTCCGTCGAGGAAGGAGATGATCCATTCCAGTGCCTTCTCCTGGATTCCGACGTTGTTGAGGCGCTGCGCTAGGGTGGGTGGCAGACGGTGTCAAAGGCCGCGGAGAGGTCTAGGAGGATGAGGGCTGGACTGTTCCCATGAAGCACAGGGTCAGACTGATTTGTGTGGTAAATATTTGATTTACCGTCTTAATTTCTATGCAGGTAAGTACTTAAACAGAAAATAACTCAATCGGAAAGAAAGAGGCAGAGTCCGTGGTGTTAGAGTTCTTAGGGGTTTTATTCCTTAAAAAGGAATGGTCATGGTACCAGATCGGATATCGGGTTCCTGCCACCACTGGGGTGCAGGAAGGGATAGAGCATACTTTATTGACAAGACATAACTTGTATACTTAAACCATAGAATGAATACCAATACAGTAGGCGTAACAGCTGAGAGAAACAAGATAACAGCATACACGTGTTAGCAATACGTAATCAAAAGGCGTGAACTAGGCGTGGACATAGAGGTGTGTGCTAGAAACGTCACATGTAAGTGTCACGAGTAGGTGGGTACATAGCAGAATTTGGCAATGTCAGCAGAAATCTGAGGCCTGGATGCGCGCGCAGCTGCATGACGCGTGAATGACGTGGAACTGGAGGGAGCAGGGGACTTGACATTTACACTAGCGGAAAGAGACAGAAGTCTGTCATGTCAGATCAACTCGTACCTATATCATATCTGATATCTAATGTTTGGGAACCATATTATCTAGAGGAAAAGGTCTCTTGGGCAGAGGCTATTCTATACTGACTGTGAGTGCGTGTATAAGCCTCTAAGTGTCTGCATGAGATGCGAGGGGGCATGGGCCTACCATGGTAACAGAGGCTATGAATTACTTGCACGGAGACAGTGAGGCCGGGCCCTTTGCTCTGCAGCTGGAAAATGTTTACTTGAACTAGTAGGCTGGAATGTATGTTTGAGGAGTGGAACAGATAATTCGAAGGTTGAATTCAGTCTTGGCAGGCAGCAGGCTGAGCTAAGCGCCGTTAGCCGCACAGGGAGTAAGGCAGAGGTCACGGGTACAGAGACAGCCCAGGCTGAGGCGTTCAGAATCAGAAGGCAGAAAAAGTCTCGATGGCAGAATTCAGGGCCTACTTCGCCAGAGCTGAAAAACGTGTAAAGTACACCACAAAAAGACGTTGGCATGGCATACTTAGGAACGGAATATTCAACCCATTCAGGGTGGATCTGAAAGAGGACATGTTAACGTTGGACGCAAATGTATTTGCGTCTTCATAGCTGGCACAGGAGGGAAGTTACATGCACTTTAAGCTGGTACATGGAGACGGTGGGGTACACGTTAGGGAACATTTCTTGACCATAAAATGTATATTTCCTCATTCCCTCCTTGTTCCCTACGGACCCTTCATGATATATCGATTCTCATAAACCGATCAGTCTGTTCTTGTAACATTATTTGCTCTTCTTTCTTCTTTTCGCGTTTTAAGTGAAAACTGGAATGTGTAATACATGAAGTGGCGCACAGACCACAAATCGCTGGCCCACACTGTAGGCACAGACAGCAACTGAATACTATGACAAGGGCAATGCCTAGGAAGGATAGGATCTTCCATCCCCAAGCGGTCAACGTTGTCCAGAACCAACCGGACCAAGTCCAGGTGCCTGGATTCTGATGTATCAAACTTGCAATCTTATGAAGACGTGTAATAGCTTTATATACTGTAGGCGCGTTTTCTGGAATGAAAACACAGCAACTTGACCCGATGACCTTACAAGCTCCGCCCCTATCTGCTAGGATGACGTCAATAACAAGACGATTCTGGAGAACAACAACCCGCATGGCAGATTGCTCCTCTGTTAAGTTGCCTAGAGCGGAGGTAGTTTCATTCACTACTGCTTCGAGTGTTCTAGTTAATCTTCGTATCAGTTTACTATTTTGGACGGGACCTGTGAAGAAAAAGAATCCTTTATTGAAATCTGTGTATTGCTCCCATGCCGTTTCAGTATAATCGACAATCGGGAGATCTCTTCGGAGTCTATTCTTTACTAGATTTGTATTTCTGTGATAATCAGGAGGGGCTAGAAAAACAGGTGGCAGAAGGAATGCAATGTAACAGGTACCATCCCAATCTAGAGGTAAGCGTATGTATGCGGTATGGCCACAAACAAAGTAGGAATGACGAGTAGCTCTAAAGGAAGATTTGCCTTGATCACTGAATTCGACCACGGTAGTACATTTGCTATGACCTAAGTGTACTGAACCCTTCTTTCTGACACATAAATCACCTTTGACTGGTAATACTGACATAGCAGGGAGAACTGGTGCAGCTTCGGATTCGACAGTAAGAATCATAAGGTTAATTGTATAATTACCTAATCCATATACTTCATTTTCTAGATCAGTTCCTATTCTAGTGGGAAGTCCCTTTTTGTCAGGATAACAGGCGTTAAGCAGAACTAAGTTCAAGTTTCCCCAAACCCAGTTTCCCTCGAAAACAGCAATATCAGGATCTAAGGAATTAATTATTCTAAACCATGCTCCACAAGAGCCATTGTGTGTGAACGGGTACGGAAAGAGGGGCAGAACTCCCTTGTATTTCTGATAGGGAGGGAGTCGGCCACATATCCAACAATTTGTAGCATTATTAGTCTGATGGGAGTGATGTAACATACTAATGAAGGTGTTGTTGCGCAGCGCAAGTCTGTAAGATAATTCATGGGGGGGTAACTCGCTAAAAGAATGTTCGGCAGTGACGTTGTAAGCAGATTGTTCACGCTTGAAGATAGGGTAGTATATGGGAAGCAATATACTGGCAACAATAATCAGAATACTTAGAAAAAACATAATCAATAATGTCACTATACAGTGACTGCGGAGTGATTTACAATATGTACGTTTCTTGAGTTGTCTCTCTCTCTCTCTATCTCGATCTAGGGGATACATGTCAGAAACTATTTAACCGATTCACCTAGGGGAGGACTTAAACAATTAAACTGTCTGACTTGCTAGATCGAAGTTTTGTTCGATACTCCTCTTGGGGAGTTTTCTCTCTTTTTGGAACTTTGAAGTCTTTAGTATCGAGGCAGTCCTTGGAGGGGGTGGACGAGTCAGTTTCTGGCAACAGTTCATTACATTTTTTAATATGACTCGTGAGGATCCACCCCTTTCGGCCTTCCACTTTGATTGCGGTCCTCGTGGTAAGAAGGACGATCTTCGGCTCCTTCCAGCGGGGCTCCAGCGGGCTTTTCCTGTCGAAGTTACGAATTAAGACTGTATCCCGGGACGGACATCGTGTGGCTTTACATCAGTGTTGTCGGGAAAGGCTGCAGCAACCTGTGAACGACATGATTGGAGTGCAGACATCAAGGAGGCAAAGTAATCTGTCAGCATGTTACAATCAACATCGGTTATTTTCTTAGGCATGGGCGTCCCCCACATATTCAGTGGTCTGCCAAAGACCACCTCATACGGTGATAGTCCTGATCTCGAATGGGGGACCATTCTCATATAGAACAGTGCAACTGGCAGGGCGACTATCCAGTCGACCCCTTTCTCTTTACAGATTTTAGCAAGGCGTGTTTTCAGTGTCTGGTTATGCCTCTCTACAAGGCCAGCGGCCTCGGGATGTCGGACGCAGTGGAATTTCCACTGATATCCTAGCAGAAGGGAAACCTGTTTCATGAGCTCGGATGAGAATGGCTGTCCGTTATCTGAGTACACGACACGAGGCAAGCCGTACCGTGGGAAGAATTCTCGAACCAGCTGCCTGGCAGTGGTCGGGGCAGTGTAATCTGGGACTGGATATGCTTCGGTCCAACGGGAAAGTGCACAAACAACTACGAGGACATACTTGAATCCTCGACAACGGTCCATCTGGATATAATCCATCTGGAGGACTTCAAAAGGGTGATCAGGAGGATGGAATCCACCTTGTTCTACAGGAACGCTTTTACCTGGATTGAACTGACAACAGATCATGCAAGTACGCACTTTCTGTTTTGCTGCTGCTCGTAAGTGTTTGTTGTACCAGAGATTCTGTAAACTGTCTAACATAGCTTTTTCTCCTAGATGTGCTGGACTATGTGCTGTATTTATTATGACTTGAACCATAGAGTCGGGGAGAAACCATGTAGATTTTCCCTTCGTCATCCAACCTTGATCTGTCTGAATCCCTCCTAGTTCAGTCCATTTCTTTATTTCATCTGGAGTAGCATGCGTCTGAATATCGATTACATCTAGTGTGGGATCCCTAACTGTCATACAATGTGTCGGTACTATTGTCTTTGTCATATCAGTTGTCTGGGTGTGAGTCAATGCTGTATGTTTTGCTGTTTGGTCTGCCAAGTCGTTACCCTGGGAAATGGAATCTGTAACTTTAGTATGTGCTTTGCACTTCATGATGGATATGCCTGAAGGCAGATGTATTGCCTCTAATAGTGCTTGAATGAGGGGACCGTGTTGGATCTTGGCACCGTGAGAGGTCAGGAAACCTCGTTCTTGCCATAACACTCCGAAGTCGTGTACAACTCCGAAAGCATAACGTGAATCTGTGTATATGTTAACATTTCTGTTCTTGGCTAGTATACAGGCTCGGTCAGAGCGATGAGCTCTGCTGCTTGAGCGGACAGTGTATCAATACGATATGTTTCTTTAACTTCAGTTTCAGTGGTCACTGCATAGGCGGCCACTAATTCTCCTGTGTTTGTTCTCATACATGAACCATCCACATAAAGTGTCAGGTCTGGATTTGTCAGTGGAACATCTGTTAAGTCTCGTCGGGGCTTTGTTACTGCATTAATGATCTCTATACAATCATGCGGGGCTGAATTAGTCATAATCGAAGGTAACAATGTTGCGGGATTCAGGATGTTACAGCGTCTGATTTCTATGTGTGGCTGGAATAGTGTCAGTTCATAACCTGTCAGTCGTGCTATAGTCAAGTGTTGAGTCTGAGTTCGGTTTAGAAGAACCTCTACAGAATGTGGAACTTGTACTGTTAATTGATGTCCTAAGACAATTGAATCGCTCTGTCTGATTGCTAAGGCTGTCGCTGCAACTGACTTTAAGCACGCAGGGAGCGCCTGGGCTACTGAGTCCAATGTACTTGAAAAATAAGCGCAAGGCTTATGTGAACCTGCTTGATCTTGAGTGAGGACAGACAACGCTGTACCATCACATTCTGTAACAAAAAGTGTAAAAGGTTTGCTGTAACATGGTGTTGCTAAAACCGGTGCTTGACATAAAGCTTTCTTTAATTCCTCAAAGGCCTGTGTATGT
Source organism: Lissotriton vulgaris (assembly GCF_964263255.1). Taxonomy (NCBI): domain Eukaryota; kingdom Metazoa; phylum Chordata; class Amphibia; order Caudata; family Salamandridae; genus Lissotriton; species Lissotriton vulgaris. Next base: position 1,785,128,263 of record NC_141689.1, read on the forward strand.
TCCTGAGTCCAAGGAAGGGCAGTCGAAGTCGCTGCCTCCTGTGTTGTCAACTGAATGAGTGGTTTAGCTAGAAATGCATATTGAGGAATCCATTGTCTGCAGTACGAGGTGAGGCCTATAAAGGCCCGCACTTCCTTTTGTGTCTGGGGTTGTGGCATGTTTACAATTAACTGGATGAGGTCGGGAGTGAGCTGTCTCCCCACTTTGGACAGCAAGTGACCCAAGTACACAACTTGCTGAACACAGAATTGTAGCTTCGAAGGAGACACCTTGTGTCCCTTGTCGGCCAGAAAATGTAGAACTGTCAGTGATGCTTGTTCACATTCTGGTTCACTTCGTGCGGTGATCAGCAGATCATCGACGTATTGTAGTAAGGCGGTGTTAACTGGCATTTGGATCAAGTTGTCTTTTCAGTGCTTGACTATAGATGCTGGGGCTTTCTGTGAATCCTTGAGGTGCGCGTGAAAATTTGAAACTTCGTCCATTTAAACTGAATCCGAAGAGGTATTGGCTCTCTGGATCAATGGGCACACTGAAGAAGGCGTTCTTGAGGTCAATTACAGTAAAGAATGTTGCTTCTGAATCAATAGCAGTCAATAGGGAAGAGATGTCGGGAACCACAGGGTACTGTGGAACAATGCATTTATTCAGTTCTCGTAAATCAATCACCAACCGATATACTGGCGGTGCATTGGGATCAGTACGTTTAAGAATCGGAATGATAGGGGAATTACAGATATTGGAGTCGGTCTCTACGACCACTCCTTGGGCAATGAGCTCTTCAATGATTTCCAGTAAAGCCACTACAGCATCGGGTGGTAACTTGTATTGTCTGATTCTTGGTAAAACAACTCCTTGTTTGAGTGTAACACGGTATGGTGTGATGTGCATGCAACCTTAATCGGTCGGGCCTTGTGCCCACAGGTGCTTCGGTACATTTTTCAATCTGACATCAAACTCTCGTAATACATAGTGACCCTTAAAGTCACGCAAAAAGAGTCTAACTCCTTCCGGAGAACAACATATCACAGCTCCTAGAGCCTTCAATGTTTTGATACCTAACAGATTTTCTGGACATGATTTCGTAAGTAACAAGTCTGTAACACGTGATAATGGACCCACAGCCAGGGGGACTGGTTTCGATACCTCATTTACAATAGGCTGTCCTGAAAAACCAAGGGAAACATTCTGTGAGCCTGAGAGGGGTGCCCCTGGGACTTCATTATGGCTGATTGTTGTGCGGCTTGCCCCTGTGTCAATTAAAAACTTTCTGTCTTTTCCCAGTACTTGACTGTGTACGTAAGGACCCTCTTGATCTACAGGAATCTCAATAACAGGCAAGCCAACCTCCCTCTCTAGGCTGTTTCATGTGTAACGCTGATAATCGGGATAATCAGATTGGGCATACTGGTTCATCGGTCGTGAAACTTGCTGTGTCGCGGCAATGGGCTGTGGCTGTGGCTGCGATACCGCTGCTGTCTGTGCTGTATGTGGTGGAGCATGCATAGGTTGTGAATTCTGTGAAGTCTGTTGCTGGGCCTGGTCTTGTCTAGACGGATGCGGTCTTTCTTTAGTTTTACCTGTTGCTATATTGTGTTTCAGGACTGGACATTCATGTACGTAGTGACCTGGCTGCTTACAATAGTTGCATGTCCCTTTAACGGGAGCTGCTGCATTTCCTGTCTGGGTCGTACCCTTTCTCTGGCCGTCGGCTGGAACCGACTGGGCCACTAACATTTTCATTTTCGTGTCTTTCATGCGTCTCTGTTCATGATCCTGTTCTTCTCTGATTCTGTTCTGATGGTACTGTAACATCTGTAACATCTGGGATGGCGTATTTGCTTGCCATGTACTCTCAACCTTATATACACGGTTCTTAACTGATGTCAAGGAATTCTCGACTAACTTTGATACAAAAAGATGCGGGTACGACTCGCTACCTGGTTTTAGGCCACTATTAATAATGAAACATTTCTCGAATCTTGAATAGAAGTCACTGGTATCTTCATCGTATTTCTGTTTACAGGCTGAGATTGCGTCCCAGTCTTCCTTTTTAGTGGTCAGTAATCTTGGCAGAACCTGTACTATCAAACCTGGTAATGCTTTAGCTTTCTCCCCAAGGCCTAGCCCTGGAGTACGAAGTTTCTCCTCGTCTTCTATTTCTGTCCATATAATCTTTTTGTCTCCCACCTCCCATTCTCTTTCCTTGAGTTTCTCGTAAATGCCGGTGGGCAGTAGTACCTTTAACATTTTCATGATATCTGTATATGTGTAATCTCCCATGAGTAACATGTCTTTAAGTTCTCTGTGAAAACCTGCAGGGTCTTTATCGTGACAGGGTACTAGTTTCTTCATCTCCAATAGTTCTAACTTGGTCAGAGGTGTGTGTACATACACATGTTTCAAGGTATTATCGGTACCCATAACTGGATGTACTTCTCGTAAAGGGTTCTGCCTTTCAAAACGCTCCATATGAAACATTTTTCTTTCTGGGGGCGGAGCGGAAACATATTGTGGGCCTAAGAAAGTGTTGTATCTGTGCCGTTGTTCTAGAATTATTTGGATTAACTTGGTACTCAGGCCTCTCCATCTATCCATGAGTAGTGCTTCTAATGTATCGTGTAAGGGACCTGGATCAGAATGTTTATTTCTGTATAACGTGAGGAGGTGCTGAATCATATATACACCTGCTAATTTCTGCTCGTCTGGGGATAGGTTCAGAAATGTCTGCGCTACTGTGTCATCATTGTATATATTAGGATTGTCAGCCCATAGTACTGCTGACCGGGCTAGTTCTTGTTCATCCATAGAATTGAGTACATGGTACCCCATTCGTTCTCGAAGCATTTTATCAGTGTCTTGAAACAGATATTCAGGAGAATTCGGTTTTGATATGCCAGAGAGAAAAACTCTCTTGCTTTCTGGACGAATGCCTTTCCTAAGGTAAGTTCCCTTACCTACATACGCTATCGTATCGGTAGTTGTTTCCGGTTCTTCAGGTCCTTCCTCCTCCTCGGAGGAGGCATTCTTGTCACTTTCTTTTTCTTTTTCATGTATTTCTATTACTGCCTTTCTGATTTTCTTGTACATACTAGCTATACAATTCACTTTATCATGTTTTCCCTCGGCTATATTTTGACCCCACCTGTTTAGTGCTTCCATTTCATCCTGGTCTGTCTCAGGCCTGTCTCGATCTCTTATTAAGCAATTTATGAAAAAACGTAATATATATGCTTGAGTGTCAACTTTCTGGTGTGCCAGGGCCTCCTTAATACTATCCGGATTTTCTCCAGTCTGGACAAAATGGTATATTCTATCTAGATGATCAGTCATCCCTGGGAATAACATTAGGTAATCTGTAGCTTGTCGCAAGCGTAGTGACGCTATCAACATTCTATCGTCTTTGCCGGGTACTGGATCGTATCTGCAAACTGGAAGTTGTTCTTTGAGTATGTCGAGACGGGGTGATTGGAGTGTAGGGTGCTTCTGCATGTCCCTAAGGTGTAATCTGTGTGTTGCTGGCGGGGTCTGGAAACCCCCGGTCGCACCTCCTGAGGCGGATGCTTGGGCATTATCCCTCTGTGGAGTCTGTATGTGTACTTGAACTTGTCTCTTAATAGGATCAGGCAAAAACGGATTTGGTATCTTAACCTTAGGTGTGGGAAGTGGTGGAGGTGGAGGAACAAGTGGAGCAGGCTGTCGGATGGGGGAACCTTGTTGCGGTAATGGCGGGGTATGGTCTGTAGGCGGGTTGCCACCTCCGTCCCCGTCACCGTCAGTAGGCGGGGCGCGTGAATTGGTGTAAGCGGGTGCTACATCATCTAGATAGGAATTCAGAAATATGTCTTTAGTAGTCCTGTGATTTACTTTAGTTGTAACCAATGGTGACGGCAGATCTTTCGGTATTTCTGAAGTGGCTTCAGGCGAACCCTCGGCCACTAAGTACATGCCATTTACAATATTGTTTCGTGCGCGGTCTACTTGTTCTGCTTTTACTCGGATTCCTTCATTAACTAATTCGTTCTCTCGGGCTCTATCTGACTCTTCTCTATGTCTGTCTTCTCTACGGAGCGCTCTTTCAGCACGTTTATGTGATTCTTTACGCCAAAATTCTATGGCGTCTTTCTGAGATTGTCTGGCTTTCTTTTTCCATAGCGCTTCTTCTACCTTCACGATGCACTCGGCATCCCATGTTCCTGTAACGGGCCATCTGTGTCTCTCGTCTAGATGCTTAGTATAATCAGCCCATAAATCTAGATACAATATGGCATCTAAGCCATGCTTATGGTACATGAAATTTCCAGGCGTGTCCCTAGGGGGGATAGGAATTTCTTCCTCTAGTATCCCTTTCCTAGTTCCTATCTGTCTTAGTTTATTGAAGAACGGCATCTTGTTACTTAGTACTGGATACTTGGTACTGGTTACTTATTCTGAACACAGCTAGTTACACAAAAACACAATAATGCACATTAAACAATCACTCATACCACAACATTAATCACATGAAAAACATTTTGAACATATATCTCTACCCTAGATACTGGATGTACTGCTAAACAGCACAGATACACTGTCGAAGACAGTGCAAGAACTTGAATAACTGATATACTGCTAAACAGTACAGATACACTGTCTAAAACAGTGCAGACCGCGTTTGTGTACCCAAACACGTCTTTACCGGATACATAACAATGCACCCGTCTAGATACGTCCCAGCAATGGTACTCACCGGGAAGCACGGAACAGAAGGCCTCGGAAAACTCGACTGGACTGGACCGGACTGGACTGGACTCGACTCGACACGTGGATACTTCGGAAACTGGTGGGCCTCTTGACACCTCGGACCTTGCTTCTTTCGGCTAGGCTCTGGTCGGGATCCTCCGCACTCCTCACCGCCTCGTCTGGGTGCTGATCGCAGTCTCCGTCACCTCCGTGGGCCAGAGGGAGATACAGGAAATCCTGCGGGTACGCGTAGTTCCGTCTTGACTGATGGCAGGGGGCAAAGCTTGCAACGCACCAACCGGCGCGTGGGGTGGGGGAGGGGTCCCTATTCGGGCGCCAAAATAATGTGGTAAATATTTGATTTACCGTCTTAATTTCTATGCAGGTAAGTACTTAAACAGAAAATAACTCAATCGGAAAGAAAGAGGCAGAGTCCGTGGTGTTAGAGTTCTTAGGGGTTTTATTCCTTAAAAAGGAATGGTCATGGTACCAGATCGGATATCGGGTTCCTGCCACCACTGGGGTGCAGGAAGGGATAGAGCATACTTTATTGACAAGTCATAACTTTTATACTTAAACCATAGAATGAATACCAATACAGTAGGCGTAACAGCTGAGAGAAACAAGATAACAGCATACACGTGTTAGCAATACGTAATCAAAAGGCGTGAACTAGGCGTGGACATAGAGGTGTGTGCTAGAAACGTCACATGTAAGTGTCACGAGTAGGTGGGTACATAGCAGAATTTGGCAATGTCAGCAGAAATCTGAGGCCTGGATGCGCGCGCAGCTGCATGACGCGTGAATGACGTGGAACTGGAGGGAGCAGGGGACTTGACATTTACACTAGCGGAAAGAGACAGAAGTCTGGCATGTCAGATCAACTCGTACCTATATCATATCTCATATCTAATGTTTGGGAACCATATTATCTAGAGGAAAAGGTCTCTTGGGCAGAGGCTATTCTATACTGACTGTGAGTGCGTGTATAAGCCTCTAAGTGTCTGCATGAGATGCGAGGGGGCATGGGCCTACCATGGTAACAGAGGCTATGAATTACTTGCACGGAGACAGTGAGGCCGGGCCCTTTGCTCTGCAGCTGGAAAATGTTTACTTGAACTAGTAGGCAGGAATGTATGTTTGAGGAGCGGAACAGATAATTCGAAGGTTGAATTCAGTCTTGGCAGGCAGCAGGCTGAGCTAAGCGCCGTTAGCCGCACAGGGAGTAAGGCAGAGGTCACGGGTACAGAGACAGCCCAGGCTGAGGCGTTCAGAATCAGAAGGCAGAAAAAGGCTTGATGGCAGAATTCAGGGCCTACTTCGCCAGAGCTGAAAAACGTGTAAAGTACACCACAAAAAGACGTTGGCATGGCATACTTAGGAACGGAATATTCAACCCATTCAGGGTGGATCTGAAAGAGGACATGTTAACGTTGGACGCAAATGTATTTGCGTCTTCATAGCTGGCACAGGAGGGAAGTTACATGCACTTTAAGCTGGTACATGGAGACGGTGGGGTACACGTTAGGGAACATTTCTTGACCATAAAATTTATATTTCCTCATTTGCATATAGCCATGTCTGAACTGGGGTGGCAGAGTGGGTTAAAGAACGGTGATGGATTAAACCCAGATCTTTTGACTGGGTGTGAGTGTTTGATTGATTCAGATGCTCCGTCCATCACTACCCCCTTTTGTACCACTTTTGGCCCCCATAAGTGTGGCATGGTATGCTCAGACGTGAGTCCCTTGCTCACTTTGCCACTGGATTCAAGCAAGCCGGGCTGAAGACGGCTGGAATGCCGGAAACCGGTCCTCGGAAGCTTGTTTCCGGTCCAGGGAAGACATGGCTTGGCAGTTCGGGCTGGACTGTTCCCATGAGGCACAGGGTCAGACTGATTTGCATATAGCCATGTCTGAACTGGGGTGGCAGAGTGGGCTAAAGAACGGTGATGGATTAAACCCAGATCTTTTGACTGGGTGTGAGTGTTTGATTGATTCAGATGCTCCGTCCATCACCACCCCCTTTTGTACCGCTTTTGGCCGCCATAAGTGTGGCAGGGTATGCTCAGACGTGAGTCCCTTGCTCACTTTGCCACTGGATTCAAGCAAGCCGGGCTGAAGACGGCTGGAATCCCGGAGATCGGTCCTCGGAAGCTTGTTTCCGGTCCAGGGAAGACATGGCTTGGCAGTTCGGGCTGGACTGTTCCCATGAGGCACAGGGTCAGACTGATTTGCATATAGCCATGTCTGAACTGGGGTGGCAGAGTGGGCTAAAGAACGGTAATGGATTAAACCCAGATCTTTTGACTGGGTGTGAGTGTTTGATTGATTCAGATGCTCCGTCCATCACCACCCCCTTTTGTAAGGCTTAACTTTGAGGCAATGTGTAAAATATGTATGCAGCACTCAATCAGTAATATAGTGAACAAAACCAAGTTAAAAAAATAGAGAAAAAATTATTTAATAAATAATTTAACATCAGCATGACACAATCTAATCATTAGAAACAGAGATTTTTATTTTTAAAGTTTGAAGTGACAAATAGCACCTAAAAGACCAAAGTACCCCCAGGTATCTGGTCTACTTCAACACCATTTCCAAGGGTCCGGGTCTGGAGGGGAACCACTTGGAGGGTAATGACTCATTCAGGCTCGGTCGGGTGTGAGTAGATGATTGGAACCTTTTCTGTCCTAGGGGCTTGGCTCTAACCTCTGGGAACCACTCCTGAACTCCTGGGTTCAAGCAGTAGTTTAGGTCTCAAACAGGAGGGAAGTCCCCTGAGGGCACATGTTAGGCTTCTGGCATCAAAGCAGTCCTCTTGGAGCAGCAGGGCTGTATTCTAAAGTACACAGCAGGCCACAGGCTGCAAGGCAGTCCTTTGAAAGCACTTTCCCAGGGCCAGAAGTAAACTAACTAATGAGTCTGGGAGTCCTAGTTTTATACATAGGACACATTTTGAAGTGCATGAAACATCTGGAGTCTTTTCCCCACAGAAGAGTCTGGAACTTCCTGCCTCCCTGTAGTGGTCCCAGAATGTCTGGAGTCACAATAGCCTAGTGTGAAATTCTTTATTTGTGTGCTAAGGCAGTGACTTTGAACCACAAGTATGGCTGTTCACAGCTCACTTCCATCCTGCCTGGTTATCCAATCCTGCCACTACTCAGTGTCTGTATTATGTGGCTGCCTGGGTGGAACACACAAAGGCCAGCTGCCACTCACATCTAGTCACGCAATCCAGGAACAGGCTGAAGGTACTAAATGGTTAGGAGAAGAAAATGTCAAATTTCTAAAAGTGGCCTTTTTAAAATCTGACTTTACTATAAACATTTTATTTTAAAAGTACAATTCCTTAGACAATAACATGATTAATAAATGCAATAAGGTAACCCAGTGTTATCCTATGGAAGAGGTAAGACTCATAATAGTGAAACTAATTTGTGAGTTTAATCAATCTGGACATGTAAAACAGAGAAGTGCATATCCAACTTTTTAAATAGAATGCACCCTGCCATACAGGCTTATTGGGCCCAACCTAGGGTTGACTTACATGTATTAAAGAGAAAGGTATTTTGCCAAGTCAGATTGGGCAGTTTAGTACTGCATGCAGTCTGCAATGGCAGGCTTGATCCATGTTTTAAATATAGGTGGGAAGAGTCCTACTGTCTGGAATTCCATGGAGTTAAAAACAAGATGCCATCTAAGTGGAGTTCCACTTACGGGCTGAGTTTGATGGTGCGCCTGTTCATGCTGCATTTGTAATGCAGAGTGCGTCCGTGTGCTCCTAAATCACACGCGAACAGCACTGCATGGTCTGCATGAGTTCAGCCATCTTCTTTTTTTGCTCTCTGTTTTGGTGCTGGACCTAAACTTTAATCTGTCCGTAATCTTTGGAATCCTCCTCCTTTAGAACTTTTCTACCCCTTATTCTTATTTTTTTATAATAGTGTGTGTCTTTGTGTATTTTAGGTTATTCTGTATATTTTTTCATGCTTTTGTGATGTTTTGACTTTATTTCCCCTTCTTTTCTTCTATACTTTCCCTTCCTTTTCCTTCTTATTATTTCCCCACCCAGCGCCGTGGCAGAGGGGTGACTTCCTTATGAGTTTCGTCACCGCGCAGTGTGCAGTCCCGGGCAATCCTTGGAGAGAAGGAGGTGGCAGCACTAGTGTGTTTTTTGCATGCAGCGCCACCTCCCCTCTATGCTGGCAGATGGCAGCATACCCGTAGTGGCTACCCACTGTTGGAACGATGGGGGTACTGGGGGGTGGTGAACTGGTGCGTGAGGCGCACCAGCCATGCTTAGCGCACTGCACAGCAGCTGATGCACCATTGCGTGGACATTCTGGACCATGAACAGGACCTGCTCGACCTGCTAGGCTTCGAGATTCCGGGGCTCTGTGAGTATTATTTATTTGTTGTGTTTGTGTTCTCCAATTCTAAAAGAAATTCTGAATAGCATGCTGCTCACACTCAGAGTTAAGTTATGTTTAGTTTATGCTGATATATTATTGTGTGATCCAGTTTCTAGTTTCTACTTGGCAGATGCTGTTACCTAATCACACTCATCAGGAGCTCGCTGTGGCTAATTATTAAGAAGCCATTGCAGACTGTTCTCCTGTCACTATAGTGAATCAATTAGTACCGTGTTCTCTCTGTGACTTTGTTTATGTAGCTCATACACTAGTTCCAGGTTATTTAATTGAATTAACAGTGAAAATGTGAAGTGTGCATCAATGCATTGCAAAAAAGGGAGACTGAGTTGGCTCGTCAAAGGTTTTAAGAATTGGGAATAAATAGAATGAAAGATTACTTACTGCAATACATTAGTTTCAAATGTAGTTTTTGTTAGGAGCTTTTGAATATGGATTTAAGTACAGCAGATAGACTCGAGTAAAAACTAGTAGTACTGTAGGTGATCTGTTTGAGCGACTTTGTTTGCTTTTCAATAAACATTTTGTGGAGACTATTAACAGAATCACTAATCTAGTTTTATTTATCTTCTTAATTTCTTTCATCAGCACCCAAGGTCAAGAAGAGGAGGAACCTGGTCAGCCGGAACCAACCACCAGAACCTCTGCCGAGGTCTTTGCTGATCCCAGTAAATCCTTTTATGCTTGTTGTGCACTTCTTAGGATAGAATTGTGGGTATTGGAATGTTGGTGCTGTCTATCATGAAGATTCAGATAGGAAGCCCAAGTAAGCTAGTATGTTCGATAAATATCACCATGTATGCTGTTGAGAAGGCTTTCCTTTTCCTCCTTATACATAGCTCGAACACAGTTCAGTTCACAAGAGAGTGGCCCTGGTCTTTATGGACAACCCCCCCTCCACCCCACCCACCCCCAAAGCAGTGTGCTGCATAATATTTCATTTAGGGTTACAGTATACCAGCAGTTCCAATGACAGTGCAGCAAGACTGGAAAAAAGTATGATGTCCCACTCCCATTGCATTTGCCAATCAACACCATATGTCTTTCATTGACCATTATTCCACACATGGCTTGTCTAACTTTGTGAATCAACCAATTAAATGCACAGAGTGATATTTGGAAGATACTGACGTGCTAATCTGTAGTTTTTAAGGCAAATCCTCACCTGAGTAGGCAAACTCTAAAGACGGGCTGCTAGGGACCGCTATATTATCTGTTCCCTATCCTGCTATGTTTAGGTAACAATATGTTTAACTTGGCACTTTAATGATGTGTAGTTTTTACACACCTGCACTTTCACAGGGGGACAAACCACGGTCAATCTAGTACTGTGCATATACCGATTTTAGTTCCGCATACAAGCAACTTTTATCACTCACAGTGATTTACTTATGCGAACTTCAGCCGCCCATATGGCAATTTTGCACTTTACGCATTAGGGAAAAGATCAGCCCCTGATCAGCTATTTGTGAGCCATTTATTATCTGCAATTAGCTTCTTTACTTATATATTTAGGAAGGAAAGTTAAAAAAAGTGAAGGACAAGTGATTAGATGTTCAATGGCTGAAGTAGATGTATGACAAATCTTTTTGTCTTTTCTTGTATGAACTTTAAAAGTGTCTGAATTGAATGTTTGCTCATGTTTATGGTTTTAGTTGACTAAGAAATGGTTATTATTATTATTACTACCCCACCCCTCCCAATGCTGTGTTCTGCGTACTCTTTCATTTATAGTTACAGTATACCGACTGTTCCCATGACAGTGCAAAAGGACTGGGAAAAAAGTATGATGTCCCACTCCCATTGCATTTGCCAACCAACACCATATGTTTTTCATCGACCATTATTCCATGCCTGGGTTGTCTAACCTTGCGAGCCAACCAATTAAATGCCTAGAGTGATATGTGGAAGATACTGACATGCTAACTGAGCTGTAGAGGTGCATTGCAGTTGCATTTGGGGATGTGTGTCTGGGATCTACCTCATGTGTAATGCTTTATTCTAGACACACAGAACATCAGTGATACCGGCTTCAGTGCCTTTGCAGGAGGAGATGGGTCAGTAGGAGGGGAAGAAGTGGCAGCAGGTACGGGCACTGGTATGTCACACAATTTCCTGCAATTACTATACGTACTAACTATTTCCATGGTGTTATGTGTCGTCATCAAAAATGCCTGGGCAGACCCCCTACACCCCCCCCCGCTTTACCAACCATTGTGGTGGTTGAGTTATTATGGCCTATGGCAGTGGATGGGCGAAAGGATGGTTTTCAGAAAGGGTTGCTATCGAATGGGTAGATAATGTATTGGAAATTTGGGTGAAAGACTGGATGGGAGAAAGTAAAGCTTAATCATGGTGACTATCTGTAAAATAGAATGAAAGGATGAATGAATCTTTGGATTGTTTGGATGAATAAGCAAGGCAGCTCTTCTTCTCATGAGGAGCTTGCTGCTGCTCACCTATCCTGCCTACTTGGTTTATGTAGGGTTATCACTATCATTCAAAGCTATGATTCTAAGTGGGGTTCATTTATTTATTTTTTATCTTTGTCCTACCCTTGTGACTCGCTGTATTTGTTAAGTGAACAAGATCTATATTACCTTAAATACCGCCCATGGCATTTTTGCCAACTATGACAAAAGTACAGTATGGGTCAATCAATTTGTGGCTACAGTGTTGGCTGTGTAATGTGCATCGGCTTCAGCTATTGTAGCATTTGCAACGTTCTCAATGCACTGCGAACCAAACACACAAGGTGTGCTGTCCCTTTGCACACTCAGTCACCTATTAGTACTTGACTTCTTTATTTTCTCCTAAGTTATTCCATCCCAGCCCTCTTCCATCCCAGCCTACCACATTGGAAAACCAATTCTTGGCCTGTGCCACGTTTAATGCGATACCCATGTGAAATGATTTCAGAACATATGTCATGGTTTTCCATAACAGATTTAATTTACATATGTTCCTATTTTTCCTTTCGAAACGTACAGCGACTAAATAAGGCAGAGAGGATAAATTGATGGTCAGTGTAGTGGCCCCTCTATTATATATATAAAAAATAACTCTATCCTACCTGTCTAATCCCGCTACCCCAGCCCCTACAGTAGAGAAAATCAAGTTTTCTTTCCTTGGTAACTACCCAACAAATTAATTTGTTAGAAATACGTGGTGGCGGGTGAAGTCACAGAGTAAAGTGTGAGTAAGTGCATCATTTGATGGCAGGTTTGGCATTTGGGATACACATTGACGAATGTGCCAGATAAAATATACATAGTCCGTTCCTTTACCTGTAGTGTAGTCCAATAGATTATTTTCATCATCTACTTATGGCAGACAGGATAATATAGTAATATCTGCATTTCATGCACGAGGTATGTGACTGACATAGTCTCTTATTTATTGTTTATCTGCCTCTTTGGAGAAAGGGTCGAAAGAGAAATGCATTTGTGCAACAGCAGGGGCATTGTAGTTACAACTAAAGAATTGTCGACCACAGCTGCACACAGTAGCAAACTAGAAGAGGCACTGGCTAGCAATGAACATGGCTTCATACTTGTACACTATAAAGTGCATAATGCCGTACTCCTCAATAAGAAGTCAATGATTTTTCAATTCAAAGTTTCTGACTCACTTTCACTTTTAAAGTCTTTATTTCAATTATAAAAAATCATAAAAGACTCAGTTTATAGTTACTTGAAAAGCCTTTAAAAGAAAAAAATGATCAAAGCACTGTTTTTAGGTTTTGCCTGCAAGTGCGCACGTAGTGCGCATGCGCTAAAAAACCTCTTGAGTTCTATGTCGGCTTGATGACCCGCCTCTGTCTCTCATTGGCTAGCTCCATAAATGGAGGCTAGCCATTGGGAGACAGAGGCTGTCAATCACGGTTTCTTGGGGAAAACGCGATTCGGGGGCATGAGCTGGACCACGGAGCAGGAGCCACCCCTCCCTTCTCCGGTCCACTTTTCATCAGTTTCTGCATCGTGCATTGTGGTGTCCGGGAGGGGGCTGTTTCATTAACTTCCGCCCCCCTCCCCCCTCCTTTAATTAATCAGCGGGCGGCACCGCTTCGCACGGGGTGTGGTTGCTTTTGGGGTTGGGGGCTGTGCCGAAGTCTCTGGCCCCCGCCCCTCCTGTGCACCTTGGTGGTGTGGATGCGGCAGGGCCAGCCCGGACTCGTCTCTTAGGAGACTGCGACCTTCATGGTTGCTAAGAGGCGGCCCAGGAAGAGTTTGCTGCTCCCTCAGCCCAGCAGCAGTTTTCTCTTTCCTCTGCGCGGTGCTCCAGGGAGGGGAGGGCTCGGCTGCTGCTGCAACTTTTCTCGCTCTTGGAGTTTGCTCTCAGCGGTGGTGTCGCTGCCGCCGAGGGCCCGGTTTTGCGGCGCTTCCGGTGGCATCCAGTGAATAACGAGAAGCAACAGGTGAGGAGGGGGAGGAGGAGTCGGCCGCGGGCAGCCAAGTGCTGGAGCAGGGGGAGGGGGCGCGGGCAGTGTGATGGGGAGCCGCCGGGCCTCTGCGTACTTCCCTGTAATGGATGAAGTTTCGAGGGGAAGAGGCGCTTTGGGGAGCGGTTTGGGGGGTGTAGGGCCCTGCTGAGGTGAAGGTTGTTTCCTGCAAAGGTGGGGATGCGAGTCTGCTGCCCTATCAACTTTTTTTTTTCTTCCTATCCTCAAGCCTTCACATTTTGACTCTAAAAACATAGATTAATTGTAATACCATTGTGCATCAGCTTCCAGGAAACTTTTTAATTTCCCAGACCCGTTTTCTCACCACTCGCGGTGGGCAGGAAGGATGCAGGTGGCGATTGCCCCAGACAAGGCTTTATACTCTTTCATCATATACAATTGCCATCTTTTACCTCCCCGTATCTCATCATCCTTGATTGGCTGCAAAAGAGGAGGAGAGAAGTTTTTTTCCTCCTTGCTCAGCAGACCAGGCCTCCCTCCTCCTCCTGGCGGCTCCTTCCTCACTGTGGACGATAGAGATAGGCGAGCACAGATCCGGATGAGCAGTTCACATTCCACTGCGAAACCATACACGGCCTCTGAAGGCCAACACCAGCAAAACACAGCACTGCAAACACCGCTCATAACCATCATCTACTTATAGGCACAGAGGGCAGGCCAAAGTAGGCCTCAAACATTGCACAGGATGGAGTTAGAACAATACAGACTTGTGTGTATCCTCATGTGGTCCAACACTGTACAGTTGTTTCATATGTGTGTGGTTGTTAACTTGTGTTTGGCAATAAATTGTCATCTTAAATCACAATGAAGCTGATTCAGGACAGTGTGCGCAAATATACGAAAAAAAACATACATGGTTGGGGCAAATGTATTATTTATTTATGAGTTTTGTATGCACCTCATTGCACCGTACTCAAAGCAAAAACATGTTATAAATGGGGGGGAGGCAGAATGCATGAGTAAGAGTTCCGCCGGTTGTTGGAAGCAGTGTAATTACCTGGGTCTGTTTTTTGAAGGAATCATTTGCTATTTATTGTATATTAATAAAGTCCAAAAATTGGGGTTGGTACCTATGTGTATAGAGCTGTGTTGCAAACCAGTCTTAAGAATTTTTTTTTCTAAAGTAAATTTGCATTCCCCGGGTCTCTAACAAGGTTGTGTTAATTAAGTTAGGCTTAAGTGTTTGTTGTGTGGCTAGAATGTGTTTTACCTTCAATCTGGATTATGTGAACTGTTGTGCGCAGACAAATAGTTTTATCTGTTGTGATTTCGTTTGTAGTCATGTTGATGTAGGCAGTTGTTTCCTTCACTTTCCCCAAAATATGCCTAGCTGTGTTAGGGTCACCTGTATCACCAAGGTCGACATAGCCTTATTTAAGGACTTCACCTTCCCCAAGTCTCTGCTTGGCAGTATTGTACATTCCCCCCCCCACCTTGCAGTCAGTGATACTAGTGATGATTAAGTGTGTGCAAAGATGCTTGGTTGCTGCAGTTGGTAGGGGGAAGTCTGGGTAGCACGAGGCTTACACAGGCCTGGTTTGTAACCGAGCAACTTCCTCATTTCCTAGAGACTCTGCCATGCGTGGGACCTGGTACCAAATGCCTCAGTGAGGCTACTTTGCCGACGTTAACCTTTGTGTATTCTACTGCACTTACCCTGTGTCTTCTGCTGCCTTCGCCCTTTGTGCCTTCTGCTGCCCATACCCTGTTTGTCTTTGATGCCCTTAACCTGTTTGTCTTTGCTGTCCTTACCGTGTGTGTCTTTGCTGTCCTTACCGTGTGTGTCTTCTGCTGCCCTTACCGTGTATGTCTTCTGCTGCCCTTACCATGTGTGTCTTCTGCTGCCCTTACCGTGTGTGTCTTCTGTTGCCCTTACCATGTGTGCCTTCTGCTGCCCTTGGTGTCTTCTAGTGCAATTAACCTATGTGTCTTCTGCTTCCTTCGCCCTATGTGTCTTCTGCTTCCCTTGCCCTATGTGTCTTCTGCTTCTCTTGCCCTATGTGTCTTCTGCTGTCCTTGCCCTATGTGCCTTCTGCTGTTCTTACCCCATGTCTTCTGCTGCTCTCACCCTCTGTGTGTGTCTTCTGCTGCTCTCACCCTGTGTCTTCTGCTGCTCTCACCCGTGTCTTCTGCTGCTCTCACTATCTGTGGGTGTCTTCTGCTGCTCTCACCCCGTTTCTTCTGCTGCTCTCACCCCGTGTCTTCTGCTGCTCTCACCCTGTGTGTGTGCGTGTGTCTTCTGCTGCTCTCACACTGTATGTGTGTGTCTTTTGCTGCTCTCACCCTGTATGTGTGTGTCTTCTGCTGCTCTCACCCTGCGTGTGTGCCTTCTGTTGTTCTCACCCTGCGTGTGTGCGCCTTCTGTTGCTCTCACCCTGAGTGTGTGCCTTCTGTTGCTCTCACCCTGTGTTATTTAATTGTACCTATTGTAGGTATTTGCTATCCTTGAATGTTTTAGGTCTTATAAATTAGATAGGAGTAATTTATTACTGTGCTGATTTTTGGAAAATGGCTGATTTTGGAAAACATGACGATTCGTGTTACACTTTGGATTTCCTCATTTGACTTGCTTTCATTTGTTTAACATTCTGCAAGAAGTCTTTCACCCACTCAAATACAAAATCCTGCTGTGATCATTCAAACCCTGCCAAAATAGTCTAATAAAAAAAGTAGAATTGGATAAATACAGTAGCATACGATTAAAAAATATGCACTTGTTTTGATCTGCATATATATACGAATTTAGAGTAGATAAAACGGTGCGGTAGATCAACCATTTGGCCTCCTGAGATAGATATGTAGACAAAATATTTATCTGATGGGAATATGTATAACACCCACCTGTTCATCATAGTAACTTGTGCCAGGAATGAAAAAGCCAGCGTATGGAACATCTCTTCGTGTTCGGCTTGGGTGCAGTTATCTCATAAATGAGATGCAGGAAGAAGGGTATTTTTCATCTGGAAACATATTTTTGAAATAGTGATGTACCGTTTGTCTACTAAACTTACTGAGTGTACCTGGGGTGTAAAGTAAACCCTCACGTCAAGAGTATTGCCCTCTCCAGTCCACGTGTTTTTTCCCTTGAATTCTGGGACGTGTACTCCTGGTTTTGTAATGGTATGAACAAGACAAGAAGTCCCAGATTCAAAGAAAAAACTGGAATGCGCATTGTCCTGGGGTAACTTGGCTGGGCTGTAAAACGTGCCAGGCAGAAAAGTATGAATGCATATTTATTAGTAAACTAAATGTAAAAATATACAATTTTACGGCTCAATTTATTCTCAAAATACAAAATAAATATGGGTAAATACCAAAAAGGTGTTTAAAAAATAAATACACCAGTTTTGTGTGTGCCTCTGTTGCCTGCTTGCGACCCGTTTTTGTGTGTGTCTCTGTTGCCTGCTTGTGACCTGGTTTTGTGTGTGTGTGTGTGTGGGTGCAAATGCAATAGGTGTCGCATTTGCAAGAGCTTAGGCTATTGGCTTTGTAAATGACTGCCATTTATTTATGTTTTCAAAGCCAACACATAAATAAAAATGTTGTCATTTACAATGCCAATAGCTCTAACTTTTCCAAAGGCGAAACCGTTGCATTGTAAATGCTTGTTTAATCCTGTGATGTTATTCTCTTCCTGTTGATATTTTCTTAATGTTTGCCAGCATTTGTGGGTAAAACATACAATTGGCCTTGTCACTCTCCTAATCATAGTTGCATCAAAGAAATTCCAATGGGCCTAGGGGACCAGCAATGTACTGCTCTGTCCCACCCAGTAATTTAAAGCATTTGTTTGCATAGAACATTATTTAAAATTTGACTTTTGTGTTTTTCTCAAAATAGCTGCTCCTGCTGGTCCAGTCGGACAACCCGACAGGGAGGAGAGAGCCGCCAGTTTGTGGCAGCAAAGGCTGGAGCGTATGCAGCAGCAAACCAAGTGGCTGGTGGTCCTGGAAGATGAGGAGAAGTAATTTTATTCACAACAGCCAAGCCGCAAGATAGTCAGCCCCCCTTAGACTCCAACCTCCTGGCTACCCCAATCTTGGCACCGCCGCCAGTCAACTTCTTCCACCCCACACCACAATGGCAACAGGCCATTCCTGCACCACATTCAGCAGTGGCTAAACAGCATCGAGGGCCAGTTCACCATGATGGAACAGAGCCTGGACCAGTTCCGAACCGACATCCATAATGCCCTCTTCTAGCCCATTTAAATAAAAAAAATGATTTTGTGGGAGGGGTTTGTTGTTTATTGAGGCTGGGTCCAGAGGGTAGAAAGGGAGCTGGGACTGGAGAGACTTTTTCTTGGACATATTGAGTTTTGCTGCTTGCGTCAGTTTGTTTGGAAAAGGGGTGGGGATTTTGTTTGGGTGGAGAGGGAGAGTTTCTTTTTAAATAAATAAAGGGGAAAGCTATTATTTGAAACATAAATTTATGCCTGAAGTAGTTTCTTTTACTTTGCACTGCTACCTTCAGGTAGATCTGCACAGCTTGCTTATGTGCTTGTAACTTAAGAGAGAGCGTAGCACTTAGTTATGGAGTGTAGGCTTACACTTCTCTAATTATCTAGACCATTTTGGGGAATGCTGCCATGATCGCTTATATTGTGCAGAACTACCACGATAAAAAAACAGAAGAAGTTATAATTTATTTCAGACTAAGTTAAATTACATCCAAACTAGTTGTCTTACCTGAATATACATGCAGTAACAGAGGAGGAATCACAACTTCACAAGCGAAGTCCCACTTCCAGTTCCACCCAGGTGAGCTCCAACTGGAGGATTGATCTGAATGATTTATTATTTATCATAGGCAACTAAATGAAAGCAGAAAGACTGAGTAAGTGGATTATATATTTATCGAAGATTTACAAAGAATTGGCACCGCCTGAATACTACATCATGAGACAATGAGAATGGCTAACGTAGAGCTAGCAGTATTATTTGTGAAATACTAAAGTTAAAAAAATTGACTCAAAGTCTGGAGTGGACAATGCTTAGTTAAGACGTTTACAGTGAGGCAACACAAGGCCTGAATGATGATGCTGACAACTGATGTTCTTCATTCTATATCTAAAATAAACATGGATCATTTTTAATGTGTGGGTTGGTAATAGGCTGATGTTTGACTACTGCTTAGAAGATTCTACACTAAATTGGTGTTGCTTTCACCACATCCGCCCCACCAAGTGTGTGGTCCATTGATGATGTAATTTAAGCCACATCTCAATAAATCACACAGATCAGGTAAAAAGGGTTAGGGGCTTGATGAAAGGATGGGAAATGGGGTTTGGGGAAAGGTTTGACAAAGACAAACACTACAACACAATGCCAACATTCATCTGGGAAAGAAGCAGTAGCGCATCATTTGCCATCAATCTATTGTTAGACGGAACAAAGGAATGATTATGACAGAGTACAGATATATGCATTGCAAACGGCCCTACTGCCCCTGAGACCCAATTTATCATATATCTAAACTTTATGTCTCCTAGGTTGGGGAGTAAACCCAGCCACCCATGTCTCTCAGTTCATATGACTGTTCAAACAAAAATGATACTGTATTGCAAAATTAGGTGGTGCGTCTGCATTCTCCTCGGGAATGTCCACTCTTTGGGGCCAACCTGCACTGGTCCATAGCTAAGCAGGAGTGTTGTTGAGCTCAGCTAGCTATTTCCTTTCGTACATGAAGGAGACTAGAAGAATTCCTGTGCATTGTAAGGACAGAAAGAAGGTAAGCTTCAAGTGGAGTGCACCAAGAAGACTCAAGACAGAGCAAAAAAACAAAAGTGGGACTTATAGTATCACTTTTGCCACAAGTCCAACAAACACACACAAAGCAGCATTTCACAAATGCACTTCTCTCAATTCCACAAAGCTGAGTACTAGGCCTGAGTCTCTTAGTTTATCTTTGAACTGAAGTCGATACTCGATAACTTCTTGCTTCCTACTGTGGATGAGGTAGTCCTGCAGCTCCCTCCCTGAGATCTTCCATGATACTCCTCCAGTCCTCACTCGCCGAAACGCCGTCCCAAGCCAGTCCTCATCATCATGAATCACGATGACCCGAGCAAGATAGAAGTGGATTGCACTTCTGTTGAAGAACAAGTAGAGAAATAGAATTGCAGTATTTTGCATAGGTTTTTGCTTGTTAACTAAAGTAACTGTTCTATTCTCTGAATAACTAGAAAAAGTAGAACACCCTGCAATTAAACCTGGCTTTGTGTGAAAGGTCTAATCACCTACATTGGAAAAAATGAGTGTCCATCACTCAAGCCCCAAAAGAATGCAAATCAACAATCATCTCAAGAAACTTATGTTAAGTTCCAAATGAAGTAAACACAAGGAGATGATGGACATGCGTTGAAACTTTTCAGACACTCACCCTTAGTCACAGATCTGGGTTAAATACATCCTTGTTCTTTTGCTCACTTTGCCACCCCAGTTCAGCCACAGCTATATGCAAATCAGTCTAGACCCTGTGTCTCATGGGGACAGTCCAGCCCAAGCTGCCAAGCTACGTCTTCCCTGGACTGGAAACAAGCATCCTGGGACCGGTTTCGGGCTAACAGCCCTCATCAGCCAGGCTAGCTTGAAATTGAGCAAGGGACCCATGTCTGGGCATACCCTGACAACTTTTCAGACACTCACCCCCAGTCAAAGACCTGGGGTGAAACCATCATTGTTCTTTAGTTTTAGTGCTCATGTAGTGTAGTTCCTATTTTCCCAATAGACTCTGCGCATTGGTTTTCCCGGGTTAGTTGACCCTAATTCCCCCTCCTTTTGAGTCTTAAATTCCAGCATCTTTATGAGGTCGTCTTCCTCTGTTATTGAAAAAGATCTTGACCAGTTTGTCTTTTGCATATTTCCTTGTTGTATAACTTGATTTCCGCCTTCACTTTGTTCCCTTAACATATACCTTTGTGCGGTTATTTCTTCCTTGCTTCTTTCATGAATGGCTGTATGTTGGGATGTTGGTGGAGATGTATGTTTGGGTGCCGGGACATGTATTTGTGCTGTCGTCTTTAGAAGCCATTTTTTTAAAGCAGATTTCTCTCGAACCGGTCTTTCATCCTTTTCTTCTGGTGCAATCCCTTCTTTTTGTTGACGCTCTTCTTATTGTCTCAACGTTGCTTCTAGGCATTTGTCTCCGGTTGTTTTTGGTGTTGTCGCGTGTATCGGTTTTATGGGAGTTTGTAGGCTTTGAGCCTCTTCTGTGTTTGCATATATTGCCGCCATCGGGTCTTTTAAAAATTGGAATTTGTGCTTTAGGTTTTCCCCACCGAACCTAAATGGCTCTGTAGCTATAGTATGGATCACACTCTTATCTTGTGGGTTGGAATCCTCTTTTAGCTTGCTCTTGTTTCCAAATTCATTAGCCGCTTTTGTTTGATCCCGTTTTACTGCTCTTTTCTTGTTTTTATAAATGGGGGCTTGGCGAATATTTTCTGACCGCATATCCCCAATTCTGTACTCCGATTGGTGATAAGGCTTATCCCGGTGACTTATTCTGATTCCGGTGCTGTTCTTTGTGGCTTCCACTATTACGGCTGTCTCCCTACTACCAGGGTGTTCTTATCTCTCCAGTCAGGGATGCTGGGGGCACTGCTTCGCTTCACCACGCCTCTCCTACGGACTCTCGCCTCACTCACAACTTCCGGCGCCTCCTCCCGAGCCTGTCTGCTCCTTCTGCGTCCTGCTACGTGACAACTCCCTCACCGTGTTACCTTCTCGGCTGCCGACCCTTCCGATAGGTGTGGCGTAAGGTACTGAGGGGTGGCTTGGGGCACGACACACGACACAGGATTGGGGCAGCTGCCATCAGGGAGGAACTGCGTTGGAGTGTTGCAGTGTCTGGTAATGTCTGGCAATGTGGTGGCTTTCTCTGACGTGTCTTAGTCACTTATAATCAGTCCCGTCAAAATATAAGGTGCCTACTTGGATCCCTCTGTTGGGGCCTCAGGACACAAGTTCTCAGCTATATTATTGTAGCTGTTTAACAGTTTTTATCAGGCAGTCCACCGTGGTTTTGCTGTTGCCTGCTAAGTGCTGGTGCTTGTATAGTCGCTTGTATATTAAATTGCTTAGTTTGGAGCTTAGAATTGAAGTAGTGCATCTAGTCCCCCAGTAACTCTGCCGTGTTTGGTTTCCTGCAGGGGTGCTGCTCGCTGCTACTTCTGCTGCTGCGTTTGACTCACCCTTTTGGCCAAGGACCCTCGAGTCTAAAGTGCTGGCGGGGTATGGCTTCAGGGCCTCAGGGGCTCGGGCTAGAGCTGGCAGCCCGGCCCCCCCGGCCGACCCGCACCCGCTCCCGCTCACCACACCCAGCACCCGTCACCTGACTCACCGCTTCTTGATGCCTCTCCCTCACTCCTTGTTGTGTGATGCTGTATGTTGCGGAACGGGGCTGAGTTGCGGTGTGGTCTGCCTCGGGATGCCAGGAGCCTTGAAAGCACGGGCTGCTCAGGCTGCCTCGAACCGTCCCTGGGACAGTATTTCCTGTGTCCTGCACAGGAGTTCACTCCCCTCCAGCGCAGCACAGCGCGCCTCAAATGCAGTCTGTCCTGTTCGGTGTACTGCCCGGCAATTGCAGCGGGGGTCCACGCAGGGGCCCAAGCAGGTCAGACATGGGTTTACGGCAGTCAGTGGCAGGCCGTCTATGCAGCTCCTTGCTCCTTGCTCCCTGTTCGGCGTTCTGGCATTCTGGCGACCAACGGCTTTCTGGCTCCCTCTAGCGGCAGATTACACAGTGAGCAAACAAATTCCCCCCGACGTGATTCGAACACTGCAGGTACTGCATCTCGGTTTCTCTGGTTTTTTTTCTGCCCACTGCCCACTGTCTCTGCTCCCTGCAGTGGGTTTGTCATGGGGCTACCTCCCACCACAGTAGAGGCAGCAGGGCAGGTCAACAGCAACTGGTAGTCGGGCGGCACTGCCACTGTGTGCGGTAGGTGACCGTAGATGGCTGTGAAGAGGCTGTATGAGGCTGGGGGGGGGGCCCAAGGGACGTAAATTTGCTGAATTATCCCAGGCCCCTAGACCCCACTGGTCCCACCTGCTCCGCCGGCCTCGCCTCGGTTTTTCTGCCGATTTTCGCGGCTCCGATTTTTGCTCCCGTTTTCGCTGCTCCTGCTGCTTCCCGCGCCTCTGCCAATTTTCCCATGTGGAGAGGGGGGGGGAGAGGGGGCAGGAGTGAGGCTGCAGGATCACGGGCTGACCGTTATGCCTTTCGCTGCTTTCACGGCGTCTCTTGGTGCAGTAGCTGGCTAGCTGGCTCCGCAGGCAGGCTACGCTCCGCACCACTCCGCTCTGCTGTCTGGCTCTGCTCTGATCTGCGGCAAGATTGCAAACCCGGACAGGATTCTAGGCACGCGGATACAAGTGTAAGCCACAGACACGTTCTGATTTGTTTATCAGTAAGGTTAAAAATACCGAATAATGACGTTGTGTTGATTAAAAGCCATGGTATGTAGCCTGAACGCAGATTTTGCAACGTCCAACCAAGCTGTACAATAGAACATAAATGAGACTGACCATGTTGTAACATTAGTAAGTCCTGCTCTAATATATCAAATAAGTAATGGGTAAGAAGTGCCTCCAAGGGAGTTTGTTTCACAAAAGTTTCAATGTTTTTCAGAGTGTTACTATGAAGGGCAATTTAATGGTCCTACTAGAGTTTAGTTTGATCAAACATATGTATTGAATTCACAAATGTCTGTTTATACAAAAATACATTCAACATAAAAAAATTAACAAAACAATAACAAAAACAAATACAAGAAGGTGTATATGCAAAATATTGAATTTTATCAAAAGAATTTTGTCACAAGGGATTTAAAATACAAATATATATACACACAGGAATCCAGGAAGACGTAACAAATATCTCAATTAACTCCCCTGTAGAACCTGAGCACACCTATCCAATGTGAAAATGTTATTAAATTGTCCTTCATAGTAACACTCTGAAAAACATTGAAACTTTTGTGAAACAAACTCCCTTGGAGGCACTTCTTACCCATTACTTATTCTCACCCAAGCCCCCAAGGGTATATTGGGTTGCTCACTGTATTTACCCTTTTAGAAAGTTGGCATTTTCCTGTCGTATTTAATGCAAGAAGCCTGACCTAGGTCATAGGACTGGGTGTAGTTGACAGTTGGACTTTTGTCTTTCCCAGGCAGCCACACAATAGAGGGATTAGGTGTTCCTGGACTGGGCAACAACTGGCGGGATGGGGAGAAGCTGGGTAAAACCACACTTGCAACTGAAGAGGATGTGCTCTGCTTTCACACAAACGACTTTTCCCAGTGCATGGTGCATGCAGCCAACTTGGAATCAGGGCGGAGGAGACAGGAAACTTCAAAAGGAAATATTTAGAAACTTCTCCTACTCCAAAAGTGGCACAAGGTATAAAAATAGAACCCTCAGACCCTCTCATTAGTTCACTTTCTGGACTTGGGAAAGGACTCTTAGAGGACTGCCTGCTGCTGTAGCCTGCTCTCTACTCCAAGCGACCACTTTGCTGCACCTGGAAGGACTGCTTTGGTCAGGTGCCTGGAGCCTGTCTTGAATCTTCAGAAGCCAGCCCTATCTCATCATCTGAATCCAGGACTACCAGATTGACTCCAGGGACTAATTTGCTGACCTTCTTATCAGCACCTCAGGGGCATAAATAGCTCCCCTCATCTTGATCCCACACCTGGACCTAAGTGAGTCCTAACATCCCAAGTGTTGCCACTTTTGCCCTGTCCCCTTGGTTGTGGTGTTAAAGGTGCAGAGATAACCAGAATCCCAATTTTGATAGGCAAGAGAAGACGGGGACCAAAGTGCTCATCTTTCCAGCCAGGGTGCATCTCCAGTCGGCCTGACTTTGCAGCAGCAAATCATGTTCAGCGGATCCTCGGCCAAGGGATATTTGGCCTTCTGGAATTTTCATTGGCTACAGCCTCCAGCTTCATCCCACCAGAGATTTTGACTTTAAAAAAAGAGACTTATTTTGAACTTATAAACTTCACTGCAACTTCATACATTGGCTCCCCCCACAACAGCACTCCATCCTCAGCCACTGAACTTGACTTGCTCAGAACATTTTTCTTGGAAATTTCTTCTAAGTTTGAAGGTAAGGGGTGAGTGGGCCCAATCCACTACATGTATACGACTTGTACTCCATTGTGGTAGAGCATACTATTTTGACTTTGACCAGGTCTTGCACAACTTGATGTCTGCAGATGGCACTTGGAAATTATAGGCGAGATATTTCACTTTACACTTTGAAAACTCATACCTCCAGTTCTACTGTTTGGATTTTTGTCATTTTGGTGTCAAATAATTAATTAAACATTATTCTATTTGATCTAACTTTGTGTGAGATGTTTCTTTTGCTGTGTTCAGTTTTGTTGCTGTTTGCGTGCTACATAAATGCTTTACACAGTGTCTCTAGATTGTAGGAAAGACTTAAAAAAATTAAATTTTGACTTCCAAAATGAATTAGAATGACAATCTGCCTTGGACATTTCCAAAAATGACATGCAGACATTTGGTGCACAAAATGAAAACATGAAGCTTCAAAGACCTTTAACCAGACACTTAGGGCCAGATGTAGGTGGCCCAATACCGATCAGTAACGGCCGAAATTACCGAATTTCAGCCGTTAGTGACCGGTATTGGGCATTTGGGATTCAGTAATTTCGGGGTTCCGTCCCCAGCATAAAACTGAAACTGCTCTTTTAGCAGTGACTGATGAAGCCAGAGCTGTGCTGGACAGGGGAGGAAAGGCGGCCATTATATTACTCGATCTCAGTGCCGCGTGCGACACGGTCAACCATGCCACACTTTTACATCGACTGTATGGTTTGGGCGTGTCGGGCGCGGCCCTGGAATGGCTGACCTCCTTCCTGGATGAACGATTCTTCCAGGTGTTTGAGGGCGAGACAGTCTCCCCCAAACATCCACTTAGCTGTGGGGTGCCCCAGGGCTCCTCCCTAAGCCCCACTCTTTTTAATGCCTATATGGAACCTCTAGACAAGATAGTCCATCCCTTTGGTGTGCGTATTGTCACCTACGCTGATGATACCCAATTGGTGGTCTCTTTGGACCACTCTGAGGGATCGTCAAACACCTTAGGCCCCTGTCTAGAGGCTTTCGCTAAGTGGATGCAATCTTCCTGTCTTAAATTAAACGGGGAGAAGACAGAGATTATGCTGCTGGGCAATCCTTCTCCGTCCGCCCTAGCATCCATCTGGCCCATATGTCTCAGCCCTCCCCCCCCTCCCAAACCTCAGATAAAGAGCCTGGGCATCTGGCTTGACAAAGCACTCGACTTTTTGGTCCAAGCCACTAAAACTGCCTCTACATGTTTTGGGCTAATGAAAATACTGCGCAAAGTGCTCCCTTTGCTCCCATTCCAGGCGAGGAGGATCATGGTCCAGGCCCTGATACTCTCCCACCTGGATTATGGAAATGCCCTATACATAGGAGTTCCGGCAGCAGTGACCCACAGGCTGCAAGTCACGCAAAACTGTGCCGCCCGACTACTGTATAATATCCCTCGCTGGCAGTCAGCCAAGAGAGCTCTAAAAGAACTTCACTGGCTCCCAGTAGCGGCCAGAGTGCAGTTTAAGCCATGTGCATCTTGCACAAATCCTTCCACTGCACTGGCCCCACAATCCTGCATTCTATAGTTGTGCCTTACGACCCGTCTAGAGCCCTGCGCTCCAGCTCATTACATCTAGCAACAACAACTAAAATCAACAAATCCCGTTGGGGCGGTTGCTCCTTTTCCCACACCGCGGCCAAGCTTTGGAACTCTCTTCCGCCACCTCTTCGAGAGAATAGCAACCGGATATCCTTCAGAAAGTCCCTGAAAACTCATTTGTTCGCAAAAGCGTGTTGATTCACCCTGAGCTCGCCACAAGTAATCAGTCAAAAGCACTGCGAGGCCTCCGGGTAGTTATGCGCTATATAAGTGCAATTTTTCATTTAATTTCATTTAATTTCAGGAATCATTAATTTATTGAATCCTTAAAATAACTAATCGGTAAATTACCGAATCTGAAATGTAGGGAGCACTCAAATGAGTGCATTGCACAGTTAAGCATTCAGTATTTACCACCAAATAAAGGTTGGTGGTAAATATTGAAAACCTTAATAAAAAGCAATTTTGTGCTTTTTTTACTCTGCCATGTGGCAGACATACATGCCCTTAGGGCATGTATGTGTGCCACATGTGCACCCATGCACTATTCAGGGGTGCAACAGGGTGTCAATGTGACACCCTGCCACCCTTGAACATGGTCCCCCTATTACCGATTCGGTATGTACGGAATCGGTATTTACCGATTTGGTAAATACCGAATTAGTAATTCCCAATCATTCCTATGGGCCTCCAGGCCCATAGGAATGAATGGGAATTACTGATTCAGTAAATACAGAATCGGTATTTACTGATTCGGTAATTTCTGAATTGGTAATACCAAATCCTACCGATTCGGTAAAATTTACAGAATAATTAGCTGCATCCCATTTACCGATTCTGGAATACTGAATCAGTAAAATTCGGTATTTTAGAATCGGTAAAATAGGATTACCTACATCTGGCCCTTACTCCTGTGATAAATCATGCTCTTTAATATGTTAAAACATGTGCAAGGAAAATGCATAGTTAATATAACTAGTTTAAATTTTGTTTTAATCATAGAATGTGTTTTTCTACGTAGAATAATTGTTAAACATGAGTGCAACGGTAGTATATAGTTTGTATTAACTTAACTCCACATTTAAAAAAAAAAATTGTAGTGGCAACTAAATGGAATTAATGACTTTCAGCTCCCTTGGAAGAAGATTCATTTGACCATGCGGATAACAATTGAAATGTGCTGTGATATTGTGTTAGTTGCTAGTAAAATGTTATTTTAAACAAGAGCCCTATTCATGCACTGAATTACAGGTTCATTTATTTACTATAGAAATATAATGCACACACAAAATTGCATTACCACAATATTTTCTAATATTTCCTGTTTAAATAATAATTTTCTCTTGCAGGTAATGTAATGTGTTTAGGCAGAATATTATCATTAGGAAATTAAGTAATTCAAAGTAATTTCCAAATGCGCTGTGAGGACAAAGCAATAGCCAGCAGCTGATGAATTCGGTGTGGACAGGAATTCGGGGGAAGATGTGCTTTCAGGAGAATGCTGGATTACAATTGAAGCAGATAAGGACAGACCACACGTTTTGTAACATTTTACCGTTTCGCAGTCCTAGTTGAGAAGAACCACAACTAGAGGGGAGAAGGCTGCCTTAAATGACAACAGAGCAGAACAGATCTAGTCGGAGGGGAGCAGAGAGGGGTGAGCAAAGAACAGATGAAAAGGAGTAGAGGGCAGACTTTGAGAGCAGACAGAATAGAAGGAGTTGGAGAGATGTGTGTGCAGGAGAGCAGATGACAGGAAGGAATTACTATGTAGGAGAGGGGGAGGCAGTTCAGCTGAGAGACAAGCTATGTTCCTTTGGACATTTATTAAAATCTGAAGCTTTATGCTTTGACTAATTGGCTTTACCAGGGCCTATTTGAGCTATGCTTTATCTTCACTTTATGGGAAACTCTGGAAATATTAATTATTGATTTGTTAGCATTAATTGTGTTTGCAGTAATTTTGTTGGTTTGGATTGCAATAATATGAGTATGAATGCATGCGTGACTGGTGAAAAGATCGATAAATAGTTGATTAAGTTGATTTCAGGCTTCCAGAAGCCTAAAGATCCTGGGATATTAATGTTGTTTTGCAAGGAGGTCAGTTGATGAGGAGTGTGCACCTCTATCAGTAACTATAGTGACAACTTATTGTGCTTGACTAATATCGATTGGTATTTAGGTGAACCTGATTGTATAAATGGTGAAGCTGCATTGATTGAGGTGATGTCACGCTGTTTGAGTTTCACTTGCTGTTTTCTAAAATACTCAAGTGATTGTTATACCTAATTTTCCTTAGAAAAGAAGAATTAATGCAAACAAGATTGGCCAGAAAAGTTGTTTTGAAAATAACGAAGGAATTGTAAAGGAGAGTGACTGCTGTGAGGAGTGAGTTTATACCTCATATTGTTTCATGCTGAGATTGGGTGGTTGGTGTATTGTCAAGGTGTGATTGATTGATGGTGTTGTAATAAGATAGGTCAGTTGTGTGATTACCTCCCTGAGATTGAATGAAAAACTTCAAGAATTTAAACTGTAACTGAATTAGACAAAAGAAATCTGATGTTTACGGATTTGAATCGAAACATTTGGTTAATTATTGCCAAAATAAAATGGTTTAAAGGCTTGAATATTTTTTGAGGTGATATAACACATTTTAACTTGATGAGTCACCACATGAGGGAATGCCTGCACATTTTATGTTGAGAAATCTGGGATCAAATTCATGTTTGTGGATACACCAGTGGTGCAAGATTCCTGAAAAAGAGGGTTCTTTGAGTTTTCCAACACATGGTACTTTTGAATTGCAATTTATTGACAGATTAAGGGAAATTTTACGGGAAATAAAGTCACCATTTGAATTTCAAGCTGTTAAAGCATGTGGGAAAAGACAACAGGAGAAAAGGAAAGAGAGAAATGTCAGAAGAAGACTAGTGGAGCAAGTAAGCTGCTGGTAGAATGCTATTTTAAACAAGAGCTCTATTCATAAACTAACTTAAAGCTTCATTTATTTACTAGAGAAATATAATGAACATGCATTTATAAATGCATTGCACAATATTTTCTAATGTTTCCTGTTTAAATAAGAATTTTCTCTTTCAGCTAATGTAATGTATTTAGCCAGAATAACATGTTTAGGAAATTAAGTCATTCTAAATAAGTTTAAAATGTGCTGTGAGGGCAAAGCGATAGCCAGCACCGGATGAATTACGTGTGGACAGGAAGAAGGGGGCTATGTGCCTTCTGGAGAACGCTAGATTTCAATTGGAAAAGACAAGAACAGACCAAATGTTTTGTAACATTTTACCATTTAGAAACACATTCTTAGTTTAGGAGAACCAGAATGGGGGGGGGGAGAAGACTGTCTTGGATGGAAACAGAACAGATCTAGACGGCAGAGAGTAGAGAGGCAAGAGCAAAGCACAGATGCAGAAGGGAAGAGGGCAGACTTTGTGTGCAGGAGAGCAGGTGACAGGAAGGATTTAGGATATAGGAAAGGGATAGGCAGTTCAGCTGTGAGACCGGCACCCAAGCTTTATGCTTTGACTAATTAGTTTTTCCAAGGCTTAATTGCTCTATGCTTTTTTCTCTCTTTATGGGAAAGTCTGCAATTATTAATGATTGATTTATTAGCTTTATGCTAATATCACTCCTGCCTTTATTTCGAAACTCTTTGTGGGTTCTAAATGACAATATTTGTGCCCAAAGACTTAGAATAGAAATTCTTTCCTTAATGGAAAGCCCTGTATGTTTATTATATCATGATCTGCACAATATATATTTTTCTATTATCAATTTTGTAACCTGATTGATATTTGACTAATCAATAAAGAATCAGAGAAACCTATTTTTAATTATAAATAATGCTCCCTGTTGTCCACTTTTACAGATTTTTACAAATAAATACAGACAGAAAACAATGTGTTTTCTGTCTGCATTTATTTTTGAAAGTAGATATATACAGAAAATGTGCTTCTTTTAAGTGACTCTTGGTACTGCCTTTCATTAATTATAGCCCAACAGCTGAGCAGATGGACAGCATGGGAAATTAAAAAACAGGATGAAATTTCTTTAAAGAACTGCATGTGTCAACATAAACTTGTGCTATAATGCTAATATTTACCAATTGATGTACTTTTATGTAATATTTGACAACTCAAATAGCTAAAATGCAACAGACGTCAAAGTATGAGTGTGCGTTCATACGCAAAACACTAAATAAATATTGATAAATACAGATAAAAATGGCAAAAAAAAATATGGATAAATACAGATGGAAATGTTAAAATAAAATACCATAAAACTAGTAGCCCTAATTATAAAATAAAGGGCCAGATGTACAACCCTATTTTGCATGTGCAAACTGGTTTGCAACCCATTTGAACATGCAAAATACAAAAGGGCCATGTACTAACCCTATTTGTTGAATCGTAATTTACTTCCGACTCACTAAATATAATTAGCAACTCGCCATTAGGATGGGGTGTTCCAAGGGCGTCCCTTCCTAATAGCCAGTCTGAACCCTATGTATGACTGTTTTGCGACCACAATTGCGGTTGCAAAAGAGTTGCAGTTTACCACCCTTCTCAGAAGGGTGGAAAGCATTCGCAAAAGGGGGGGTCCTGTGAATGCAGGGAAAACTACCTGCCCTTAATAAATTGAATGAAAAAGAGTCATTAGATTTTTTTTTAAATACATCCCGTTTTCCTTTAAGGAAAACAGGCTGCATTTTTTTTAACTGTTTTATTTAAAAGCAGTCCCAGACATAGACGTCTGCTAAGCTCAGCATACATGGGGTGGTGTTTGTGTCTACAGACAAACATCATTTAAGATTAAACTTTGTGATTTATGTGTATATTGAATAAGCACTGAAAGAGATCGAGCACTGGAGGATATCAAGAAATTATCAGATCTTCTCTAGATGTATTTTCTCATTGTCACCACTTGGTGTCTGTTGGTAAGAAAAGAGGAAAATCAACCCTGAACCTGACCAATAAAGTTCATGTGGTGTGTTAGAGTTCATATAAACATGCATTATCAACTGTATAGAAAGTCACTGATTATGCTAAAGAATGATTAGACATCGTCTCATTTGTTCAATATGTAGTGCACATAATCCATAATTTTCATTATGGCTGTTTCTATGCTTAAACCAGATAAAATTCAAATTTGTAGTCTGCAAGTCGATGTTGATTGGTAGTGATAGTTTGTAGTTAATTTGGGGTACACTTCTCCATGTTTTTCCCCAGCCAAGGTTGGGTGGATACCGGTTAAAAGTTATTGAAAAGTGGGCTAGAGAATGAGTTAATGTATTCTTTAAAGAATCATTATTAATTCTTTGGGAGCGTTTGTCCATGCCAGGTGGAACCAGTGGTTCTGAAGATGCAGATAAACGTTAAATGCAAATGGTGAGTTAAACATGTTTAGATTGAGTGCCACCATAATGTAAAATACATACTAATTGTTGCTCACAAGGAAAGAGTTCCAGGTGTTTGTAGCTTTAGTGGGAGAATGTCTGTCATTGAGGAGCCTAATGTGAGTTAGTTTCTGACAATGAATGTAACTTCTGGGCAAAGAAGTAGAGGGATTCCTCACATTTAGTAAGTAAGGATGAGGATATGATGGTATCTTTGTAATTTGTTTAAATCATTTTTTGTTTAGGAGGGAGTATAGGGATTTCATATTTGTCACTCATTTCTCCTTTTTCTTTTATTGCTGAGGGATTTAGAAATCTAGAGTTGACTTCATATTTTTCTTAAGTTTTGGTTGGAGACGGCCCATTGAGTTGCCTACCATATGAATGCTAATATTATAGTTGTTGACAGTGCTATTATTGATAAAAGACAGGAACAATGAGGTCTTGGAGTACAGTAGATGGTAGTTAGGTGAATCCCACTTTTAACAAAGCGGTTGTTGGTTACAGTTAATGTGGAGGCAATAATGTGGGAGCAGAAGTGTTTGATGTCAGGATCAGCAAAGGAAATATCTATATTTTAAGATCGTATATGATCTGCATTTGCTGCAGTTAACATTAAAGATCCTAGAAAGATAATATAATCAAACATCGTATGGGCTGAGGTAACATCATTTTGAGAATGTGTCAGTGAATTCCTTTTGAAGTTTATTATGCATAGTTAATTAAAACCTTTGCAGTGCATGTTAGAAAAATTCTTAAAACATCATTGTTGGGGCGTGGCCAAGATGGCGGCGTGATCGGTCACAGGTCCCGGAGGCTCCCTGCCCGATCCCGCCTGATAACACCCCATTGCGTAGCCAGATCTCCCTGCGGCTTCAATTACCGCGGACTTCATTGCCAGCAGTCCACCGAGACCTCCAGATCCCCGATTGCCAACATCGGGGCCAAGCGCGAGACCAGGGGCGCTGAGGACTGCGGACTGCAGCCGCGTAATGGCGGCCGCCACCGGCCCGGTGAGAGTCGGCGCGCTCACTATCCCCGGCCCTAGGGGGATCCTGCAGCAATTCGGAGCGCCCACCTGAGAAGCCCCGACACGACCGCAGGCTCGGCGATCCAGGTTGGTGTGCGCCTCCGATTCTGCTGCCTTGCCGGCGGTGTGGTATGTGCCGGCCGGGTACTGCAGAAATCGACCCCCCGGCTTTGGGCCTTCCGGCGCTGCCTAACGGACAGACCCTGCAGAGCCGGGCCGGGCCCGGGCAGAGTCCGTCAGAGTGACAGCTTCACCGGCATCGCCGGAGCGGACGCGGGGGGCCCCACCAGCTAAGCAGCGTCACCTGGGTCAATGGAACACACTCCACTGGTCTGGGCGATGCTGGAGACCCGGGCTTGCCTGGGGGACTGATCGGACACAGCCCAGCGGATCCGTGGGGGCGCCACAGGACTACGGCTGTGAAGAGAGCCCACCCCTGAGCCATTACACGGAGCGGTCACACCCAGGTGAGAAGGGCTGAGGTGGGCTGCGCCACGAGGCTCGGGGGGCAACATCGAGCCTCCGGTGTTGGGGACCCCTGGGGCCTACAGACTGCACTTTAATTACGGCGGAAGGGGTGCACCTGCATCTAAACTAGACTCTTGCCGCCCAGCACTGCCACGAGACCCGGCGACCATACCCGCTAGTGCACGCCGCCACTGCCCGCTTTCCATATTGGTCCACTGCTGGGCTGCTCCCTGAAGCGGACCTCTGAGCACCCACCCCACCGATCATTACAGGGGGGATACTGCCAAGCCATTTGCGAGCCGGGTTCCTGGGGACAGGGAAGTGACGGCCCCCCGGAATTGCCATTCTCACCATTGCTCTCAAGAAGCCGCGCCCGACACCCCAACTGACGAGCTCACAAGCCGCTGGGGCCTCGGATACAACATGGCGGGACAGCGATCGAAGAAGGGGTCTCCGACGCTTCCAGAACTCTTGGCCAAAACCCAGCCAAAACCTAGCAAGGGCCCACCCTCCCTGTCAACCGCGAAATTAACGCCAGCACCGGCAGATGACCAGTCGCCCATCACTAGAACTTTCTTGGAGACACTATTTAATTCCCTTAGGGACGACTTCAGGTCCTTAAAGCAGGAGGTGGCGGGCGAGGTCTGGGAGCTCCGACGAGACGTGGAGGGCCTTGGGGAACGAGTGGTATCAGTGGAGGAAGCGGATCAGACCAGGAGCATGGAAATAACACACCTCCAGCAGGAAATAGTGCGACTCACTGACCAGCAGATGGACCTCCAAGCCCATGCAGAAGATCTTGAGAACCGCTTCCATCGGAACAACATACGGGTCCGGGGAGTTCCTCAGAAAACGGAGGGGTCTGATGTCACCAGCTACCTCCAAACCTTATTCAGGTCCATTTTGGGAGAACCAGCAGTCTTTGAGATACGCATCGACAGGGCGCATAGGGTTGGGTTGCCTAGACGGTCCTCCGCTCCGCCACCAGACATATTGGCCTTTATACCCGACTTTCCGCTGAAGGAGCGAATCCTCCGAGAAGCACGGCGGGCTCAACCTCTTCAATTCCAAGGCAACTCTATAGCCTTGTATCAGGACCTATCGGCCATTACCCTGCAAAAACGCAAAGAATTCCGGAAGGCAACGGACTTCCTAAGGCAACATGAAACTCCGTACTCCTGGGGCCACCCGTTTAGACTAATATTCAAATGGAACGGGAAGCTACACCAGCTGCGCTCGCTCAAAGACACCTGCACCCTCCTAGGCCTTGAGCATGACGTTGACGAACCCACTCCTAGCTCGTCTCAGAGGCCTTCTGAAGGTGACTGGCAGACCGTGAACCGCAGGCGGTCACCCTCGCACCACCTGAAGCCGAATGCCTCCATCATCACGCAGGAGCGGGCGACAGCGGAGGCTGAGGTGGCCAAGGAGACCTCTTCCTCTGGGTGATGGCTGCACTCTCAGGGAGATCAATCACTGCTTGCCTCATCCCCATGAGGGGGGTGGGAATAGGGCGGGGGGCCGATGTGACTGCCACGGGACATGACCCGGACGAAGACCTTTACCACAGCCCTGTGCGGACTAACAGGACTGGGACTATACCTATTCACATTTGGGTGTTGGGGCCTGGGGAGTGGGAGGGGGTGGGGGGATTGTTGAAAATTTTTTGACTTCATGGAGTTTGACCGTGAGTACATGGGGTGTTTTGGGGGAACAGTTGGGGTGGGAAGTAGGGTGGGAACCAGTGTGCCGGGGGGGAATTGATACTAATAGAACAGCCGCGTCGTATAACCGTACCTCAGTGCTACACCTCACCCTACGGGTGTTTCTACAGTTGTGCACAGTCATGCCGAGAATACACACACACTCTCTATGTGACACGCAGTGGTCGGAGCTCCTCTCGCTCTGTCCAACCTACTCCCCAACTGCTGAGTTGAGTGACACTGCTATACTGGACGCTGTTCGACCCCTATTTTATAACAATGGCTAGCCCTAAACTGAAGTTATTAACACTAAACGTCAAAGGCCTGAACAATCCCATTAAAAGAAGGGTGATAATCTCTTATTTGGAAAACTCCTGGGCCGACCTCTGTTTGCTTCAGGAGACCCACCTTTTGCCAAGGACTGGCACAGGATGCGCTCACGCGCCTTTCCCCAAAAATTCTTTTTTTCCCTTCCTACAAAGAAAGCCGGGGTGGCCATTTTAGTATCTAGACACTTTAGCGGGAAGATAGGGGTCAAGGCGGGTGAGGTTCGGGGCCGTCTTCTCGCGCACACCTTCCAGCTTGGAAGCATGAGCTTTATAATAGGGTCAGTTTACGCTCCCAACACAGGACAGGAAGCCTTTCTGAAAGGTGCACTCTCTGAATCTCTTCAATCATCCAACACACTTTTACTCATCGGGGGGGACCTTAATTTAGTCATGGACACCAGCAAAGACAGGTCAGGACACCGCTATGGGGACACCGGCGCTATCACTGAGGCAGGGGCGGAGAGGCTGCGAGATAGAGGCCTGATAGACCTATGGCGCACCGCGCACCCGAACGCAACGCAATTCACCTTCTACTCCCATGTCCATCATACCTACGCCAGGCTGGACCACTTCATAGGATCGTCCGAGTTGGTCTCTAACTTAGCTGAGATTGACATTGTGCCCGCAGCGCTTTCAGACCACGACGCAATAGAACTAACTATCACTGCCCCCACACCCTCCCGCCCCGAGGTGCATGGCGTCTCCGCGAAACCATGTTACAGCAACCAGAAGTCCACAAACGCCTACATAAATGCATTGTCGACTACCTGACTATTAATGATACACCGGAGGTGTCGTTGTCGGCCTTATGGGGAGCCTTAAAATCAGTGGTCTGTGGGGAATTGATTGCAATTGCTGCCAAAGAGGCTAAGGACCGGAAAGAGAAGAGGTCCGAGCTCACGACCCAAGTTGCCGAATTAGAGAGAGTGCACAGCCGCACAGGCGCCCCACGGATATGGCGACAATTGAAAGCTGCTAGGGCCCAACTGGCTTCCCTTGACACGGATAGGGCGGAATTCGCTGCGCTCCGCCTTCGACACACATATTATGTTGGAGGCAACAGAACAGGACGCTTGTTAGCCAGCGCCCTCAAAGCTAAATCCCAACGCACGAAAATCACTGACCTCACGGATGGCTCTGGGAACACCCTCACCGAGGAATCCCAGATCGCAAATGCGTTCCGAACCTACTACGCCTCACCATACGGCGCGGACGCGCCATCTCTCAGGGGTGTTGAAACATACCTGTCCTCGGCGGCAGTTACAGAGTTGTCCCAGACCAGTGGGAATGCGCTAGGCACTCCCATCCACCTAGAGGAGGTCACGGCGGCTATATCCAGACTTCGCCCACTAAAGTCCCCCAGACCGGATGGCTTTTCGGCGGGGTTTTACAAATCATTTTGCCAACTAGTGGCTCCCATCCTTACCCGGCTTTTTAACTCTTTTGAGGGACCTGGCTCCATTCCCCCCGATATGCTGGCAGCTGAAGTGATCGTCCTGCCCAAACTGGGCAAGAAACCGACACATTGCTCAGCATTCCGACCGATCTCCTTGCTGAATTTAGATCTAAAGCTCTTCACCGGAGTTCTAGCAGCCCGCCTGGGCCCGCTCCTACCCGGAATCCTGGAACCTGACCAATCGGGCTTCGTGCCCAATCGCCAATGCAGCGATAACACCAAAAGAATGCTGCACCTAATAGATAAGGCACACTTCCAGGAATCCGATGCTGTGCTTGTGGCCATAGACGCGGAGAAAGCATTTGACCGCGTTGACTGGACATACTTACAGCAGGTGTTGCTACGCTTCGGACTTGGCGACCGCTTTCGTTCCTGGATCGCCAGCTGTTACCACCATCCCCAAGCTCGGGTCTGGCTGGGCGGTGTGCGCTCTGACCCCTTTGATATTCAACGTGGGACGAGACAGGGGTGCCCCCTGTCTCCCCATCTGTTTGCCCTCTACATTGAACCCTTGGCGCAGAAAATCCGAGACAATCCCGACATTAATGGTGTCACCTTCGGCGGAGAACCACATACAATCAGCCTCTATGCCGACGACATCATAGTCGCTCTTGACCGACCTACCCACTCGGTGCCCGCCTTCCTGGAGGAGTTGGACGCGTTTGGCACGGTTGCAGGCTTCAAGATCAACAGGGGGAAATCCCTAATACTACCGCTAGGGGGAAACGCTCGCCCTCACGCACCAGCCTCCACCTATGGCTGTGACCTTCAAATAACCACAGAACTCCCATACTTGGGGAACACCCTTACCTCTTCGACAGAATCGACAGTTGCTCTCAACTATAAGTCCCTCACCACTCAAATCCGAGCGGACCTAGCGCGCTGGTCCAAACAACCTCTGTCCCTCCTGGGTAGAGTCGCAGCTGTGAAAATGTCGACCCTGCCTAAAATCCTGTATATCTTCCAGACCCTCCCAGTGGCTCCCCCGAGAGGCACCATTTCAGATCTCCAGGCAGCGCTACATCACTTTATCTGGGAGAGCAAGCGGGCGCGTCTACATAAACAATTGGTACACAGGGGTATGGACGACGGGGGCTTGGGGATCCCCAACCTACTACAATGCTTCCAAGCCACACAACTCAGATACCTGGTGGAATGGTATGGACCCGAGTCAGAGAAAAGGTGGCTCTTTCAGGACAGAGCCATGGCTCAAAGATCCCTCTGGGAAATTACCTTTTTACCCAGAAGACACTGTCCGACTTACCTCTCCAACTCACCTATAACACGCACTGTCACTAAAGTCTGGGACACGGTAGCAGTCAAAAGAGGTCTGACCACATTTCCCTCTCCATTCACCCCACTTTTAGACAACCCAGAATTTCCACCGGGCAACGACCCTCGTGCCTTCACACAATGGCGGGGCACCACATGCAAGTGCGCTGGGGACCTCTTTGACACGCAAGGCTTTCTCAACCTTTCAGACATCAAGCAAGGCTATGATATCACAGACCCTCACCTTTTTCAGTATTTTCAATTACGTCATTGGCTGACGGACCCTGCGATTGTCACCCTGGTGGGACGCCCACTGACCTCCTTTGAGAAGTGGCTCCTGACCAAAGACACTGATCGACATCTAATATCGGACTTATATAAAATGCTTACACCCCCCTTAGCGCTAAGCAAAACAGCGGGTCAGAAAAGGTGGGAAGCTGAACTGGGCAGGACACTAATACCTAAGGAATGGAGCCAGGTATACTACAGGGCATCACATACCACACGTAACACTGCGGGCAGGGAAACTGCCGTATAATTGGCGACATATTGTCACCTTACACCAATCCGGCTTCACAGGGGCAATCCATCCCGGAGCGACTTATGCTGGAGAATATGCGGGGAACAGGGCACTTTGACACACATCCTCTGGGACTGTAGAGAGGTCCGCAGTTGCTGGGACACTGTTTTGAATGATATAGATGCAACCTTTGACACCGAAATTCCAAGATTTCTCGCGTATGCAATCCTGGGACTCCCAAATGCACTTACTTTTCCCTTGAAATCTACCCGGGGTCGCCAGATGGGCATTGACATGCAGGCAGCTACACAACATATTTTATCACTTTGGGGATGGCCAACCAAACCCACGCATACAGGATGGCTACACAAACTCTGGTTCACTCTGGGCATGGAACGCATCCAAGCTACCCTCACACAAACTACGGATACATTTCAAAAGATCTGGCAGCCGTTTATATCTCTCCTATCAAAGTGGTTCAATGAAATAAGCTGCCTGAGAAATCTCCGATTGCTGCGCCTTATGGACACAACTACTGGAACTCAGGAACCTCAGGGGTAATCATGAAAGCTCTTTTCTGACCGGAGAACAATGGATCTCCCACATACGGCACACTGGTGAGGGAGAGGGGCGGGGGTAGGCTGGGGGGAGGAGGGGTTTCGTGGGCATTGTTTGTTCAAACTTGTTTGCTAATACTGCCTACCATTTGCCTTCTGAGCATCAACACGCTCTCATCGGGGAGCCATCTTCTTTGCCATATCGCACAGCGTGCTGAACACACGCTTGCCTGTCATTTTCGATTGGTTTACCTGTTACAAGTACTTTGTAATGTGATGCTTTCCTATGCTTCTTGGCTCAATAAAATACATTTAAAACTAAAACATCATTGTTTAAAACCATTAAAATAGATCATCAAATTTAGGAGATTTACACAGAAGTAATTCAATGAGACTATTCAGCACTCTTTTACACTGAGTGGAAAACAGTGCAGGTGCTCATATTTTGAATTGTTCCATCTTGTTCGCCCATGTGCTGTTTTTGTCCCTAGCATTTTTGCGCTTCTCAAGAATTGCTCTCTGGTGCTGGAAGGACATGTCAGTATTGGGGCCCTTTGGGTGCTGGTGGCCAGCTGCTTATCGACATAAGTCTGTGGCGTTGTCCCCCAGTTTCGGTTGACTTAGCGCTCTTCGCTCGGCCGTTCCGAGAAATTTCACCAGTCTTCAGTTTAATTTGATGGTTGACGGATTAAGGCAGGCAAGCACAGCTTGCCTTCTAGTACTAATCCCTTTTTGCTTGAATTGGTCTTTAAGGAGCAGTTGGCGTGCCTGTTGCAGTTCTGTGCATGATAAGATGACATGAAGAATGTCACCATTCTTTAAGTTGCATAGTGTGCAGGTTTCTTTCCCATATTTCCTAGGCCATGGCGGTTGCTGCTCTGTACTTGGCAAGATCCCTAGTTTGTATTTTAAATTGTTCATTTTTGTGGCTTTTGGATAACCCTATTGAAGTATGTTTGTGGTGTTGGTGATTTGTAAGAGTTTAGGGTCATCCATGCGTGTGATCTTTTTGAAAATAGTGCCTTATCCTCCAGTAAAGAGGGTGATTTGACATTTTCCAGACTAGTTTTTTGAAAGTGCTATGGCCAAGTTGTGTGGCCCAGAGCTCTGAGATTTTGGTGGCTTCCAATGCTGCTTGTAGATAAATTCTCCCCTCAGAAGCATCCCTGCTCTGTATATCCTGCCATAGCAGAGAGTTTAGTGTATTTGAGGAGGCGCTTCTGAGTTTATGCAAGCAAATGATGTATGCCTGGCTAGATCTTGCTTTTGCAGGCCAAATTCCAGTCCTATTTGAGCCGGAGATGTACAGGCGGGAGCGAGAACATTGTTCTGTAAGCTTTAACCTGTATGCTGTCCAGGTCTTTGGAGTCTCTTCCCCGCATAGCCTCGCTGCTGTAGGTAATCGAGGGAAGCAGCTTTGCCTTGATTACTTTCAGGAACTGAGTCAGAGTTGGACCCATCAATTGATTTGCCAGATTTTTCATCGTCAGAGCAATCGATGAACCTCTCCTTCTTATTTCCTGTTTGTTGGGCATGAAAGCACCTTCTTTATCGAAGATGACTTCCAGATATTAGTACACGCCGGCTGGCTCAATTTTTAGACCACCAAGAGACCAGCTCTTCTGTTGTTTTTTATTGCTGTTAATTGACATTGTGCATGTTTTACTGAGGTTTATTTTTCGTTTTTTTTCCATGGCGTGTTTTTCCATTACGGTCAGAAAGCATTGAAGACCAATGTAGGTGTGGCTAAGTAGCACTATGTCGTCTGCATACAGGAGATTGCTCAGAGTTTTCCCTCCTATCCTCGGTGAGTGGGAGTTACAAGGATCGAACATGCTCGGCAGATCCGCCATAAAGAGGTTAAACAGATTTGGCGCAAGCACACACCCTTGTTTGAGTCCTTTAGTAGTTCGTACTTTCGAGGACAGGTGTGTGCCACTGCCTAGTTTCACCTGCACCCAGGTGTCTGTATGGAGGAGCATCAGCATGTTTAGGGTCGGCTGCGGTAGACCCCATTGCGCCAGTTTCCCCCATGGTCTACCTCTCTCGAAGATAGCAAATGCTGCACTGAAGTCGATATAGCATAAGTGAAGCGGGAGCTTGGAAGATTTTGCAGTGTCGATGATTAGTGAAATAGCAAGGATGTTTGATGCTGTTCCAGTTTTTTTTCGAAAGCCAGTCTGATTCAGTGGTATAATTAGATGAGACGCATCCCAGAGTACGATCTCCTCAAATATGGTACCGGCAAAGTATTTTGCCTCATTGTCGAGAAGGGCTACTAAGCGGTAATTGTTTGGGTCAGTCTTATCTTGTTTTTTACATATAGGAACAATCGTCAACCCCCTCCAGGATTCTGGGATTCTGTTTAGTAGCTTGACTTCCACAAATAAAGGTTGCATGATGTCTTCCCACTCTTTGTTCTTTGCTTTATAGAGGGCGGTGGGATGCCGCTTGGTCCTGGGGCACCTTCTTATCTGTTTTTTGATTAAAGCTATTTGCTTGATTCTCAAATTCTCTGGGAGGATGATGTTTGTGCCTAAAGAGGCTTGCCCCTGTAATTCTAGTATGTACTTTTCACAGTTAATCTCTATGAGCTTATCAATCCTCATGTGAGCTCCTGGCTGCTCTGTGTGCTCGTTGAAGTGGCTTGAGAGGTATTTGACCCAGGTCTCTTCAGTGATGTGAGATCCTATTTCTTTGTGCAGCGGGCGCATGATCCCATTCACTGTTTGCCACAAGTGGGCACTATTTTTGGTATTTATATCATAAAGAGGATTAGTCCAGAGCTCATTCTATTGTGTTTTTATCTAGGAACCTAAATCGATATTCCTATTTTATGCCTTTGTACGGTTATAAGCAATAATGTCCCTATAATGGCATAAGAATTATATCCATATCTAGCTGTAGCCCATGCAGTCACATTAAGCAAGGCTACTTCCCCGGACTCCTAGAAAGCACAACGAGTTCTCTAAACACACCAAACCTCCAGCAACCTGGGAAATCCCCATTTGCTTTTGTTTTGATTTGTCATAGAACTCCTGTGAGCACTGTAAGAACGGCCAGTTCTTAGTGACATCTTTATTGACGTCTTATGTCCAACCTTACGTCAAACCCAGCACCTTTCAGGTATAAATATACCAACGTTGCCTTAAGCAAACACACAGGGGTGGTTTTGGAGCAGAGCAGCTATCTACTTGCCCGAGAGCCCAGCTGATGCGAGAGCCCACGGACGCTGCCCCTCCTCTTTGGCGCGCTGAGAAAGACTTTTTCTCCAGCCGAGAAAATCCAGCTCCGGCGTTTCCAGCCTACCCTTGCGGGTTGCTGGAATATCGAGTTCTGAGGAAAGAGATACCAGACCTCCCACATTCTATTACCAAGGTAAGGAGCTGACTAAACCCTTAAAGAGAATTATTGAGTCAGATTCATGGCAAAACCAACTTAACTTAAACTGCTACTTACCTACTCCTTCCCACGTATTAGGCTTAGGTCAGGTACACCGGGATAGGCGTATTTAGAAACACCAGTTGAGTACGTTAGTCAATGTATATATGTATGTATAGATTTTATCCATTTTAAGTATTTTATGGCTAAGAAACCATATCAATGCTTTTACAGTATTATTTCATAATACTCCTTTTACTGTACGCACTTTACTTTACATTAAGTATTGCAATTGTGGCAATTCATTTCTCTTGCATGAGAAGGAAGACTGCTCAATAAATTATACTTTTTATTGAAAACGCCCGTCTCTCTCTTCTCTGCACTCTGGTGAAACTAAGTACACACAATTGACTGAGTGAAATAGCTGTCTATTGTTTTCACACGACTCTAGAGATATACTCTTATTCTGAGGGAGCGAAGTTGTCATGTTATATGGTTGTCTGAAGCTAATCCCTTCTTGTCTATCCAGGGAGGTTAAACTCCTCCTTGTTTATTCGAGAAAGTTTCTAGTGATCTCTGAGCTAGCTGGCAAACCTTAAGTCTAATATAGTCAGTAGAGACCTAGTCGACCTCAGTAGAGACCTAGTCGACGTCTACAGTGCTGAATATATTATTCCAATGCGCAGAGCCTATTGGGAATATAGGAACTACACTACAATTCTCCCCATCTCTCTTAAAGCTCCATTTCCTTTCTTTTAGCACGGCCCTATGGTGTTTCAACTTTACTCGTAGGCTAATGTTGTTAGGGGCTGTTCTCAGCTTCCGTAGCGTTAAGTTTACTGATCTTTTTAGTTTCTTTAATTTTACTCTCTGTTCCTTCTTTAAATTGTTCTTGCTGTTCTTTTGCGGCGATTGTCTTTTGGATAGACAGTGACTGCAATTTCTTTAGCAGTGTAACCCTGAAGTGATTCCAGTAGGCGATTTGCCCGGCTGCAGTTGATAATTGAGTGTCGAACAGTTGGAGTGCCTCTTCTGTATTGGCGATTGAGTTTGCTGGCATGCATTTGATTTTTTCTTGATTCAGTAAATGGATCAGCCCCATTGTTATATCTGGCCTGATTAGGTTTGGCATGTTTGATGTTATGTGGCATTCCTGAGGGTGGTGGTCGCTGTTGCCCTTGTCACCCATTCTGAACCCCAAGATGTGTGGAAATAGCGCAAGGCTTGCAAAAGTATAGTCGAGAATGGAACTTGTTGTAGTTGAATAGAAGGATTTTACTGGTGGAGAGTCTGTCGAAATCTTCCATTCAGTGCCTGAAGATTTAGGTGTTTTAGGTTGTGAAGAAATCGGCTATCGCAATGTTTTTTCCTGTCTGGTGGGTTGCTTTGCAGTGGAATATTATGAATTCTATTCAAGGCCAGTACTTCCTCTCCTTCAGGTGAGCCAAATAGATCTTCATTTAAGTCCCCTGTCAGGTGGAAGAGTGGGTTTTCCATCTGGGTAGCGTACTCAGCCAGTTGTTTAGAAATTTTGGATGAGTCTTTTGCTTTGTTTTTTGGATGGACGTATGAGTTTATTATGCATACCTCCTCTTCTTTGTTCTCAAGGACAAGTCTTATTTTAACTGTTAGTGTTTTGTGTCAAAGTGAATCCATAAGAGTTGCTGAAGCTATTGTTGTAGTGGAAACATAGGTGGCCAATCCTCCTGAGTGATGGCCGAATCTGCTGGTCCTTGCAGCTGGGTTGGAAAAGCATGTATAGCCCTTGAAATGCTGTGTGGCATTTAGCCAAGTTTCTTGAAGCATTATTATGTCATGGAGGGAGATGTAGTGCTGAAAATCTGGGTCATCTATTTTAGTGGTTAGACCGTTGATGTTCCAAGAGCAGATGCCTAGGGTTGTCGGCCTTGCCCCGCTGCCAGCTCTGTCTTTTGAGGAGCATCAATCCTCCTCCACCGGGCGTATTATGATAGTGCGGGACAATGTTTCCCTTGTTGGAGCTTGGTATGATTCTGCTGCTGGAGTTGGACGTAATTCCGCTCGGTCCCAAGGGGTGCTTATACTTTTTTGGTGAGCTTCCCCGTCCGTCTCTG
Source organism: Lissotriton vulgaris (assembly GCF_964263255.1). NCBI lineage: Eukaryota > Metazoa > Chordata > Amphibia > Caudata > Salamandridae > Lissotriton > Lissotriton vulgaris. The sequence goes on from NC_141689.1 coordinate 1,785,172,795, forward strand.
AGTATACTGAAAGTGTGAACCTGTTTTGTCTTTGGCGCTGGGCTCATCCTGCTCAGGAATAATTGTGGATAAGCTGGTTTTTGAAAGGGAACCAACCTAATTCCCCAGTTTTTGAGCAGATCCTGTTCAGCTAAGATCGAGTCTGCAATGTTACTTGTGGTCCAAGTTGTCTCAGTGGCTTCCGCGCTGTGTCGGTTAGCCGCCGGTAAGAATTCTACAGAGACTAAGTCCTTTGAGCCTATTCATCCCAGTTTTGGAATTGATTGCTTTAGTCTGAGAATATTGCCACGGTTGAGCAGGTCCTGTTGTCCTTTTGCAGTGTATTCGGGATAGAAGACCAGGATCTCCGTTGGCTGTCGGCTGTTACCTTGTCTTTGTTGTTTCTCTGGTGATCAGTGTGTTATTGCCGTTGGTCCATTGTGTAGTTTTACTTCCTGGTTACCCAGGTGTTTGCTTGCTCAAGCGGCTGAGGGAGTCTTTATGTTTGGACTGATTGTTATGTGTTTAGAGGGAGTTTGTGATGGTTCTGCCTGCTTGTCATGTAGCCACTTTACCAGTGGGTTCCCTGTTGGTTTGATCGTGGGGTGAGCACTCTTAGATCCTAAGTTCCATGTTGTTGCTTCATGATTTGGGCTTGTAGTTTGGCCATTGGATCTTTTTTTATTTTCTGAGTCTGGATTTGAGGTAGTTGTTGGCTTGGGTTCAAGCTGTCTTAAGGCCTCTGGGTTACGCGTCTGTCTGCGTGTTTGCCCTGAGGGCTCATTGGTTGTGGGTCTTAGTGCACTCATTTGTTCTTGGATGGCTTGCTCATGGCTGATCTTTCCGCTGACGTTTTTTAGAGACGGTTTCATCTTCCGCGTTTCTATATTTTGTTCTTTGTTTTGTTTGCCTTTATCTCTTATTGGTGAATCATGGAGCTGTATTTCATCATGATCTGTTGTTCTTCTGTTTGATGTTTGCTGTTGAATGGAAGTATTTAATGCCCTGTTTGGGCAATTTGTTGCCCCTGTGTTACTTGAATTAGTTGTGTGTTTCTCCTGAATGCCTGCAAAGATGGGAAAGTATTTTGTTGCGTTTGTCTGTAGTTTTTGATTCCGACCTTTACTTTTTTGCGTGCAATGTTGTTTAGCATTTAGTTTTTGTATATTCCCTTTCCCAATCAGTGCTATCTCCTCATTGTGGTCATCAGGGTTGTCCTTTGACCTTTTGTCGTATTTTTCCCTGCTAAGTGATCCCTTTTCGATTTTGGTAGTGCCCAGATCTTTTGTTGCGTTTCCTGTGTTTGAGTTGTTTATATCACTGATGAGCCCAGTTAGCATTGAAGGGAGAGTAGCTAGTTTGTTGACTACCTAGTTGCAGTTGCAACTGCGGTAGGTGTTTGTTTGTGCTCTCATTATCAGACTGTTCAAATTGCCCAACTTGTCATTAATGCCCGCTGTAAAAACTGCCAATGTGTTCAGAAGTGTTAATTGTAGCTTCATCTTTTCTGACTGATATTGCAAGGCTTCAATAGCTAGTTGGATTGTGTTTAGGAGAGAATTCCAGGTCCCAGAGTTTTGCTCTTTCCTGCGATCATTCTCATTTTTGCTATTGTTGGTGTTGTGAGCCGCCGGGTTTGTGGCTCTGAGCAACTCCTCTTGAAGGTTTTGCTGGGGGGGGGGGGGGGGCGCCTTCTGTTCTGGGTTGTAGGTGGCCAGCATGTCTTCCCATTCGAATGTGTTAAGCTAGGACACCAATGCCCTGCCGTCTTGTTTCTGGCTTCGGTCCTGAAGGCCTGCCCCCAGACCTCCCAGGTTAGTGAGTCACTGCCTTGAGCGTAGCCGTAGAGATCTGCGACCGGTGGAGGACCATTCGTTATTGAATCTGTTGTCTTGATCAGCATGCTGTGGCTCCTAGAATGCGTGCTCGTCGTAAGACTGAAGTTTGTTTCCCTGGTTTGTTCCTCTGCTTTTGTCCTTGATTCAATCCCAGGCTCCTGTACCTGCTCAAATTTAGCCCTTACTATGGGCCCGTTACCTGGTTTACCATCTGGTTGGGATGGTGTGGTAATTGTTTTGTTCACTTTGTAGTTGTGTTGTGCCAGTGGAGTCCTCTGGCTGCTACTTGGACTGCCTACGAATTGTTGAGGAGGTGATGGTGGGTCATCATCCGATTCGTGGGAGTTTTCTCTATTGGACAGGGTCCTACGGGAAGTAGCGTTGTTGCTGTGATTCAAAGTCTCGCCTTGGTGCTGTTGTTCCGTAGGTTTATCTTGAAGTAACAGGCTTGTAAAAATGATTAGTGTTGGTGATGTCGGTGCTGATGGCAATGGTGACGATGGTAGCAGTGGGTTTTGTAAGCCTTGCAAAGATTTATTGCTTGAAAAGATATCTGAGCCCGCATCCTTTAAGAAATTGAATTTTGTATATATTTTTGGTTGGTTGCCATTTTTTGAGCTTATGCTTGAAGTTGTTGCTTGCAGTTTGTAGCCTACCCCTGAGCCTCGACCAAGACTTGCTCCGTAGTAATGAGGTTTGGCTCTAAGATATTATTTGCGCTGGGGTTAGATTTCTTCCCCTTTGTTGCCTTTGGTTTTCAAGCCAGTGTCTCTCTAGATCTGCCTGACCTCATGACCTCACCCTGAGTGTCCTGGAGACCGCCTAATGGCTAAGGCTAATGGCTGAATGGCTGAAGGCGTAATTCAGTTGTCCGGTCCGTTGTCCGGTCTTCAGCTCTTACAAACGTTTGGGATAACCTGTTGTTCTCCAGATATTCTAGTTCCTGGAGAGGCTTGTGTGAAATAGATTTGCTATCTGGTCTGTTTTGATCTGCTTATGACAGGTAAGGACTACAGTTCATTGTACTTTACTCTTCTTGTGGTGTTTGAAGTGCGATACACAGTGTGCAGTGAGGATAAGTTGGATACAAACTTGGATACAGTTTGTGCAAAGAGTATAGAGGGCACCAAGAGCTTCAATGATCAATAATCAGTCTGCAGTCTGCAGTTTGCTGTCAGTCTGCAGTATTCAGTATTGAATGATTAAATGATTGGCCACTGGGGGCCCTGCTCCCTGATCCCTGATCCCTAGTTGCCCTGGTCGCCTCTGTGTCCTCTCCTTTCCGGCCGCTAAGTTGAGCTAAGCGTCTGAATAGACTGGAATAAAGGGTAGGGTGAATCAACCCTGGAGAGACCTAGGAGTGGCGGGTACTCACAAAGATTACTGAGGTCTGGTCCAGTCCGCTGTGATCTCGCAGCTCCGGTCCCCCACAGCACTTGTCCTTGCTGTGGCAGGCTGTGGCTCCCCTGCCCCTATGCTGAACTCCTGCAGCTGTGGCGATTCCCGCAGCCGCAGTCCCTAGTCAATCCTAGTTGGTCCGTTGGAAATCCGGCCACTTCGACAACTTTCAAGCCCCCCGAACCCGCTTGCTACTGCTCCTTCTGCTCTTCCTCTCTCCTCCTAGTTTGCCTGCTCATCCTGCTTTTGCCTCTGCAGCACACTGAGACACAAAGCAGTCCGGCAATCCAACAGCCCTGCCTCGGGTAAGTAGAGCAAGCACGGAGCTCAGAGCAGCCAGCCACAGCCAGCAACAGCCAGCGAGGCTGCGGGCCCAGGCGGCGAGGAGCACTCCGGGCTGATAGGCAGTCCAGCCACGGTGCGGCGGAGCAACTCAGCAGCAGCCCGAAGGCAGCCAAGCCGCAGACCATGAATGGTGGTGAGGGGAATTCCGGCACTTCAGGCGGCAGAGGCTGAGCAAGCAGCCTAGGACAACGAGCAGCCCCGACCACGGGGAACAGCCGATAGAAGGCAGTCAAGGCGCGAACCGCAGGCCGCAGCGGTAACAGCGGCAGCGGCGGCGATGGCGGGAGTGGAAGCAACAGCGGAAGCAACAGCGGTCCACTCGCACTCCGGTCAGCTCACTGAATCACTCTCAAGCAGTCATGAGTAGTTGCACGGAAAAGGCTGCCAGGCAGTGAGGCAAGAGTACACGTGAAAGTAAGCTAGAAATGCCCCAGATGAGGACAACCTCTACACTACGTTAGGTGGTTTCCCTTCCCTAGTAGTCAAGTCCCTAGGGTAATACCAGTAGTAGGTAGCATTGCACCTTTTTCACACTTCTTTGTAGATAGATTTCATTATAATTTTGTGTGTCTCATGGTCCTGAAGAATCGCCACTGATCATTGTATGACAAATCTAGGGCGAGAAACATGTCGACCATCCGGGAGTAGAGTAGGTAGTTTGTCACATAGCAAACAAAATACCCTACCCCTCCCTTACTTTTAACTTAGGTAGGAAACCTAACAGAATAAAGTCTTCAAAAGGATTCTCTGACCTATTTTAAACTGCTCTACTCATATCTACATTAGACTAGGCCCCTCACCCCCACTGCACCCTTACGGCAAGGAACAAAAGATCGCAGTCAAAGAGCCCCTTTTAAGGGTGCCTGTTGGACATTGCAACGCCGGCCCAACGAGGAGCATGCTCATATGATGAAGCATGACACCTAGCTTGCTGGGTGTGTGATAGCACTAGTTCCAAAAGGAGGAATTCCCCCCTCCTTTCCTTACCCCCTGTAATGCGATGCCTGACATCACTGGCTATGGCATTTCATTGGTGACTAATATCTTCTTTTTTAACAATCTCACAAATTACCTCTTTAGAGTCCCCTAAATACTCCTCCCATCCAGGCACATCTCCAGTCTTTCTCAATCTTTTGAAGGAGGTAATACCCAGGAGGAAGAGATTCATCAATCTCCCATACAAAACCTTCCACATGGCAACGCTCTCTGCTTTGGTTAACCTGCATTGTCCAATCCATGTACAATATTCTTCAGAGGGTCCTCCACTAATGAAGGGAAGGACATGCTACCCACATAACCAGTTGTTAAGTTCCTTACAACACTCAAATATCACTCACCTCTGCCACAAACAACTAAGCCTGTACCACCACCAACTGAACTGCCACCAAGACAAACAAGCGTACAACAGCAGCATTCACAGTCAGCAGTGCATTGGCAAAATAATAGAATAAACCCCGCAAAATTAAATGAATATTTGTCAATATTGACTACTCTTGCAATAACACATTCACTCGAAAAATATTTGTTTAAAAATGTATTAGCCATTTGTAAAAATAAAACAACCCTGTCTGCAAAGTTCATCTCTCATTAGTTTTGTACTTTAAACTAACTAACGTAATTTATGTTATGTTCTTTGTTGCTATTGTAAGTGTTATGATTTTTAAATTAGATAGTTTTAGATGTTTTATATATATATATATATATATATATATATATATATATATATATATATATATATATATATATATATATATATATATATATATATATATATATATATATATATACCTATATTCATCATTTTTGTGGCAGGAAAATAATTTGTAAGATATTTCAATACAAAATATCAAACACATTATTTGGAAACATTTTTTATTTGAAGCAATGGAAATATTAAAAATAGTATATTTTCCTAAAAAACCTGTCCTTGGAATTATGAAAAAGGAAGATAAATAGGGCAACATTAAAGATAATGCACAAAAAAACTATTTCCGACATAACATGTCTCTAAATTGTAGTCAAACGTACAATGAACAGGAAAATCTCCAACAAAAGTCCACTGTCCTGAGTAATAATGAGGTCATTGCCCAAGCAACAGGAGGTACTGAAACATTTCCCGACTTGTGGGCAGATGCTCCTGGTCATCGTCATCAATAGTTATAATCTCCTCTGATGTGACCTTTACATGGTTGGACATTGAGAACCAGACATGTCATTGGAAATTCTGTACATGAGACTGGGGGTGGGGGGGGACAATCAAGAATTATGACTGATGAAGGAAGTGTAGTGGTTTGAGAAGGCAGATAAGACATTATTGATGCTATCAAGAAAGATGAAATGGTACATACAATTTGTAACTGTTTAATTATTGAGTCTCACAGTCCCACAATTCATGTGAGATCCATTCCTGAGCCACTCCAATTGGCCTCAAGACCACCTTAACAGCAGTCAATGAGACATAATCTGGGAGAAGGGAATGACCAGCACATCACGGTTTTGGCATGCCAGGGGAAAAATCAGCTCTCAACAGCTGGTCTTGTTATGAGCTTGGAGGAGGGAAAGAAGGTATAGCAGGGTGTGTAATTAGAGTCCCTGAGGGTATGGGGGGCTTTGGAGTTAAGGAGGGGCTAAATTCAAGCCCAGATGGTGGTGAGGCCTACTCTTAAGGCACCACTAACTATTATTTCTTAAGGCCAGTAGGAGCTTCAACATATGTCTGCTGCCGTCTGGTGGCATTTATATCTTCCATGTACACAGTTGGTTAAACAGTCTCAGCATGGATTCTTTGTGTCAAGGATCATGTTTGTCCATGGGCGAGTATTCTCCCCCTGCTGCTATCTGGCTTTTCCTTCTAGCTGGTGATGGATAGCCCTTGTGATCCCCTTCTAATCTAAGATCATGATTTTTGCCTTCAGGTCCTGCTGTGATGTTTCTTGGTCAGATCTTTCTGCTGAAAAAGAATGAGTAAAACATTTTTTCCAGGTAAGTATATGTCCAAAATTTTGTATCTAGTCTCTCTTAAAGGAAACTGTATCCCTAAATACAAGAAATGATGGTATTGTGTATACTTTAACTTCAAGCACCATAGGTTTTCTATATAAATGTATTAAAAATTAATAATTCAAAGGTGTAAGAAAATTATTATTAAATCATATGTCTTTCAGTGTAGGATACTTTTTTTTCAAAGAGGTATGAACTGATTACTTAATCATATCCCTAGAAATGTAAACATTAAAACTATTTCTACAATGCTGGGTTTCTGATAAATTAGTGTTTTTTATAGATAAATAATTATTAAAAGGATATTGGGAAATATAATATCATAAATACACATTGTCCCGACTGTCAAAAAGTATTTTTTGGAATGGGTTCTAAAATATATCTTAGGTTTTTGTGAAGAAATTCAAATTTATACAATGTCAGACTTGGATAAACATACTTTGCCAAATGCAAATGCTACATATGCCAAGTGTTAAAACTAGTTTATACAATAATATTGATGAATTTGCTCTCCAAATATTAGAAGTTAGATGTATCATTAATTGTTAGATCAAACTTCACACTGCAAACAGGACTTACTACTTCTTTGCTGTTTAAACTCCTTCAACTGAGCTTGGTGGTGGTCAACCAGGCTGCTCTGAAAGCCCTCCTGTAGAGTGGTGTCATCTGGGGGCATAGTAAATGTCATCTGGGGGCATAGTAAATGTGACTGGGAGAACACACCAAGGACTTTCAAGCCCTTAACCTCTTAAGTGCTGCGTCGTTGCGTTGGCCGACGGCAGCACTACCTCCCCAGTGCTGCGCACGACCATTGGAAGTCCATTCAGCACTAGTTCCAATGGACAGCGCAGCACTGGGGAGCATCTAAGGTGTTAAAACTGGCCCAGCAACAAAGGTCCTTATAGCCCTTGGATCAATTCTTCACATGCTCAGTGTGGGTACCCAATGCACTGCAGCATGTGCCAATATTCCTTCTGATTTGCAGCCATGTTGCTTAGCTCAGCATACTGTCTGTGCCTCCTCAAAGCTGAATGTATTTATAGAGGACTCCATCATAAGAAATCACTTGTAGTTTTTCACTAGTGAAGCTGGGGAACCTCTCATCTAATCCCTCAGCCATGTTGGGAGTTTGAATTTTATAAGGCGTAGCATGATGAAGGAGGATGCCTCTGTCGTGCAAAGACGGCTGAGAATAAACAGAAAATGCCTGTCTTCATCTTCTTGTATGCAATTTTCTCTTGTTCATGGAAGCTGGAGATAATAGTGAAAGTGAAGCTAGATATTATGATAAATGTAGCAGAACATGTTTGTTTCTGAAGTTATATTAACTAAACAATGTCATCTTAGAATGATGCATTTGACTGTGTAGCAGTCCACCATCCATTGTTAAGGCGCTGTTCAGCAATATAAAGGAAGCAACAAAACCAGCAGCTTAGGTGAAAAATGAATTAAAGGGTCAATCCAGCACTAGTGTAATTGGATCTCTATTCTGTCCCAGCCCAGGGATACTGGGTGGGGTGTAAATTAGGGGTTATATTGATATGTAAGCCCCATCACATGGTGATGTTGTGAACCACATAACAGTCTTGCACACAACTTCTGGAGAGTACTCCAACACGTCTCTGTATTGTTAAGACATCCCAAAATTCCATTGGGTAAGGGCTCATGTTGCATGTACGCCTTTTTGTACCTCTGTTAACCCCTTGGCTGCGGCGGTAATTCCGCCGTGGAGCTAGGGGGAGGGGGGCCGCGCGCGCTGCCATGCTCATGACGGAACCACTCCGTCACGAGCCATGGGCGCGCTGTGCTCATGACGGAGTGGTTCCGTCACGGCCCCGCCCGCTCATTAATTCCGCCGCGCAGGCGCGGAATTGCTGCAGCATGGGCGGGGCAACCACGCGGTGATTGAACCCCTCCGTCATTAGCACAGCGCGCCCATGGCTCGTGACTGAATGGTTCCGTCACGAGCACGGAACGGGTTAAGGTTGTGTTTTAGAATTCTGTAGGATATGAGGAGAATGGAAGAAATAGCACACTCAACATCACCTGCAACAAAGACATGTAACATTTCTTAAAAGGGGGCTCTATTCTAAATGTAGTACGTCGTGTGTACATACATGCATTGAGTGTCAGGGTAATGTGTGATGCACAATTAGCACCTCTGTGAGATATTCTTAATTACCAATGATTCACATCTCACCAAAATCTCCAGCAACCAACCGACATGCAAGCGGTGACTGACGGAAGATATAGCTGTTGTCTGGGCTTTCAGGAAAAGGCAGCATACTAAATAGTAAAGCAATCCCTAGCTTTGCAGACAGGTTGCACGGGTGCAAGTTTAATAATAATAATAATAAAGGGGCTTATAAAGCGCAATGGTGACGCCATCCCGGCGTGTCCCCGCGCTGTGGAGAGAGTGACGAAGCAGGCAGTATCCAAGGCTACTGGATGAACAAGTGTGTTTTTAGTAACTTCCTAAATACTGTTTCAGTCTTGGCCTGCCTAATTTCATAGGGGAGAATGTTCCACTGGTTGGCTGCCAACACTCGGAAGGAGCGACCGCCCATTCTGGCCTTCTTAATGCGGGGTACTTTCAGAAGGCCCATGCCCATGGAGCGAAGTGCTCTGTTGGGTTGGTAGGGGATAGCTAAGTCCTTCAAATATTCAGGGGCTTTTGAAGCGGTAATCCTGTAGCAGATTAAGAGTGCCTTGAATAGGATCCTTTTTTTTATAGGAAGGCAGTGAAGGGCAGACAGAGTGGGTTTTGATGCCGTTCTTTTGGGGAGTCTGAGAACTAGCCGGGCTGCAGTGTTTTGTAGCACCTGGAGCCGCCTCATGTTTTTCTCAGTGGTCCCCAGTAGCAGTACATTCGCATAATCTATGCGGGAGGTAACTAGAGCTTGGGTCATGGTCTTTCTAGCCTCCAGGGGCAGAAGGTCCAAGGTACGGTTTAGGGTCTTCATTATTTCAAAGCACTTCCCTGCTACTTTGTTGACATGGCTTTCAAAAGACAGTTTCGTATCCACCCAGACTCCCAGGTTTTTTGCCTCCCTGCCAGGGATAGGTGTAGGGCCAAGGCAAGGAGGCCACCAATCCTGAGTCCAACTGGCATCCTTTCCCCCGATCACTAGGACCTCAGTTTTAGAGCCATTGAGCTTCAGGCAGTGTTGGTCCATCCAGCCAGCAAGCGCCTGCATGCAGGTTTTGAAGTTGACCGCTGCTAAAGTGGGTGCCTGTGATAGGGAAATAAGCAGTTGAGTATCATCGGCATAGGATACTAATTCTATGCCGTATGATTGGACCACCTCTGCTAATGAAGCCATGTAAAGGTTGAACAGGGTGGGGCTCAGGGCAGAGCCCTGGGGCACCCCCTGTTCTAAGGCTATGCTGTCAGAGAGAAACAAGCCTCTCTGGACCTGAAAACTGCGGTCAGAGAGGAAGGCCTTGAGCCAGCCCAATGCCGCCTTGGTGACCCCAGCCCTGCTCAGACACTGTAGCAAGATGGAATGAGCCACAGTGTCAAACGCAGCGCTGAGGTCCAGCATAATGAGAGCCATAGTGTGCCCTTCATCTGCACCAATCCGCAGCGTTTCGGTTGCTCGCAAGAGGGCCGTCTCGGTCGAATAATTTTTCCGAAAGCCCGATTGGGAGCTGTGAAGTGCCTTTTTAGCCTCTAGGTGATCCATGAGCTGTTTATTAGCTAGTTTTTCGGTCACTTTAGCAAGGAAGGGCAGGAGGGAAATAGGTCTTAGGCTCTCAAGTGTGTCCTGACTAACATTCGGTTTCTTTTTTATAGGCAGCACTATAGCCTTCTTCCAGTCTGTGAAGTGAATCGGGTGTCTGTTGTAGTAAACCTGTGCTGCTGCGGCATGAGGTGGCCCAAGTGTCACAAAGGTGCAATCAGTGGCATCAATCACATGAAAGAAGTTGGAGAAGTAATACCGTTCCCTTGCTACCCTTTACCATTCCTCCAGTGAGTATGGCATAGTGATACACTGGTACACTCTTATGTTGATGCATCTCAGTTCCTGGTACACGGCTCTAGACTGGATTGCCTGTGAGAGGTCTGTGTTGTCAAAGCCAATTTTCCTGAAAGATCCAGTGGCCATAAAATTGAGTTCAGTCAGTATTTCGACATGGGCAGGGATAGCCTGGGAGTGAGATATGGTGAATTAAGCTCCTGTTCTCAGTCTGTAGCCATTTGAAGGATCAATTCAGGTGAGAAGCGGTTTCTGGCAGTGACTGCTGTCATGGACATGATAATGATGTTTATTCTTTAGCTGTAAACCCTCTCTCTCCTCAAATGAAATGAACATCAAATAACCAAATCTATTCACTTACATAGAGAAGACAGAAACGTGTTTGGTTGTGCAAGTTCATAATTATGTATCAAGGCCGTGGTTGATATAAAGTTTTTCACCTGTAGCTAGGTGAAGAAGTCCAGAGTCATCACTACTTGCATTACCACGTGTGTTAGAAGTGTTTTAAGTCTTGTTATAGCCAACTCCTATAAACGACTTCATCCGGCAAATTATCTGTCAATAACATTTTCTTATCATCTAAAGCGATGTCTGATTGCCCTAAGACTGGGAGACTGGCGCTTCCTACAAAATCTCCCTGCATGGCGTCAAAAAAAGGTTGATCAAACGTGCAGAGGGTGTGGGTCAGCAAACGAAACGTGCTTTGTATATGCCCCTTCTTCATTTCCCAATGCAGACGTCTACTCAGGCTGGGAGTTCGGACTTGCAGACACGCCATTACTGCTGCTCTGTCCTTAGAGAACATTGACTTAAACATAAAATTGGCCAAATTTGTTCAGTATGCCTACAGACTCTTAGAAAAAGCGGACCACTGTGCAGAATAATGTGCATTTAACTCTACCTGCATTGTCCGGGAGTGCTAATTTCTAAATTGACGTTGCAGTAAGCACTGATAAGAAAGCCACATTGCACTCTGTTTTTATTTTTTTCGTTTTTTAATTTTTTTTAAGTTGTAAGATTGTATTAATGTGCTGGATGAATCTTTTAAAGATATGTTTTTATATATCTAAATAAAGAAAGTTTGAACCTGTAAGTCTTGTTATAAAATTAAAAGATTTTAGCTATAAAAAATCACAAATTTGTTCCTATATATTTCTTTTGCTATTTGCTCCCTCTATTAGTTTCTTTAGGCGCATGTTGCCGTACCTGGGAGTGGCTATTTGTAGTGTAAGGCTTGGCTGGAGTGTATTTACTACTGCTTTGAGCCCTCTCTGGCTGTAGTAACTTTAGAAGAAATTATACAATAAAAAGTTGTACGACAACTTTTTATAGTATGATTTCTTTAACAGCACTTGTGATTACTTGATAAAATTTCGTTTCATTGTGCTTATTTGCACTTGAAAAAAATCATCGACCTTTTTTCAAAGAAGATAAACTGGTCTGTATGTTCCTCTGATTATACTGAATCAGTATACTGATGTAAACAGAAGTGGGCAGAGGAGATTGTGTGCAAAATGCAACTTAACTATATGATGTTTTAGCATACATAATTTTTAACGTTTGTAATAGTTTTTTGTACATGTACTTTGAATTAACATAAAAATATGAGACATCTTTTGAATATATTTGGGTTCAGTTTGTTGAGAACAGTGAGTAGATGAGAGTCTGTAAGTGGAAAACTAGGAAGACGGTCACCCAGGCCCTCGTCACCAACCGGCTAGACTACGGAAACACCCTCTACGCCGGAACCACAGCCAAGCTACAGAAAAGACTACAACGCATCCAGAACGCCTCCGCCCGACTCATCCTAGACATCCCTCGATGCAGTCACATCTCCGGCCACCTGAGGAACCTGCACTGGCTCCCCGTCAACAAGAGGATCACGTTCAGGCTCCTCACCCACGCACACAAGTCTCTCCACAACCTGGGCTCCAAGTACCTCAACGACCGCCTGACCTTCCACACGCCCACTCGCCAGCTACGATCCGCTAGCCTCGCCCTCGCCGCTGTACCACGCATCCGAAGAGCCACCGCCGGAGGCAGATCCTTCTCCTACCTGGCGGCCAAGACATGGAACTCCCTTCAAATCCACCTTCGGCTGACCCAGGACCACCTCGCCTTCAGGAGACAACTCAAGACCTGGCTGTTCGAGCAGTAGCGGCCCCCTTCCCCCCAAGCGCCTTGAGACCCTTCCGGGTGAGTAGCGTGCTATACAAGTGATATGATTGATTGATTGATTGATGCATGCTTGTAGTGATCATAAATAGATTCTGCTTAGTAGGGGATATCCTCTTGTTGAAATTGCAGTGCACCCTGTCCGCTACATGTAATAGTGTACCTCTCAATATGTGATAATAGTAACTTTAGAAGAGCAAGTTGTAAAATAGCAGTCGGTTTTTCTGTTTTGTGGGTGTGATTATTCATTTGCAGGCCCTGCAAAAGTCTCATTTCGCCTTCCCTAAACCCACCTGAGTAGTAGTCAGTATTCCACATTTTTAGATGCTCCCCCTTGCCTTCCCCACACTTATCACCAAAAATGTGTACATACAAATGCAGAAATCCTTACATATATGGTGAAGATCTCTGCTTCGAGAAGAAAAGAGAGGCAGAGTGTCTGCCCGTAGATTTGTGAATAGCATTTTGTAGTACATGAGTAGTATTACTGTAGTACTAATAAACGTGCTACAAAGTGCAGTTTGTGTCTAGGCCCCTCTGTGTATTAATATGTGTTATACGTGACATCATATGCAGTGAGTTAGGACTCTCACCCAAACTTCCAAGGAGATTCAAAAAGACTTGAGCAGCCAGCACTTCTTTGCAGACCATGGGCCTTATTTATGAAGGCCTTGCGCCACCGGTGCGTGTCTTTTTCCCATTTTAAAAGTCACGTAAAAGTGGCGCAAGTCCTTCATAAATAAGGCCCCTTGTACTCAGCATACTAGTTAGCAGGGAAACGTGCAATTTCACCTTTCATCTTGGACGATTGTCCCTGCAACTGAAAACGAATAGGGAAAAAGCGTGAAAGGCAAATATTGGTAGTAAAGCTTGCAAACAGCTTAATACCTGTTTTTTGTGCAAATTATTGCATTTTTTATGGTTTGCTCACACAAGAACACTCTTTTAAAATCTATTTTCTATTTGGCGCTAGTGTAAAAAAAAGCATCGTTTTACCCCTAGTGTTATTGCCCAGAGGACGTCTTTTCTATGCAGCTATTTAGCACCCTGCCTCAAAGTATAATGTTTATTTTCATCTGTCTTCTTTATTCGTTTTTTAGAGATTTATTTTCATATCAAATTTATGGAAAGCAGGGAAATGGGGTTGAAAGGTTATTCATTGTACTCACAACTAACGAAAGTATCCGAGGGAAAAAAAGATAGTCTGAAATTAACAATGAGCATTGCTCTATTACAGATGCAAAGGACAGTTCAATCAGGTATTGACAACAACCTATTTTAATCTATTTTATTCATAGTTTTCAATCACAGCGCAAAGTGTTCACCCTGTAAGAACGCTGCTGCAATGCATAAACCAAAGCCTGTAATATGCCTCGAACAGCGTCTTTCCCTACTTTCTAAATTCTGAATAGAGATAAAATAACCGCTACTTGGCAACAGGACTTGATAAAAGGAAAAGGAATAATTAAATACTCATCTCATCCATTGACTCATGTAGTTATTGACTGTACTAGCAAAACATCACTGAACTAGGATTATTTTCTACACTTTAATGTAGGCACCATTAGTAGCTGAGACTTAAATTAAGTACTAAAGTTGAGTCACTTTCTATGGTGGGGGACTGCTATTAGCGGAAATGTCACAATTTATAGATGATTACATGTACTAGCTGCTGAATAATTTAATAGAAAGAATTTCGCATTTGTTTCTGCTCTCTTCCATTAAATTATGCACCGTGGTACGACTAAGGCCAGCCTGAGGCACATCTTGCAGAAGTCAATCGTTGGGTCCAAATCAGCATATTTCCATATGTTTTGAAATTCTCATTTCGTGATTTATAAGATATGCAATAAACAAACGTCAATGTGTGATATATATACACGCATTGCAGCTGAACCCTGAAGCACTTAATAGCATTCACTACCTTCCTCCACTGATACTTTGCACTTTCAATAAACCACTCATCTTTAAATATCGTTCCTTGGAATCTCTGTTATGCCCCCAGTCATCCCAAATCTAAATTCCGACCCAAATGCAAAACCACTGAGTTTATTTTCCAAGTCCTTCTCCTTTGCCATTGATAGTAAATCATAGAATACAGGAAGTGAGTTACAAATTAAAAATAAATATATTTCTGTGCTTCCGAGATTTGGCTACTTAGTAATTTGGGTTTCCTGTGGGAACATTGCTATTTTTCTCTCTGCGGGTTATGATGGCTACACATTACAGTTTTAAAAGTTTAATAACTTTATGGACGATCCTATATCTTACATTGCACCGGCTCCGAAGGTCACCGTCATCTTGGCCATCATTTCATTGAGATTGGATTACTTTAACTAGAACCCACATTATGTTCAATGTCTGTTCTGTTGATCTGGGAAGCGTTGAAAAAGTGGTGGCACAGAAGGGGTTCTGTGGGTGGACCGTGACAAGAATCTGCAGGGGTAACAGGTCCAGAGAATGTTTCCAAAC
This sequence comes from Lissotriton vulgaris, assembly GCF_964263255.1. Classification (NCBI taxonomy): domain Eukaryota; kingdom Metazoa; phylum Chordata; class Amphibia; order Caudata; family Salamandridae; genus Lissotriton; species Lissotriton vulgaris. Next base: position 1,785,187,982 of record NC_141689.1, read on the forward strand.
AGGACACAGGCTTCCTTATGTCTGGCCTTCCCAAATATGATGGGGATGAGCACAAGCACTTTGAGGCAAATAAAACCAGTGAATCCTGGTCCTACAAGGATGAGCATTTCCTGAAGAATACGAAGGAGCACCCAGATTTTAGTTAGGTAAGAATCCATTTGGATTTTTTCGCCCAGTGTCCCTTTGACAAATAGACAGGATTAAGAAGAGGTGTTAGAATTGGGGGTCTCTGGTTGACGCAAGTATTCACTTGTGACAAGCAGGGACCCTCTCCTCTAAGTCAGGGCGAAGGATGACCCCTTAGAATTACCCTTGCTCACCCTTTAGCTGCGTGGCGTGATCAGCCAAGGCTATTCTTCAGGCGCTATGGAGTTAAGCACTTGTAATAACACACACAATAAAATGTACCAATCCCCCACAAATGGACACCAGGCAGGTATTATATATAAAAATACGTTCCTTTATGTAAAAAAATATATATATCAGATCAGACTTATCACAAGACCAATAACGTTTTTGCTGGGCCACAGGTTGTAAATAGGCAAGCTTTTCTTAGTTACAGTTCCAATGTGTCTTCTTTTAGTTCAATTCACTTCAAAACAGTTCTCTCGGCTCTTTGGGGGTCTGCTCTGTCTTTCCACTGTCCTTAGTCCCTTGTGAGACTCACTGGACGCTTCATAGCGCTTCCTGACACCTAAAACGGGAGGAATCCCTGCACCCTACCAAGTCTCACGCATCTCGCGGTGCGGTTGACTGGAGACCAGAGAGGGGCCTCCAGAAACCCTGGGCCTTTTCCGGAAGTGGTGGCTCTCAGGCGTAGTGAGGAGCAGGGAGGATGAGAGGAGCCTCGGAGAAACCCTGGGCCTTTTCCGGAGGTGGGGGCTCTCAGGCGCAGTGAGGAGCAGGGAGGATGAGAGGAGCCTCGGAGGCGCAGTGAGGAGCAGGGAGGATGAGAGGAGCCTCGGAGGCGCAGTGAGGAGCAGGGAGGATGAGAGGAGCCTCAGAGAAACCCTGGGCCTTTTGCGGAGGTGGGGGCTCCTCGCGTAGGCTTCTCAGAGGTAGGCACGTACCTTTGTGATTGGGGAAATAAAACCGAGCCCGGTTAAGATCCTTGGGAGAGGTTTGAATACCTTCCTTGGGGGGATGAGTCGACACGGGCAGTGCGACTCGTCTCTGGCAGTGTCTCCAGGTTTCCGTCTGCAGCAGGTGGGTGCACACAGGCGGGCACGGCCCACGACCCCGGTACAGATGGTACTGGGGTCTCCCAACAGGGGGGCGGCGCGGCCTGCAAACTCCTCGGGTTGGTGAGCAGGGGCAGCAGGGCACGGTCCTTCGTGTGGGCTGCAGTCCCGGCGTAGATCACCGGCCTTGAGGAAATTCCGGCGGGAGGGGCGAGAGCACTTCAGCGCGCTCCAGTGGCAGGCAGGGGCAGAGGAGCAGGCAGCCTGACCCGGGGGCAGAGAGCGACTCCAAGGAGAGAGGCTCTCACGGGTAAAGGGCACCTGGCCCTTAAACCTAGGGTCTAAACCCTCTAGTTGAACAGGGGTCAGAGGCAAGGACCCCCTCCCGCTGCACCCCCTTCCAGAGTACTGCCCACTCCCCACTGGTGTGGTACCCCTAGAAGTGACATGGGTCAGGACACTGATTACAGTGGTCCCACCCTCCAGGTCGGACAACACCTGAACCTGGCTCTCCAACTCAGGGACCCAACCCTGCAGTTGAACCCTTGCCTGGAGCACCAGGACTTCTCGGGGAGCACGCATGCCTAACCTGAGGGTGGCACCTAGCTCATGTGCCGTGCGACAGGCTCAGATCGCCCAACCCCTGTCCCTCTGACAGTATGGGAAGATCCCCCAGGACAGAAGTGGTGTCCCCATGGTCATTCACTGGGGACGCAGCCCTGCTGGCTAGCCCCTGACCCACTGGTTCTTCCACTGGGGACTCTTTCCCCCTCTCGCCCCTCCTTCTGGACTTCTGCACCCTCCCTACTGGAGGGGTACTGCCAGACACCAGAACTACTGGAACTCTGTTTACAGAGCCTCCACGTTCTCTAGCCACGGGGGGATCCCCCTCAGAGGGTGACTCATCCGGACAGCCTAGGCTCCCCACCTGGTGTTCCCTTAAAGAACCATCCAGGCTCTGAGACTGAGGTTGGGCACTACCGGGACAAAACCCATTCTCACTCCTTCCCCTTAAGGACAGGACGTGAGGCCCTACACCCCTCTCACTACTACAGGACCTAGCTGGCCTACTCTGTGCCACTTCCACCACTCTGGGCTGGAAGATACCTGAGCCATTCCTCACAGGATCACACCCCAATGCCTCTCCAGACCCTCTGGAATCCACCACAAGGTCTGCCTCCAATGTGAGCTCTCTGGGGTCAGAGAACTCACTCTCAAACAGGTGTTGGCATAGCTCTGGAATACTGGGACTTAAAGTATGCTCTCCCACAATTGGATTACACAGCCCCCTAGCGGGGTTAACCAAACTATCCTTCACCTCTCCATCCAGTGCCTCACACACATACTCCACACCATTCTTCTGAGACTGGCCAGACATAGCAGACTGTCTCTGTCACACAACCCACCCCACACTCTTCTGGGCGGTCCTTACACTCACCCACTAGGACCTCAACCATGGGGGACTCCCTCCCACCACTAGGACCATGAACTCCTACGCCAGCTACCCTATTCCCTTCAGGGACGCTGCGCACTACTGGAGCAACCTCATGCCCTTGAACCTCCTGGTGTAAGTTAACCCCCTCCAAGTCAGGTGCCATCTCTCTAGGTGCGCGCACTATGCTGTCAGCACTAGATACATGAATGTTGCTGCCACCAGCTGAGCTGGACTCCACCTCCAACTCAGCAAAGCTCAGTCTCTGAGCTCCACATATCTCTTGTTGCTGGCTGAAGCCCTCTTGGCTTCAAGCTCCAAATCAAGTTCTCTCATCTTCAAGAAGTGATCTCTTTGGCGTTTTTGCGCCTCCATTGCCAATTTTTGCTTTCCCAATTCTATTTGTCCAGCTAACTTCGCCATCTCCATTTCATGTGCCCTGTCTGCTGCCCTGTCTGCCAACTCCTCTGGCGACAGGTATCTGGTTGCTGCCTTTTCCATCCTCACTGGACCAGGCATGGCATTTCACAAGCACATGGAGATCTCCCAGCAAAATTATAAAAATGGAAATCTGTGGCTGCGTTATAGGTCTGCTCTATGTGGTGATCAAAAATTCACTGTATGTAAACTACAAATGCAAATTTGCAAATCCTCACCGCTGCGTCCAATGTTAGAATTGGGGGTCTCTGGTTGGGGCAAGTATTCCCTTGTGACAAGCAGGGACCCTCTCCTCTAAGTCATGGCGCAGGATGACCCCTTAGAATTACCCTTGCTCACCCTCTAGGTGCGTGGCGTGAGCAGCCAAGGCTATTCTTCAGGCGTTATGGAGTTAAGCACTTGTAATAACACACACAGTAAAATGTACTGATCCCCCCACAAATGGACACCAGGCAGGTATTATATATAAAAATATGTTCCTTTATGTAAAAAAAAAAATATATATATATATATATATATATATATATATATATATATATATATATATATATATATATATATATATATATATATATATATATATATATATATATCAGATCGGACTTATCACAAGACCAATAACGTTTTTGCTGGGCCACAAGTTGTAAATAGGCAAGCTTTTCTTAGTTACGGTTCCAATGTGTCTTCTTTTAGTTCAATTCACTTCAAAACAGTCCTCTCAGCTCTTTGAGGGTCTGCTCTGTCTTTCCACTGTCCTTAGTCCCTTGTGAGACTCACTGGGCGCTTCATAGCGCTTCCTGACACCTAAAACGGGAGGAATCCCGGCACCCTACCAAGTCTCACGCATCTCGCGGTGCGGTTGAATGGAGACCAGAGAGGGGCCCGAGAAACCCTGGGCCTTTTCCGGAGGTGGGGGCTCTCAGGCGCAGTGAGGAGCAGATAGGATGAGAGGAACCTCGGAGAAACCCTGGGCCTTTTCCGAAGGTGGGGGCTTTCAGGCGCAGTGAGGAGCAGGGAGAATGAGAGGAGCCTCGGAGGCGCAGTGAGGAGCAGGGAGGATGAGAGGAGCCTCGGAGAAACCCTGGGCCTTTTCTGGAGGTGGGGGCTCCTCACGTAGGCTTCTCAGAGGTAGGCACGTACCTTTGTGATTGCGGAAATAAAATGTGGCGGGCCCCCACCCCGGTTAAGATCCTTGGGAGAGGTTTGAATACCTTCCTTGGGGGGACGAGTCGACACGGGCAGTGCGACTCGTCTCTGGCAGTGTCTCTGGGTTTCCGTCTGCAGCAGGTGGGTGCACACAGGTGGGCGCAGCCCACGACCCCGGTACAGATGGTACTGGGGTCTCCCAACACGGGGGAGGCACGGCCTGCAAACTCCTCGGGTTGGCGAGCGGGGGCAGTAGGGCACGGTCCTTCGTGTTGGCTGCAGTCCCGGCGTAGGTCACGGGCCTTGAGAAAATTCCGGCAGGAGGGGCGAGAGCACTTCAGCGCGCTCCAGTGGCAGGCAGGGGCAGAGGAGCAGGCAGCCTGACCCGGGGGCAGAGAGCGACTCCAAGGAGCGAGGCTCTCACGGGTAAAGGGCACGCGAGCTTCCGAGTGCCACAGCTCTAGGAGGGGGCGATGAGGGGCACAGTCTTACTCCGGCGGGAGGCACACACGGCTGGCAGATAGAAACGAGCGAAGGCACAATGAACCCACTGATCCTGGGGTTCAGTTCAGGGGGCAAGCTCAGACAAGCCCTTGGAGGAAGTTTCTAGCACAAGTCAGCAAAGTGTTTTCAAAGTCTTTTCCTCTCCTTCCTCAGCAAGGCAGACAGCAGGCCAGTCCTTCCAGCTTCTTCTTTTCCTTCTAGTTGGGCAGAGGTTTGTTGTGGGAAACAGGATTCTGATTTACAAGGAGCAGGGCTCCTACTTTTATACAGCATTTTCTTTGTTCTTTCAGGCCGGGGGGGCCTCTGCATAACTTCTTTCAGTCTCTGAGCACTGTTGGGTGTACTCTGGTTTCTGCTTTCAGTGTGAGGGGCAGGCACATCAGACGCTCCACAGGAGGTGGAGCCAGCATTGTTTGGACAGGGGCAACTAGGAGTCCCTTGTTGACAGTGCTTCGCCCTTTCTGGGCCAGGTGCAGGCTGAGTCATCAGTCGCCCCCCAGGGGGCGGAGCCAGCATTGTGGTGGCAGAGCCCAGCCCTAATAAGAGTCTAGGGGCACTCCTACCTCCCACCAAGGCGTAATCCTTGCATTCACCACCTGTCATCCACCAGCCGTGTCACTCACATAACCCAGACAGTCAGATACACATCCTAGCAGAGGCGGGCTGAAATGGTTAGGCAAGCAAATGCTAGCTTTCTAAAAGTAGCATTTGCAAACACAGGATATTAAAATAAACTTTACTAAAAGATGTATGCATATGCACTTTAGCACTGGTCAGCAGTGGTAAAGCGCCCAGGGTCATTAAAGCAACAAAAACAGGTGAGAGAGACTATTTGAGGAAGACAAAAAGTTCAGGGATGACCCTGCCAAGAGGGCCAAGTCCAACAAGAGGTTTATGAGGAAAGGATAAAGTTGGCAGTATGATCAGGGGAGTCATATATTTTTTAAAACACTTTTTATTGAAGTTTATGTTAAATTAATACAAAATAAGAAGAAGGGCACCAGCTAGTAATTGAAGACATGTGGAAATCAATGGTAGCAGCGCCTGTGAAGGAGATGTTAATACTTTATAAGGCAGTAAGAATCACAGCAAAGTATCACGGGGTAGAAACGAAAACAAAAGGGAGTAAGAGCAAAAAGGGGAAGAAAAACAACAAATTACTAATAGAGTAAAACCATAACATGTGGTCACTGGGTAGCCAATACATTTTAGTAGGAAAACGAATACAATGCACTCAGGCTGAAGTAGGGGGAGGGGGGGTAGGGAAACAGCATTGCATCCACCTAACAATCAATATCTCGGGAATACCAGTGGCCTTCATTACTTGTCTGTGGAGTCCTGCTCGTGGTGGAGAAGCAACTACCCATTGCCATCAATACTTGGGCTATTTTGGGAGATCTGTTCCCATGCCTGCACTTTGTCAGAACTATGCTGGCCCTGCAGATCCTCCCACTTCAGTAATTCCCCCTCATACTCAGTCAATTTCTTTAATTCAAACCACCATCCCTGTAGAGGGGCCCCGTGGGAGATTTTCAGGTCAGAGATAGTTGACCTCTGACAAGGATTAATGCCAGGCCGGTGAACCTGGTAATGATTAACCTCCTCTTGGGTCTGGGGAACAATCCCAACATACAAACTGCCTGGGATACCTCCAGTGCTCTGTCACTGGCAGTGTTGATAAAGCACAGAACACTGGTCCTGTAGGGTATAAGTGTTGGACAGTCCCACACCATATGGTAGAAGGCAGTGTCTTCTACTTGACAAAGTGGGCAGGTCGCCTGGTCTTCCGGTAATATAATGTTAATACATTTGGGGGTCAAGTACACACCCTGTAACTAATAGTATTATATTAACTTAAGTCGAGAATTCTGGGAAATCCAGGGAGTAGATGTCAGAACATTAGATCAGCCAGACTCTGTAAAAGCCCAACCCATGTCTGTTAGAGGCCACCCAGGTCACTCCTGGCCTGGCACTGAATAGAGAAGGGTAATCACATGAATGAGACCGGAAGTTGTGCATACTAATTTCAGGCCCTCATGTTCCAGTGGTTCTAGGTCTCCACAATCTCCAGGACTGGCTCAAGGCCAAAGTGATTGCTTAACGCAGCGGACAATGGTCATAAAAGAAGTTCGTATTCGTCAGCCAGCTTTTGATAGGTTCACATTTGCCTTTTGGAATAGCGGTCTCTGAGACTAGCCATACAGCTTTGGCACCAGTTCGGAAGCAAGGAGCAGTCACACGGATAAAGTAGGTGCAATAGGACCTTGAGTGGAAATTCTTTAGTGAATGGCAGTTTCTCTGAGTTCAGACCTGTGTAACAGGCAGGGTGGCAAGCAAAGTGGATCCGGGTGATCACGGCCCCAGGGATGTGGCAAGAACAGAAGCGCCAGCAGTACAGGGTGAGTAGGGACGAATATGGGGTGGGGAGCCAGTTCACACTACTCCTCATCCTTCCAATGGACCGCTCATCTGAGCAGTGATGGTAGGTAACTGCAGTTTGGCCATCGCCCCATTCCCTAGAGAAAATGCATCAGCGGACGATCCCCTTCACAGAATAAAGATTTGGGGAGGCAGATAGGTGAGGTGGAGAAATAATATAAGAGCCCTGACTCGAAGATCATTTTGGATAATGCTGGCCGTCTCAATAACAATAGGAGCTGTGTCAACCAGAATTGTACTGACTGCTGTAAGGAGGCCAATGTTGCTCTCATATTGCCCTCCAATTTCGGCTTCAGAATAGTAGACCTTAAAGCCCAGTTATTGAAAAGTAACTACTTTCCAATGAAAAGTGTGACCTAATTCAGGAGGGGAGGGGTGGATCCTGTGATGTAAAGTCATGCACTGGTTATGCATTTGACTCACTCGTAGTCCGGATAGAGCTACAACAGTTTTTAGCCCCAGATGAGCAAAGTCTACATCTGAGTGCTCACTCTGAAAGTATAGAAGCAAGTCCTTGGTATAGAGGAAGACATGTAAGGCAGGACTATCAATGTGCAATTTGCTGTAATAGGTCCCTGTGGGAAGTGTGAGAGCCAGTGTCTCCATTGCGATGGCCAACAGGATTTGGGAAAATGGACAACCTTGTTGGTTACTTTACCAGTTTGTAGCCATGCTAGTGGGTCAGTATAAAAAGCTGAGTCTGCCAACCCAATCCCAGTCCAATACTTTGAAACACTGTGTACAATGCATGAAAACAAAGGCCTTCTCAATCTCAAAAGGAATTGCGAGCGCCAGAAGCACCTGCACCAGTTGGTGGATATTGGGGATCATCCTGAGCTGTGGTATAAAACCTGAATGATTGGGGTGAGTGAGGATATTGATGTGAGGTAGCAATCTGTTGACCAGTATCTTGGTCAATAGCTTGTAGTCAATATTAAGAATGGGCAAGAATATATAGGACATTGCCTGATCTCAGAGTGTATCCCACTCTACGAGAGATACAAGCAAAGCCTCCATCATCATCTTTGGATTTCCCAAATGATTACATTTTCAATACTTCCTAGTGAATTCCTTGTTTCATTATGTAGTAGTTTGTTAAATATAGGTTGTCCTTTTACGGGAGTTAGTTGTAGCAGGTCTCCAAAGAATATTAAGTGTTTTCCTCCAAAAAGTACATTGTAGTCAGTTTTTATTATTTGCTGCATTTTTAAATGTATAAATGCTTGCATTGTTAAGACTCCATGCTGACTTCATTCATAATTAGTAGATTTAATTTCTTTAATACTCTTCCCAATTCATGACATGCATCACCAGATATTTTGTTGTATTGTAATTTGTTGTCATGTTCAACAGGCAGCATTAATCATCAATGATGGGTAACTCTTTTGACATGATAAGCAGCTAAACCTGTTGGTGCAGAGACTGCACATGACAAATTGGAATCTGTTTTCTTCTGCAGGTAACTTGCCAGTACTTTAACAAGTTCAGTGCATCGGATGGCAGGAGCCGTCAAACCTCACAGTGGGCGTGTGCGTCAGACGGCTCCCTGCCATCCTAGCACCCACCCATGGGGGAAGTGCTGGCGCTTTTCTGTGGGCCGCCCTTTAAGGTGCCCCCACCGGGGATGGCAGGGGCTCCACGTCATCTAATGCCATCAGCGCGCAAGGCATACTGACGTCTTTAGAGGATTCAAGACGCACAGGAGCCATTGCTTCCAGCACGTCCAAGAGAGAGGAGGTACGTTTCTCCTCGGGGGAGGGGGGTGTTTAAAAAAAAAGAGGCATCGGGGAAAAAAGGAAGGGTTTTCCTTTCTCCTGATGCTTCTTTTGAGCATTCCTGCTGAACTATTGTTTATTTTTAAAAATCTGTTCAACTGTTTGTGGGGAGCGGCCCCTTAGGCAAGGGGCGCTCCCCTTTTGTGGCAATATGTTTTAACTGTGTCTGCCCCCCTAGGGGCAGATCTCACCATTATTTTTTATTAAAGTGCCCCATTAGACCAGCAGGGATTCATTTGTGGGGAGTGCCCCTTGGGCAAGGGTCGTTCCCCTTTGGGGCAATGTTTTTGGCTCTCTGCACCCCTGGGAGGGCAGATCTCACCATTTTTTGTGTAAGTGGCCCACTAGACCACCAGGGTTTCATTTGTGGGGAGTGGTCCTTCGAGCAAGGGCCGCTCCCCTTTGGGGGCAATGTTTTTGGCTATCAGATCTGGTCATTATTTTTGTAAGTGGCACACTAGACCACCAGGGATTCATTTGTAGGGAGTGGCCCCTTGGGCATGGGTAGCTTCCCTTTGGGGGCAATGATTTTGGCTGTCTGCCCCCCTGGGAGGGCAGATCTCACCATTAGTTTTGTAAGTGGCCCACTAGACCACCAGGGATTCATTTGTAGGGAGTGGCCCCTTGGACAAGGATCACTCCCCTTTGGGGGCAATGTTTTTGGCTGTGTCTGCCACCCCAGGGGGCAGATCTTGCCTTTTTTTTTAAATTGAACCCACTAGCACCACCAGGGATTTATTTGTGGGGAGTGGCCCCTTGGGTAAAGGTCGCTCCCATTTGGGGAGCATTCATTTGTCCGTTTCTGCCCCTCTGGGGGGCAGATTGGCTGATTTTTATTTTATATGGCCAGTAGGCCACCAGGGATTTTTTTTTATGTTGGAGAGCGGCCCCTTGGGCAAGGGTCGCTCCCCTTTATGGGAGGATGATTGTGGCCCTTTCCGCCCTCCTTTGGTGGCGGATCAGCAGTATGTTTTTAGGCCCATCTGCCCTCAAGGGAGGCAGAAGCAATTAGAGACCAGGGTTTTTTTTAATTTTGGTGTTGGGGAGGGACTCTTGGGCAAGGGTTGCTCCCCTTTTACGGGGTGAATATTTTATTTATACTCTTAGGCCCACCTACCCCTTAGCTTGGCTGGTGGATTGTGTGTGGACTGGTGCTTTATTTGCATATTTGATGTAATGTTTTTTCTCCTTTTTATTCTAGTGTAAAGCTTTTGATTCTTGTTTGCAGTTTTGGCAGTGGTTGTCTGCAGTTTTGTTTACTCCAAATGAGTATCATTGTCATGCATGAATTATTTTTTTGTAAGTGGTGTCATAATGGCAGCATGTTTACTTAGTGTTTTGAGTACATGCTGACTACCATTCATGATGAGAGTACTTCACCTGTGACTGTTTGGGGGCAGGTTGCTGAAGTTTGCAAACCTGTGTTCATTGTAGACTACAATAAGCACATGGTTGGTGTTAATAGAGTAAATCAGAGGTTGGAACCTCACACTGCTGTTCATAAGGCTTACATTCGGTATAAGAAGTTGGCCATCCATCTCTTCAATTTAGCAGCTTTTAATGCTTTTGTTGTGTTCAAGGAGTGTTCTCTTGCATCAAAGATGAATTTTGTTCAGTTTTATGAGTCTGCGATAGGCAGCCTTGTTGTTGTAGAACAGGCAAGTGTTCCTAGAGTTGGAGTGGTGTAGGATGTGGCTAGATTGAAAGATCACCACTTTCCTGATTTAATTCTTCCCACGCCCCCCAAAAAAATCCCTGTAAGAGATGTAGAGTCTCCTTGCGAAGAGGTATGCGGAAGGAGAGTCATATGCACTGTGTCAATTGTCCTTCTAATCCTGGGCTGTTACGCAAAAGAGTTATTGGGAGCAACCGTGAGTATAATGCCTGGTCTGTATGGTTTTATTTAGTTATTGTTCAGTTTCACATTTGGCAATAGAATGATGACTTTTGTTACTGCTGTTGTTTTTGTAGTTATAGTTTTGTATCTAGTTGCAATTGGTTTGTGCTTTCTTTCTTCTTGAAAAACATTTAATGATGGTGTGCGTGGACTGGTGCTAGACTGATGGTGTGCATGGATTGTCGCTTGGCTGGTGGACTGTATGGACTGGCACTTGGCTGGTGGTGTGCGTGCACTGGCACTTGGCTGGTGGTGTGCGTGGACTGGCGCTTGGCTGGAGATGTGGGTGGACTGGTGCTTGGCTGGCAGTGTGCATGGACTGGTGCTTCGCTGATGGTGTTCGTGGGCTGGTGCTTGACTGGTGATGTGTGAGGGCTGGTGCTTTGCTGGTAGTGTGCGTGAGTTGTGCTTGGCTGGCACTGTGCATGGGCTGGAGCTTGGCAGGCAGTGTACATGGACTGGTGCTTGACTGACGGTGTGCGTGGGCTAGCGCTTGGCTGGCAGTGTGCGTGGCTGGCAGTGTGGGTGGGTTGGTGCTTGGCTCGTGGTGTGTGTGGGCTGGCATTTGGCTAGCAGTGTGTGAGCAGTGACTTGCTGCTGGTCATTGCACACTCTGCTAGTCAAGCGCCACTCCAGACACCATGTTAACCACCAGCCGGTGTGATTGCTGTGTCAATCATGTGGGCGTATGAAAGTGATGGGCCCTTGAATGGTGCAGTCTGTTGATGTGAATGTTGTAATGTGCTGGGCCCATGGCTGGCAGTGTGGATTGTCTAGTGTTTCACGTATGAAAGGTGTGTGAATGGCCTGTAAAGAGGCTGGTACCTTGCCGTGGCTTTACAGCTCACAAGCTGTGAGTCATTGGTTCAGGTTTTTAACCTTAAATATTAACAGTGCATTTCGTTTTTGTGAAATCTCTTATTATCAAAATATTATGCTCTAAACCTTCACTCACCCCCGTGCCAAATCCAACCAGTATGTGTGAATACTTGAGGAATTGTGAATTTTAAAGGTATATTTGTCTTTTCTGTCTCTCTCTGCCAGATCGTACATTGTCTCCACATTGTCTGTGGATTTGTGAGTATTGTAATGTGCTGGGGCCGCAGCATTAACAGTGCATTTCCTTTTTGTGAAATCTCTTGTTAATAAAATATACATTTTGAACCTTTCACTCACCCTTGTGCCAAATCCAACCAATATGTGTGTGTACTTGAGGAACAGGTGGATAGGCAGTCGTATTTGGCTCATCTGCCTTTCTGTGTTAAGGTGAAGTCTGTCTCTAGGGAAAAGTTACCAACTTTAGATATTTCTGTAAAGTAAGAATAAAATGGGGAGTGCAGGGTGGTGTGCCTCTCATGGATCCCAACAAGTTTTTCTACTCACAATGCCATACAAACCTCAAAATGTGACTATAGTCACGCATTTTCCTTTCATAACTGTGTCATAATATTCTGTTGTCAGAAAAACACAATTTTCCTACCAACCAGCATTCCCCCAGGTCTCTCAATAAAAATGTTACCTCGCCCGTGTGGGTGGGTCAAGTTCCAGAGACAGACAAGGGCCCAAAACCTATTAAGGCGACATCAAAATTACCTATCGGTGGGGTGTGGCCAACTGCCAAGTGTAATGGCCGCTTCTTGAGGTGGCTCTGTATGAGCGTGCCCATTTCTGCAAACATCCGATGCGCCACTATCCGTAGGACGTGGGTCCCAGGCACTCCACACCACTGGAGTCAAGCTAGCCGGGCTGATGAGAGGTGTTACCTCGAAAAACCGGTCCAGTCCTCGGATGCTTGATTCCGTTCTGGGAAGGACATGGCTTTTGTAGTTTGGACTGGACTGTTCCCATGGGGCACAGGGTCAGAGCTGATTTGCATATCGCCATTGTCTAACCCAGGGTGGTGTGGAGTGCAAAAAAACGATGGATTTGGGCCCAGATCTTTGGACTGGGGTGAATGTGTGACATTGATCCACATTCGGTCCATCACTTGTTTTGTTTGCAAATTCGGCCCTAAGTGCGCTGGGGATGCTCAGACGTGGGTCCCAGGCACTCCACACCACTGGAGTCAAGCTAGCCGGGCTGATGAGAGGTGTTACCTCGAAACCGGTCCGGTCCTCGGATGCTTGATTCCGTTCTGGGAAGGACATGGCTTTTGTAGTTCGGACTGGACTGTTCCCATGGGGCACAGGGTCAGAGCTGATTTGCATATCGCCATTGTCTAACCCAGGGTGGTGTGGAGTGCAAAAAAACGATGGATTTGGGCCCAGATCTTTGGACTGGGGTGAATGTGTGACATTGATCCACATTCGGTCCATCACTTGTTTTGTTTGCACTATCCGTAGGACAGCATAAAAATATGCCAGAGCACAGCGCAATCCCCAGGGTACCGAGAAACCTGATTTTGGCCTGAATCGACCTGTGATCCAACGCTAGGACCACCGACAGCTGACACCAGAGGCGCTTGCTCGCACCAGAGCTTGGACCTCCCTTCATCGTAGCTGGTGCCCACGGCCCGGCCCATCATTGGTAGCCTTCGCTGCCTGGGAAGGCATTGCATACCCTCTAGGGTGCAGAATTGCAGACTCCTCCTGACTCCCCTTTTGATTTGAGCTGAAGGTGAGGAGGCTTGCATGGGACGGGGTCCAGAGTCGAGTGAAGTGGACGGTTGCGGGACGTGTACCGCGAATGAAGGGAGAGATCAAAACCCTGCCCTACACTGTCAGCGCGGATCCTGGGTACAGCACCTGCTTTACACCACAGCGCTAGACCCTTTTGGCCTTCTGTGAGTCAGTTTAGCTGGCTGTGTGGGCTGTGACCTACACCATAGACTGAGCATTGCCTGCGGGAGAGAGGGAGTGGTGCTGGAGGCACCTGGAGGCCATATTGTGTCTGTAGCTGACTTCAATGCTGCATTGCTGAGAAGAGGCACACTCCACTAATCTGAGGGGCCTATGCTCAGTGGAGGTGACCTGACGTATAGAGCCCTCTATCTTTGCCTGATGGGGGCCACACTCTGTTGCTGGTGTTAGACTTACAGTGCTTCAGCCCGCCCTCGTCATATAGGGCCACACGGCGAGAAGTCCAAGGGTTACCGCCCAACTCCCATAGGACCGACCCTTCTAGCCCCACCAGAGGGACCTGCATACATCATGGGTGGGGGCCCCAGCTGGAAGGCAGCCCTCCAGGCCAAATTGACAAAATACGCATAGGATGGGGGCCCCGAGCGAGCCCGAAAGGAGGATCTGCCGCTTCCAACAAATCTGAGCCCGGTAGGAAGCAGAAGAACTAATGCAGCAGGATATTCTTGAAGCCATCGCCACTGTCCGCACGTCATTGAAGTCGCGTATTGACACGGTATACACCGAAGTGTCCCTTATTAGAGAAGATATGCGCTAAATGAACTTGCGATTGAAAGATGTCGAAATCAAGGCGACCTCCCTGGTAGAGGACACGTCTGCACTGCAGAGAAAGATGGATGAACTGCTAACACACGTTGCGTAACTAGAAGCACAGTTGGATGATTATGAGGGGCGCTCCAGACGCAACAACGTCTGCAGAATTGGAGTACCGGAACGAGCAGAATTGGAGTACCGGAATGAGCAGAAGGGCCATTGGCGGACCTTTTAGTGGAAGAACTGATCACTACTTACTTCAACCCAAAGGGATTCTCCAACTTCTTCTCAGTGGAACGAGCGCAACGGGTGCCAGGAGACTGACCGAGACCTGGAGCCCCCCCGCAACCACTTCTTGCCAGGATCTTCAAATTCCGCAACAGGGATGTCATCCTGCAGTGTGCCCACTCCGCCCCACCAGTGGAATTCCAAAACAGTTGCAACACTTTCTTCCCGGACTTCACCCTCAAGGTGCAGCGACAACAACAAAGCTTCCTGGAAGTGAAAAAAGTGCCCTGCGACAAAGAATTGAAATATGCTATGATGTTTCCGGCCAAGTTGAGGGTGGAATCAGAGGGAAAATCTTCGTTCATTACCACTCCGGAGAGGACCTGGGACTGGCTGGACAGCTGGCATACAGCAGGCTTCTGCAACAGCCATGCCCGGGGCGTGAGGATGGATGGAGACACCTCGGTCTCTGGTGGTGGCTCGCCACTAGAGAACTTGACTGAGGCGGCGGATGTTACCGAATAACTGGTGTGTATGTTTTCCCTTTGAGGGGTCGAATGATTCCTAATAGCTGGAGGGCTGTGGGGATAGAGTCATCTCCGCCAAATCAATCAGACTTTTATCGTCTTGAGTTAGAATGTCATAGATGGCTTTGTTGAATTGATGTCCTCGAGACTTTCCTGTTCCCCTGCTACCCATGTGGGCGTTGTTTAGTGTATATTAGGCCCTTGCTGATGCTCCTAGCATATACATGTTATGTTAATAATGTCATTGTCGGGAAAGCAAAATTTCTTAGGGACGGGTGCTCAGGCTACACGAACCCATAGGTTCTTGGATGGGAGGGCGATAGGCACTCAGCTAGTTTGGGGGGCCGGGAAGAGGCAGGGAGCGGGGATTGGGGGAATGTGTGTTGGGTCTGTGGGATGGGTGGGAGGGGATTGCATTTGTGTTTTAGTTTTGCTATTGTTCTTGTTTAGGCATGACTTCTGATTGGTCTCAGAAGCCTACATATGCAGGCCTTTATTGATCTCAGCGATCTTCTCCTATGTCTGCCAGACGGGCGATTATTGATTAGGGGCGACTTCAACTCCATTGTCTCTGATTCTCTAGACCGTTGGCCCCAGAAGGACCAGCCATCATCCCGCAAACCGATCCATAGTTTTTTGGGTGCTATGGGACTTGTAGATGTCTGGAGGTGCCTGCACCCTGTGGAGCTCCAATGCACACATCTTTTGGGTCCCCATGGCAGCATGTCACGCATAGACTAGGTGCTCACACTCACACACCATCTCCACACTGTCAAAGATATACAACACTTGGCTAGGAGAATTTCGGATCCATCTCCCATTCTGTGCAGGCTGGGAGTAGGGGAGCCCACGATCGGCCTTGTGGCGCCGATTAACTTGGGTATCTCATGACCCCCTCCATCAGGGAAAAGTTTCTGACTGAATCTGACCTGTATTTCCAAGAAAATCTGGGATTCGTCAGCTCATCTGTTTTACTCTGGGAAGCCTATAAGACTGTTTTTCTGGCGGTAGTGTTGGGAAACATCGCTGGGCAACGCAAAGAGAGGGCTGCTGATATGACACTTTTAGAGGATGAGATCCTAGAACTAGAACGCGCAGTCAGAACGCAGGACTCGGAGGAAGTGCGCCAATGGCTCCGTATTAAAATCAAGGAGCTCTCAGATGTAGCCACAGACGCTGCTAAGACACAATATTGGGCTACACTTATCAGGATCTATGATGTGGGTGATAAAGCAGGCAAATTGTTGGCCTGGCTAGACCTCAGAGATGAGGCACAGTGCTTTAAGGTCAAAATTGCCACTGACCCACACTCCCGTATAACTGCTCCACAAGACATTGCGGACGCATTTGGTAGATATTACTACTCCCTTTATACCTCTGGCACAACCTACTCAGAGGAGGAGGCTTCTTCCCTCCTACACGATATTCAAATACCATTTCTTACCGAGGAGGAGAGCTCCTACCTGGCCAGAGATATTCCAGTAACCGAAGTGGAGAAGGACATCCATGATCTGCGCGGGGGAAAGCGTGAGGCCCCAACAGGATCCCTATAGAAATATTTAAGCTAACGGCAAGCATGACCACCCCTTTTATCACAGCCATGTATCGGGAAAGTAAAAAGATAGGAATTCTTCCCAAGGATCATAGACTGGCCAACATCATTGTCATCCACAAAGCAGGTAAAGCTGCCGACCTGTGTTCCTCCCACTGGTCCATCTCGCTTCTTAACTGCAAGGTAAAGATCCTTGCAAAAGTCCTTGCCACTCATCTGTTATATGTTCTTCCCTACCTGACACACCCGGATCAGTCTGGATTCATACCGGCGAGAAACACATCTCTTAACCTCCGCCGACTACATGAAGTACTTTGCAGGGCAGATACGATCAGAGAGGATGGCGTGGTGGTATCTCTGGCTGCTGCTTCGTTCTTTGACACCATTAAATGGCCCTACATGCTTGATGTGCTTTGCAAATTAGGACTTGGCTCGGAATTTATTAAATGGGTGTGCCTCCTTTATTGTCAACCATTGGCACAAGTGGTTGTTAACACCTTGGCTGCTGCCCCGATTCCCCTTCGGTGCTGGACATTCCTTAACTGGGTGTGGTCATGACGGAACCATTCCGTCATCAGCACAGCTCAACCGTGACTGATGACGGAATGGTTCCGTCACCAGCATCGAAGGGGTTAATAACCGGAAATCCCCTGTCTTTTCTCTTGGTAGGGGCACCAGGCAAGGCTGCCCCCTGTTACCGCTCCTCTTTGCCTTAGCCTTGGAGCCTATGGCAGCATGGATCCGTCAGGACTCCGCCATTAGGGGGCTTAAATGGACATATGGGTGGGAGGACCACATATCATTGAATGCTGACAACATCCTGCTTTATCAATGTGGTAATGGACATATTCCAAATTTTTGGCAGGTTCACAGGTTACATGATCAACTGAACCAAATCAGTGCTCTAAGTTCTTAGTGTACTACAAAAACAACACAACTGCCAGTACTGGAAAGACTTTTTTCTCTTATAAAACAAAAAACTGCTATGAACAAAACATGGCAGTCGATTCTCACTTTTGTTGCTGATTTATTATAGTCATTTTTTCAATCAGAACGCTTTTTCATTTTTTCAAAGACATTTCTGTGCATATACAGATATAAATATACAAAATATAGTATAAGTTCGAAAGCGTTCCCGGTGAAGCAATATCAACGCCCACACCGGACACTCCAAGCAACTTTTAGAGCATGTGAGTGTCCACATAACAACCACTCACACCAGTCCCAAGAGACATCCTACATAGGAGTTCTAAGAAATCGTACTGATCCTTAGGAGAACCCCGTAAATTAGGGAGTTCGAAACACGTCGATCTTTTACGGTCAACTGTGAACAATATAAATAGATTATAAAAACTAGATTAAGACTGAATATAATTCCAATTGTTCTAACTGCTGGAACCTTTGTAAATCTGGGATTTATCTAACTTTTCTAAACTTTTGCAATGTAAATATTTTGTGTTGACATTGACCCATACCTCAGAGGTATTGTTTTTGTTTATGTGTGTGAATGTGAATTGAGTGCCTGTAGTGAGAAAGGTTTTGTGTGGTTGTGTTGTTTATTAATTAAGTCTTTCACATTGTTTTTGTAAATTTTGTATACATTTGTATATTTTGTATATTTATATCTGTATATGCACAGAAATGTCTTTGAAAAAATGAAAAAGCGTTCTGATTGAAAAAATGACTATAATAAATCAGCAACAAAAGTGAGAATAGACTGCCATGTTTTATTGATAGCAGTTTTTTGTTTTATAAGAGAAAACAGTATTTCCAGTACTGGCAGTTGTGTTGTTTTTGTAGTTTAAATGGGCTTAGCCTTACTGTTGAGGAGCCAAGACCATGTTTTGTTCCTATGACTAAGTTCTTAGTGGGCAGCGACCTCGCCAGCTGACGGAGGCCCTAGACGGTTTTAAGTATCTGGGAATCTGGGTATCTAAAGACCTATCACGATTTTATGACACTAATTTTCGGCCACCATTAGCACATCTCAAATCTGATGTCCTGCACTGGTAATCGCTCCCCTTGACCCTTCTGGGATATGCGGCCCTATTCAAGATGATGTCTCTCCCCCAACTTTTGTATGTGCTACAAAATACTGTTATGTTATGTTATGTTATGTTATAAAACTCTTCTATAGCGCGCGGCTACTCATACGAGTGTCCCGGCGCTTTGGCAAAGAGGAAAAAAATCAGTACATAACACAGTGCTCAACGCAGGTGGCAAAGATATTACTCGGTAAAAAGCCATGTCTTCAGCTCTTTTCGAAAGGCGAGCAAGTTGGATAATGATCGCACAGCAGTTGGAAGCTTGTTCCAACAGCAAGGGGCCAGATAGCGAAAAGAGCGGCCTCCCGTACGGGCTCGTTTGATTGTAGGGACGATGGCTTTTGCTAGTTGTGCAGACCTCAGAGTTTTCCTTGGAACATAGAACGCCATCCATTTCCGGAGATACTTAGGGCCGATGTGATGCAGAGCTTTAAAGGCCAGAGTCAACACTTTAAATGTGACTCTCTTGGCAATAGGGAGACAATGCAATTTCTCCAACAGCTCTGACGCATGTGCCCTTCGCGGCAGTCCAAAGATAGCTCTAGCAGCCGAGTTTTGCACGACCTGTAGGCGAGCTAGGAGATATTTAGGGAGGCCTAGGTAGAGGGCATTCACATAGTCAAGCCTCGAGCCTATCAAGGCTTGAACTATGATTTTTTTATGTTGAAGAGATATTAGGGGGAGAAATTTCCGCATCATCTTCAACATGCCAAAGCACTTTCCTGTCAGTCCTATGACTTGAGGTCTAAAAGAAAGATCTGTATCACAGAGAATGCCCAGATTTTTAGCTTTTACTGAGGTTTCTCTAGGCGGTACCATATCCTGTGGCCACCAGGACCTCCACTCAGGATTTGGTGGGCTTCCAAAGAAAAGCAGCTCTGACTTATCCGAGTTGCATTTCAGGCCATGACTCTGAAACCACTCAAATACGGCTTCCAGGCACTCCATAATCTGCTTGCCATCAAAATCCTCTCCCTTGTTGCATGTGAAAAGCAGCTGGGTGTCATCAGCGTAGGATATGATCTGGGCACCAAAAGATTCCGCTACCTCCGCCAGAGGAGCCATGTAGATGTTAAACAGGCAGGGGCTCCGCTTCCAGCATTTCAGATTGATCGTTGGCTCCTCCCTGGGGGTGGGTTTGAGGGTGTGTTGCATAGGAAATCGCAGAAATCCATCTTGTCCGACCGGACCAAACATGCCATGCAAGCATGGAAGGACGCTACTAAAAGCCTGGGTTGGGAGGGCAAGCTCACTCAAGCTACGCCGCTTTGGCATTGTGACCAGCTGGGTCGGCTGTCGCACTCCTTGGGTTTCGACAAATGGGATATCATTTGTATTTCCAGAATTGGAGACCTTTGGAAATCGGGAGATGTCATACCCTTCTCCCAATTACGTCAACAGTTTGAAATGGCCAACTCTGAACAGTTCCGGTACTTCCAAATTAGGCACACATTGCTCGCAGTTCTCCCTAAAGGTACAGTCCTCCTTGATTCCTCCCCTCTGGATGACAGGATCCTAGATGGTGACTTGCCAGAATAAACCATATCTCTCATATGCAAGAAGCTTATTAACAACATTACCGATCCCCTGACCCGCCTGAGAGGTAAATGGGACCATAATGTCGCTGGCTTGGAGGATGAGGTGTGGCGGGCCGCAGTAGCTTCTTCCCGTGAAGTTGCCGTCTCCTCCAGACTCAGATTGGTCCAGCTAAAAATCCTCCATAGGATGTATTTGTCCGGACCCTCGTTCGTCCATATGGGCTACGCCCAAGACAGAGGCTATGCACGACAATGCGGGCAAGTGGGCACCTTCTCCCATACACTCTAGAAATGTGCGACAATTCAGAAATTCTAGGAGGGGGTTATACTCATGATGGAGGAAGTATTAAGGCAGCAGAGACAGTGCAACATCAAATTGATTTTCTTGAACATATGGGACCCCACTGACCTTACGGCCAAGGAGAGGATCTGGGTTACTTTGGGTTTCATGGTGGCCAAGCAGAATATCACATGATTGTGGAGGGCTCCGAACCCACCGCATATTGCTCACTGGGCCAGGTATATGGATTGATGTATGGTGACAGAGATACCTATTTATGTTTTGAGGGGATGCCTGAAGATGTGGTCACAAATATTGGGGCCTTGGAACAACTTCCGGGGGAAATATGTGCACCACCGGGGAGCCAAAATGATATTGTTGCTAATGTTGGACACTGTAGTATTCCCAAGGACAATCATATTGTACTGTGGTAAAGGGGTTATTATCGCACTGTGTGTTACTGATTTCCTGTGAAGTGCTGTGTCCTAATTGTCTACATGCCAACACTTTTTCAATAAAAAGAGTTTAAATAAAAAAAATTACCTATCACAAAATAACAAGGTTTTTCAAGGAGGGTCCCCTGGATTTTTGGCCCAGGCACTGCGGCCATCTTGGGAAACTACCAAACACACACATTTCTGATAACTATACACCTGGGGGAGTCCAGCATGGTATGGCTTGTGTGGACCCCCCAAAGTTCTGGAATCTGTGTGGATCTACACATTTCCTACCAACCAGCTTTCCCCCAGGTCTCCAAATAAATATGGTACCTTACTGGTGTGGATGTGTCAAGTACCTGTGACAGGCAAGGGCTCAAAACCTATTGAGGCAAGATCAAAATCACCCACCTGCTATGTTATGTTATGTTATGTTATGTTATGTTATGTTATGTTATGTTATGTTATGTTATGTAATGGTATGTTATGTTATGTTATGTTATGTTATGTTATGTTATGTTATGTTATGTTATGTTATGTTATGTTATGGCATCTTGACTTGTAGAGCGCTCATCCAGGATCCTGGATTTCCCTGCGTATCTAATTTTCAAAAAATGTATAGGTTTGCTAGGTTTTCCTAAGGGCCATCAGAGCTAGGTTTAAAAATCTACAGCTAGGCATTTTGCAAAAAAAGGTTCCGTTTTCACTGTGAAAATGTGGTGGGTTCACGTTGCATATTGGGACATTTCCTGTGGCCAGAACTAGGCCTTACCACACAAGTGAGGTACCATTATTCTTGTAAGACTTTGGGGAATGTGGGGTGGGTGGAATTTTGTGAAGCCATGCAGATTCCAGAACTTTGCAACACAGAAATGAGAGTAAAATTAGTTTTTTTAAAGTAATTTTGTGGTTTGCAATGGATTCTGGGTAATAGAACCTGGGGAAAGCCAGACAAGTCACCCCATCCTGGATTTCGCTGGGTGTCTAGTTTTCAAAAATGTATAGGTTTTCTAGGTTTCCCTAGGTGCCAACAGATCTAGGGTTCAAAATCTACAGCTAGGCACTTTGCAAAAAAAGTGTCAGTTTTCACTGTAAAAATAAAGTGTGTTCTTGTTGGATTTTGAGCCATTTCCTTTCATGGGAACTAGGCCTACCCACACAAGTGAGGCATTATTTTTATTGGGAGACTTTTGATGCTTTTCTACCTTCCAAATGAAAGACAACGAGGAAAAAAGAAGTCACTTTGAAAAATGTCCTATATTTCTCATGCTAGTATGGGTACTCACAATTTTGGAAATGTGCAAATATCTACTGTTTCATACTGACTTTTCCATGTATATTTTTTCCCAAATTAATTGCTAAACACCCAGTACATAATTAAAAACCATTACAAGATGCTGCTCAGTTATTGACTCTGGGTTCATCAGGTTCTTGGTGAACCTACAAGTCCTATATATCCCCACAACCTGAAAAGTCTGGTGGATTTAGCATATATTGCTTTCAAACACCTGTCATAATTAGAAGAAGCTACAGGTGAAAATGTTGGAACAAATGGCTGTTTTTTTTTCAACTAATTTTCAATTTTTCCTATATTCTACTGTTAGCTTTTATAAAGATACCTTGAAGGATCTACGCAAATGACCCTATTCTGAACTCAGAATGTTGTCTACTTTTCTTAAATGTGTAGATTTCCAGGATCCATTATTGCTTTCATACCCATTTCTACCATCAACTGGAGGAAGGTTGAAAGCACAAAAGATGGAAAAAATAGGCTATATCCTAGTAAAATGCAAAAACTGTGTTAAACATGTTGTTTGTCTGACAAAGGTCTGTCAGTCCCTAAAATCTGGGAAAATTGTGATTTCAGCCCAGCAAACCCTTTGTTGATACTATTTGCAGGGAAAAAACTAGATGCTTTCATTTGCAGCACTTTTTCCCTGCAAAATACAAAATTTAGCGGTATTTTGGTTAATTTCTGGGTCCCCTCCGGGGAATCTACAAACCCTGGGTACCTTTAGAATCCCTGTGATGTTGGAAGAAAAAGGACGCAAATTTGGCGTGGATATCTTATGTGGTCAAAAAATGACAGAGGCCTCAGCTCGAACTATCCCAAATAGCCACATAAAGGCACAGCACAGGGAGGCCTAGCAGACAAGAGGCTAATCAATAAGATTTTTTCAGTTCAAGCTTGACCACTTATTTACAATCGATCAGGTTTATATGTAAAACATGAACACTTATCTCATGGAGAAATCCATGTACTACCTTTTAACTCTTCAATTGCAGTGGTAGTAGTTCTGGCTGTACAAGAGGATCTTGAGTTCCTGGAACTGTACTCTTACTGCTCTTAGAACTCTCTCTTTCTATCTCAGCAGCAATTGTTTCTTCTTCTTCAATCTCTTCTCTCAACATTTGAAGATACACTGGAAACACAGAGCACATAATGTTTTTCTTTCACAGCATTAAATGAGTCTTAATAACAGTCAAATACTCCATTTGCTGTTCACCATGGCTTGAAAACTGCAACAAGGCTGAATAGAAAAACTCTTTTTTGGCTTGCATTTTGGCAATTTTGCTTTTGATGGTTGATTACATTTCCTTTGTTATATCTCATCAAACATCCTTGACATCCAGTCATAGCAAATTTACCGTCATCTATGTCTTCACTGACATTACTTCTGAAAGTATAATTTTGAAGTATTTTACAGAGACACATTCTTTCCAGATGAGGACTTCTTCTTGGATAGTACGTATACAGCATGTTAGTCTACAAGAATATCTGTACTGCGTGACTCTGCAAGATATTGATTTCAGGAAAGTACTTCCGTACTTTGTCATGAGTATTAGCAAGCACTAAACTTACCCATAGAACTCCTCTAGATTTAGAAGACAAACTAGCTGAGCTTAACCAGTGTACACATTCATAGGAGACTCTTTTCTGCTGAAATCTCCTTCTTCTCCGTTTTCTCTGACTTTTTTTTATAAGATGTAACGTACGAAGCTGCAGCAATTGAGCTGTCTGCAAGACAATGTACATCAATGTTTGCATTCCAAATCTTCAGAATCACAGGGTTGTAGTCATGAATATACTTGGAGGCCACTGTTCATCTTACGTTGTATGTATTTTTGGTGATTTACTGGTAAGTGTATGTCTGACTGCATAAAAAAAGCTGTTTATTCTTCCTTGTGAGATTACAGGTCGTGGGAATTTGCGCCGTGTTTAAGCGGATATAATTTCCTGTTTGCTCTATATTTTCACTGACAGTATTTTCTGCATCTATGATTTTGGAATTGTAGAACTTGTTTTATTATGTTGTCACTACTCTCTTTTGGGATGAAGTAAATTACATACTGCTCAAGACAACACAGACTAATCACTGTCTGTTCCAAACTTTGGGGGCATCTTTTTCCCACAACAGCATGTGAATATGGGGAGCACCTCTGGCTTGGTACTATTTGCACCAAAAGAAGTCAATCCCTTCACCGATAGGAGGTTTTACTTTGTTCAATATGAAAGACATCATTGCTTGAAATATGTTATTAAAATATCTGCAAGCATTTGCCGGGTCTATTGAGCACCATTTACATATTAATTTGCCTCCAGCAAGAATTCTAGCAGATCATCCCATGCATATTCAGCACAACTCAGTGCCAGTAACCAAGTAGGTGCTCCAAGGGTCCTCAGTGCTTAGTTTGGAAACTATGAAGTGCAGGTGCTCAAATCTTTGTCAGAGGCCACACCTACTTTTCTCTGGCTCCACCCACTTACTCCACTGGCTTCACCCATTTCCTCTATTAGCTCCACCCACATCCTCAACTGGCACTGTGAAAAGTCAGATTAATTTCAGCAAGGGAATCTGCCTTCCTCATAGTAAGGTTAAATGAGGACTAACAATATAGGCAGGTACGCAGCATTACCCTGGCTATAGGGGCAGCAAAATGCTGTGTGCATGCCACCCAAATAAAGGGGGGATTTAGATAACTACAGATACATAGATGTAAGTATGTGCCAGGCAGGGATGATGTCAAATGAGTAAAAGGATGGGGAAAAGGGAAATAATTCAAATTGGTGACATGGGCGGTAGTCATGTATCTTCTTTTCAATTTTATTTCCTATTTTTCATTCAGGGCGTTGTCTTCAACCTCATGGAAGAGGAAGAGCAATTACTCTCCCACTCTAAGCATGAACTAGGTAATCTTTAAGAAGCTTTGACTCCCCCTCTTCTGCTAGGCCTGAGGAAGACAATATTTTGAGCAGGTGCTCACACCCCAGGCTCCTGAAAAAATTCTTGAAGGCTCCCAAAGGTCAATAAGCACCTCGCTGTTGAGTCAGACAAAATTGCGTACTGCCTGTTGTCGACGGCGTTGCGCCTACTTATGAAGTGCCCTAGATCTGAGGTGGACACAGTAAACTGTATAGTCTGGGCATGGCATCATCTCAGGTGGTGAGTGCCCCTAGAGGTTATCTATGCTAGCTGGAACCCCACATTACATAACTTAGCCTTGTCACTGGTTTCAGATAGCAGGCTATCTACTCGACTACAACAGCTGCATTTGATGAAGGTGGGGCCTCTATTCCCAAGGGGCACATTTATAACCACACATCACATGACATAATAGCTGATCCTAACAGCACTCCACTAGGCGCATTTTTGATCCACAGATTCTTCACCACATGCTGAGTGACAATTCAATCGTTTCCTGATGGTGCATTAGAGCTACATGCCCTTGAAACTCTATTGAGCAATCCTTCACACTGCAACCTATTACCTGGTTATTATTTGCAAGTCAAGGTGCCAATTTGCAAACCAAGAGCTCAAGACCTCAAACAGCGAGATCTAGAAACGGAACACACAGATGGGTATATATTGGTGCACCATATAACCAGTCTGCTATCCGGAACTATCGATTATGGTTGGTACACGTTAGATATTTCCACCATAGAAAGTATTGCACCCCATCACATTATGTCAACGACATTTGTTGTGCATGCTGTGGGATGCCAGAGGCAGACTTTCTACACCTAGCATGGCATTGTCCCAGAGTATTGGCATTTTGGTCCTTAGTGCTAGACAGAAGAAAGTATCAATCAATCAATCAATACATTTGTAGCGCGCGCTACTCACCCGTGCGGGTCTCAAGGCTCTGAGGGGGGGAGTGCTGCTACTGCTCGAAGAGCAAGGCCTTGAGGTGTTTCCTGAATGTGAGGTGGTCCTGGGTCAGTCGTTGGTGGGCAGCGCTGCCGCAGTGCTTCCATTGGGGCGTAGGGGTGTAGCCCCACCAGCTCATGGACCCACGGCTGCCAGTGTATAATTACTAGTATTATTTTTAAAATACATCACATTTTCCGCTGGCGAATCCGGGCAGCTCCCGACAGAAATGGGGGTGCACTGCGCAGGGGGCTGGGCTGGGCCGGGCGGCGGGGCTAGTCTGAGTGTTTGATTGACAGATGACAGTCCAGTGACGAGTCGAGTCCACGAGACACTGCAGGCACATACCTAATGCGCAAGTGCTGCTCGGTGCTAAAACTAGCCCGAGCATGCGCATGAAAGTTCCCCATTATAGTAGAATAGTGCCAGGGGAGTGCTGGGGAGCCCCGGCGTTAACAAGGGCGACAGGGCGAGCAGTCAGTGTGCCCCCCAAGCCAATCCTGGCGGATTGGCAGGTCACAGCGCAGCAACCCATTATTGGATGCCGCGCGCGGGTGGCTCAGCCGCACATCACAATGTGACCAATCACTGTGTCTGACTTCATGAGGTCATGCAGTGATTGGCCATTTGCGGTGCGCTGCGCTGCTGACGACGACGTAGGATGATCCGGTTCTGGGCTGATTTGCCTCGTGGTGTGCTGTGGAGTGGTCTTGTGCACATCACCTGCCAGCCTCTAGTGTCTGCTTTGCGGCCTGCTCATTGTTACAGACTACAGTACAAGTCGACTCGACTACTCTTCTAGTGAGTATCTTGTTTTTGTGCCTCGTCGTCATGTGCTGTCACACCCAGTGAGTGATATTACCTCAAGAGGATTTCATTAAAATTCATCCAGGGAGCGGCGCAATGCAAGGGTGCATTTAATTCTGTGAAATGATTGGATGAGCCCTGCACATTTCGTTCATTTGTGCTCTGTGAAACGGGCTCTGTATTTTATTATAAACGAAGCTCGTTCTGGAGGGGTCGTGTCTGGTTTACCCCCACTCTTGAAGAGCAGGCCCCTGACACTAGTCTGTCTCTCGGTTAGGATTTAAAATATTCTCTCCGAGACTTGACGTCATACTTCCTGCTGACGTGACTGAGCCTTATGCTAATGCCCTAAATATGATTGATTGATGACGATTCATTATTTTTGCATTCTTTATGTAGTACGTCAAATCTTTACTACACCGTCGCTGCCACTTTGAAGAGGCAGCAGACTCACACGCCGACTCGACCGTAGTTCTACCCACCTTTCAGGGGCACTTACATGACCCATACCTCGCGCTACAACCCCCTAGTACTGACCCTTCAGGGACGAGGGTCGGACTGTCACCGACTCTCCCCAAGCACTACCTGCCCTTTAGAGGCAGCCGCAACTGACTCCGCCCCGGCACTGCCCTCCTCACAGGCGGCAGTGTGACTTGTGATGGGTCTACCCCTACCCAAGCCCTGCAGCTCTTCAGTGGGAGGGCAGGCGTGCGGATGACTCAGCCATACCCCTGGCTGGGTTCTGACACTGTCCTGACTGGTGAGTCTTTCGGTTAAGATCATAGTGCACAGAGGAGAGGGTTTTAATCACCTAGGAGACTAGGACAATCGCCAGAATAGCCTGCATTGTGCAGAAAAGGATGCAAAAGAAACTGGGGTAGCAATGTAGTGCTGCATTCAGGTGCCTGCACCTTCTGCAACCCACCCATCCCTCCTTCAGAGAGGAAACGGAATTTGAGAAAGTTTGGATTTGCGCCTTTAGGGCCTCAGTCACCTTTCTGCTGTTGGATCACTTCCGGGGAAAGGTCAGGAGATTTAACCACTAGTGGGGGCCTCAGCCCGACCTCTTTTGCAGAGGCATCCCTCGGACTTGACTATCAGCACATCTCTGTCCTAGAGTACTTCTGCTTTTTCCAGGTCAAACCTTTGCACATCTACCTTAGTGAAACATCGTTATTACAGCTTCATTGATTTATTCCAGTAGATTCTGTAACTGCAGTATCTTCCAAAACACAGGGCAGGTATGAAATTATTCCACTCGCCTCATCACACAAAGAGTTTTCATTTGAAATACTAACCAGTAATATTCATTTGGAAGTATATCTTTTTCCTTTGCTCCCTCCACTATATTTTTATATTTGTTATCTTCCTTGTGAGAGATTGATTGTAAGTTATTGTTTTGTGATTTAGAAGAGTCTTTAACATCCTGCTAATCTGACAGGTTCGATAACTTAAAGACATGCCTATGTGGGCGTGCAAAATACCATCCCCCGAACGTTAGGGGAAAGGTGGAGGCAGGAGAAATCCCTTCCACAACACTCTCCTATGGAGCTGTAAATCGCTTGGATGCTGGCTACTTGATGGTGCAGACTACCTTTCTCAGAATTCTTCACCATGCTAGGAGGAGGACGGAGGCAGTATGAGTCTCATGACGCTTTCCTCTCTAAATCAACATCAATATTAACTCTAAACTTGACTCCCTGATTAGTGGTGTTTCCAATGTATCCAAACCACTATCATTTGCTATTTTATTCAAGTAATCAACTCAGACGGACCTCTTCTATGAAAATTATGTGTGCTCTCCCATTGTTTGGTTTGGGGAATCTGTAAGTACAGGTGAAGCTTTTCTTTCTATTCCTCCAAATTTGTCTAATTTTGGTGATAGTTGCAGCGATGTTCCTCTACCCGAGCCATTTGATGATCATGTCATAATCCCCCGTAAGGATATTTTATTTTTGCCTCTTCCGGCTTCCCCGCATGTTACTATTCTAAAGAGAGTTACCTATATGACATAGGGTCATTTTTAAGACATATCCTTTTTAGTGAATCAAGTGCTTTTCTGCTTGAACACCCAGGATGGTTCAGTGTGTGCCAGTTTGGTTAGGCACAGTGATAGCAACATGGTCAGAGTTGTGGGCTGGGTTGGAAGAATACTTCTAGTGGAGTGGTAAGCTTGTGTTGTAATTACCTTGAAAAACTCCAGACTCATGTCTTTTATCTTGAATCTCCTTCAGTCTATGATCCCAAATGCGATCTGTGTTGTTCCGCTGCGACATTTATTAAATCTAATTGTAAGTTGGGATTGTCAGTTATACAGTCATTTTTTATCTGCACCACTATACCCTCTTGCTTTGACCTACCACACGAGACCAACCTCCTGTGTCAATTAGTAGAAGGTTTAAACCCTCCAACCTGTTCTTGATATACAATCTTCAAAGCCTGCCTCTTTCCCACAACCCCATGGTAAGAATGTTCTGTGTTCTTCAGGCGTAGGGTTTGCGCCTTGGCCTGTTGCTATTGAAGCCAGCCTCCAAACAGTTCTTGTATTGTCAATGTTCTGTTATCTCCCTAGCATTTCTTCTCCCAACAACAAGGTTTTGGGGACTCTGCTTTCCATGTCAGATCCTGCGTCTTTTAGTAGAGTGTGTGCCACAATTAATAGGCTTGTGCTTCTATTTGTGCTTGACCCCTCTAAGAGTAGATTCTGTGAGGGAGACTACAAAAGAGAAGACCGAACGGAATGCAAGAGGGACTAGGACATAGTGGTGGGTACAATGTGTTGGGAAGACAATGACAGAGAAGAGAGAGCCTTCAGTGGAATAGAATTTAAGAATGAGGTGCATACAAGAGGCTAATAAACACATGGACTTGTAGCTTTAGAAAGTAGAATTGTTGCCTTGTACTGTTGGCACCTATTTTATATCTTATTGTAAGTAAGTCCCAAAGCCCCCCAGCATTATAAATATTGTTGTCTGTACTTTCATGTGTGGGGAGATAAGGCTATCTGCCTGGCATCTTGGTGGGGTGGCGTAGCAAGGGGGTGATTTCTGTGGTGCAAGAGCTTCATTTTCGGCTGTTGGTTGGAACTGGTGGAGGGTGGGTCCGGGTGTTTGTGTATAGCTAGTGTGTGGATGCCAACTACATGCAGTGTCCTGCCTCTGACTGCTCTGAGGCCAGTGTTCACGACAGAACAGTATATGGAAATGCCAGGCTTTGCTTCCTCTAACGTGGGGCAAGCGAGCCAGACACATTTGGGCCTCTAGTTGCACCAGGTGGGATAGTGAACTTAAGTTGCTGGTAGGTGAGCTCTGGTAGTGGTGTGCCTTTTGTACATTTTTTTTGTGCAAAATTAGCACATCTCGCTAATCAGGGATGAGTTGTTCAGAAAATTCCTAACAAAATACTTTTTCTGGTGCTGTCTTCCTGGATATCTGTCTCATTTGTACTGGGGATATGTTCTTTTGACTGTGGCTGATCACGGTTATTCTCGGACCTTTACATTCTTCTCCTTACTTTTTACATTGATGGTGGATCTGTAGACTGAATTCCAGTTCCCACTCAGATTTTTCTTGTGGCTGCCTCCGTTCTGGTTGGTGCGTCCGCCAGTGGACAAATAGGACAGAAATGATCTGGTGTAAGATTCAATGTTGTCCCCAGAAACTACCATTTGGTTGTTTACTTAGTGTTTAATTCACGAAGAGGTTCCCACGCTCAAGACCTGTTTTCCTTCCCCCGCCTTTCCTTGTTTTGTTTCCCTGTTTTCCCCTGGCGTGCCATTCGTTACTCTAGAGTCTGATAGACTCAAAAGGCCATAGGGGAAGACTGTGATCTCTTTTTCAAGTTCCTGATGCTCCTGCAGAACGAGCCTGGCAACCATTACACTGCTGTGCAACTTCTTCTACTCTTAGAGCAGAGATTTCCATGAAAGTCTTATAGTCCGAATTCAGCACCTGAGCATAATAGGACGGAATGTATGAAGCTCTGTGGTTATACTGAATAAGCAGCTACCTATGTTATGCCATCTATTAATGTAATAACTGCACTTTCACAATTGCTTTATTAACCTTCCTGCTTTCTCAAATTTGCTTGAAAATGCACGATTTTTCTTCTTTTTTTTCAAAATTTTCATGGTGGGGGTAACCCCCCCAGTCCCCCCTTTTGGGGTTGGGGCTCGCTCGCTGCATTCGCTCGCTAAGGTGCTGTATGCAAATCACTTTGCGCCCCACCACTTTAAAATCTCACCCACCGCCCCTGGGGCGGGGAGGGAGTTTCATGTCTTGGCCGCCAGGTAGGAGAATGATCTTACTTTGGTGGTGGTTCTGCGGATCCGTGGGACGGTGGCGAGGGCGAGGCTGGTGGAGCGGAGTTTGCGTGCCTGAGTGTAGAACCTGAGGCGGTTGTTGAGGTATTCGGGACCTATGTCGTGGAGCGCTTTGTGTGCGTGAGGAGCCTGAACGTGATCCTTTTGTTGATGGGGAGCCAGTGCAGGTCTCTCAGGTGGGCTGATATGTGGCTGTGGTGGGGGATGTTGAGGATGAGTCGTGCGGATGCTTTCTGTATGCGTTGGTGTCTTTTCAGAAGTTTGACTGTGGTTCCTCCGTATAAGGCGTTCCCGTAGTCTAGTTGGCTGGTGACGAGGGCCTGGGTGACCGTCTTTCTCGTTCCGGTAGGGATCCACCAGAAGATCTTACGGAGCATGCGCAGGGTGTTGAAGCATGAAGATGAGATGGCGTTGACTTGCTTGGTCATCGTGAGAGAGGAGTCCAGGATGAATCCCAGGTTGCGTGCGTTGTCAGTGGGTGTCGGTGTGGTGCCTAGTTCTGTTGGCCACCAGGAGTCATCCCTGGCGGATGGGTTGGTGTTCCTACGGGCCATTCCAGCCGCAACTGCAGGGGGGTGTGGGCCACCAGCCCCATCGTCCCCATCACCGTCTGGGACTTCTGGAACTGGGATCCATCGGGCATTGGTGCGTACACAGATTTTGTGCAAGACACAACATGCAACGATCATCTTGCACACGATCTTCGGGCTGTACAGGAGCT
This sequence comes from Lissotriton vulgaris, assembly GCF_964263255.1. Lineage (NCBI taxonomy): Eukaryota > Metazoa > Chordata > Amphibia > Caudata > Salamandridae > Lissotriton > Lissotriton vulgaris. The sequence goes on from NC_141689.1 coordinate 1,785,219,792, forward strand.
TTCCACCCGTGCCATTCAGGCACCTGAAACGTTACTTCAAAATGACAAATGTGCGTCCAGCGATGCCCCTGGTGCGCATGTGGGTTGCATTGTACTACCCCTGGGCGGGTGTGTTCGGATCTTGGAGGGGTGTCATCATCCAATGGCAGAGTGCATATCCTTGGTCACCTGTGAAAGTGCAGGGAGAAAAGAGTCAGTACTTGGTTCTGCAGAATGTGATGGCAGGCCCACTAAACCATTAACGCGTGTGTTGGCTGTTTGTGGGGTAAGTGTAAGCCAACCCTCAGGGAGTAGCTGGTGCTGGCAACAACTCCAACAGTCTTCAGGCACTCAGACAGGCAATGGCAGGACAACACCGGGGGATGACTTGAGTACGCACAGGGTTAGTGGCCCCGGATGCAAAGCGTCCGACACAAGCCCACCGCCAAGGGACTCTGACCTGCAGGAGACTGGGGTAGGGTCACGAGCACAGAGCAGGTTTTCGATGATGTTGAAGGAGTGTGTCTCGGAATGACCCGGTGGACAGTGAAAGGTTGACCCCTGGGCATGATGCAGAGGGCACATGCCAGCTGTGTCCTGCAACGTGTAGTATATGAATGCCACAAACTCATGCTAAACACCAAGTCCATACCTGCCCTCTGCTGATTACGACCCCCAGGCCACAGGCTCAGACACCAACGATGTTCCGTCAGAGGTTGACGGTCACTCACGGCGCACAGGGTTAGTGGCACCACGTGTCGCCTGCTTGCGTTGAACAAGGTTAGTGGCACCACGTGTCGCCAGCTTGCATTGAACGGGGTTAGTGGCACCATTTGTCGCTGGCTTGCGTTGAACAGGGTTAGTGGCACCTCGTGTCGCCGGCTTGCATTGAACAGGGTTAGTGGCACTTTGTGTGGCCTGCCTGCCATATGGAATTAAGCCACACTGATCAAAGAGAGTCTGGCTCTGTGGCTGCTGCCAGGGACTTGGGATCACGCCATTCAGGACTCAGGACACAGTTCCACATGTGGAGCCCGCTGTGACAAAGGGGACACTAGTGGAGTATGTCAATGAAAAGGGAGTAATGTGGGCCAGCATTGTGGGGGCCCGCGATGGTCTGCAGAGGCTGCAGAGCTTGCAGGTCTGGGGCATGGAGCTTACCCCCCACTTGTGATGTCCCTCTTTGACACATGATGGTGCGGGCAGATGAGCTGTGCGGCCTTGGGGCGCTGGGGCACGCAAGGCTGGTCTGGGTATCAGTGTCCTGGGGTACAGCAGACACACAGGGTCGCAAACCCGCTGCTCATAGCGTCGGTCTTGTGGCAGACTGCCAGGCGCTGCCCTGTCAGTGACGTTGGCCTTTCTGGGAGAGAACCACACTCTGCGCCACAGGGTTTTTTTCCACACCCCTGCGTAGCCCTGGCATACTCAGGGCCCACTCACTATGGTCATGCACACAGAGGGGGGAGCAAGCGACATTTCCTCTATCTGAGCCCCGGCCTGGTGTAACATGGTTAAGTCCACTGTTCACTACTCTCCAGTCACCAGCAGTTGTGGTCTGCATGGACATATCTGTGGTTTGTCTACCCATGTCTGTCCTGCACATCCACGCCTCACTCGGCATTGTTTACATTGCCATTCACGGGTCACTTGCATCCTTTGCATATGGCTGCATTCCGCATCTACACACGTTCAGCTGTTCTGTGGCTGTGGTGCAATGATGTAGCTGTATTGTGTGCAGGGGTAGGCCAGGATCACCCTGGAGTGGTGTTGTCGTAGGTGGGCATGTTGATTGCCATGCTGTATGTGGTTTGGTCATGTGTGCATTCCCACAGTTGTGCGTTCTGTGATGGTGGCTTTGAGGAGTGTGGTGTGCTGATTTGGCACTTACCAATGAGCAGGCCAGTTCCATATTAGTCATCCTGGAAGCACTGGTTGATGATGGACAGTCGGAAGATGTAGGAATCATGCACACTGCTTGGGTAGTTTGCCACGACATTGGTGAAGGGTTCCCAGCGGTCCACTATTGCCTGCACATTGATAGAATGGGTGTGCTTTCTGTTGCAGTAGTGGTGTTCTGTATCCGCAGTGGGCACAAGTAGGATATGTGTGCAGTCTATTGCCCCCAACACTGCCGGGAATCCGGCTATGGTGTAGAAGCCTTGCTTGGTCTCCTGCTGTTCCTGCGCAGTGTGGGGGAAGTGAAGGTACTGGTGTATGAGGCTGAGGATGGCATCCAGGACAGGTGTGATGAACTTTGATAGGGCTGGCTTTAAGACCCCTCCGACTCTGGCAGTTGTTGGTTGGAAGGTACCAGAGGCCAATAGGTGCAGCACCGCCAGCAGCTTTGTCTCCGGAGGGATGTTGGTTCTCCGCTGTATTGGGACCGTCAAAGTGTGGGCGATGTGGGTCATGATGCGGATGATGGTTGTCCTTTTGAGCCTGTAGTGGGCAATGATTACCTCGGGAGTTAGGTCTGTGAGACTGGTGCGTTTTTTGTAGGTTCGCTGTCTTACTCTGCGCTGCCTCTGTGGTGGTCCAGGGTGGGCGGGTCGGGGTCCTGGGGGTGGTGGCGGTGGGTGGAGCTGCATGATGAGTAGCTCCATGGCGTTGTTTGTTCTTCGGGTGTGGCTGTGGGCTGAGATCTGTTGCCTACTGCAGGTAGTCGTCCGGCTTTACACCTGCAGGAGGCAGGTGTAAAAAATACCTGCTGCAACCGCAGCTTATAGCCTGGTTGTGATTCGCATTGCAAATCTTGCATTTCATTGTGAAAGTGGTGTTGTGGTTTTTGCATGTGTTTTTGCACAGGAACACCTGCTCTGCATCTCTTTAGGGTGAGTTGGTGGTGTCCACCATGGGGTCCACCATGGGGTCCACCATGGGGATACATTTTGGGGCAGTTATCGCGGGAATACAGGTTATGTATGCAGTTTGCACCAGCTTGTGAATGCGGTGTTAAATCTAGCTCCACATTTGTTGCGTAACGGTGAGGATAATTCTGAGTTGAGTCCTTGTGAATATCCCCCCGAAGAGTGAAGGGAAAAAATTGTGAAACACCATAGGCTCATACGATAGAAAAGGAATTTCATCAGAGGTCAAAGAGACAATTACAGCACATGGAGAGCAAGGTCTAATGTATGTCACGTAGGCTAGTCCTATGTAAAACATTGTTAACATAGTCTAGATGATACACATGCGATAAAAAAATAGAAGATCCAAAGTGAACTTAAAATCTTGCGTCAAATATATTTCCTGCAACTTGCTCTCCCTCGCTCACTTTAATTTCCTTTACTCCTTTTTTTCAAAATGTATTCACACCACACTAAACCTTAAGAGAAAGGTTTGTGAAAGCGTAATTGGGATGTCATTCTACCAATCACACAACAACTCTTCATGGTAAATTCAAGTAGCAAAAATAGATTGGTCGGGCGCTGAAAACCACCCTGAAGTTTCCATTGAGCTTCCTCAGACACGCACCCCACTTTTAAGCACGTTTGCTCAGACTATTACTATCTTAATTTCTATTCACAGAATCTTCAAATGAAGATATGGCTGTGTTAAATTCCCATTGTGCAACGCTCTATGCAAATCCTCTTTTAGAGTTTATCGATGCGGCGTGTCACAGAACTAACACAGAAACTCAGAAGAGAAGCAGAAAATCTATGGTCCATCGATTTTAAGTGTTTGTTTTCATGACACCAAACATATGTCTTTGTGTTACTAGAATACAAAATCTCTCTAAAGTTCCTAAATGCCTGTCCTGTTTTTTACGTGAACAATATCTATGATGAAGTGGACCAGTCATTACTTTAATTTGATCAATGCATCACACACAGCCTGAAATATATTTTCCCGTCGCAAAAACGCAATCGACATCAGGATCTTTCAGATTAAAGATTCCTCTCTCTCTAGACAGAAAGCCTACTGTGCACACCCGCCTCTGATAGAACACCAGGGCGCACATGGACCTTGGCAGCATGACATTGATTTATTTACTCTCTGTTTAATCATTTGTTGAAAAATATATTTTACTACATCTCAAGAAGTCCACCATTTCACGAAAAAGATAAAAGTTACCAAATCACAGCCATGTTCATTTCAAATCATGTTCGTTTGCTACCTTGTACGACTTTAGACAGGGTGGAATGTTTTCCAAAACGACATTGTTATAAAGTCTGAGCTGCAAAAATCCTTTGTTACACCTTTAAATTAAGTATTGGGGGTGAAAGTGAGGGTGATTTTAATAATCTTGGTGCAGAGAGCTTAAAAGCAGGTTAGAACAAGGACCACCTGCGGTGTGGACCCCTAACCCTGGATGAAGCCTGAGCCAAAATAGATGGGCGTAAGTGGCAGCAGAACGGATCCCGTGGATAGAGATTACATCGTAATAAAAGGGGAATTTGAATTCGTGCCAAGAGGGTAAGAGTAGTGTATTGTTCAGCTGGGGAGTAGGAGGAGTTGCTCATTAGGCAGGGAGAAGTAGAGGCTTGTTAAACTGATTAACGAGGAGGCCAGGGCAACAGACCTCCAGACTGACCTTTTACAGATGTGACTGAACATAAGGGATGCGAGACATATCTGAAGATTACTTCTGTGGCCTGACACGGAAGAGGTGAGTAGATAGGGACACTACACAGTTTAGATGGACTGACTACAGAGCTTGCACTCTATTAATTTTTGCCAGCGATTGCTGCCAGGCATTCATGGTCAAGGTCAAGGCCTCTTTGGATCTCATGGTTCTTCTGAAGGAGAAAATAGAATCCCACCAGTTGATTTGCAACCGAATATGTATTTTCTAGTCTGAATTACTGTAACATAGGCAGTGAAGGGAGAGGTGTGGCGCTGTGGTCAGGGTGACTGACATTGGAATCTGGGGATCATGGTTCGATCGCTGGCGGCAGATTAGCCCATTACCATATGACTCTGGGAAATAGCTTGCTTAATCCTCCTGACTGGCCCCCAGCGCCTGGAGACCCTTACTGGTGATTATTCGTGCTTTACAAATGTGGATTATTATTATTATTAGTGAAAGGCAAGAAGAAAGTATAGATATGAAATAAGCCATAGTAGAACGATCAGTCAATGATACAGACTGAGAAAAAAAGTGCAGAACCAAGTTTTCATACATTACTTAAAAGTCAAGTCTAAATATGCATAATGTTTATTAAATTTATAAATGAAGATTGCCCTAGATTGCACTGTACATTATGGTCATGATTCACAAAGGTAACTCAGACTTTTAAGTAAGTTTACACCTGTGCTTAATTTGAGCCAGTGGTTTCCAGTGTTGGGCACTAGCACCTAATTGTATAAACTGGGGATTGTGACAGCCTACCACAAGGTGGCACTGTCTGGCTAATTAAGTGATGACCACCACAACAGTTAATTAATAATTCATTATAGATTAAAACAGACTACTACTTGTCGCTCAAGCCATTCTTATAGATTTGGATGCCTGAAATAGTCTGAAATGTAACACTTGTAGGAGTATGATGGTTAGTAGATGTGTTGTTACTATCATCGGCAGAATGGCAGGAGCAATGTGTCGTGCAAGCTCCTTACAAGATCCCTGGCTTTTTTTTACAAACTAAGCACTGTAACAGTCAGTGCCTTAAATGGGCAGGCACTACCAGGTACCCAATACTTGCAGTTATTTAATTTGGAAGGAATAGTACTAGTACTTCTCAGCAATGCTTCAATTCATTAAAAGGAAGAGTATTGTCTCTTCTCAGCAGCAAACATGTACTCTAGGAGAAGGAGTACCTGCACTTGTATATTTACATTTTAAGCACTGCTATCAGTGTTCCAGTTTACAGTCTATAGATGAAGTGCATGCAAATCAAATGGGTGCCGATCATGAATGACAGCTCACTTTCTTCAGCAAAAAGTATTGTGTCAGACACTTTTGCTACCATCATACCTCTCCCCTCCTGAGGCGGAAGCCGGGAGGTCTCCTTACTTTTCTTTTGCCTGTGAGATTTCGCTCGTGTAATTTTAATATTGCATTTTACTGTGTGCCTTTGCAGCTTGTGCTCGCGCTTGTGTTAAAAGCGTGTAGGAGCACAGCGCTGCTTGTCATTTAATCTCCCAGCGCTTGTAAGCGCTTCGCTTCCCCCCCCTCCCTTGCCTGGGACTCTGAGACCGCCCTCGGCTGAGCATTGACGCCGAGGGCTGGGATCTCATTTTGGCCGCCATCTTGGGGGTAGGACTACTCACCCTCGCGCTCTAGCAGCGCTACAAAAGGGAACCGGATTACCTTGCCGGTGATTAACATCTGCTACCATCATACCTCTCCCCTCCTGAGGCGGAAGCCGGGAGGTCTCCTTACTTTTCTTTTGCCTGTGAGATTTCGCTCGTGTAATTTTAATATTGCATTTTACTGTGTGCCTTTGCAGCTTGTGCTCGCGCTTGTGTTAAAAGCGTGTAGGAGCACAGCGCTGCTTGTCATTTAATCTCCCAGCGCTTGTAAGCGCTTCGCTTCCCCCCCCCTCCCTTGCCTGGGACTCTGAGACCGCCCTCGGCTGAGCATTGACGCCGAGGGCTGGGATCTCATTTTGGCCGCCATCTTGGGGGTAGGACTACTCACCCTCGCGCTCTAGCAGCGCTACAAAAGGGAACCGGATTACCTTGCCGGTGATTAACATCTGCTACCATCATACCTCTCCCCTCCTGAGGCGGAAGCCGGGAGGTCTCCTTACTTTTCTTTTGCCTGTGAGATTTCGCTCGTGTAATTTTAATATTGCATTTTACTGTGTGCCTTTGCAGCTTGTGCTCGCGCTTGTGTTAAAAGCGTGTAGGAGCACAGTGCTGCTTGTCATTTAATCTCCCAGCGCTTGTAAGCGCTTCGCTTCCCCCCCCCTCCCTTGCCTGGGACTCTGAGACCGCCCTCGGCTGAGCATTGACGCCGAGGGCTGGGATCTCATTTTGGCCGCCATCTTGGGGGTAGGACTACTCACCCTCGCGCTCTAGCAGCGCTACAAAAGGGAACCGGATTACCTTGCCGGTGATTAACATCTGCTACCATCATACCTCTCCCCTCCTGAGGCGGAAGCCGGGAGGTCTCCTTACTTTTCTTTTGCCTGTGAGATTTCGCTCGTGTAATTTTAATATTGCATTTTACTGTGTGCCTTTGCAGCTTGTGCTCGCGCTTGTGTTAAAAGCGTGTAGGAGCACAGCGCTGCTTGTCATTTAATCTCCCAGCGCTTGTAAGCGCTTCGCTTCCCCCCCCTCCCTTGCCTGGGACTCTGAGACCGCCCTCGGCTGAGCATTGACGCCGAGGGCTGGGATCTCATTTTGGCCGCCATCTTGGGGGTAGGACTACTCACCCTCGCGCTCTAGCAGCGCTACAAAAAGCTCACCTCTCCTCCGCGCAGCGGACGCGTTCAGCGGCCGCGCCGGATCTGCGCCGGAGTCGTGCCAGAGTCCTGCCCGTCTGCGCCCGTCAGCGTCCCGGAGGCGCTCGGCGAGGCAGGTACCTCTGGCCACTATGCTCTCCTACTCTGCTCAGGAGCTCATTTCGCTACGCAATTGCAATGAGTCGTGTCTGTCAGTCTTCCCAAGCCGACATAAGGGTAAGCATAAGTGCCCTGTTTGTCTTTGGCACCCTGTCCGCACCTTCTACTCCCCTGATCCTGTTAAGGAGAGCGGCTTCAAACATCACTGCCTACTCCTTAATACGAGGTCGTTGCATCGCCACACTCAAGAGATCTTTGATCTCTTATCAACTACTAGTCCCACCTGTTTGATGCTCACGGAGACATGGGCCAATGATTCCTCCCATCCGGACATTGTGGCTGCCATTCCCACTGATTATACCATCCATCGGCAGGATAGGGACAAGGGCAGAGGAGGAGGAGTTGCCTTAGTTGTTAAGAACACCTTCCCCTGCACGGTCATGCATACTCACACCATTGAAGGGGCTGACTCTTTAGCTTTTACCATTTCTTTATCGCCGCAACAAGCACTGAAGGGCCTGATTGTCTACAGAGCTCCTGGTCTTGTGGGCTCTTTTCTCGACGATCTTCAACAGGTCATGTCGGTCCTTGTCCTGAGATCGGAGCAATGTATACTTGCGGGAGATTTTAACTTCCATATGGACGACCACAATGACCAAAATGCCATCAAACTGTTGGAGATTGTCTCCACCCTTGGCCTCTCTCCCTATCTTTTTGGCCCGACCCACGATAAAGGCCACACACTCGATCAGGTCTTTTCCACCATACCTGTCATGAATGTAACACTTTCGCCAATCGTCTGGTCCGACCACTTCCTGGCCCATTTTGAAATACCTTCTACCTTGGCCTCTCCTGCCAGCGCTACAAGACAGCAGAGCAGCAGCTATAGGGCACTTCATCGGGTGACCGCAGATATGCTCACACATGCTCTGATTGATCACCCTGTGGCCTGTACTGGTGACCTGGAGAAAGATCTGGAGAACCTGCAATCCTGGCTTCTTGCCAGACTAAATGAGTTCGCTCCCTTACAGCCACCCAGGTCCGCAGCCCGGCGGGCTTCTGCCCCCTGGTTCACGGAGGAATTAGCCAATGCCCGTAGGCAATGTAAAGTGGTGGAGCGGGCCTGGAGAGTCCAGTATGAACCTGAGGCTAAACAACAGTATAAAACCACGCTAAAGTCATACCACGAACTTGTCCTTCAGAGCAAGAAGCGCTATCTTGCCAAAAGGATTGATGATGCTGCTAACTCCTGTAAGGAGATTTTCTCCATCGTGCGCGAATTCACTAGCCCTCGTTCCATCTCTACTCAGGATGCTCCAGCAGAGACCTGGGCTAACACTATTGCCAATTTCTTTACCGCCAAAATCAGGCAAATCCAGGTTTCCTTTTCGCTGAGAGCCCCAGAGGTTGTGTCTGCAATGCCGATCGAGACAACGTCTCTGTCTCCCTCAGGCCCAGTTCTGCTTGACTTTCCTCCTCTCACGGTTGCTACATCTTTAGCCTTGATGAGGAACCTCAAGTCGGGCTCACCTCTAGATCCGTGCCCGGCAAAATTTCTGGCAAAAATGGCAGATGTCATTAACCCTATTGCCAACCCCATTCTCAATCTCTCCCTGAGTGAGGGCTTTTTGCCTCAGACCTGGAAGCAAGCTATGGTCATCCCTCTGATTAAGAAGCCCAATCTTGACCCAGAGGTGCCTTCCAACTACAGGCCAATCTCGCTCCTTCCAGCACTCACCAAGATCTTGGAGAAACACGTGCACAGCGCGCTTTCCAACTTTCTGGAGTCTAATGATCTACTCCATGAATCCCAATCGGGATTCCGCTCCAACTTAAGCACCGAGACGGCGCTTTTGGAAGTCTCGGAGATCGTAAAAGAGGTGCTGGACATGGGAGGCAGGGTGTTGTTAGTAATGCTAGATCTGTCGGCGGCGTTCGACACCGTCCCCCATGAGGATCTCCTCACCAGGCTCCGTGACATCGGGCTAGGGGGGACGGTGCTCAACTGGTTTTCTTCCTTTCTGGCCAACCGCCGCCAGACGGTCTGGGTCCCACCCGGATCCGCCGAGATGCCGCCACTGGGAGTTGGAGTGCCTCAGGGCTCTATTCTGAGCCCCACTCTCTTTAACATCTTGATGACCCCTCTGGCGACATTAGCGGAGTCCTATGGGGCCCGGATCGTCTCTTATGCTGACGACACTCAGCTCCTCTTCACCTGTCGCAAGGGTGAAGAGTTTGATGGTGAAGGGATTCGCGAGTGCCTTGGGGCTGTTTTTAGCTGGTTTTCACAGAACAGTCTTAAGTGCAACTCGGACAAGTCCGAAATACTATTCTTCGGATGTCCATCAGAACCAGATTGGCGAGGATGGTGGCCTGCTGACATGTTCCCTCCCACACAGTCTTCTATGTGGGCGAAAAACCTGGGAATTAAAATCGATAATGAGCTCTCGCTCAAATCCCAGGTCTCCACTCTCACGGGAACATGTTTTGGGATACTTAGAATGTTGCGCAAGTTTTTTCCCCTTCTATCGGAGCAACATCGGAGGATCACTGTTCAGGCCCTTATAGGGTCCAGATTGGACTACGCCAATGTTTTATATCTTGGCTTGCCTGAATATCTCCTCCAGCGCCTGCAGATTACCCAGAACGCCGCTGCGCGTGCCATCTTTGGCCTTCATCGTCGCACCAGCGCCTCTAACCTTCTTGCATCCCTCCACTGGCTTCCGGTGCGGAAGAGGATACTGTTTAAGGCCATGACTCTTGCCCATAAGGCCTTACATGGCAATGGTGCCAAGTATCTTCAGAGAAGGCTGGACTTCTATCGACCTGCACGATCCCTCAGGTCAGAAGCCCTGGCTTTGGCGCGGGTACCACGTATTAAAAAGGCTCGGCTAGGCGGCCGATCTTTTAGCTTCCTCGCCCCCCAGATATGGAACTCGCTACCGTTGTCCCTACGAAACACCTCTAACCTGCTTGTTTTCAGGAAAGACCTGAAGACCTGGTTGTTTGCTGGATAATCTCTTTCTTTTTTAGGCCCTTTCTGCTACTGTTATGTTTCATGCTCTCCCTATGATTGGAGCTTAAAGCGCCGGGACACTCCCTTGGAGTAGCCGTTGCGCTATAAAAGTCCCATTTTAACATAACATAACATTTTAACATAACACTTTTACCAGCACAACCCCCACACTCTGCAAAAACGATAAGCATTTAGGGCCTCATTTATGAAAAGTGATGCATCACTGCGTGAAAACAGCGATGCTTCAATTTTTATTGCGCCCTCCTTTCGACACCAATGATGCGTCATATTTACAGTATGACGCATCATTGCGCAATGAGTTACAGATACGTCAGTATTTCTGACGTATCTGTATGGCGCAAAAGTGACGCATTGCTGGAGTATGTCACAAAAGTGACACATCTCCAGCAATGTGTCCTTTCACATAGGGCAGCCCCATGTGAAAGGGCCTGCGTCAGTCTCATGCCTGCTGTGAGGCAGGCGTAAGATTTTGACGCATTTGAGTCCTAGAATTGGTGCCGTGAAATCTCATAAATTTCAGTGGGTCACTTCCATGACCCTTTCTTACGTCAATACGCCTCCCTTGCATACGGTGGGCATGATTTACAGAATGAACTTAAGACTCAATCCTAAACTTACTACTATTTTGGTATTCACAGAATGCACTTACTCATTTTGGTATTCACAGAAGGCACTTACTCATTTCGGTAATCACAGAAGTTAGTAGTCCTAACTTTAGGACTCCTAAATGCCTTCTGTGAATACCGAAAGTCTTAAAATTAGGATTTTTCTTAGTTTAGTAGTAGTAAAGTTAGGACTCCTAACTTTAGGACTCGGCCAACGGTCGTTCACAGCACCAGGGAGGGAGTGCTCCAGCCGGCTGTTGGCCGATGGGAGCACGGAACGGGTTAAAAATTAATTATAGTTTATTAAAAACAAAAAGATAAACACTTACCTGTACTGCGGCGTCCCCGGGATACCCTCCTCTTCCTTCCTGTCTCTCTCCTACTTGGGTCAAGCATCTTGTGAAAACTGCGCATGTACGTGCAAGATGATGAACCCAAGTAGGAGAGAGGCAGAGAGGAAGAGGGGAAGGGCAGCCCTGGAATGCTGCAGTTCAGGTAAGTGTTTATTTTTTCATTTTTATTAAACTATAATTCATTTTTATTAGGGGGGGTGAAGGCAGGGGCTGGCCAACTCCGCTCCTCTGCTGGGTCAGAAGCTTGCCCTATTCTCTGCGTTCTCCGCTTAGTAGGCACATCTCCACACACTCCGCTGTTGGAGAGGAGGTCTCCACCCAGACTTAATATTTTGCCAGTTCCAAAGGAGAGCTCCCGAGGAGATATTACTTTTGAAGCTTCCAGACTAGTGGATCCAAGGCCAGGATAAAAAGTATGGGAGATAGGTGGCATCCCTCCTTGCCGGGTCTCCCTCTTTGTCTCCAATAGCTCGGATGTTAGACCATTGGTAGTGACTTTGGCAGTGGGGCATTTGTAAAGCAGTTGGATTAGAACAATGAAACCCTTCAGGATGCCAAATGGTTTAAGTGTTTCCATGAGAAAAGGCCACGCCAAGGAGTCAACATCCTTTTCAGCATCTAAGAGTCCACTGCCAGTTCCAATGCTGACATACTGATGGAGAATGGAGAACACCATTCAGAGAATTATGGATGTGGATCTACTAGATGTAAAGCCAGTCTGCACTGGAGGGAAACTCTTCTCAAACATCAGGGACAGCACATTTTCAATCACCTTTGCAGTGTCCTGTAAGGTTCATATATAGTGGCATCTATCCCAGGCTTGATGAGTACTGAAATTACTGCTTTGTTCAAGCAGTGTTTGGGCATTAACTCCATCTGTGAGCTCCTTCACATATACCTCTAACAGGTGTGGGGCCAGTACATGTTTATAAGCTTTGTAGAAATCAATTGTCAAGCCGTTCGAGCCCAGTGCTTTGACTCCCTCCAAGGAGTCGAGAAGCCACTGCTATCACTTCTACTAAGATTTGGTGAATTAGGAACTGTTGATGGCTGCATTCCAACCAGACTGAGATAACCTCATCCAGGTAGGCAGAGAGGGAGTTTCATATAAGTACGTATAATAACTCTCAAACCTCTACTAGTATGCAGACATTGTCCAGCAGAGGGTCACTCGATTGGGAGATAATTACATGTATGTTACCCATCTGCTGCTCCTGATGCAGAAGCCAAGAAAGGGTCTTATCTGGTCTTTCCCCGTCTCCGTATTGTTGAGCTAATATATATTGTGTCCAAATACTATAACTCTCTTTCTGCCAGGTCTCCATTCTCCCAAAGGAGTTGGTTCTGCCTTTTTGGTGTCTTTTGTAGGGGAGTAGATGCTGCATAATTCTTAAATTCGGTAAGTCTCAGTTCAACCATCTGAGCTCTCTCTGTATGCCTCTACGAACCCCCTAATGTAAGTATTAAAGGTCTCCCATAACGTTGCATATTTGTCCATTGTGCCCTTGTTTTTCTAAAGATATTCTATTTTGGCTGTTCATAATTTGTCATGGTCTAAAAGAGAATTTGCAAGGAAATGCTAACGGGATCGGTGCCGATGGTGCAAGAGGGTAAGGGGCAGATGGGTGACATCCGTGACCCAGGTGCCTAGATCTAGAGTTAACAACTAGAAGTCCAATCTAGAAGAGGAATTATGAGGTCTCGAATGGCTCATTCACAACCTACTGGTGGTGGAATATGCCGGCTGCTGTAGTTCAAAGAGATCCATGGCCCCACCTCAGGACATTTATTGAATTTGTATTTGATGAATGTTGGGTACTAGTGCAGTCTAGCTCTTTGTCAAATACTAACCTGAAATTCCCTCCTCATAGTATCATGTCACCTGATGCATGCCACACAATGTTAACAATATTTGAGAAGAAATGGGGGATGGTCAGTATTGGGGGGCAAATACATTTACCACAGCCAGCTACACACCGTCAAGGAAGCCTATAAGGATGCTGAAGCAGTCATCTGCACTGTGTGTTGCTGTTGAAGACAAAGTTGATGTGAGGGTGCACTAAGATGCAAGCCCCACATGAGTATGTGCTGTTGGATAAAAAGAACCAACGGGATCCCCATTTCAGTGTGAAGTTTTGTATGTGGCCAGGGGGTAAATGAGTTTCCTGTAGAAACGTGATATCTACTGAATGTCTGTCCAGGTATGCGAGTACTCGCCATGCTTTGCGGTGATCATTCACGCCCATGATATTCGAGGGTACTGGAATATGGTGTTTACTAGGCAGTGCCTTAGCGGTATGTGGAAGTAATGAGGAACAGCATTGCCGCAGGAAATAGATCTAGAATATCAGAATGTATAAATGGATCACATATAGGGTAGGAAAACACACAAATGTATCCCAACTCATGTCCCCAGCCCCCACCCACAATGACAACCCCAACTGTCAGTAGTAGTGTTCGTCAAACAATTACCCATAGTGACCTTCGAGAAGGGTATCCTTGTAAGCTGACCTAGATGAGTCAAATCAAATCAAACCTACACAGTATGGGGCATGGGAGCACCCATCAACTTACCATTGAACCAACAAATAGACATTGTTATGTGTAGTTGATCACAAGTCCCCCACCGGGTCAATACTGGTCCCCCATCCACAAGGGCAGTGCTGCCTGGTCACTCTGGAGCAATCCCCCCATCATCACACTGAATGGCAGAGAGTGGTGCGGAGCATGAGACGCTCCAGCGGGAACCAAGCAACTTGCAAAATGTTGCATACTCTTCTGGAGATGTGAAAATATAGGCTTCTTCCTCCAAATAAGTCTACAGCTGGGCAGGATATAACATAGTATATTGCAGTTGCAAAAAGGTGGAGCATAATACATCAATAAACATTTGGTTTACAATTCAGAATTTGTGCCTCAGCATACCTGAAGATAATATCCCTTCTCTTACTGGGGTCTTTGGTGATGGATCTTTGCTGTAGATAAATAATTAATCAAAAGCTGCAAATCAACATTCACATTATGTATCACAATGAAATATCAATTATTTAAGAGTCAATTATGAGATATTTGGTATGAATATAAAGGGTTTTATTGAAATATTTAGTGAGTCATCAAAAAGTAATAAATTAACCAGTAATACGGGAGGAACATGGCGACGGGCTGACGCCGGTCGCGGGAGCTCTGGGAGCAGCAAAGCACTTACTATCGATATGTGGCATTTCTAAGGGAGGAACACAGCAAAATGCCCGATGTCCTGTCTGTAAATCGGCGAGCCTGTGTTTCCTCATCTCCACCGTGGCAGCCGGGGTGCAGCGGCAGCTGAGGCTGAGTCTCGTATGGGTCTGGAGGCGGAGCCTTCAGCGTACTGTGGCTTCAGAGGTCATCGGACTAGGCTCTGGGTCCGGATCCAGGTCGCAGCAGTGAGAGTTGGCTTTCAGGGGTCCGCAGGCCACGGTGTTCTATGGCGAGCAGTCTCCGCGGCAAATGCTTTGTTAACACAGCACTATTCAGCCCCCTGCTTGGACCAGGCAAGATGGTCGCCGGTTGGGAGTGAGTGGGACTAATTGGATTCTGATTCCACTATTCCTGATTCGACATCGACCTCGCATGCTGGGGCTAGGGGAGTAGTGGCAGTCCAGGGTTTCAGGTGTGAGGCTGACGCCCCAGGAAAGCTGAGTTTTGGGGAGAGTTGTGGGAAGGGAGTGTCCACATCGGGTCTCCAAACGGGATTAGTTATCCCTGTAAAAAATCGGTACCAGCTGCGGTCAGCAGTCTGAGCCTAAAACGAAAAGTGTTTTGGACTCTACAGAGTGTTCGGGAGGAGTGGTCTCTACGACCCCACGCAAAAGAAAAGCCACTAAATTAGGGGACATTAAGAAGGCAAGAGGATCTAAAGTCACCCTCCCCCCACTAAAAACTACCCCATCATTCAAAATGTATTTCAAGATAATGGAGCAGGCGGTGAGTTCTACCGAGTTAGACCCAGCCCCACTGCAGAGTACCCCTTTAATTCTTCTTGAGAATCGCTTTCTTCCTCTCATGAAGATCCCAGAATTTGAGAAAAGCACTGGTGTTGCTGTTGGGGATAGCCAATTGAACCAATTAAAACCTTCATCCTGCGGTACTTCTCCTGTGCCAAATCAGACCCGTGGTTTATCTACCAATACTGCTACTATCGACACCACCATCAACTCCACCCCTCTTTCACCTGCCCTATCAGCTCCACAAGTACCAGCTTCTATTGCAGTTAATGTTTCTGATTTATCAGTTACAAAGGTAGTTCATGAAGGTCTTGGAATGCAGGCCTCGGGGGTGAAAAGAACAGATAGTAGCAAGCTGCAGCTTGGGTCCTTGCTTCAGTCTCCAAGGGGGGACTTGCTATCTAAGTTTGAAATATCTGAGGCGAATCAGAAGGGAATCCATGAGAAGTGCGAAGCCCTAGAGTCAAAATTGGACGATATCTGTGCACAAACTGGGACCCTCGAACTGGAAGTTAAATCCCTTTCAGAATCCGTGCAGGGGAATACGAAGGACATAGAGGTTTTAAAAGCCCAGAATAGATTGTTGCAGATGGATATGGAGAGGCTTGAAATGCAAGCGCGGAGAAATAATCTCAGGATCATTAAAATACCAGAGGGGGCAGAGAAGGGGTGGCATTAAGGCATTTGTGTGTAAATTGTTAAGGGAGGGAGTGCTGAAAGACAGAGAAGACATCGATCTTGAGTTAGAGATTCAGAGAGTGCACAGGGGTCCCTTTAAGCTGAACCCCAATAGGAAAGCCCCTAGAAACATTTTAGTTGAGGACTCTGGGGGAACAGGGTCAAATGAAATTTCCCTCATTACTGAAAGTAATGTGGAAAAATAAGATGCACAACTTTAGTTCTACCGAACATGTAGATGCCCTCTTGGTTCAGATGAGGGGGTAGTTATACTATTTAGGGGTCTGTCATGCTCCCTCTAAAGTATGGATTAAATATTGAATATGGGGGAAATATGTAATCTAACAGAATATTAAAAAAAGTCACATATGAATAGTATGGGGTCACGGTTGCTGGCCATTAGTTAGTTTTCTTTTGAATGACTAAGGTGTTTTTTCTGCTTCAGGGGGGTCACAAATAGGCGGTTCTTCTATCGCCAAGGGATGAAATGGGGGTTCCTCATGGGAGGGCAAGGGTGGGGTGCACATAGTGGTGGGAGCAATGGGGGGAAATAGAAACATTTGTCCTCATACGAGTAAAAGTAGAATATGCTAGCTCAAGTTGGGAAGTTTTTGGGCTTGAATATGAGTAGGTCAAACTAAATTAAACTCCTCTCCTGGAACGTGAATGGTTTAAGGAATAGGAAGCTGTCCTGCATTTGTGAGTTTTTAAAGAATAGTGGGGCTCATATCTGTTTGTTACAGGAAACTCATTTAGAGGCCTATGAATGTAAACAGGGTTTTAGCAAGCTTAGTTGGGTTCAGGAGGTGCTATGCTCTAAGCAAAGAGGCTGCACTAGAGGGGTAGCACTGATTATCAGAGGCAATATGGGTATTAAGGTGGAGAAACTGGATACTGATCTGATTTTAATCTGGTTCTCGATAAGCAGTTAGACTGGACTTCTAAAGTAAAACACAATATTCCACCTAGAACATTTTCTATGCTTAAAAATGTCATCAAGGAGTTCAATCTGTTGGATATATGGAGGGTTAAGAATGGTAATGTTAGGGAATTTTCCTTCTATAGCAAAAAATACAAACAACATTCAAGAATAGATTACTTCTTGATGGATCAGAGTATGCTCTCAGATCTCGAGTCTATAGCTTAAATCCCGGCAACCATTTCAGATCATTCTGCCATTGAGCTGGTACTTAACTTTAAGCTAAGCATGAGCGAATTTTGCGGATCTCGCGTTCGCGAATTTTGCGGATTTGCGGATTCGCAATCCGCAAAATCCGCGAATTCCCGCGAATTTGCGGATTTTTTTTTTTTTGTGTTCGCCCGTGTTTCTGCCAGTTCGCGAGGGTTTTGTACACTTTCGCAAATTGCGAACTTACCTGTCGGGTCGCAAGTTTCGCGAACTTGTTGTTTCTACGTGTCCAGCCTGTTTGGGACACTCTTCTTCATCACTGCCACTCTCTGTCACCACTGCCACTCTCTGACTACTCATGCCACCCTCTGGCCCACCCATGCCACCCTCTGTTTCATCACCACACCCTCTGGTTGTCCAGTGTACATTATTTTCGGCAAAGCAAAGCACACCTTCCCTGCCTCAAGTGACCTGAATTAATTTGGGGCTGATTCATGTGTCACAGAATATTTTTTTAGCTGGCACCTGCTTCCTTAGTGCGCCCTGATTAGTGATCTTTTGCACTTGCTAAGTGCTTTCATTGTTGCAAAATTAGTTACAACACCTGCCCTGCCCCAACTGACAATAATGAATTAGGGGCTGATTAATGGATTTTAACTTCCAGCCTGGCTCCTGCTTGTCTCCCTTAGCTGTAATTCAGGACCTTTGTGGCATATGTGTAACTATTCTGAGGTTCAGAGCAGGGTCACATACTAGTTTCAACTGGCAACTGAACTCTGGAGGGGCCCCTCAGGAAGCACTCCAGGAAATGGCTACTAATGATGAGCCTGAACTTTTGAACCTGGTAAGTAGTTACTTTCAGTTTTGCTAAGATCGTATTTCTGCAATTTTGCACTTATTCGCGGGGCGCGAACTCACGCGAACAGTGCGAGCAGTGCGAGCAAAATCCGCTGCTCGCGGATTTGCGGATTTTGCGGGAAATTCGCAAATCTCGCGGATTGCGGATTTCCCGAAAATCCGCAAAATCCGCGAGCGGAACGGATTTTCCGCCCACGCCTACTTTAAGCATAAAGAGCTCCAGTGGAGATGGACTCTGGATAGGACCTTGCTACTAAATGAGGGGGTGAGGGCTGAGCTTAAAAAAACCCCAGAAGAATTCTTCAGGATTAATATAGATTGTACTAGTGATGAGATAGTCTGGGAGGAGACCTTTAAAGCCTATCTGAGGGGACTCTTAAGCTCCCTGATGATTAATAGAAAAAAATCTATTAAAGAGGCTGAAACAGATAGAGGATTAAGGAAAAGGAGATCGAGTTACAGCAGGCAGCCCTGACCTCTCGGAATTTCATGTTGCAGTTGGAAAGGGAGTTGGTGATTCTGCAGGCAGACTTTCAGGCCAATATTGATAAGATCTTGAAGGATAGATGGGATGCCAGCAAATCACAACATTTTGCATATGGCGAAAAATATGGCTCCTGCTGGCATGGAAATCAAGGGCAGATAGGGTCAGAAACCATATTAAGACCTTGGCACAAAGAGGATCAGGTGCCCTGTTACATGATGACGATAAGATCAGGGAGGAGGCAAGATCTTTTATGCTCAATTTGAATGAGGAAGATATCGACTTCAGACAGCATAAAGTTAAGGTATGGTTAAATTCAAGGGATCTCCCTCAGTTGTCTGAAGCAGATAGGCTGTACTTGTGCACCAGTATTTACAAGGGTAAAATTAGAGAACAACTTAAAAAAATGAGCAGGGGTAAAGACGCAGGTCCGGATGGACTTCCAATTGAGGTTTATCTTTGGCTACTGGACAAGGTGGTGCCGGTTTTAAAAACCCTGTTTAATAAAATATACATACAGGAAGAAGGCACCCCCCCTGACATGGTCTGAAGCCACAGTGTCCTTGATCCTTAAACAGATTAAGGACCCGCAAAAAATCAAGGCATATAGACCTTTGTCACTGCTAAATTCGGATCTTAAGATCTTTTCCTGGATATTGGTTGCTAGGATGGCGAAAATTATTAAAACCATTGTACATCCAGACCAGAGGGGGTTTATACCCGGAATACAGCTCAACAAGCTTACCTTTCAAGTCATTAGGGCAATAGATGTTGCAATAGATAAAAATCTGCCACTCACCATAGTTGCAATAGATGCCGCTAAGGCGTTTGATCAGGTGAACTGGTTATACCTTTGGGAGACCTTGCAAAAATGTGGTTTTCCTATTAATTTCGTGGAGGCTGTCAAATCCCTTTACTTTAACCCTCGAGCAAAACTTTTAGTTAACGGTGCGCTGACGGAATGGTTCAGTATTTTAAGAGGCACTAGGCAGGTGTGCCCCTTGTCACCGTTATTATTTAATCTATATATTGAACCTTTCGTGTGCTCCCTTAGAGCAGACCCCCTCATTAGGCCTTTTAAAATCGCAGATCTGGAGCTCAGGTTTGCTCTTTACGCTGATGACCTCCTTATGTATACTTCCAACCATGCAGAAGCTTGACCCAGGCTGTTTGAATTGGCTGAGAAATTCGGTAAAATCTCGGGCTATAAAGTCAATAGAGAAAAAAACAAAATAATGGGTAGGAAATGTGCAAATCTAATACAGAGTGCAAAGTGTCAGATGAGATACCTGTGGATACATTTAGCCCAGAAGCTGGTAGATACATCAAAGATCAGCTGGAAGAAGGTCTCTAAAGAGGTTGGCAGCCTATTGCTCCACTGGGCGAACCTCCCTTTGAACATCTATGGGAGGGTCAACCTCGTTAAAATGATAATTTTGCCCAAATTAACATTTTTGTTTAATTCAATCGCATTATCCTTTAGGACTAAAGATCTTGCCATATTTCAAGGTAAAATTGGGTCCTTTATATGGGCCACAAAAACCCAGAGAATTGCCTGGAAAAAGCTCAGGAGATGGTTAAAGTTAGGGGGACTGGCTTTACCCGACCTATTGCCATGCTTTCCATTTTAAGAATTTTAGAATCTTGGCTGACAAAATGGAATCTTCCTCTCTAGGACTTTTATTCCAGGCTACGCTACATGATGTTCCGCTGGGACAGCAGTTCTTTCTTTACATATTCGGGGACCCCAAGTTCTACAAGAAGGTCCGACTTAAGACCTTACGAGCTGCACTGAATAACTGGATGCACATTAGAAGAGCTCTGAAAATTCCGTACTATACAGCACAGGCCCCAATTTGAGGTTCCCCAGGCACCCCTGAATGTCTGCAGGATCAACTTTGCCAACCACTTAGATTAGCAGGTATCAGTCTCTGGGGAGACCTTCAGAAGGATTCACAACTGATTAGCTGGGAGTCAATCTCAAATCTGACCGGTGGGACACTAACGAGATTTAAGTTCTATCAGTTATCCACATGGTGGGCAACGAGGACGCTAGCACGATATTTGATTCTGTCTCCAGACTGGGAACATGGCAACTTGAAGTATCATTCTGGTATGAGGTCCTCTTGGATACGGGGAGTTGCTTGGAATTGGAGGTGGGAAAACTCTGGGGCAGTGTTTGCGCACGAGATTGAGAGGGAATGCGGAAACTTTGGTGTGACTCTTTCATTATGTTGCAGGCAGTGGTGAAACCAGCTACACTCAGGAGGAATCATCTGTAAACTGCCTACAGAGTGTAATGGACTCCTGGGAAACTGTCCAGTAGGGTCTATAACTGCTCTAGTTGTAAGTACCCAGCCGCAGATGACTTGCACATGTTTATGATGATGAAACAACAGGCTAACAAAGTGGCTGGCATTTGTTTCACGATTATTAAATGGTTGCGGAAGATTATCTGGATGCTGCCTGTGGATACCCAGAAGACCGTAGTCAATGCGCTAATAACATCTAGGCTTGACTACGGTAACATTCTATACCTGGGCTCCAACTTAGCTGTAACCAGGCGGTTACAGCTGGTCCAGAACTCCGCAGCCAGGCTGTTGTGTAAGATCCCTAGGACAGCAAGGATCTCGAGTCACCTTAGAGACCTACACTGGTTGAAAGTTGAGAACCGGGTCCGGTTTAAGGCCTTGACCTATATGTTCAAGATCAGAGCGGGAACCGCACCATGGTATCTGCAGAAATTGGTTAGGCCCCATGTACCTGTACGGAATCTCCGCTCTTTAAATGGAGCAACCTTCACGGTACCCAGATTCAAACTGGCCCGAATGGGAGGTAAATCTTTTTCCCACCTGGGACCAGTTCTTTGGAACTCCCTTCCTTTAGCCCTGCGCAAAGAGGAGAACTATGCCAGTTTTAAGAAACAAGTTAAAACCTGGCTGTTTAATAAATAACTGTTTAAATAAATAGCGGTCAATGTGTTGTCAGCAGTTGCTTTCTGTGCCTTGTTCTCTTAGCCATGGCGCCGGGAAACCCTTTGTGGGTATCTGTGCGCATTACAAATGCAAAAAATAAATAAATAAATAAATAAATTATGGATTGTCCGAGAATCGAGCCCTTCTGGACCGAGTTATGTGGTTTTCTGGAGAATGTGTTGCTCCAGCGGATTGAAGTAAGTCCAAGGTTAATCTTTTTTGGTCTTGTGTCGGATTATTGCATGAACGCTCCAGCTTCGAAATTGGCATTTTACGTAATAATTATCACCAGAAGGGAAATCTGTAGAGTTTGAAAATCTGAAATCCCTCCTTCCTTCGCGGACAGTCTAAAGCATATCATCTTGATAAGTCAATTCGATATGGCCTGTGATAAATCTAGTGCTTGCAGGATCTGGGGAGCTCTAGTGGCCTGGAGGGAGAAGTAAAATCAGTCCTATGATTATGCCAGAAAAACTGTCGGTCCGGTCCTCCTTAGTAACATACAGTCTTCCAGGTGCTGTGAACGGGAGTGGGCCCAGGATACAGCCTTACCTCTAGGAGAACTCTGCTTGCCCTCCTCAGGCATTAGAGAAGGGTTGCTATATCGAATTTGCCTGTTTGGAAGGTGTGGAGGAATCCCATCTAGAGCGCTTCTGGCGGCATGTACAAGGACAAAAAAAATTAAATAAAGAAAAAAAAATGAATCAGTAATACAATACAAAGCAATTGTATAAAACACGTTCCATAAAGGAAAATCCCTACTCTAAGTCTACAAATGCACCAAAAGTATAATTTAGAACCCATAAAGAGTTCCAAATCCAGACGTGAAATCATAAAGCTTTAAGCAATTCAAAGAGCACTTCTTATGAAGAGAAGTTTAGGAAATTCAGAGGAGTGTCAGAAATATAGCACTGTATTCTGCTCAAAGCACAACGCTTGAGAATAAAGAGTGTCTGGGTCTTTACAAAAAGCTCAAAGCCTCAAGAGTGTTTGTAAAGATCTCTGAGCATGCCAGTGAATAAAGAATGTCTTAATATTAGGAACACACACTAATGTAACATTTGGATATCTGTAACTAAAACACCACCCTTCTTCTAACATCATGGTAAATGTTTTTTAATGGTCTTATCAAACTAGTAAAATCACTTTCATATGATTTAACAGATTTAATAGTAAGTATAGGTCTAAAGCAATGCCAACAGTATCCACTTCTTTTGCCTGTTGGTATGAATTCATGCTCTTTTGTAAAGGTACTTTTGAAAGAACCATGTTGAAATTTGTATAATAGTATTTAAAATGTTGCTCTCTATAAACTAAACTAAGCAAAATGCTGCATGAAATTGTATCAGACGAAGGAAATTGATGATATGTCACCTTCTCATTAACCAATGAAGACAAATGTACACACAAATAACAATCCCTAACTTTCATAGCATGTGTAAATTCTTGCACTAATATAGACCAAATGTTTGCTGAATATTCCTCTTTCAGATGGTCTACAAATGAGATTTTACACCATGTGAAAGTTTCGTGTTAGCGGACGAAATCACAGATTTCTCTTTACCTGGCATAAAATATATGACCCATAATAATGCTATAGATACAAATACAGTTGCTAGAAATGTAAATACTACAATAATCTTCAAGCTAGTTCTGGTTGGAATGCACATGTAAATCCAAAGTCAGATCTCTTATATGAAGAGTAGAAGTAGTGTCTTTGTTTCTAGGTTTCTATTTTGCAAGCAGTTCTTCTTCTTCTTTTGCTTAGAAATGTAGTTAGTTTCTTGCTACTTTTATTTACAACAGTCTTTGTATAGTCTTCCTTAGCCCCACTCCATATTTTTCTAAAAATGTTATCCCTACTCTTCTACTGCAGCCTTGGCCCTAGGTAATCTTCTGTTCTTATCAGAAACTTTATCAAGTTTACTTTTGGTGTATTTACACAGTTCATTCAATAAGTGTGCCAAACAGTTTCAAGGGGGTTCAGGCAAATCTCTACTCCAGTCAAGTAAATCTGAAATTGAAATATTTCGCTTTTGACTCTTGTAATTAGTTGATTCAGGTGCACAATATCTTTGACTAGGTAATCTTGTTCTTTTGGATTTTCTTGGCACTTTATCATTTTTGGTGTCACTTATATCACTTGTTTCTTCAGTGATTGTGTGTGGTACTGATCCAATTGACACACTTGATCTTTTGCACATAATGAAATAAAATGAAATGAAATGAAAATGTGGACTTGTAAAGCGCGTTGCTGCCCTGGGGTGTCCAAGCGCTAGTGGCCGAATATGAAGTTGCTTAAGTCAGAAAAAAAGTTTTATTTTTAGGATGAAGCATTGAACAAAAAGGTCTTCAGCTGTTTACGAAAGGTGGAGAGATTCGCATTGGACCTGAGCTGGAACAGGAGTGAGTTCCACAACTTGGCCCCGTGGTAAGCGAACATCCTGCCACCAGATATGACTCTCTTTATTCTGAGGACTGAGGCCATGCATGCCTGGCTAGAGCGGGGAGTTCTGCTTGGATGGTACTGCGTAGCCAGCTCCCGAATAATGGCTGGTCCTGTATCCCAGAACGCTTGGTGGAATATACACATTGCCTTAAAGGTGACTCTCTGCCGAACCGGAAGCCAATGCAGACTAATCAGCCCAGGTTTGGCTGAAAGCCTGCGTCGCAACGAAGCATGGCACGAGCGGCAGAATTTTGTACAATCTGTAATTTGCGTAGTGTATATTCCGGAGCTCCGAGATAGAGGACGTTGTTAGAGTCCAGACGGGACTGAATCAGCCCCTGGGTGGCCACCTGCTTTGCCTCCATTGTCAGGAGAGGAAAGACTTTCATCAGCATCCTTAGAAGGCCAAAACATATTCCGCAAGTCTTGTGGCCTGGGTGTTAAAAGAGAGCGACTTGTCCAGCCAGACCCCCAGGCTTTTTATATTGTCCTTAGGCACTGGGCCGGTACCAAGACATGCGGGCCACACAGGGTTGATTGAAGTGGAATTAGCAGGGCCCAGGAGCATCAGCTCTGTTTTGTCCCCATTAAGCTTTAAAAAAAGAGGACTTCATCCATGCTTTGACCTCCTCCAAGCATTTTGCCAGACCACCTGAAGGTGGCGAGTTCAGTTCCTGTGCTAGGGAGACCACTAGCTGAGTGTCGGCTGCATAGGAAATGATCTTGATGCCGAACGGACGTACAATCTAAGCTAGTGGTCTCATGTAGATGTTAAAATGCGCAGGGCTTAAAGAGGAGCGCTGCGGGACTCCACACATCAAAGGTCTACTTGAGGATACTGAGTCTCCATCAAATATTTGAAAGGACCTCTTGCGCAAGAAGGAATTGAGCCATAGCCATGCCCCGCCAACTACTCCGACACTCGACAAACGGTGCAACAAGATGTCATGGTTGACCGTGTCGAATGTCACACTTAGATCAAGGAGGTTCACTGCCACTGATCCTCCCTGATCCAAGATCATTCTGGTTCCCTCTGTGACTGCCAGCAGATCAGTCTCAGTCCCATGCCTGGGTCTAAACCCCGTCTGGGTAGCATCTAAAAGCTGGTTGTTCTCGAGGAAGTGCATCAGATGGAAATTAATGTGCCTCTCGAGAACTTTCCTCACCCAGGGGAGCAGAGAGATGGGACGATAACTGCTGAAGTCACTGGGGTCCAGATTGATTTTTTTTAGCAGGGCACGCACCATGGCCCGCTTCCAGGCAGGCGGTATGGTATAGGAAGAAATGGGGGCATTCAGAAGGTTCAGGATAGTTGGCAAGATAACCTGGGGGGCCAGCATCATGATTTCCGGGGGTGCTGGATCAGGTGGGGATTCCGATTTTACTTTGCTGGCTATGGCAGCTACAGATTCAAGGTTTAATGGGGGGAAGCGATCTAATATAGTGGGGGAATGGGGGGACACATCCCTCAGCGTTGTCTGATCCTGAGCTGTGGACTGTAGTGTTGTGGAAGGAAAGAGAGAGTAGATTTGGGTGGTTTTCTGATAGAAACATTCTGCCAAATTATTGCAATGGGCTGTGGATTTGTCCACCTGCATAGTGAGAGGGGGGCGTTTGGTCAGTTTCTTCACTATTTGGAAGATTGCCTTGGGCTTGGATTTAGTTGCAATATTTTGTCAGCAAAATATGTAGATTGAGCAGATTTGACCTCTGTTTTATACACTTTAATTGCCTCTCTATATTTGGTTTTATCGTCTCAAGAGTAGCCTAACCGCAATCGTCTTTCCATTCTCCTACACTGGCTTTTTTTGTCCCTAAGAAGTTCTGAGTACCAGGGGCAGTTTTTTTTTAGCGTTTTAGGGTCATTTTGCTAAGGGGTAGGGTGTCGTCGATGGACTGTGCAATTCAGTTCTCAAAATCCTGGTTGGCTATGCATGGATCTTTATTTTGGGAAGGCTGGCCCATCCCAAGTCCACTGGTCCATAAGTCGACTGGGAGTTTTGCCCAACTTCTAACCTGCCTTGTAATAGGTCTAGGGGGGAGTGCCTTGGATATTGTCCAACTAAAGGGCACCAATAGGTGGTCAGTCCAAGGGAGAGGAATTGGCAGTCCCTCAATAGGCTTTTGGTCTTTCAACATTGAGAGTTCTTTCTGATCTTGATATAGTGCTGGTGACGTCACGTGGATCTTCCTGTTGCTCTGGGATTGTCTTGATTGTCACTGTTGCTGCAGAATTTACTAGTTCCCCTCCTGCATGAGCTCCAATGAAACTCTGAGAGATATTAGAAAACTGATTTTCTTCACCTGCATGCGGCTCTTTATCCCTTCCTCCTTGCTGCTATGCCAAATGTGGTTGCACATTCACTAATGTTCTTAGTTCTTGGTTTTGGCTCATACAAACGATTTATTTGCACAGATCTCTTGTTTTCTGAGTATGTCAGGCATGCACCCAATTTGGCACTCCAGTACACTTGAAAACAGTGTTAACCAGGTAGGGGCTGTTCCACCTTGGTTCCAGGCAGGACATTTCCACATGCTTCCTTATGAGTAACCAGTCCCCTGGGTTCAAATGATGGCACTGTTCTTGATGCAGATTTGCAATAACAGCTTCAACCTGTTGAGACAGAATGCACTACATCAGCCAATACTTTGCAATAGACAAGTACCTTGTTATCCGTTATGTTCATAAGTACAGTTACAGTTACAGAAGGCCGTCTCATTGCTCTTTTCATCAAAATGTAAAGTGGGTATAAACCCGTATTCCTTTCAGGTGTATTTTGAAGACTCATTAACATTAGATGTAATACATCAGGCCATTTTAGTGACGTGGATGTACAGACTTTTGCCATTGAAGACTCCCTTTCAACTGCTCTATTATTGTAGAAGACTTGCAGTCGCTAGCTACAGTACAACTTCTGTTCCACTGCACACACCATCTTGCGAATCTCAATATTAAAATGTGTTCCTCGATCTGTCTCAAGAGAATCCAGCATTCTGTACCATGGAACCAGTTCTCTCAATAACAATTTAGCTACAGTGAGACTGCCATTTCTCCGTGTTGGGTAGGCTACCACCCATCAGGAGAAAATTCACATTATAAGCAGGATATATCTCTTCTCATTATAAGCAGCCATCTTAATCAAAAAAATCAATTTGCATTGTGTTGAAAAGGACCACCCAATCTCCTTATGTGACTCATTGTCTTCTGTTGACATGTTGCATAATGGTGACATAGATCCTCAGTAAGCATCCTGAATCTGGAGTTAAACCAAGTCTGCCTAAATGACCTGACCATAGCATCCCTTCATAAATGAGTATGACCATGGAGGTGTAATGTCATTTGTGGTAACAGACTGTCTGATAACACTGGCCTTCTATCTGCCAAAATCCAAATGTTATGTAAATTCTTTCTACACCCTGCTCTTATCCAACGCTGCTCTTCTTGCAGACTCTTTAGTTCTTCCCAAGTGTCAACTATAGATATCAACATTGAAAAGGCAGAGTCCTCATGAGATTCACAACTGAATGTTCAGTTAAAAGTGCAGGCCACTATGGCACAATAACATGCTACTTCGTCAGAATATCTATTGCCAACCATGACATGGTGTCACTTTGGTGAGTTGCACACTTAACTACAGCAATTTCAGAGGAGAGATGTAATACATCCAACGACTTTTTTTCAAATGGTCACCATTTTGTATTGGTGAGCCAGATGATGTCATGAATCTTTGTGACCATAACTGCACAAAATAATGAAAAATACCAAAGCCAAACTGCCTATCTGTAAATATAGTCACTCCCATTTGAGTAGTGGAATGACATGCTCTGGTAAGGGAAATCGATTGTGCAACTTGTGCTCAGTTTATACTTTGAAGCCAGGAAGTTTCAACAATTTCCTGGATTGTGCAGACTGCTTATGCTGCTTTCAGGAAACCATCATTGGTTCTCAAACATGAGCCTCCACAAACAGTGCATAATTAGGTCCTATTGAAGCACATCTTTTATGTCAGGTCTTGGCTTGCTGCATATCTCAATGACATCTAGACAGTCATGCTCACATTTGTCAGTGTTTTCTGGAAGGTGCATCAAAGTACTGGAAGTCAAAATATGACACATTTTTTATTCTACATTTTCCGAAGACAACAAAGTGTGTTGTTCTAATCTGGTTAATTTCAAATTGGTCATGTATTGAGTTTTAGTTCTGGTAAGCAGGACCTCCATTAAATGGGGGGAACCATAGCAAAATAATTATTGCCCCATCACTATGCTTCACACCTCTTAAGGTTGAGTCTCAGTGCAGCAACCAATTTCAGACAACTTGGCAGGCTTGAAGCTACACCGTCAAGTGTAACGGGAAAATAGGCCTTGGGCCTTCTTGCTTCACCGTGCAATTGAGGAAGCACTGGGAGAGAGTGCAGCACTCCTTCTCACTGTAAAACAATGTAAAATGTTTCATTTACTCTGGCATTCCTAGTGCTGGGGCATGGCAGAGACTTTCTCTCAGCTCTAGGAAAGCTTGTATGCATCTGTTGTCCAATGGAAGTAGAACAGGCACATTTCTGTGAGGCAGCCTCAGCAAAGGCTTTGCCACCAGGGAAATGTTTAGTATCCACTATCTATAATAGCCAACCATTCCCAAAAACATATTATCATCTTTCTGCATTTTATGAGGACCCATTTTTAAAATTACCTCCACTCTCTTCGTGTTCCCTTTTAATGAAAGGTCCCAGATATCGGACTTCTTTTTGACAGCATTATAATTTACTTGGGGGCACTTTGTGTCCATTTTCAGGACAATGATTTAAAAGTGCAATTGTAACTTGTTTACATGCTTCTTTTGTCTTTGACACCACAAGAAGCTTGTCAATAACTGAACAAGAATGGAAGCACACAGTATTTGCAATGTCTTACGATTGTCCTTCAGGATCTGGTTGAAAATTGAGGCACTCTCCGTATATTCTTGTGAGACTCAGCACCATGCCAACACTCTCTCTTGAAATATGAATGAGAACAGAAACTGGTTGTCTTCATGTAAAGGAATCAAAACGAAAACCTGACAAAGGTCCACGACAGTGAACCATACTGCTTTGCATAGAATCTAGTATATTATGGTGGTTGGATTCCGTACCAAAAGACAACATAAGATTAACATTTCATAAATGTTTCTCAAATCTTACATTATTCTGTAATTTCCATTTGATTTCTGTAATCATATAATCGGGATTTGGAAAAATTGTTTGTAAATGATGCAAGGTCTCCTCTGCTCAAAGGCACATGGACGTACCCTCCACCTGATATCTCTCTTATAGGAAAAGCTGAAGTTCTTTCATCATCTGGAGGTCCCAGAGGAGGCTTTCCCTTAGCCTCAGCTGTTTCTGAAGGACTTTTTCTTTTCACGTTTCTTTGGCCATTTATTTTCAAATGTGCTAATTTCGCCCCATTTGCAAACTTTTTTCACCAAGTCAACAATGTGTAATCGCATTCCTGAAGAATGCATTGTCTCAATCGATACATCTGAACCAAACGGGTTTCTGTAAAGGCCAAGGGATTACAACTAACATCATGGCTCTGTCCCTCCTGATGGGTGCAGCAAAAGCAATCAAGTCACCCTTATTCCTCTCGTTCATTGATTATACTGCCGCCTTCTATCACGTAGATCGCAACTAACTTTCGTAGAAACTATACAATAGGGGTATTCCGAAGTGCCTCCTAGACGTCCTAATACTGCTCCACTCCAATACCTGGAACAAAATCAAGCTTTGGGCAGGCACACACCTCTCGAGGCCAATTAGGATGACAAAAGGATTAAAACCGGGTTGCCTACCAGCGCCCATCCTATTTAACCTTTTTCTAGCAGATCTGCCTGCAGAACTTGACAAATACCGCAATCATGCACCCAAGTTAGGGAAAATTACCCTTTCAAATCTGTTATACGCGGACGATCTAGTGCTGATAAGCCGCTCTCAAATAGGCCTTCAGCACCTCCTGAACCTCCTGAACGCAACTTACGCCACTTACTTTCAGCAAAGAACGCCCTCCAAATAAACCTTCACAAGTCAAAGTCCATGACGGTTAATTACAGTAAAAAAATGAATCCTTGCTGGTACCTGAATGGAGAAAAACTTGACAGGGTAGCCTCATACAAATATCTGGGTGTCCTCTTCGACTCAAAAAACAACTCTAGGCCTCAACTCCACTCCATCCGAGGGAAAGCCACAATGATGGAAAGCCACAATGACTTATCTAGCAATAAAATCATTAAAGGCAAAACTCCCTGATCTTACACTTAAACCACTCCTTGAAATCCTATGTGCGAAACTACTGCAAACACTCACATATGGGAGTGAATCACTTCATGGGAAGGATGCCGTACTGCTGGACACAGTCATAGCCAACTCTTATAGGGCTATATTTAACCGTCCTACATACGTCTCCCCTGCCCAGATTCATTTGGAATTCGGCATTGTCAAACAAACTTTAGAAAGGCGGAGTGCGTACGTAGCATGCTGGTGCAAGATCCGCAATGCAGAGGCCGACTCCCTAAATGCCAACGTATGGGAAGAGTTAATACGGCACTGCACCTCGTTGCCTAGAGCTTATCTTTTTGAATCAATTGAAGTACTAGGTTTGTCTGACACCTGGGAATCGTCTATAGATCTCCAGTCCTTTAAAAAACTGGCTAAAAAATCAGCACGCATTATCTCAGTGATTGAAGATAAGAAAGACCTTGCAAACAGAGCGCACGGATGGACAACCCTGGGTGATTATGGTAAAATCCTTAACATCGGGATGAAAATACAAGTCAAAGAAAAGTTTCTAAAATTACGCCTGGGCGTAATCCCGATACTGCTGCACCTGCCCCTTTGGGAGAGAACACCCGCCTCGCAACAGTGTCGCTTGTGTAAGTCCGGCAAAGAGGACATTGTCCACGTGATTTCTATATGCCCTAGACTGAGGGACTTGAGGCGCAATCTTCTGCTTCCATCCTTTAAGTCATATGCCATTCGGACCTGCAGACAGGCAGTTAAACTATACTTTACCTCTAGTAATACAAAATTTAACTGCCAGGTCGTGAAGTTCTTTGACTCAATAAGAAAAAGACATGTTATCGTTTGAAGTTCCTCATTAGTACCTGAGGACAACCTTGATCTGACCACTGTAAACTTTATTCTTTTTAATCCTAACTACAAATTGGTTTTAATGTCTCTATTGGTGTTTTACACTTTTGTAAAGATTTTAATTAATCGTATACAAATAAAATATTACTTACTTACTAACAATCAATACATCATCTATCTGTACTCCAAAACATTTCAGCAATGGAACACTTTTCAAAAGATCAACTTCACATTTATGTGCCCATTTAGTCAGTTCATCATGTACTGTTGCTGCTCTCCTTGTGATTTCTGTGTTCAAATAAATTAGTTATTTTTCTTGATACTGGTTAATGTAATCCAGATCCAAACATCTACTAATTATTTCCTCCAATTCTATCTTTAAGATAGGGACATTTATTGGTCTCTCTCTTTTCGTATTATGACTAACTCCTGAACTTCCCACACATTCTGTTCGGTGTTTGCTCAGGCAGCTTCCTCAAACAATGAGGGAAAAATCTCATCCTCAAACAAGTTTTCTCACTGTATGCTGTTTGTGTTATAAAGACTAATCTCTATCCTTCTATTAATGATTGAATATTCTGTAGGGGTGTCCAGACCACAACCTGTGAATTCTTTGAATTTGGGATAAGTCCTGGCACTGGTGCTCCTCCAACAACTAGAAGGCATACCATCAGGAGGAACCTCTTCACCTTCCTGAACAGCAATAGTCCAATCACCTCTCAGTAAGTCTTTAATAGCTTTGAACAATGTCAGGCTTTCAATTTTAATGCAGTACATGTAAAAGCATGAATATTATATTCAATGTTTGGATTCTGTTCCGTCTACATCAGATTTCAATGAGCCCTTCTCCCAATGTCAGCGTGGCTCTGTAAGGCAATTAACCAATAGAAGAGCTACTCTTCACACAGCTTCAACCAATCTCTCATGACGTTTCACAGCAACTGAGCAAAACCAGTGCTGCACTATGTGGCTTGGCAACCTGCTCCTTGCAGCGACTCACCCTCATTCACAATTTCATTGTACACCCACAAAACCTAAATTGTACAATAACTCAGAAATCTCCAAAGAATACTGTTGAACTTGGCCCTTTTGGCAGGTTCACCCCTAAACTTTTTGCTTTTAAATGTGACCTGGTGTTAGTTGTTTTTGGCTTCTGCGCACTTTAACACTGTGTCCCAGTGTAAAGTGTGTGTGCACTCTGAGTGCATGTGGTGAGATTGGCCTGCCCTCCCATAGAAATGCATGGGGGATATGTGTGTCCATGGTAGTTCCTGATGTGGGAGGAGTGCAGGGGCGAATTTTGTATGTGTGAATTCATGAGATTTAATGCTGCGCGACGGTGTGCGCAGATTTAATGTGTCTAGTGGAGAAGTGCCACTTCTAGAAGTTAGTGTGTCTGTGTGCAGTGAATGTGAATTGCCTGTCTGGCTGTGATTGGCTGGGGCTGGCTGGTGTGCCTGGCTCCATGAATCAGGATGGGTCTGCCCGGTGGTGAATGGGGAGATCCGCATGTAGATGGGAGGGAGGAGTTGCACCTGGGACCTGAATAGGGCTGTGCCTTCCCTCCCCAATTCTGGCTAAGCCCCCTGTGGTGCATCTGATGTCCCTAGCCTGTCCTGTGAATGGGGAGAGGGGCTGAGCACAACAAAGTGCTCCAGAACCAGTTGCATCTGATTCTCCCCCTGCCCTACAGCCTTAGACAAAGGAAAAAAGTGTATAAGTAGGGGCTGTGACCCCATGAAAAATTTTCACTATTGTTACTGACTAGAGGGGGGCCGGCTGCTGCTGGGTGCCAGGAGGAACTGCCACTGGGGACTGCCTCCCTGCTGGGCCCCTGGGCCCCTGGGCCCAGCCTTTGCCCCCCTGCATTCCTAAAAGAACTTTACCCTGGACTTTGGGGGACTTGCAATCCTAGCGCCTTGGAAGCGCTTCATTTTTGGGTGCAAAGCGCTTCATTGTCCTGAGGAGCGCTGTGAGGACTGCTGCGGGCATGCAGCGTGAAGCTGCACCACGTGGGATCCCTGCATTCTGGACGATTTTGGTGCGGGTGCCCACCCCGCATATTTGCCATGTTTTAGATCCCTATGGGTGCCCACCCCGCCAGGGACCTTGTGCCATTGTTATTTTATATATACCCCTAGCGGGTGCCCACCCTGCCAGGGACTTTGCTTTTTAACGGGTGCCTACCCCGTACTGTGCTGCATCACCGCTGCAGCCCGTGGAAACCCTGGAATTCAGGCAACCCTCGCCGTGACGTGGGCGGGGCCTGACCTGGAAGTGCTTGAACAAGAAGCAGCAGGAGCCTACTCCGCGCTCCTGCGTGTGTCCCGGGAAGCGCCGCATTGAAGGACGCAGGCGGGAGCCCACCCCGCACTGGGACGCGCTAACCGGAGGAAGGAGGCAGCCTGTCTCGAAGCGGGGCTCCCGTGACCACTGCCCCATGTGCTGCCAACACCGCCCAGCCTGCCTCGGAGACTCAAGGCGCGGAGGAGTGCTGCAGGGGTTGGCGGTGCTCCTGTGTGGAGGAGAGAGCCCCACCTGCCAGCAGAGAAGTGCCCAGACCGGCGAGAAAAGGAGACGGCTTCCTGAGCAGGGCTGCCGTGTGTGGTGAGAGCCCTACAGGTTCCAGAGGAGATGGCCCGGCAAGAGAGAGCAGCAAGAGGAATCCCGTGAAATATGGTGAGTGGGGCTCTGTGTTAGGCATGTGGGGGTGTCTCGGGGCACACCTCCTGTGCCCTCCCCGTGACCGTGACCTGGTGCCCATTTCTCTGTCCCCCTGCCCCGCTGGACACTGGGCAGTGGCAACGTTTGGGAGCATATTTCTTTGGGGGCCCATTGTTTCTAGAAGTTCCAAGGAGGACTTGGGGGCCATGTCCAGTTAAAAGTCCCAGTGGGGACACCTAAAAGCACCAGCGAGGCCCAGAGGCACTGTAGTGCCTGAGCTTGTTTGTTTGGCCAATTCTACAGCTGCCCCGCCTGGCAGAGGGCAGCTGCAATGTTGCGCAGTCTCCTACAGGGGGCACAGTGAATGCCCGTGCCCCTCTTGGTGATCTCGACAGCTGCCCAGCAAGTAGTGGCCAGCTGCCATGTTTAGGCCTGTTCTTTTCCTTTGTTGCTTTCGCTGCGTGCGCAACCAGCCCGGACATTCTGGACATCGGGCATTTGAGCCCCTGTGGAAGGCCGGTTGGCCTGGGGACACTCCTGGTTAGGCCTAATGTGATTTATGCGTAATGTGGAATGCCTTTATGCCGGTTATACCTCTAACTGTGTTTTTGTGCTTAGGAGGTTGTTTTGCCTAGTATGGTTTATGCTAGCGAGTTTATGTTTACCTGCGTGCCCTATGCCTATGGTGACTAGTATTGCATAGTGTGTTCCTACCTGTTAGCAGTGGTTACTGGTTGTAATCTACAATTAGTACTTTGTGCTACAGTTCTACTAAGTGCTATTTCTACTAAGTGCTGATTCTGACAGTGGCCCACGTGGCCCTGTCTGGTGTAAATAATCCCCTGTAAATACTGCCCAGTGCCAGTTGTCACAGTGTACCTTTGTGATTATGATCTAATGTGTTTATGCTAATACAAAGGCTATTTTTTATTCATAACCTTGTGTGGAGTTCCTTTTTGTGGTGTGTCTAGTGTGTTGCTGCTGCTGTGTGTGTGTGTGTGTGTTGCACAACCGCTTTACACATTGCCTCCGGGATAATCCTGACTGCTCGTGCCAAGCTACAAAGGGGGTGAGCAGGGGTTATCTTTGGCGTGTAACTCCCTTGCCCTGACTAGAGTGGTGGTTTTTGCCTGGCTTTGGCGCAAGCCTTAACCAACCAGAAATCCCATTTCTAACATTGGTTGTCAGCGGTGAGGATAGGACTTTGCGCAATACCACAGTGACAACTGGTTGCACTACAAACTCTGCATTTAGATAATCATATGTTTGGGTATCATTGTTTTTGAGTTTTATTTTATTGTTTCTCCTAAGAGTGTCATTTTTAGATTGTGTACTCTTGCTTTAGCTCAGACGGTTAGGTCCCCTGTGTTGCACGTGTCTCTGAGCGTCCTGCCAAGATAGAGTCTGCTTTTAATTTCTGTGGTCTGTTTACATACAGTGTGTATGAGTTGGTAGAGTTCTGTGAAGAGAGAAACATAGCAGTGAATGGGTCAGACATCCAGTCCAAACTTAGAGACAAACTAATTCAATGGCAGAAGGATGACTGGGAACGTGAGCGCAGTGAGGAGAAGGCCCGGGCCTCACGCCATGAGAGTGGTGGGACTGAGGGGAGCCCCTAAGAGTCTGAAGAGGACGAAGAAAATGACAGTACATGGACGTCAGTAGATAGTGGGGACCCCATAGATAGGGAGTCCCTTGCTGGGTCCAGTGTCAGGGGCAGTGCCCCATCCCTTTCCCTGTCCCCAGAGGAGTGGGTAGATAGGAGGGAAGAAAGTGAGCACCAGCTGGCTTTGGAGAAGCTCAGGTTAGAACATGTCAAAGAGATAGTGCAGCTGGGTGTGCAGGAGAGGATGGCGGCGGCTGAGAGGACCTTTGCCAGGGAGAAATTAGCCCTGGAGGGTAGATTATCCCCTGAGCGCAGTTGTAGTTTTCTTGATTCCCCAGGGAATTTGGATCCAGTGGTGGCAGCAATATAGAGTCCAGTGCAGGAAGTCCCATTCCCAGTTCCCAATGTATGGTACCTTGTTCCCAAGAATAGGAGTACAGGTTGAAGTTCAGGGATAGTAAGAAGCTGTCTCACCAGGATTGGGGGGAGTTTGCGGATGAATGTAATGATGCACTGGTTGATTGGATAAAGGTTAACGCGAAACAGGATTTTGAAGGACTGTTCAATCTGGCTATCAAAGAGCAGCTGCTCAGTTGATGTTTTCCGGGGTTGCGCCAACACCTGTTGGAGTGTGGATTTGCTAATCCATGGGCCCTTGCAAAAGAAGCAGACCTCTGGGAAAGTGTCCGAGGTCCTGAAGAGGTGTTGGTGAGTGATCCCAAAAGTATTGGTTCAGGTATCTTCTAGCCCAGAGTGGTAGAAGAGGTTCAGAGTGGCCCAGCTAGGTCCCAGGATAGCGAGATGGGTGTAGGGGCTCACGTCTTGTCTCAGTGGAGTAGAAGTGAGTGTATGACTGAAAGTTCCAAGGTGCACGAAACCCATTTGCTTTAATACCCTCTGAATGCTCCACAGGATCTTCAAGTGGATCCCCAATGAGACGAGAAGAACAGTCACCAAGGCCCTCGTCATCAGCAGGCTGGACTAGGGAAACGCCCTCTATGCAGGAGCATCTGGCAAGCTCCTGAGACGAATGCAACGCATCCAGAACACCTCGGCACGTCTGATCCTCGACATCCCCTGCTGCAGCCACATCACACCCCACCTGAGAGACCTGCACTGGCTCCCCGTCAACAAGAGGATAACCTTCAAGCTCCTCATCCACGCACACAAAGCTCTCCACAACACCGGCCCAGCATACCTCAACAGACGACTCAGCTTCCACACCCCCACCCGCCAGCTCTGATCTGCCTGCCTCGCCCTTGCGACAGTCCCCCGCATCCAAAGAATAACCGCCAGTGGCAGATTCTTCTCCCACCTCGCCGACAAGACCTGGAACACCCTCACCACCAACCTACGGCAGACCCAAGACCTACTGGCCTATAGAAGACTTCTCAAGACCGAGCTCTTTGATCAGTAGCAGCACCCCCCCCAGCGCCTTGAGACCCTCGCGGGTATGTAGTGCGTTTTACAAGTGTCGTGATTGATTGATTGACTCCTCGTGACCCAGTTATGAAGACTGCGTGTGCCACTAATTTATAGCCTCCCCTATTCATTGCCTATTCATTGCCTGGCATGTGTTATCAATCAGATGTGTTTCCTGCAAAAGAATGACATCTGGGGCCTGTCTTTTGATATACTGATGAACCATACTACCCTTAGTTTTGTCGCCAAGCACATTGACATTCCACCTGAGGACCCTAACCTCTATATCCCACTGTGTACCCATCTGAACTTATGTGAGTAAGCCACTCCTGCGCTGCATTACAACTTGGTGTAGTCGATCGAACAAATCGATAAAAAATTTCAAAACTTAATAACATCTCAGAAAATACAATCGAGCAATCTCTTATGTGCAAGTCAGAATGTCACTCAATGTAATGCTTGAGAAAGGTGCATAGCTTACAAGTATATCTGCCGGTGTGCCCCTGCGTTAGCTCCAACTCCCCATCTTGGTCAAACTAGTGCATAGGAACAAATCGATGTCACTCCCGCCCTCTGGCTCACACCCCTCCCCCCATCAGTTTTACCCCAGCATCATATGGATCACTGATCAACTTCTCTCAAGCCATACCGCCGCTGATTCTGGGTGCTCGAAAAACCAGGCCCTACCGTCCGCCTCCTCTTGAAGCATGGCTGGAACAGCATGGCGTACTTGTAGACTCAGTCTCTCAGCGTCTTCTTGATCCCAAGAAAGAAGCGTCTTTGCCTCTGGACCAGCTGGGTGAAGTATGGAAAGAAGGTTATGTCTGCATTTTTGTATTTCAAGGGTGTCCCCGTCCTGACATGCTGAAGTATAACATCTCTGTCTTGGAAAATGAGGACCCTTGCTAGGATCGGACGTGGGGGGGCCTTGGGTTTCGGCCGACTGCCGGGACTCTATGAGCTATCTCGATAACAAAAAAATTTCCGAGCCACTTGGGCTGCAGGTGCTTAAGGATAAGATCTTCCACAAAGAGATCCGCAGCCTGCCCCTCTGATTCCTCCGGGACACCTAAGATTTGCACATTGTTGAAGCGCAGGCGTCCTTCATGGTCATCCAGCTTGGTTTCTGCAAATTTCCAGAACGTTTGCGATTCTTTGACATCTGTTTGTAGTTGGGAGGCATCTTCCACTAGGTTTGCCGTAGTGAGTTCCACTTGTTTGACTCGTTTTTATTCATATCCGCCTGGAGCAAATTGACCTCCACGGTGATGGCTTCCATCTTATGTTCCAGCCAAGTCTTGATACCGGCGATCGCTTCTTAGGCCGTCTTTGAGCGTAGGTTCTGGGTCAATTACTCCTTGTGCTCCTCCACCCTTGCCCATAGGGGAGGGATCAGGCACCGATGCTTTGGAGAGTGTGAATCTGCCAGTCTATTCTGCTGCACAGGTTTACTGCCTCTAGTTGATGACATTGCGCCTTGATGTCGTGTCCCAGGTGCGTACACAGTGATGGAACACAGCAAGGATAACAATACGGATTTGCTCCCGGCATTGAGGACAGCCCTGCCACCCTACGTGGACCTGTCGGTGATCTACTATGGGTCAGCCTTGTAGTGGGGAGGAGATGAGGGAGGTGCTGGTGGTTATGGCACGTGGCTCGTGCGTTCGTCTGGCTTCTGGCCGGGCTCACCAATGCCCCAACCTGTGGGGGCCAGGAGTACTGAAGCAACATTAAGTTGCACCCCGGGAAGGGTCAATTGTGCATGCTGAGTGATATGTTGCAATTGTGGTGCCCTCGGGGGGAGAATAGGTTAATCACTGCTCAGGTCCCTGTGCAGGTGAAGCAAACTGTCAGGCGTGCACTTGTGGGAGCCGCATTTGACCCAGCTCACATTGGATGGTGCTTTAGAGGAGCAGCGTTAGTCCCGCTGGCTGAGCGTACCGTCTGCGCCCTTTTGCAGGTGTTGTGAGGCAGTGGGTACCGCCGATGACTCAGTTCTCTGATTGGGGCCTCTGCCTCTTTACACCCCCGGGCCGTCACGAGGCAGTGGCACGCGGATGGGTAAGGTCTCCAGTCTGGCGGTTTGGCCGATGCGGCAACTACGAGGCCATGGGCCAAAGAAGGGCGCTCTGCCTCTCCGCTTTTCCCACCGGCCACCATCACGATATGCCGCTCTCTTGGGACGGGTTTATTCTTCTGCAGTCTTCACCCCAATGGAGGGGGGAAAAAAAACTCTGGATGGCCTCTACTCGGTGAATTAGTAGAGTTGCGGTGTCAGTCACGGGTCGGATTGCCGGGGTATCCGGGGCTATTTACCTACTTTGTCCCCACCCGAGACCCCAGTGTCCGCAACCCACCCAGGCCTCAGTCGATTCGGTCTCTACTCCAGGACTCTGGTCTCTACTTCAAGTCTGCTGCTGCAGGGGTGCACACCGCACGCTTTCCGGTCAGGGACTCTTCGCGGTAGGGCTACAGGGAAGGGGGTCGCTTACCACCTTCACCACTATGCGAGGCCCCGACTTCTTTGCCTCACCCAGGCCTCAATCTAGTTGAGGCTCATTCTCAGCCTCCAATCAATCTTCAGGGTCCGCCACCTCAGGATCGTGCACCGGACACCTTCCCACCAAGGGACTGCACGCTTGGACTGCGGATATTTGTGCCGGATAGACAGGGATGATAGGGAGTAGCAGAGCTCGGCTAAGCTGCAGTTTTTGCGCTTCGCGGCTTAGCCACGCCCCCCAGTCTCTGCCTTTTTATTAGGTATTGGTAGCAGATTGCAGATAATTAAGTTAATTTCGTCTTTTTTCAAATTTCTCTGTTTGGGGTCTAAGGAGTGGAACCATGTATCTTGTAGACGTAAGAATTTTTTCATTACGTTTGTACTCTAATTGCCTGGCTATTTTACTTGATCAAGTTTATCTTTTAGGAGGTATTCTTTTTTCTTCAATATCTTTGTGGGTTTTATTGTTAAGGGGCCATTTTTTGCTAGAGTGACTTTTCTTCCTTTAGCGACTTTTATTTTGTTCTACCAGTCTGATTCCATTTCATTACGTATAGTGTTTGTTATTTCTATGTGTGTTACGTTAGCAGATGGGCAAGACATAGCTGTATTTTGCCTCTTTCTGCCAACACACTTTTAATGCATTCTCTTTGAATTTACTTGTCTGACATCTTGAATTTCCCTCCTAAGTTCTCTTATTTCCTTTTATAGCTTTTCTGTCAGGGTGTGACATGAATATCTTTGTTAATCTGGTGGTCCAAACTCAAAACTGGCTTTTACCGCTTCTTTACCTGTATCAGCTACTATGTCCATTTATTAGGATCTTTCCTGAATAGATTTTCCTTTATAATCCATCTAATTTGCGTGTTTGTGTATCTTGCTTTATCTTTCTTAGTTGTGTCCTCTTGGTCTCATCAATATGTTGACTTAGTGTGCTCGAGTCAGTAGTGTGGTGTCTTGCTTGGTCGTCTGGTGGCTTGGTGCCATAATCATTGGACTTACTTTCATTTTGTCTCATATGGGGACCTTGAACAGTTGCCACCCCTAAGATGGTCTTTTGGGGCCTTCCCTCCTGCTTGATTCGTGCTAGTTATGGATTTTTCCTTCCATTGGTTTGTGTATTACTCTTGTTCATCCGGTTTAGTCTTTCCTTCCTGTTATATCCCGTTCTGCATTTCCCTCGAGCCCCTTGTGTGACGTCTACCTGTCATCTCTCCTGCACGAGAGCACCTATTGTCACCATACCCCTTTCTATTGGTTCCCAACATTCTACCCTTCCTTCGGTTTCACTGCCAACTGCCTAACTGCCATTCTGGTGATTACCTTCCTGACCCACGCACCGCATCTGGTGTGGGGCTGTTCTTGAATAAATCTTTTACTGATTCCTACTGCTGAGTACGTGTAATCTACTTCCAACAAGTGGCGACGAGCAGAAACAACAGCCCCTCACCCCGGACCTCGTGAATGAAAAGTTATTCTAAGAACTTCACTTGAAGATTCACCCGTTTTTCTGAAAATCGGACTTCCTACCTGGTTTGTGTCGGACTTTCATACATTGCATCTTCAGCGACGTGGGAGTGTTTTCCAGACTTCCGATTCATTTGCATTGATGTGTCTCATCGAGTTCGACCTCTGCTACTGTGATGCGACTGGCTCCTGAACCCTGCTTTGCCATCGTGTGATCAGCTGCAGCCACGATCGCCAGCTCATGTGATGTCAGGTCAGTTTTGGGGCATCCGCCCATCTCCCTGAGTGATTGGCTATTCGTGCGTCGCCTTCGGAAATAATCCTGTCAGCTGTTTCGGGCCTTTCAGGAGCACCTTCTGCGCATGTCTAAGTGCGTAATGCGTCACTGAAACGCAGCGTCAGGCGCCATCTTTAATGGATATTTGCCGGAATATGTATGATTCGTATTTGGACTGTTCCCGGTGATATGCACACCATTGAAAGTGTACATTAGAGCGCATTTAACAGCGAAGCATTAATTAGTATGCTTGCATAACGACTCCTTCTCATACCGTCGTGTGTCTAAGTGCATGCATCAACTGCAAATCTTCATGATAAGAAACTGTGCCTTCTGCAAATTAAAGGCAACAAAATATTGCTTGTTATATCGTTAATTGAGAATCCAGAATTATTCCATCAGCATTTCTTCCTCATCTCATCAGCCACTGTGTGAATATTCATTTAAATAGGAAGAGAAGAAGGAAAATAATAAATAAAATAAATACCAGTTTACTACAATTGCATTTCCAACCTTCTCCTGTGCATGCTTAAAGAGGATATTTAAATTTTCAACAGTAAGGTGAAATCGCTATGTTTGCTTTTAATTCCTTGAATCTTGCGCAACCTCAAGCCTTTCTACCCCTCAAGGGTGCTCCATGTATGCCATGGAAGGAATGGAAAGATTATTTTACAAATAATATAGAAACTGTTGAGGATGAGTACTTCACAGCTGAAAAGAAAAAGAAGATGCTCTTGTACTGTTTAGGTCCTGGGGGTGTCAAAACTTACAACAACATTGAAAAAAAAGTGAGAGAAGGCAACAATATTTATCAACACGCTTTAGACAACCTGGATGCCCATTTCTCACCTATAGTATGTGTTGCTGTTGATTGTTACAAATTTTCCAGAAGAAAACAGGGCAAAGATGAGAGCATTGATGATTATGTCGCGGCCTTGAACAATTTGGCTTAAACCTGTAGATTTGGTCAATTGCAAGAAGAATTTGTTCGTGATCAAATTAGTATGCATGCTAGCAACCCTAACATCCAAGACAAACTTTGGGCGAACGGAGAATCTTCCTTAAAAGAAGTTGTTGCCCTGGTTAAAAAAGCAGAACTTACCGGCAGATGCGCCAAAGCAGTTTTGGACGAACCAGTAGTAGTCAAAGCTATACATTCATCAAATGCCAACAAACTGAGACAAAAGGTCAACAGTAAGGAAATTGCGCATCACTATCACAAGACAAGTGAACCTCACAAATCCAAACACAGAAGTTAGAAGAGTCACAGCATAAAATATAAAGATCTCCCTGAACTCAAATGTTATCGATGTGGTTCTCCTAACGATTTAGCAGATTCAACGAAATGCCCTGCCAGACATCAGAAGTGCATGTCATGTGGTTTGACAGGTCACATTGCTAAGGCTTGCAATAGGGGATATTTTAGACATAGCAAACATGTCAAACACATTCAAGAAGAGAGTGACTCCTCAGATGAAAATTCAGAGTACTCAGACTCTGATAGCATCAACTAGGTATTCTCCATTGAATATGACGCATTGGAGCTTACACCCACAAAGAAAAATAAACCCATGTGTGATGTGAAATTGGGTGGGGTAATTGTGAACTTAATGGCTGATTCTGACTCTCCTTTCACGATCATCAATGAGAATGTATGGAAACAACTGCTCACTGACAAAATTGGTACTTCACTAGAAAAATCCAATACCATTGCTAGAAGTTACACTGGCAATAACATTGAATTTTTAGGAACACGTGAATTAGAATTTGAATTCAAAAACAGGAAAGCATGTTGTAAACTTTTTGTAGCTAAGAAGGGACCTTCGGTGCTTGGTTGGAGCGATCAAGCCGATCTGGGAATAATTCTCAACCCTAACAGCGCAGATCCTGTTTTGTCTGTTGATGAGTCAAGCAAGAATATCATTCACAAAGATTTCCCTGAAGTATTCTCCTGTAAAGTTAGTCTTCTTAACAGTTTTGAACATAAAATAGAACTAAAAGACTCGGCCGTTCCATGTATTCACAAGGTAAGACACTTGCCAGTGTCGGTAAGAAATGATGTTCATGTTGAACTGAACAGATTGGTCAAAGATGGAATAATTGAAGAAGTTGAGTCTGCTGAGTGGGTTTCTCCTTTGGTGGTGGTCAAACGTCCCAATGGGAAAATAAGACTTTGTATTGACCTTAGGGATCTTAACAAAAACATTATTGTTGATCAGTATCCACTACCACGTATTTGTGAAATGTTCAAAGCCACTAATGAGATGTGTGTATTTTCCATTATTGATTTTAAATCCGCATATCACTAAATACCCCTACACGTTGACAGCAAGAAATACACCACTTTCATTACCCCATTTGGTTGTTACCGTTTCACCAGGGTACCATTTGGGTTAGCCTCGGCCGCAGCGCTTTTCCAAAGGGTCATGACTACCATCTTTGAGAGCGCTGATGGCATCAGGTTTTTCCAAGACGATATCTTGGTCATGGGCAGCAATCAACTGGAACACGACACACGTTTAAAGCAAGTTTTTAACAAACTAAAAATGCATGGTCTTACTGTTAAATTAGACAAATGTAAAATGAAGGTTTACCCAAATTTATCCTCACAGACAATGGTCCACAATTTTGCTCAGTGGCGTTCAAGTCTTTGCTCGAAAGGAATTGTATCACCCACCACACCACCTCACTATACCATCCTGAAGGTAATGGTCTCACTGAACGTTTCAACCGTGTCCTAAAGGGACACATACAGTTGTCAAGAAATGCTAATCTTAACTGGGAAGAAGAAATATTCAAACTCATCTGGGCCTTTAGGATTTCTCCTTGTGCCAGCACCCGCAATGCACCTTTTGTTCTCATGAGACCCTGAGTATAGACCTAGGATGGATGCCTACATCAAAACAACTTGAATCAGGAATAACATAATCAAGGCGCAAAAATACTACAAAGAATGGTATGACTCAAAACATGGTGCAAAGGATCACTCATTTAAGATAGGGGATCTGGTAAAAGTTCATTTAGAAAAAAAAGTAAGAAAAGGAGAAAGCAGAATCACCACTCCTCTTCACATCGATGAACTGTATAACAACGCTGCAAGGCTCTGCGATGGGAAAGTGTGGCACATGAATAGATTGGCCAGATATCATCATGTTGGCAATGTACCCAGTCAAGTGCAATCTAATGTGTATTGCAAAGGTCTGTGGGTTGATGCTGATAAGACCATCCCTGAACAGAGTCGCTTGTCCAGTAATGAGACTTCACATGATCTCCCACCTGTCACTGACTGCTGATTGTCCCTCATCAGACCAGTCTGTTGATGTCAGTCCCCACACTCCGATACCTAGGCGGAGATGTTACGGCGACTCACACTCTGACTCCGAGGTCATGTCTGGCAGTCATAGCTTCAGTGGTAGGTCTGGCAGAACCAGTAATGATCCTCACTCCGACACCGAAAATGTTCCTGATCCTCACTTGGTCACGGGGAGGTTTGGGAGAGTCATCCATAAGCCGAA
This sequence comes from Lissotriton vulgaris, assembly GCF_964263255.1. Taxonomy (NCBI): domain Eukaryota; kingdom Metazoa; phylum Chordata; class Amphibia; order Caudata; family Salamandridae; genus Lissotriton; species Lissotriton vulgaris. Next base: position 1,785,264,345 of record NC_141689.1, read on the forward strand.
ATGTTATGAAGACTTTGTATTTGACTAAAGGTTTTCAGTTCATTTCACATGACTGCTTGTTATACCACTGAATGTAGTTACTAGTCAAAACTCTCAAGAGAGGGAGATGTGTTATATCCCGTTCTGCATTTCCCTCGAGCCCCTTGTGTGACGTCTACCTGTCATCTCTCCTGCGCGAGAGCACCCATTGTCACCCTACCCCTTTCTATTGGTTCCCAACGTTCTACCCTTCCTTCGGTTCCACTGCCAACTGCCTGACTGTCTTTCTTGTGATTACCTTCCTGACCCAAGCACCGCATCTGGTGTGGGGCTGTTCTTGAATAAATCTATTACTTATTCCTACTGCTGAGTATGTGTAATCTACTTCCAACACTTCCTTTCATTGCTTGCTGGCATGACTCTGCTAAGTCCGTTTTGAGATATAATGTTTTTGGTTTCCTTTTATCAATGGATAATGTAAGGGAAGGTGTTCTTTTCGAATATTTTATAGAGTATTTGTGGACAATTTCTTTTCTACAACTTTGAAATACTTACCACAGGGATTCGGGGTATAGTTTAAAACGATTGCTTTCTATGATGTTTTGTTCTTCTGGAGTGTAGCACATAGTTCACCATGCAGTGGGTAAATAAAGACATTTGCGAATTCCAATTTGGTTATTGCCGCTGCACAGCCAATTACAGTGTATCTCCTTTGTGTAGTATTTACAAAGCTGAATTTCCTAATAGAGTTTAAGATTTTCAGCTCTTGGGGGGAGAGTTGGGCTGGCGTACTTGGTAATGTACTCAGTTCACCAAACTTAATAGGTGGTAGTTTGTTGGCTTGCAAATTTAAAACTTAGGGCCTTATTTATGAGAAATGACGCATCGCTGCGTGAAAGCAGCGATGCGTCAATTCTCAGTGCGCACTCCTTGCGACATTCCAGGTGCGTCATATTTAATGTATGACACATCATGTCGCAAGGAGTTACAGATACGTCAGTATTTCCGAAGTATCTGTAAGCACAAAAGCGACGCATTGCTGGAGTGTGTCACAAAAGTGACGCAACTCAAGCAATGCGTCCTTTCACATGGGGCAAGCCCCATCTGAAAGGGCCTGCGTCAGTCTTACGCCTGCTGTGAGGCAGGCGCAAGATTTTGACGCAACGGCGTCCTAAAAGTGATGCAGTGAAATCTCATAGATTTCACTGCGTCACTTCTACTACCCTTCCTTGCGTCAATACACCCCCCTTGCATACATTATACCTGGCGCAGGTATAATGTGGAGCAGGGGTTTACAAAGTGACGCATCTACCTAGATGCGTCACTTTGTAAATATGGCGCAACAAGGCACATTTTTTATGCCACTGGTGCTTCACAAAAAGTGACGCACCGGCGGCGTAAAAGTGACGCAGGGCCTCATAAATGAGGCCCTTAGAATTTTAGAGATGCTTTGGTAATGACTTGGCTCAGGACTGAACTTGAGACCCTTGGTATTCTCCCATTGTCCTCTCCTTTTGGAACTTAGTTATGATTATGGCTTTAACATTAATTTATGTCTTTCCCCGAACCTGATATTGGTGATGTCATTTGGGATTCTAACATGGACCAGGTAGAAATCTCCTCACTGCTAAGTATGATGCCTTCATATTGAGAAGGATGTAGTGTAGTTCTCAGTGATGGTTTGTCTGGTTGAGAAGCATGATCACTTTTGACTAAAGGACCTTCTTTCTCTCGTATGTCTGATCCCTTCTTTCCCCGGGCCAGGGTATTTGATGCTGTGCTCTTCACTTTTTCTGCTATTTCTAGTTCCAATGATTTATTCATATTTCAATGAGAATGTGCCTTACTTCTCTCCCATATTTATTAACTGCCTCTCTGTCACAGTTCATGCTTTTCACATCGTTCACACAGGGCACAACACCAGCAGATTCTTTTTGAACAACTACCCCCCCTCCCCCTCTTCCCCCCGAGGTTTTCAGTGAACCTCAGTCTCAATCATGAATTTTCTTGAATCTCCTAGAAAAGAATGGATAATTGACTGTAAAACCTTGCCACGTTTCAATGTACCATTATCTACTCCCGACGATCCTGGTGATCAAGATGGCCATGGAGGCAGTTTTCTTACCCAGGATTTTGATAATGTTTTAGGACTTTGACAGAAGGTTGATAGAAGAGCAAGTTCATCTCCTTTAACAATCCACTTCTGCTTTTTTTTTAATGACAGACCTGTTGGCAGCATACCTAATCTTTCAGGCTAGGGCTGTTACTTCGTAGCAGATACTGCTATCCTAGACACTGACCCCCTCCGTAGTTATAGGTAAATTGTAAGCTGGTTATGGGTAAATTGTAGGCAGGTTATAGATTATGGATAGATAAATCATATTTGAAATGCATGTTGTGCATTATTTGATGTTACTAGGTGTTGTGAATCATATCTCTACAACAACATTCCATCAACTTTAACTCCAATAGTTCTGTTAATTGTCTCTTCTGATCACCTACTCAGAGATACTTCAAGTAAGAAATTGGACAATGAACAAGAAAAGTGTAAATACAAAAAGTATAATATATAAGCAAGGACTGATTAACATGCAAAGATGTGAGGGTCTAGGTTGTGAAAAGGGGTAATAGATGTAATTGCAACTGGGCTGTGCAGTAGGTGTGGCTGTAGTCATGCAGTATGGATTCTGGAACTCCCAACTTAGAGCTCCAGGCTTAGGGCTATTCCGATTCTTATCGACTATATTTATCCCGATTTCCTTTGTGATGCCTGCATGGCCACTGAGCCACGACTGCCACCTGACTGGCATTGCCTCGACCTTCCCTCTGGCGGCTTTGCCCTGACCCCACAGCGTCAGGGGCGTAACAAACGCCCCCGCACTGCGGGGGGGGGGGGGGGCCTCACCCTCTACAGTTAATGAAGGGGCCCCCAGGGGGCCTCGGCCCCCTCAGCTCTTCTGAGAGCTGTGAGAGAGGTCTGCGCTGAAGCAAGCCTCTCTCCCTCTGCATCTGAAGCAGGTGCAGCCTGCTCGGAGCCCTTCGCCCCCTCCCTCTGACTGAAGAGAAAAAAAGTATCAATATACATTGTTTCTCTTCAGTCAGAGCCTGGGCAGTCCCGGAAAGAGGATGGGGGCACCAGAGACAGCAGTCTCCACTGCTCCTCTGAGGCAGCACAGAGCCCGGCCCCCACTCTCTCCGATAAACATAGCCCACCCCACAAGAAAAGAGAAGAGACAGGGAGAAGGATGGGGTGGGGGGCCCACCCCACAGGAGAAGAGAAGAGACAGGGACAAGGGGGCCCCACCCCGCAAGAGAAGAGAAGAGACAGGGACAAGGAAGGGGTTGGGGGGCCCACCCCACAAGAGAAGAGAAGAGACAGGGACAAGGATGGGGGTGGGGGGCCAACCCCACAAGAGAAGAGAAGAGAAGAGACAGGGACAGGCCCCCATGCGAGAAGAGACAGACAAGGATGGGGTGGGGGGCCCACCCCACAAGAGAAGAGAAGAGAAGAGACAGGGACAAGGATGGGGTGGGGGCCCCACCCCACAAGAGAAGAGAAGAGAAGAGACAGGGACAGGCCCCCATCCGAGAAGAGACAGGGACAAGGATGGGGTGGGAGGCCCACCCGACCCCCACCCACAAGAGAACAGAAGAGACAGGGACAAGGATGGGGTGGGGGGCCAACCCCACAATAGAAGAGAAGAGAGGGTGGGGGGCCCACCCCACAAGAGAAGAGAAGAGACAGGGACAAGGATGGGGTGGGGGCCTCAGAGAGCAAGAGCAAGAGACAGCACAGAGCAGTGCTCGGGACCCTGAGAAGGGTGGGAGTGGGGGCCCCCAGACAGAATATTCTTCAGGGCAAAGCTCACATGAGAAGGGACGAGGCAGCAAAATCGTGCCCTCAGGTAAGCACGCTTGTTAGAACACACCATGGGCGTCCGCAGGGAGAGGGAAATGGGGGGCCGAGAAGGGTGCAAGGCAGAGGGGGAGAAGGGTGCAAGGCAGAGGGGGAGAAGGATGCATGCTAGAGAAGGGTGCAAGGCAGAGGGGAGAAGGGTGCAAGGCAGAGGGGAGAAGGGTGCAAGGCAGAGAGGAGAAGGGTGCAAGGCAAAGGGGAGAAGGGTGCAAGGCAGAGAGGTGCAAGGCAGAGAGGAGAAGGGTGCAAGGCAGAGAGGAGAAGGGTGCAAGGCAAAGAGGAGAAGGGTGCAAGGCAGAGAAGAGAAGGGTGCAAGGCAAAGAGGAGAAGGGTGCAAGGCAAAGAAGAGAAGGGTGCAAGGAAGAGAGGAGAAGGGTGCAAGGTAGAGAAGGGTGCAAGGCGGAGGGGGAGAAGGGTGCTAGGCAGAGAGGAGAAGGGTGCAAGGCGGAGGGGAGAAGGGTGCAAGGCGGAGGGGAGAAGGGTGCAAGGCATATAGTAGAAGGGTGCAAGGCGGAGGGGAGAAGGGTGCAAGGCAGATAGGAGAAGGGTGCAAGGCAAAGAGGAGAAGGGTGCAAGGCAGAGAAGGGTGCAAGGCAAAGAGGAGAAGGGTGCAAGGCAAAGAGGAGAAGGGTGCAAGGCAGAGAAGAGAAGGGTGCAAGGCAAAGAGGAGAAGGGTGCAAGCAAAGAGGAGAAGGGTGCAAGGAAGAGAGGAGAAGGGTGCAAGGCGGAGGGGAGAAGGGTGCAAGGCAGATAGGAGAAGGGTGCAAGGCGGAGGGGAGAAGGGCGCAAGGCAGAGGGGAGAAGGGCGCAAGGTGAAGGGGAGAAGGGTGCAAGGCAGAGGGGAGAAGGGTGCAAGGCAGAGGGGAGAAGGGTGCAAGGCAGAGGGGAGAAGGGTGCAAGGGAGAGAGGAGAAGGGTGCAAGGTAGAGAAGGGTGCAAGGCAGAGGGGGAAAAGGGTGCATGGCAGATGGGATAAGGGTGAAAGGCAGAGGGGAGAAGGGTGAAAGGCAGAGGGGAGAAGGGTGCAAGGCAGAGAGGAGAAGGGTGCAAGGCAGAGAGGAGAAGGGTGCAAGGCAAAGAGGAGAAGGGTGAAAGGCAGAGAAGAGAAGGGTGCAAGGCAAAAAGGAGAAGGGTGCAAGGCAAAGAAGAGAAGGGTGCAAGGAAGAGAGGAGAAGGGTGCAAGGTAGAGAAGGGTGCAAGGCGGAGGGGGAGAAGGGTGCTAGGTAGAGAGGAGAAGGGTGCAAGGCGGAGGGGAGAAGGGTGCAAGGCGGAGGGGAGAAGGGTGCAAGGCAGATAGGAGAAGGGTGCAAGGCAAAGAGGAGAAGGGTGCAAGGCAGAGAAGGGTGCAAGGCAAAGAGGAGAAGGGTGCAAGGCAAAGAGGAGAAGGGTGCAAGGCAGAGAAGAGAAGGGTGCAAGGCAAAGAGGAGAAGGGTGCAGGGCAAAGAGGAGAAGGGTGCAAGGAAGAGAGGAGAAGGGTGCAAGGCGGAGGGGAGAAGGGTGCAAGGCAGATAGGAGAAGGGTGCAAGGCGGAGGGGAGAAGGGCGCAAGGCGGAGGGGAGAAGGGCGCAAGGTGAAGGGGAGAAGGGTGCAAGGCAGAGGGGAGAAGGGTGCAAGGCAGAGGGGAGAAGGGTGCAAGGGAGAGAGGAGAAGGGTGCAAGGTAGAGAAGGGTGCAAGGCAGAGGGGGAAAAGGGTGCATGGCAGATGGGATAAGGGTGAAAGGCAGAGGGGAGAAGGGTGAAAGGCACAGGGGAGAAAGGTGCAAGGCAGAGGGGAGAAGTGTGCAAGGCAGAGAAGAGAAGGGTGCAAGGCAAAGGGGAGAAGGGTGCAAGGCAGAGGGGAGAAGGGTGCAAGGGAGAGAGGGAGAAGGGTGCAAGGCAGAGGGGGAGAAGGATGCATGGTAGAGAAGGGTGCAAGGCAGAGGGGAGAAGGGTGCAAGGCAGAGGGGAGAAGGGTGCAAGGCAGAGGGGAGAAGGGTGCAAGGCAGAGAGGAGAAGGGTGCAAGGCAGAGAGGAGAAGGGTGCAAGGCAGAGAGGAGAAGGGTGCAAGGCAGAGGGGAGAAGGGTGCAAGGCAGAGAGGAGAAGGGTGCAAGGCAGAGAGGAGAAGGGTGCAAGGCAAAGAGGAGAAGGGTGAAAGGCAGAGAAGAGAAGGGTGCAAGGCAAAGAGGAGAAGGGTGCAAGGCAAAGAAGAGAAGGGTGCAAGGAAGAGAGGAGAAGGGTGCAAGGTAGAGAAGGGTGCAAGGCGGAGGGGGAGAAGGGTGCTAGGTAGAGAGGAGAAGGGTGCAAGGCGGAGGGGAGAAGGGTGCAAGGCGGAGGGGAGAAGGGTGCAAGGCAAATAGGAGAAGGGTGCAAGGTGGAGGGGAGAAGGGTGCAAGGCAGATAGGAGAAGGGTGCAAGGCAAAAAGGAGAAGGGTGCAAGGCAGAGAAGGGTGCAAGGCAAAGAGGAGAAGGGTGCAAGGCATAGAGGAGAAGGGTGCAAGGCAGAGAAGAGAAGGGTGCAAGGCAAAGAGGAGAAGGGTGCAAGGCAAAGAGGAGAAGGGTGCAAGGAAGAGAGGAGAAGGGTGCAAGGTAGAGAAGGGTGCAAGGCGGAGGGGGAGAAGGGTGCATGGTAGAGAGGAGAAGGGTGCAAGGCGGAGGGGAGAAGGGTGCAAGGCAGAGGGGAGAAGGGTGCAAGGCAGAGGGGAGAAGGGTGCAAGGGAGAGGGGGAGAAGGGTGCAAGGAAGAGAGGAGAAGGGTGCAAGGTAGAGAAGGGTGCAAGGCAGAGGGGGAAAAGGGTGCATGGCAGATGGGATAAGGGTGAAAGGCAGAGGGGAGAAGGGTGAAAGGCAGAGGGGAGAAGGGTGCAAGGCAGATGGGAGAAGTGTGCAAGGCAGAGAAGAGAAGGGTGCAAGGCAAAGAGGAGAAGGGTGCAAGGCAAAGAGGAGAAGGGTGCAAGGAAGAGAGGAGAAGGGTGGAAGGTAGAGAAGGGTGCAAGGCGGAGGGGGAGAAGGGTGCAAGGTAGAGGGGAGAAGGGTGCAAGGCAGAGTGGAGAAGGGTGCAAGGCGGAGGGGAGAAGGGTGCAAGGCAGAGGGGAGAAGGGTGCAAGGCAGAGGGGAGAAGGGTGCAAGGGAGAGGGGAGAAGGGTTCAAGGGATAGGGGGAGAAGGGTGCAAGGCAGAGAGGAGAAGGGTGCAAGGCAGAGGGGAGAAGGGTGCAAGGCAGAGGGGAGAAGGGTGCAAGGCAGAGAGGAGAAGGGTGCAAGGCAGAGAGGAGAAGGGTGCAAGGCAGAGGGGAGAAGGGTGCAAGGCAGAGTGGAGAAGGGTGCAAGGCAGAGAGGAGAAGGGTGCAAGGCAGAGAGGAGAAGGGTGCAAGGCAAAGAGGAGAAGGGTGCAAGGCAGAGAAGAGAAGGGTGAAAGGCAAAGAGGAGAAGGGTGCAAGGCAAAGAAGAGAAGGGTGCAAGGAAGAGAGGAGAAGGGTGCAAGGTAGAGAAGGGTGCAAGGCGGAGGGGGAGAAGGGTGCTAGGTAGAGAGGAGAAGGGTGCAAGGCGCAGGGGATAAGGGTGCAAGGCGGAGGGGAGAAGGGTGCAAGGCAGATAGGAGAAGGGTGCAAGGTAAAGAGGAGAAGGGTGCAAGGCAAAGAGGAGAAGGGTGCAAGGCAAAGAGGAGAAGGGTGCAAGGCAGAGAAGAGAAGGGTGCAAGGCAAAGAGGAGAAGGGTGCAAGGCAAAGAGGAGAAGGGTGCAAGGAAGAGAGGAGAATGGTGCAAGGCGGAGGGGGAGAAGGGTGCATGGTAGAGAGGAGAAGGGTGCAAGGCGGAGGGGAGAAGGGTGCAAGGTAGAGAAGGGTGCAAGGCAGAGGAGGAAAAGGGTGCATGGCAGATGGGATAAGGGTGAAAGACAGAGGGGAGAAGGGTGAAAGGCAGAGGGGAGAAGGGTGAAAGGCAGAGGGGAGAAGTGTGCAAGGCAGAGAAGAGAAGGTTTGCAAGGCAAAGAGGAGAAGGGTGCAAGGCAAAGAGGAGAAGGGTGCAAGGCAAAGAGGAGAAGGGTGCAAGGAAGAGAGGAGAAGGGTGGAAGGTAGAGAAGGGTGCAAGGCGGAGGGGGAGAAGGATGCAAGGTAGAGGGGAGAAGGGTGCAAGGCAGAGTGGAGAAGGGTGCAAGGCGGAGGGGAGAAGGGTGCAAGGCAGAGGGGAGAAGGGTGCAAGGCAGAGGGGAGAAGGGTGCAAGGGAGAGAGGAGAAGGGTGCAAGGTAGAGAAGGGTGCAAGGTAGAGGGGAGAAGGGTGCAAGGCAGAGGGGAGAAGGGTGCAAGGCAGAGGGGAGAAGGGTGCAAGGCAGAGAGGAGAAGGGTGCAAGGTAGAGAAGGGTGCAAGGCGGAGGGGGAGAAGGGTGCATGGCAGATGGGAGAAGGGTGAAAGGCAGAGGGGAGAAGAGTGCAAGGAAGAGAGGAGAAGGGCGCAAGGTAGAGAAGGGTGCAAGGCGGAGGGGGAGAAGGGTGCAAGGCAGAGGTGATAAGGGTGCAAGGCAGAGGTGAGAAGGGTGCAAGGCAGAGAGGAGAAGGGTGCAAGGCAAAGGGGAGAAGGGTACAAGGCAAAGGGGAGATGGGTGCAAGGCAGAGGGGAGATGGGTGCAAGGCAGAGGGGAGAAGGATGCAGGGTAGAGAAGGGTGCAAGGCGGTGGGGGAGAAGGGTGCAAGGTGGAGGGGGAGAAGGGTGCAAGGCAGAGAGGAGAAGGATGCAAGGTAAGTGTTACAAATAACGGCTGTATTGGTGACAGTGGCATAACAATCACCCCGCATCCCCTGCAGTATGGCGGGTCGCTGGCCTGAGAGCTCTAGACTGGCACGGAGAATGGGAGGGGGGCCCCCTCCATGTAGTTTGCAGGGGGGCCCCCTCATGTTTTGTTACGCCACTGACCTAATCATTAATAATAATGAGGTAGGTCTATTTGTGACTGAATATCTATGGCTAATTTAGAAATAAGGGCCAGATTTCACTATAGTACATTGGTAGAAGCAATTCCCGATTTGCAAAAAATCACTATTTGGTCATTGTTAATTGCCATGTACAGTCAATGGTGTGTGCACATTGCTAGTGTGCAATGCTATATGTAAAAACAATGGCCTGTACACATTACCTACATGTTCATGTTGACATATACTCAACATATATGTATATTGAGATGTACATAACTAGTGCTTACCTAATTCAGAGCCACCATGCCCCACTATGTCAGGAATCTTCTGTCAAGATACCGCCAGCTCAACATGAACATCTAAATCAGCTCGCGCAATCCCAACAACCTGACGGCGATGGAGTACTTCTAGCCAGTAGAGAAGACCACTGCTGCGGCAGTCTCCTGTCCATTGCCGCAACATCTTAATATGGCAGGCAGGTCACTGGCAATTTAAAGAAATACTTGGGGCTGCCTTAGGATGCCAGTAAGACCACCAAATCTAAATTAGGCCCTTAGTTAGACAATCTTGTTACTAAAGGTCAAATATCAAGTTACATATATGTTATATATTGGTTACAAAAACATTTTGTCACATGTGTTCCGTACCTTTGTGACTTTTCTCTGCACATTCTTCATTGTAATTTCTAATGGTGCTTAACAAACTAATGATTCTCTCGATTACATGAGTATTTGCATGTTCGCTCTGTCATTCTGCTGCCAAGATTCTGCGTGCCCTTGGCTAATGTAATCTCCTGCTCCCATTGTTTAATCATGTTTTCAATTTGCTGAGAACATAGAATACGTGCCTGTGTGCTAATACTATATATTCCTTCAAGCTTACAAATACGGGTTTTCATTTAACTAAGACTTTTCAGTTTATGCACTATATTTTCAAGTGAACTCTTGACCTCTCTGGCATCAGCACAAATTGTAAGCCTGCACTGTTCTTTTACCATGTATAATTTTATATAATTTTCTACTAATGTCAGATGTAGCATGATTTCTTCATGTTTCAATTCCTTTATAAATCTCCGCCATGCGGAGGTTGACGGAATTTGGCTGAAGCTCCGCATTACAAGATTAATGCAAAGCGGCCAAAACTACACCAATTTTGTCAATGAAGCAGAATATATCACCCACCCCAGTAATGATGTATATTTTGTATCTGGTCATTATTTATGGTATGTGATTTTTTACTGATTAAAAGTCTTTTTTAATGTCACTTACAACTGTAATTTAAGAGTTAGTCTGTGAAAAACATGTTTTTTTGCTTTACCTTATATAACGATTATACTGGATGATATTTGAAATATTTTACTACTCTTGGGTTTTGGAAAGACTATGTTTACGTTTTTTAATCAGCATATATACACTAGTGCAATTACATGAACTTTGTGGAAAAATATCTCTGTGATTAACCTCATCAAAAGGAACTATTTGTGTTTTAATATAGAAAACAAATTTCTTCAACATGGCACATGCACTCTTCCTTGCCCTTTTTTACTGTTACTGAGATGGTTTCAACCTGATAGCCAGGCAGAACATAGTGATGTTTATCAATGCAATATATTTGTAACCTTTATTTGGGTGTTGCAAATAACCTTCATATACTACATATACCATTTACCTTTCTGTCACAAATGCATTTTTGTGCCATCTGCTATGGCCTTCCAGGAAAGTTAAATAAGTCAATTAGGTAAAACAAGTGCACATTACGTGTTTTGGCGAAAAGCACATGAACTGTGTTACTCTTTGGACCCACAAAAAGTGTGGCCTTTCTTACATAGGCCCCCTCCAAATAAAATGTGGAGTACCTAATGATCCCATGGGGAGGTTTCATCTCGAAGGCATGTGTTCTACTGAAAAGTCCATTCCCTATAGGGAGATGAACATCTTTAACACTTTAGGGTTCTCCTTCCATATTTGGATTTGCTAACTGAGCGGTCTGTCTGGACTCAAACATGAGTTCTAAACAGGTACTATATGAGCTTCTTAAGGGAACACACCACTGAAACGTTCTCCATCTCAGTGGCACTCCGCTGCTGTTCCCTATGTGGGTCATATCCTTGGATGGCAGATGGAACCATATATAATTTCACCCCCAGTAACATGAAAGAAGAGAGCATCCATCCTTATCACACTGATCATGCCAGCTGGGGCACACACATACCAATGTCTCTATTCTGATTACAATGAGAATATCCACAACGGGGACACATCCACTAATTATTCTGAGACATGTCAAGAGTGGACCCTTGCACGTTCCCCTTAACTATAATATAACAAGGGAGTGCTTCTGTATTCCCTGCCACACTGCTATTTCGCAAATCTGCACGTTGATTCCAAAGCCTATGGAGCTAGCTCAAACAGAGCAAGATTCTGGTGGAATATCACAGGGTTGCTTGGAAACTTGAAGTTGATAGTTGGCTAGAATATATTAAATCACATGACAAAGTTCTTTTCCAGGAAACATGGGAAGTGGATGAGGTGTTTTGTGGAGGTTATGTACGTTTTACCACACCTACAATCCCCTTACCATCGGGACGGGCGAGAGCACGGCTGAGTACTTGGTACAAAACAACACTGGGGTGATCTGTGAAACACGTTGCTGCAAATTTTTATTTGTAGCTTTTCTGTAATTATGAAATGTTTAATTTAAACTATTTGTTATGAATTTTTACAATGACAACCTTTCTCTATGTGCAAATACTAACTTTGTTCAGCGTTTCTAATTAATTGATAACCACATTAGCACTTCCTCCCCAGAAAATGGGAATTCTAACACGGTCCTAACGGGGGACTTTAATGCTAAGTTAGGTAGTCATTGTAACATCCCCATTATGGATCTCTTTTGGGGGGAACAGTGAAAGAGAACCACTGTCTAAGAGGGTGGACCAAAGTGGAAATTTGTTGCTCCTTTACATATATAAATATAACATTTGCAGCTCTATTGAGTTCAGGGCCGCCTGCCCTTGTAGTATTGCCATACATGATTCGCTAAGGAGCCAGTCAGTAACAGATCATATCTTTTCCTCTAGATATCCTTTTCATCGATTAGTGGCGGGTGGTGTTGAGCCTACCATTCATAGTGATAACAACTGACTAGTAGTCACAATGGGTATTCCGAATGTGAAAAAGAATAGCATGATTTTATGGGCACATGTGAGCACATTGCCAAAGACAACAACTGCAGTCTAGCATAGAGAGAAGCTTACTTCCCAATTGATTGTGCACAGGTCATGTACCGACCAACTGCCTCTGGTATACGCATGTCATTCAAATGACCAAAGACTTTCTCTGAAAGTTGAGGACTTTGAAAGGTTAGGGCTACTTATCTAAGATGACTTCTCAGGTTCAGGGGAGATTGATCTCAGCCTTGTTTAGATAGTCTATGTAGACTAGCTTGTATCTGTGTACCTCATGCCCTTCAAGCTGTCCCTAGAGATTGTGCTAAAATATCCAGCTGCAAGAATGACTACAAACTAATCTTGAAGACAAAGAAAATGATTCATCAGTACCAAGCAATAAATAATTTGGTTGTTGTAAGTAAGGTTAAAAACGCTAGTCTATTCTGGCGCATGGTAAACAAAAGTAAATCATCTACTGGTAGCAACTGATCACTGTACACTTGTATAAGTCCTGATAAACGGGTATATCAATTTTCCCATGTTTACAGTTCAGGGGATGAAAATGAGAAGGGCATGAATCAATATCGGCTGGAATTCCATTGAGGAAGTTATTAAGGCAATCAATGTCAGTGCTATGAATAAAGCTCCTAACATGACGGATGTGTCATATGGATTTAAACTTTCTTTGTAAAAACTGTGTGTTTTTTGGACAACGTAAACACCAGGATTGTGCCAGACTGATCCCATGCACAACCTCAGAATATGTAGGTCTATTGTTCTGCTGGCTCACAATGCACTATCTGTACCCCTAAACCTAACAAGGTAACACATTGATTGTACAAACTCAGATCATGGCATCCATGACTCCCCAAGGACATCATGGTAACAGATCTAGAAACTTTTCGCTAAGTCACTTATGCATACCTAAAGACAAACACAAGAATTGCACAACCTGCTGTATCAATATCTATGAAAGCAGAGGGATTCTTGAGTGAAATGTGTGTGCTGGAATGATTAATAGAAGAAAACAGAATAGCATAGAAAACATTACGAAAACAGTGAAAAAGATTAGCAAGTCCACCACTGTGCTACAGCAGAGAATATATGCTGGCATATAAGTGCTGTAATATAATTAGGGGTCCCAGTTTTATGGTACTTTTTTTTTGTCATTTCCGTCTGCATTTATCCATATTTATTTTTGGGGCATTTTATCTGGATTTATCCACATTTATTTTTGAGGCAATCAAAGCGCAGCAGCTAATATTTTTCCACACTTAAATAGACAATGTACACCGTTTCCCTTTCATTTCTGTTTAATATGGGTGATGTGTGAGAAGCTATAGACATTTCTTTTAGATCAAAACAGACCTCACATATGAAAAATAGGCAGGTGTCCCAGTGATTATTTGCAGTAAAATAAATAAGCTGCTGCTGTTGTGCACTCAGGTGAGCACTGCTGCTGCTTCCTTTGGAGCCTGTTTGTGCTTGAGCCTTAGGCTTGGTTCATGAAATCAGAAAGCTGACTTCCTGACTCAAGGCTTCCATTGGGGTGCACTTGAAATCAGGGTTCTAGCAGCGATGAGACCCATGTATAGTGTGGCCCCGGCCTGGCCCGCACGAGTAATATCGACACAACAAGCAAAATAAAAAGGAGTCAGAGACTAAATACATTCAATTTCTCTAAGCAGCAGCTGAAAAGGGTACATTTGAGGAGCCTACTGGGGAACATCTATGGCTACAAGGATTCCTGGAAGAAGACTAACATATAGTGACCTAGATAAATAGACACAGAAGGCAGATGGAAACCTCAGGCAGATTTCATCTACTTATTTCCTGATTTCTATTGCACAATACACTCCTCTTAGCTCTGGACCTGTCTTTTCTCCTATGCAATCCTTAAACTCCACCGCTGAATAAACTACTAATCTTGCCACACTATGGCCCTGATTACAAGTTGTGCATAGCGGAATGTGTGGAATTCCGAACCGCACAATTATAAATAATTTGGTGTTTCTGCCCCTGGATTTACACGGGTGCAGGAACACTGGACTCGGTTTTACCAGCCAGTATAATCCCAGAGGGAAAATGCTTCAGTGACCCCCTCCCGACCCTCGGTCAAGGCCCAGGAGGGCATGTGATACCAGGCGAAATCTTTCCCTTCTCTCCTCCGCCCTCCATAACCCCCTTCCTCCAGCTCCTGACCCGCATCAGACCCCTGCAGACATTTACCACCAGGTAAAAGGAATTGGCAAATGTCTGCATTAAAACCTCCAGAATGGGGAAGCCAGAATGCACTGCATCCAGTGATTTCTGGATCACATAGTTATTACCCATTCAAAAGAATTTACCTGGAATTCAAGGAAATTTACATTGAGACTCCGGACAGTTTCAAAAATTCAGTTTGCCCGGAATCGCTACATACAATTCTTCACGGGTGGAAATAAGGCCCTTGCCCCCAGATTCATCAAAGTCCTGTTTTGCGAGTCCTTAATAGCGATTTTTAAGGAATCGCTATTAAAGACTCGCAAAACGGGATGCATGTAGAAATCGCAATATTTTTTGCGATTTCTACAACTTCCTTATTTGCGATTCGCTAATCGCAAATAAGGAATGGCTGGCCAGGGCCCTTTGCGAGCCGATTTCGGCTTCATGAATCTGGCTGTAAGCCATACAAAACAACCACCAGCCTCAACTGCAGGCATTCTGACTAAATAATAATCATTCTATCATTATAATTGCCTTATAATTATTAACCTATATGTCCTTGAAATAATAATTGTTCGTTAAATATTTTACATAAAGCGCTTCGGATAAAAGTGCTATATAAATGTACAATATATAAATTATTATCTAGGAACACTACATATTAAAATAGATAAAGACTAAACAGCTATAAAATCATTACACAAATACTACATACCACAACAGGTCAAACTGATTGACTCTGCCAATGCTTGGTGTCACTGGAGGTACCAGACTGCCTCTCATTTGTATAGAATGTGGAATCTTGTTTTGCGCGGTTAATAACTTCCAAAGAAGGCTCCATATCTTGTCCTCTCTCTCCCTTTTTAGGAATGTATTATTCCAGACAGCAATACATGTAACACAACCCTGCAGGTATTGCTGCAGTTCAAACACAAACCCTAATATCAATCCGTGAAATCGGATTACAAATAAATGTTTTTCTTCTTGCACAGGGTTTACCCTCTGTAGAATCTGCCGCTGTAGTATATCCTATTGACTTCTGGAGAATGGTGCCCGCATCAGCACTGGTGCTTGAACACCTGCAGTGGTGGCATTTACAGATGCAGTGAACTCGCCTCCATCAGGTAGCCTCGCTCACAGTCGCAGCCACAGCTGTCACAGAGCACAATCACTGGGCTGCTCTGCGCTGGTGTTGTATGAGAGCATGTCCCAAGAGAGTCTCAGTCTGGGGGCAGGGAGGGGTGGGCTGGGAAAACATTTCGGGGGTGGGGGCTGACTCTCCCAGTAATAGTTAGATTGGAGATACAGGGGCTCCAGAAGTGGTGACAAAACAACAAAGCCTTGTTAACAAGTTAAAGGTCTTTTAAAGACCTGTGAAGTACTCGGGTGCGGCTGTGTGTGTGCCCGGGTTGTCTCAGCCCAGGCTGCCACACACGAGGGGGGGGGGGGGGTGCTGCCTGCAGCTGAGGGACTTGGCAAGTCACCTCGGCTGGAGCACGGCAGAACCCAAACATTTATTAGTATTCTACTGCTTTTAAATATAAATAAAGACAAAGGAAAAATAGTTTTCCATCTGTATTTATATGTAAATATCTGTTTAAATGGAAAACCAGGAGCCCTAAATATAATGTACTCATACCTTTTAGTTCCCTAATCTAGTTTTGCCTTGGAGAGGCTGGCTCAGTATATGATGTACACTTATTCAAGTGGACACCTTGCACTGATCCGGGCAACCTCTATGGTGATTTCAGTGGTCTAGACAACCTTAGAAAGCTCTCTAAGTGGTAGCTGCAGAGAGAATCCTTAAGGCTTAGTCCAGAAGGAGTGTAAAGAAGCTTGTTTTACCATAGGCATAGATTAAGTGAAAAATAACCACACAGTGTATTTATCAAAATATGTATTTAATATAGGACACTCGCCTAAAGATGCAGATATTTCCTAGTCAGAGATATACACAGTACACGCACTACTTTGTCATAGAAACATGTAAGTAGCACAGAATACACAGTGGTCCCCAGAGGACGTAGAAGTGCTGGGTACCCAAAGAACCATCCAAGGTGAGTATCTAGGAGCCCCACAAAGGTTGTGTGCAGTGTAGAAACAGGACTGTGTTCTCCGTACAAATCAACGTGTAAGTCGGAGATGCAATTTGACAGAAAGAAGACCCTTACCAGTGGACCCTGAGGAAACCACATGGAAGACAAGAGGTTGGAGAGCCACCCCGTCCGTGGATACCCTTGGAACCAGATTACCTGTGCCAGTGAAGCCGGGTGCATAGGTTCTCAAACTCAATAGGAGACTTCATGAAGATGCTGCTGCTGGAGAAGGTAAACGTGTCCAGTGGAACCCGAAGGTGGGTGCAAGCAAAGGAAGCAGAGTCTAGGTCCCTCTGGGTGACCAGGGGGCATGGAAGACGAGTGCCCACCGATGTCCGGTGCTGCAGGGAACATGAGGGTGACCTTGGAACTGCAGCTGTGAGGGTGAGGCAATGCTGTGCAAGACCAGGAGCCGTTCACTAGCTATCGCACATCAGATGTTGAGAGTTGAGGGGTCAGTCTCAGTCGAGAGCACCCACAAGCCTTGGCAATTGCAAACAACATGGAAAGGGAAGAAGGTGCAGAGATAGAACCAGTAAGGTCCAGAAGTCTCACCACAAGTAAGGGAGTCAGCGCAGGCCCTGAGCAATCAGGGGAGCCCAGAGAATTAAAATGTGACCCTCAATAGGACCCACAGGCTGGAGGCACTGGAGTCGCAAGAGAACCTCGAGCAGCTCACCAAACATGCAAGCCCACAATGCAGGTGATGCAGTGAGGACAAAGATCTTGGTCACTGGAGATGCTTGAGGTTCGAGCTACTTGGAGCCTGAAGATCTTGATGGAAGGAAGCTAGCAAGACTTTGCAACTACAAGGTCGACACAGTGCACACAAGTTCAGTTCCTGCATCTCCAAAGAGGGATACTGGCCTCAAACTTGGTGAGAGGACAGGGCAGGCCTCATGGGATGTGGATAATTACCACCTGTGTTGCTGAGCCTTTAGGAGTCTGTTGGAGCTCAGGATCAGCAGACTAGTCAGATGCAGGGAACTAACTCCTTCACTTCAAGGGAGATTTCTTCCGGTGCAGGTCCTGAACGGGTTCCTGTATGGAGCACAAACGTGGACATTATAGCAGATTAGCAGGGTAAAGAGATCACGCACAGCAGGAGTTTTCCGGGTTGCAGCCTTGATGCCCAGAGTGAAGTTCAGCAAAGTCCAGAGTGCCCATGTGGTTGAAGTTGAAGTGGTGTCTGAAATGAATCATGTCCCATGATGAATCTGGGGACCCACCCTCAGGTAAGCCCTTAAGTACCCTAAGTAAAGGGTTGGAAGGATTCAGGGTTCCTTCCCAGGGGAGGGGTTGGGCAGTGGGGATACTTCCATGTTCTTTGTCCAGTTTCACACCAGAAAGGGTGACAACAGCTCCCTGAACTGGTTTGAACTTGACTATGCAAGGAGGACACCAAATATGCCCTTCAAGCAGACTGAGTGGTGCTGGCAAGCGCTCCCCTAGCCCCAATACACTAAACTCTGTCTGGGAGGTGGTCACACATCCCTGTGACAGGATATCTATAGTTTTGCCTTCCTCTGCTCAAGCTTGGCAATGTAGGACATTGTTCTGCATTCTGTCCATCAACTGTTGATTCTGCATTTGTCACCCCGAGTGGGACTGGTATGCTCAGACGTGAGTTCCGTGCTCTCCATGCCACTCGAATCAAGATATCCTGGCTGATGAGGGCTGAAAGCCTGAAACCGGTCCTAGGATGCTTGTATCCAGTCCAGGGAGGACCTGGCTTGGCAGTTCGGGCTGGACTGTACCCATGGGGCACAGGGTCAAAACTGATTTGCATATGGCTGTGTTCAAACTGGAATGGCATGGTGAGCAAAAAAACGATGGATTTAGGCCCAGATCTCTGTACTGGGGTGAATGTATGAAATTGTTCTACATTCTGTCCATCAACTTTTGTTTTCGCATTTGTCACCCTGAGTGGGAACGGGTATGCTCAGAAATGAGTCCTGTGCTCTCCATGCCACTGGAATCAAACTATCCTGGCTGATGAGGGCTGAAAGCCCAAAATCAGTCCTAGGATGATTGTTTCCAGTACAGGGAGAACCTGGCTTGGCAGTTCGGGCTGGACTGTTCCCATGGGGCACAGGGTCAAAACTGATTTGCATATGGCTGGGTTCAAACTGGAATGGCTTGGTGAGCAAAAAATGACGGATTTAGGCCCAGATCTCTGCACTGAGGTGAATGTATGACATTGTTCTGCATTCTATCCATCAACTGTTGTTTTTGCATTTATCACCCGAGTGGGACGGGTATGCTCAGAAATTTCTTTAGTACTCGAGAATGCCAGCGTGTGGGGAGTTGCAGATGAGACAATGTTAGAGCTAGACATTGGCTACACAAATCTGGACAAAGAACGACGATATTGAACACTCCCATAGAAACTTTTTCCAGGCTGGAGGTTCGTGTGGGTCGGAAATATCACCACACGCTAATAAGTACTGAAAGAAGCCTATTGAGCCTTGAAAAAGTTGCATGTACAAATATACAGAGGCGACGGAACACGTGTTGGCATTTGACTCCAGTGGTGTGGATAGCCAGAAACCGGTCCTAGGATGCTTGATTCCGGTCCAGGGAAGACATGGCTTGGCAGTTCGGGCTGGACTGTTCCCATGAGGCACAGGGTCAAGGCTGATTTACATATGGACATGTCTGAACTGGGGTGGCTTGGTGAGCAAAATAACAATGGATTAAACCCAGATCTGTGACTAGGGGTGAATGTTTTGCCATTGTGCAACATTCCGTCCATCATCTTGTGTGTTTTGCTGTTCACCCTATGTGGCAAGGGTATGCCCAGACATGGGTCCCGTGCTCACTATGCCACTGGAGTCAAGCTATCCTGGCTGAAGATGGCTGATAGCCAGAAACCGGTCCTAGGATGCTTGATTCCGGTCCTGGGAAGACATGGCTTGGCAGTTCTGGCTGGACTGTTCCCATGAGACACAGGGTCAAGGCTGATTTGCATATGGCCATGTCTGAACTGGGGTAGTTTGGTGAGCAAAATAACGATGGATTAAACCCGGATCTGTGACTGGAAGTGAATGTTTTGCCATTGTGCAACATTCCGTCCATCATCATGTGTGTTTTGCTGTTCACCCTATGTGGGAAGGGTACGCTCAGACGTGGGTCCCGTGCTCACTACGCCACTGGTGTCAAGCTATCCTGGCTGAAGACGGCTGATAGCCAGAAACCTGTCCTAGGATGCTTGATTCCGGTCCAGGGAAAACATGGCTTGGCAGTTCGGGCTAGACTGTTCCCATGAGGCACAGGGTCAAGGCTGATTTGCATATGGCCATGTCTGAACTGGGGTGGCTTAGTGAGCAAAATAACAATGGATTAAGCCCTGATCTGTGACTGGGGGTGAATGTTTTGCCATTGTGCAACATTCCGTCCATCATCTTATGTGTTTTTTTTTTATTAGCAGCCAAGAGCATAGTGAAAACCACTTTAAAAATGTTTAAACTATAAAAGAAATAAAGAAAGCTAATTTTTCTTTTTAAAAACAATTTAGCAAATAAAAGCAAGGCCCATGAAAAAGTACCATGAGTCAAAACTACCAGATTATTTACGTGTTCTGAGAAATAGAAGAACCATTTGCTGTTACCTGCCACCACAGACGATGTTCTCAGAGGCACCAGTCTGATCAGATCCATAGACCAAATATGTTCCCATACATCCCCTTAGCAGCCGCCAAGGGAGGAGTAGCAGGTAGGGAATTTGCAGAAATCGAGCCATGATCCAGAACACTAGGAGCAGAAGCATCCCAGGAAGGCTCGTGGAATGTGGTCAGAAGCAATGGCAAGCACCACAGACAAAAGTACAGGTGAGCTATCCGTGGACTTACCAGTAGGTAAATGTCCCGAGAATTAACCAGTTGTATTCCTAAGTAAATCTCCAGGGCATACTTGAAACTGAACTAAAGACAGAGGAATATGTGCTGCAACTAGTGTAGCGAGGCTGTCCAAAAAGCACAAGAACAATGTTCATTTAATTCCTGCAGCAAGGATGTGCCAAAACATGTCATCATGCGTTCACTACACAGGAGCTAATATGGCAGTGCCAGTTCCTTTGGCCTCATGAAGGGAGATCCATTGCTGAGCATAAAAAAATAAAAGCACAGTCCTGACAATCAGAAACAGGACCAGCAGAAGACCTTCAAAAATGATTTCAAGCACAGAGTGTATGAATGGTGGAATAACTCAGAAGACTGTCTGGAAGGTGCTCACCAACCCAGAGCTTATCGTCTTGAAAAAGTGTGCTACTCCTGTGGAACTAGATTTGTTAAAATGAGGTGCACAAGTTCCCCCAAATGGTGTGGACATTTAGTGTAGAGTAGCGACTGTATTTCAGAGGAGGAACTTGCAACTTGAAAATCAAACATCTCCTGTGCAGATGTTCAGAAGGCCACATTCTTTTGGAACAATGAGGCTTTCAGTCAGCTTAAGGCATCAAAGTGCAAATTTGTAAACGTAATTGAAGGTCAAAGCATTGCTTCCCTAACTGTGCAGACAGGTGGAAACAGAACTTAAGTGCAAAAGGTCACAACCGCATAAACTGTCACCAGATAGGCATTTCCCACTTTCATCCCACAGCAGCCTTGATCGTTCAACATCAAATAACTTCCATTGGAGAGCAATCTGAAAGTTGGATGAGTCACAGCAAAACCCTTCAGATACCATGACAAATTTGTACCTGACGTATTGCCTGTGCCTTGGAGTGAAATTTCCCTGCAAACTAAGTAATTTCCAAAGTTACTATTGCAGTCAGCCCCTTTAAGAAAAACCTCTGTCCCACTATTTTTACAGAGGAGTTTCAAAGGTAAGATCTATAACTCATGCACATATCCTTCTCCTAGTGCTTCATATCTGTCTCATTGATGGTGTTGCAAACAGTATTGGGAGTGAAATGTTGAAAGTGGAAGACATATATACCTGTGGATTATCCAATCCTTGCAAGGGTTTTCAGCAAAAGAGAATAGTAATTTCTCCAACTTCTCAATGTTTAATATAGTGTATGGTGCATCTTTTCTTGCCTTAACACCTTCGAATCTCATGACGAGCTCAGCTCGTCATGAGACACGGTGCTCGTGTGCTCATGACGAGCTGAGCTCATCATGACCTTTAGAACGCTCGCACTCTGGGCTAATTCCCCTGCTGTGCGAACGTTCTAAAGAAACGGGTGTGGTTATGACGAGCTCAGCTCGTCATGAGCACATGACCACCGTGGCTCATGATGAGCTGACCTCTTCATTAGCACAGGGGCGCTGTGCGTGCCCCCCGCCCCCCAGCACAGAATAGGAATTTGCCCAGCTGCGAAGGGGTTAATGGTTTGCAGTTTTGTTAAATTATAAGGTAAAAACAATTTAGTGGCATTAAGGTGCCACCCCGGCACGCAACCAGCGTGAAGAGCCTGAATAGTCCAGCTCAGTGACAAAATTGCTCTAAGGTGTGACTATCCATGTTGTAAAGAAGACTCACTATGTATAAAGTATACTGCAGATAATACAATGCTACCTTGAGAGTAAATCCTAGCATAAAAGGTGGTCATATCATTACCAAATACTGCCAGAGCCCTTTCAAAATTTGCCCTGTCAATCTTGCGCAGTTTCTCAGCAGTCTTCTGCTCAGAAACTTTCCATACTTCTCTGTATATTGCATACAAGAAGCACTTTTGACTTGATCTTTGAGTAACTTATTGAAAGTCCCATTGTCCCATGCATCATAAAGAAGGGGCAAGTGTTGTTTCAGTTTTAACAATGTTCAGGTTTTTAGCCAATTTAGGCATAACTTCCCAACACTGTGAGTTACCACCCAGGAGTTTTTCATCTGTGCATAATGTTTGTTCTTAAACCTATTGGTTTCACCCATGAAAAGTGCCTGACATCCGTTAATAGCTAATGACCACACTAACATCCCTTCTGATTGGCACTCAATGAAATGTATGTACCCTTGCGCAGAATGGGGTCAACTCTTTCGTCTGTTTAAATTGTGATTTTTTTCAGTTCACAAAACGTGCACATGTCGGAATGTTGGCTGTCTCTTATCTTAGCAGATATTACATGATGTTTACTGCACAGTTTTGTTCATGAAAAACCAGTTGATGTGGTATAATGCATGTTCTAAGCAAAACCTTGTTCCCCTGAACCTGCCAATCTTTGAATACCCAAATAGATTTTAAATCAAGTTTGTTCTTACAAAAGTCAAACCCTTGAGCAGACAGGTTGGAAAAAAAAGATGTAGAATAAATCAGCTTATGGCCAGTGAGCATAGGTTTTTAGGCCTTAGAAGGTGTAAGTTCATAAAAAAAGGTTGTGGCGTCTGCTGGATTGTGACCATAAACATATGCAAATGTGTGCACATGTTTTTAAACTACCCCTTAGTGGTGTAATGCAGTATTCCTATTGTGTGTAATTAAATACTGCACATGGATGCTTGCTTTATGCAAGAAAGGGTGACCATGATGTTGAAAATAGAACATTTCAATATAATTAGTTCTGTTATCATACACGTCAATAGAGTTAAAAACAGTAGAATGCTCTAGGTCGTCTAGCATTTCATGCACTGTAATAATGTCCCAATCTTCAGAGATAGAACCAGGGATGATAATGTAATTCAATGAAATGCAAAACGCATATGATATTTGCAGAAGCTCAGTTGGACCAAATATATCATACACCACTCAATCCCAAACAATTCCATCAGGAACTGGAGCAACAGGAATCTTCACCAGTTAAAGGTCTCTTCACCATTTGTGTGATGAAGAATGGGGTGTTAAAGCCAAGTTTATCAGTTGGACAGCAGAGTGTCCTGGGAGATAGTGTCCGTTCAGAAGCACAAAACCAATCCAAAGGACAAGGAAAAGTAACAAAATTGTTATTCAAAGGTATATCCATGGAGTAACAAAGTATGTCTTCTTCAGCCAAAAGTAGAATACATGCAATCTACATTGGGGAGGTGGAGGTGGCTGAAAATAATTCAAAGAGAAGTCATCTAAGTCGACTAAATAGCCCGGTCTATGTTCGATCTATTTTTGGCAGCTCTGGAGGCTGTGTAGAACTTGGGGCAGACTCAAATTGTTGTACATTGATGTAGACACCATCTGTGTCAGGTTTCAGAATCAAAATTTGTGTTTCCATACAAGTTGATTGTATGGTAGTTGTTTATGTATCAGGTAGACGAGATGCTTCTTTAGTAGCTATCCAAAGCCAAGGAGATGAAGTTTCATCACTGATCATATCTTCTAACAGGACCTCCTGTATGGCAGTGAGAGGAGACAGGTAACTACCCAGCAGCCTACATGACCTACTGTGAAGTAATACCGTTTGATGAGATCTATCAACAAAAATCTCTTGTTTTTTGTAACAAGTGAGGGGCGGTAGCAATACAGTTCTGGTACCTTTAATAGCCTTGACAGAGACAGTTTTCTTGTGCAGGATCTTCTCCTGGACCAGGTCCCCAGTTTTTGGAATCCAACCAGGAGATACTAGTGCTTCCTTCACTTCTCCAGTGGCAGTATACATTTTACTTGGATATTACTTTGTGTGTCCCGGAAGCTTATTCAGTTCCTGTAAAGCATTAAAACATTCACTGATGAGAAAAAGTGTTAAGCTTTGCTGAATCTGTCAAGGTCCGGTACCAATCTCTTAACCCAAAACAGGATCTTATAGGGAGTCCAACACCCAGGGATTTTCTATGAAGGTTGTTTTGAGCTCTCTGTATTCCATATAGAGGATAGACCCAACTGTGACCAGAGCCTAATACCCTAGCTGGTAAAGTATGCTTTAAGTCCTGGTTTTTCCTCCCCACTGCCTCACAGTCACAACCAAATGTCCCATGGTGTTACTGTAAACCCTAGAGGCGAACATTGGACCCTGGTCCAAAATAGAATGTGTTCACTGCATATGTCCAGATGAAGGCTTGCAGGTCTGTTATAACAGTTCAGACATCAGACGATCCCTATGGCCAAACATATTGGAATCGAGAGCAGGAATACACAGGTTCCAATATGTATTTGTAGGCCTCATCTGATTGTAAAGAGCCACAGTGGTCCAGATAAATACAAGTGAGTGGCTTGTTTGAGATTAGTAGAGGTGTCTGTGGTGGACATGCTACAGTGGAACCCTTCATTTGCTGGCAGATGTTGCATTTAAGGACAAATGTAAATCCTTTGCGTTAGGAACTGACCTTCGTCACAGCCTCTAAGTCTGGAACTGAAGTCACTCCAATAATTAGCTTCCTCTTTCACCACAGCAGTCTGTACAGCCAACAGTATGTTTTGTGTGGGTGCAAAACGCATGTCTGCATTGGTGCTAAATGGTATTTACATGCCATTGATACAGTGCTACCTTCGTTGAATGTAATGTGGAGGTACCCTGATACCCCCACAATATCATACAGATCACCAGGTTTGTTGTGTTTACATGTGTGTTTAAGTGTTTCGAAGATAGCATGTCAGTATGTACTGAACTTAAAATTTGTGTGTATTTAGTTGTCAATATGGATTAAAGTTTGTTCAATGTATTTGGTGGTTGTAAGAGTGAACACTTCTCTAAGAAATGTATTGCAAGGCTTTTCCTACACTTGACAGCTCGTATTCCAAAAACAAGACATAAGGGTTGGCATTGTTTTTTTAAGTTGATTTTGTAGGCCATCTGAGCAAATGCCAGACCTATGTGATCTACTCTTGTCAAGTGAGTGGGAAGGTCATGATCTGCCAAATTTATGTCATCGACAATGTCTGGTCATCAATGTTTTGTAATTGTTCTGTAAGCTAGGCTAAAAATAACCCAGTGCTGCTCTTATACCAAGGACAAGGCTTTTTCTGAGAACCGAGCATGCTAGATGTGGTCAATAATTTACTTTCAGGGGCTATATTCTGGCAAAAAAATCCACTCAAACGATCTAGTATTGGTTTCTATTTTTTGCACACAATATTGTTCATTAGTGCCCCGCTGTGCATGTTCTGTACTGTAAATGCACGTGAAGCAGTGTTAAAGTGTTTGTAATCTAATACTAGACAATATGAATTATCTGGTTTCATTACTGGATACAAGAGATTAATCATAGGAAAGGTGCAACTTTCTTTTACACCTTGGTATTCAAGTTGTGTGAGGACCTCTATACCTTTTTTAGTAGCCTCGTTTTTAATGCGGTATTGTCTTTGAGGTTGTGGGGTCAACCTCCCCTGTATTATGCAATAGGTTGAACCGTCATCTCACCCCACATGGTTGTGGTATAATGCAGAAGCTAGCACTAACCCCCACTGCTTGGTGTATGAATGCTTTACTGATTCTGGAACAAGGTCGGAAATTGCAGGTAAAATTAACATTTCTCCCTCTGGGCAGTCTGTGACAAAGTCTGGTGACCAGTCCTTTTTGGCCAAGAGAATGTCATTGCCGAATGACAAGTTCTCCCAAAAGAGAACATTTATTGGGCATTGTACATCCCTCTCTATTTGGATTTCCATCTGGTATAAACAACAATGCGGGACACTCACTCTCGTATTTAGTGTTTCCACCTGGATCTAGTCACTCAATGCTACTGCAGCCAGACAATCCATCAGGCTCTGGTGAACCATCATGACTTCTGCTGGTCTGTCCAGCATGGTCAGTGCCCACTCCTTGCTTAGAAGCAGTGTCCTAAATATCCGTGGCATGCTTATCCCACTTCTTCTTATTAGAAGATTTGGGTATTTCCTTTGAGCTATCCCTTCAGAATTACTCTTAACTTGTGGTTTGCTTAGTCTGGCTCCCAAATTATCACTACCCACGGTTGCTTTATTTCTTACATTACTTTAGGTAAGTCACGCTCCTGCTTTCCCAGAGCCAAATCCCTAAGATGCTTGTGTATCGCCAATAATGCTGCTTCACCTTTAACGTTTCTCAAAATATTAGTGGATACTGCTTAACAATTGCTTGTCAAGTTCCTCCCCAGATCCAGGGCAGGAGCTTCCCTGATCTCATTCTGAATCTGTTTAAGCACCTCTGGAAAACACAGCTAATGAGGGTGTACCATGAGTTTTGGTATACACTGCAGCAAAGACTGTACACCAAGTGGTGCAGTCATCTACTCGTGGAACCATCCCCATTGGCAAACATATTATAAGGATCCTTTCTCCTGGGGTCCTGTATGGGGAAACACTGCTTCAAGCTGACTTGTTATTTGCACAATCCAGAATGGAATTTCCTCAAATCTGAAGGGAATTCTACCAATGACTGCATTGATGGTTTATGGACTGATGCCAAGTCTAGCCAAGAGTGGTTCTGCAGCTGGAGCAGCCCTCTCAGGCTTTACTGTCATTCTTTGCATACCAACATGTATCAAACTTGTATACATACTGACTAAACCTGTATAAAATATAATCAAATGGTGCTGCTGTCTTATTTGCTATGTTTGGATGTGGTGTGTAACCAGCTAAGCTGGTCATGTTGCCCCCTCAATGCTAAAGGGACATAGTCTATCTTCATCTGTAGTGTGTGAAAGGGTGCATTCAAACCAATGTTTAAGTTCTTGGTATGTTAGTGGTATTTCTAGTGCTTTTGTAAGTCGTACAGTGATTTGGAACATCAGCTGCAGTGTAAGTGTGAAACAGTCTTGAGCGTTCATTTACTGCTGGGAATATTACCCATGCATAGACCACCTCAGCAATAAATACTTAAGGAGCCTCAACCACAAAGCTAACTTCCCCACCCGTGAGATTGTGTTATAACAGCTTCTGAATGACTGCAAGTCTTCAGTTTTCAGTTATGTTTAGTGCCGCTTCTTTAGCCATCAGAATATGAGGAATTCAGAGAGGGAACCCCGATGGGGTGATCCTTTGAATGGTTCAGACTTGAACAACATACAGCCCTCACATAGGGGGTCCCTACTGTTCTACCCTAACACATGGATGTCTCTGCTTCGAAGGTGAGTTAGGAGTCTTTGAGTATACAAAAGAAAACTACTCAGGTGATCCATTAAATAGGAACCCACGCTAAAATGTTGGTGGCACCATGTCGTACAGTTGTATTCGTAAAAACTGTGCGTTTGTTCGAAAACAAAAACATTGATAAAGTGCTAACGTCCAAAACTGTGGGCCAAGTTGGTAAGCTAAGGGATCATGAAGAGTCTAGCAAAGTTCTTTAGGGCCCAACATTACAATATCTCTGCTGCCATCAGGTATGGACGTGGCGGTGAATGCACTGCCTTTTTTTTGCAACAGATTGAAGGGTGCATCAAGGGTGCATTGTTGCCCCATTACTTTCCCTATTGTATGGTAGCAGATAAGAGGAGGCACTATTGGACAAGGAAGCACATATTCCCAAGATCAAAAACATCCCTTGCCCTGCTCTAACTTATGCAGATGATGCAGTAATACTTGCCAGAGCACCAAAACACCTGAAACTGTTAATAGAAGGCAATACACATTTTAGAGCCTCCCTGAAACTGGCCCGTGAACACCACCAAGAACTTCGTAATGGCCGGCGGACCAAGAAATGTCAAAATGTGGACCTTGATGACAGAATCTCAGCAAAATGACAAAAAACTCTACCTAGCTACGCGGAACTCCGCGAGCGGCAGAGCGCATTACCTTGCACTGTTAGCACTGATTTGTAGTACTGGGTGTTTGTCCTATGCTGTAAAATCAGGGCAAACTGCATCACATGCAGCACAAGAGGGCGCTGCTTTCCTCTGCCACTATAGTAGAAGTTCTACTGGAGCAACTGCTTCCTCAACACAAACGGAAGATTTCTCAACGCGAGTGGTGGTGACCATTCGCGACCACCCACATTGAGAAATCTCCCTGGGAAGGGATCTAGCATTTGATTTTGCTCAATCGTGCTCACCAACTTACCGTTGGCGAGTGAGGGAAACTCTGCAAACTCCACGACAGAGTGGAGATAACCACCCAGCCCTAATTATATAGCACATTTGTCTCCCTCTGGCAGTCTGAATCCACTTCCATTCCTGTTTCCCCATATAACGTAAGTTCCCCACAGAGTTTGCTGCATTTTGTGTTTTTTTGGAGATTTTACTATTGTTTTATAAGATGCAATTTAATCACAGTTTTGAGGAGTTCAAGGATAACCAGTTGTACACCTGCCCTACTGCACCTACATTCACTAAGCTCACCACCACTGAATTTCTGATTTTATAGTGCCCCAAAGCTTGGATTCAAATGCACTGTTTTAATGGTTTTAAACATGTGTGTGTTTTATGTATTTGCTGTACTGTTCGAACAAAGCTATCTATTTAAATGACAAGAGAGAGTGTATACATTCACATCACGCTGAACATAACAGGGGCACATTTACTCCTTTGACCCGGAGAATAACAGTAGAATGCCCACTCAAACACGTTGCAAAAGGATAAAAAAGGCACCTCATAAACACACCCAGACACAGACACAAATCTCTTAATCACCTGAACATTACAATAAAAGTGAAATACATCTAAATTCCATAGTTTATACCTACATTCCATATGACAGTCGCCAAACTCCAAAATTCAACACAAATTCCCGTGACCATGGCAGCATGGGGAATATACTTGTCCATTACAGTTATTTTTACTACAGGAAGAACACACCTTTACATCACTCTCACCATATTCATTGAGAAACACACATCTTCATCACACTCAAAGGAGGGGCCCACAATCCATCTCCTGACGTAATAGTCTGGGTCCACCTCATCGCCCTGGCCATTTGAAAATACAGACCACACAAACCATTCCTATGGATGACAAACAAGAAAAGTTATGTACATATACACACCTATCACCCTGAATAAGTCATAGGGACACAGACATAAACCAATCGCTGTGGATATGTTTGAGGTTACAGCATGCCCATCACCCTTACCATGTCAAGAGGGGGCAGTTGGTAATAATCAAATCAAGTGGGACTGCTGATGAGCTGCTGCTCCATGTCCTGTGATGTCACCCCGTTGAGAACCACCCACAGTGAACACCTGGGGGTGCAGGATATGCTGATATTGGCTACTGCTCTTTTTCAGGTTGATCAGTGCCTTGTCCCACACCTCAGATATAATAGCCGATAGAGGTAAGATGATAAACATATGATTTACAGAACAACCAATGACTGGCAATGGCTGACCTGCTACCTACTCTCTGTCTGTTGATGGGCCAAGCTCAGCATGACAGCTGCAGCTGTCTCCAGCAAGACTTAAAAGGAGTTGGAAGATGATAGAATTCACCTTTCGATGCCCTAATTACCCTATGACGA
Source organism: Lissotriton vulgaris (assembly GCF_964263255.1). NCBI lineage: Eukaryota > Metazoa > Chordata > Amphibia > Caudata > Salamandridae > Lissotriton > Lissotriton vulgaris. The sequence continues at coordinate 1,785,293,821 of NC_141689.1, forward strand.
TGTGCGAGTTAGCATCATATGACTAACTAATGTAGTTCGTATATGCACTTATGCTGAATTTCTATTCTCATTCATTCCTATATTCAAATGCATGTGTGATCATGTTAGCTTCTTAGCTTAGCCTGTGTGCCACCATTTTGCGTGAACCCTCAGTGCCTGCGGGCCCTACTCGCTCATATGCCCCTCCCGCAGGAATACAGAAATGTACTAAGACAGCAGTTTTCGTTTCTCAGCTTACTGTGGCCGAAACTAACAAGTCTCTTTATCAGTAATGTTCTCATGCCCAGAGACGCCGAAGCCTAGCTCCATGGCCTTGAGTAGAGATAATAATGTATCCCTTGCAGGTGCAGATGCCTGCTGTATGAGAGCATTGTACACTGGTCTGAGGCTCGGTGATTTTCCACAAGGGGTGTACCCCTCGTTACTGTATTGCATTATAATGTATTGCTGTGATACAGAGAGTCAGTCCTCTCGTTCGCACTCCTAGGAGTGAGGTCGGACAGGGCCCTCTCATATGAGTGTTGTATGGCCTAATAAAGACTTTTGTTTATTCTTCTCCACTGTCCGGCTGACTTCCTATATGGTAATTATAGGTGAGTGCGGTAAGTCACTCGGGTGGATTTGAGCCACGCTTATCAGATGGCGCCCGAATAGGGACCCCGCGATAAGGATCTTTCTCACCCGTAAGTGGGTAGCAGAAGACCGGGGACCCGCTGGTCGGCACGGTGGGCCCGGGTACCCATCTGATACCGAGCTTGGTTCTCGCAGCGCTGCCCCACCCTGCTGATCGGGAGAGGTCCCGGTTCGGATCTTACGCCGGGGTCCAGAAGGCGGAACTTGAAGCTGACCGTGTTGGTCTTGGCAGCCGGAGGTGGAGAACGGTAGAGGTCGGTGCCGCCTACGGAAGGTGAGTGGTCCACCTGTGATTGTTGCAAGAACGGGAGTGTTCCGGGAGACTAGAGTGTCTCCGATGGTTTGAGGAGCCGGTGTGCTCCTGGGGCTAGTGTGCTCCGGGGAACTCAGAGTACGAGTTGGTGCTCTGACAGACTTGACGGGGTTGGGGACGCATTTAGAGGTAATTGTTTGTAGTGATCCGACCGAATGGTACTGCGGTGAAGGCGTGGCTCATTGTGGGTAGACTCCGGTACTTACCCTGAACTCCTAGTGTGGTGGTTCAGTGGAGGTGAGATCTGGGTTTCCCGCGGTAAAGTGCGCAGCGATCCATAGTGCCGCACGGGTAGCGGATCTGTTCCCCGTCCTCAGAACAGTTAGCGTACTGTTCGGTCTGCGGTAGAGTCCAGGTTCCCCAGGACTTGGTCGACGGGCCTTGTCCCTTTTGGTAACACGTGTTTGGAGATATTGTATATGTGTACGTGGTTCTCTGATGTACCGTCTATATGTGTGTGTGTGTGAATGAACTCGAGTTGTGATTCAAGGTAAACGTAGTCAGTGGAGAAGTGCTACTTTTACATCAAAGTAAAGATGCCGTGTTTTAGCAAGTTACGATGTTTTGGATGCTGTTGTCGACCCTCAGATACTAGACTGGCCGAGAGCCAACCTGCACCCCCTGAAGGGACACCGAGTTTTGATATGTATGTCAAACATGGACTGGTCCCGATTTTGTTTGGTACTTTGTGGCATCGGTACACTGCTGATAATGTGGATTTGCAATGGCCTTTGACGGGTTCTTTTGATGAAGCTAAGTTGGATTATTTGCAAGACAAACTGTTTGCTAGGCGTAGCCGTCAGAGTATGTTTGATTCTTTGCGAGTGTGGCAGAAAGAAGCCAGGAAGCGCAAGTTGAGAGATGAGAAAGAGGCTTATAAAAAATCCACCCAGACTATGGCGCAGAAAGCGAGGGAACAGGTGGGGAATGAGAATGCGCTGCGTATGGAGCGCGCAGATAGACTTTGTAGGTTGAAAGAAAATAAAAGTTATGTAGTGCGAGAGGACGACCCAGATGAGATGGAGGACATTTTGAATGCCCGACCCCCTCCCCCTTATGCCCCACAGCCCTTGTACCCCTCCTTGCCACTTTCGGCCCCTAGTAGTGCCGTTCCAGGTCCTTCAGCGAGTGCCCCCCAACTATCCCCACCCTCGACACCCCTCGTTTCTCTACTCCAGACCACTTCACCTACACCCTCACAATTTTCTTTAGCACTCCCTACTGTTTCAGCTAGTACCACCCCCAGTCAGGAGATGCTAACGCCGAGTTGAGGCGCAGGGAGCGGATTACTCTCGCAGGTACGGAAGTTGCTTACGCGGTCTACCGTTGGGTTAGATGAAAAGAGTATGGTGGCTAATCAGGCATGTCAGTGGGCCAGGAATAATATTTATTCGTTTGAAGATATTTGGTCCACTATGAAAGATTTTGAGCCCTTGATGCAGCAGCACGCTTTGTGGCACATGTCCAATGTATTGATACCGCTATGGGAGCAGGGATATGGAGGCATGGCCCCGGCGGTTTTACGAGATATACAGGCTGGAGCATATAGAACGAACACAGGGGTGAAAGAAGTGATGAGTAGTCTGCGTGCGCTATTGCAATACAGGAATGAATTACCCTCTGCCGGTACACCCCACTTCCCAGGTCTCCACCCAATGCGCGAGGTGCACCCTATTTTTCACCCCGAGGTCCCCGAGTTGTTAGACCCGGTCACGAAGGCTGTTACAAGGAACAGAATTGATGCACATTTTCAGGAGCAATGGGTGTATACGCCATGGAAGAGAAGTGAGGTGTTGTCATTGAAGGCCCAGCTACCGGATTCTAGAAAGAATCCGACGGCCTATTACAAAGAGCTTATGGAAGCGGCGTCTTCTACTGTGATGACGTTGGCCGATGTTGAATTGTTTTTCGGGCTTTTGGTCCCGGTTGATGTGTGGCGGCAAGTGAAAGGTGCAGATCATACGGAGGAGTTGGGAGGTACATGGCAGGAGTTGCAGGATTGGGATAAGGAGCGTAAGCCAGGAGAGAAACCGAAGGCTGAAATATTAGCTTTACCAGGGCGCATAATAAAGTATATGCATTCCCTCATCCCCCCGAAAAAGGTAGATTGGGACAAGTTGACGGCTTGTAAGCAGAAAAAGGATGAAGCGGTCTCGGATTTCTTTACGAGATTTGAGGAGACGTTTATGGATTACAGTGGACAGGATGTGTCACAAGATGGCGGATTGCGACTTTTTGTTAATAGATTTGTTACCAACTTATTGCCTGAAATATCCGCTAGGTTGCAAGCGTCGGAGAGTACGTGGACGACGTCCTCTCCTTCGGGCATCCTTAGCATGGCTCAGTATTATGAACACAGGGAAAATGAAAGTAAGGACAAGCAGGAAAAGAAGGCTAAGGATTTGAAGACGAGGGTTTTGTTACAGCAAGTGGCTAGAGGAAGGGGAAGGGGTGCAGCGCCGAGTCGAGGGGGAAGTTTTGGAAGAGGTGAGAGTAGGGAGCGGCTGGGGCCAAATCAGTGTGCGAAATGTAAGCAGGAAGGGCATTGGTGGCGAGATTGCCCACTGCTCCAGTCCGGTGCCGGCCCTGGACGAGGAAGAGGACGAGGTAGTGGTGATTTTGGGAGACAGGCTGCGCGACCAGAAGGAGGCGGGAGACCAGGGGGCAATTACTTTGACAACAGGGCAGATAGACAACAGTCGCAGAGGGGCGGTGGCCAATACTACAACGATGATTACTCTGTGGACGATTTGACAGGGTTCTCCCACAACTAGGACAGCGTAGGACAGAGCATGGGGCCGGTACTTATGGAAGTTGATCAGAGGGGACCTTATGTCGAAGCTGACTTGATGGGGTCCCAACAGAAATTTCTAGTGGATACGGGTGCAATGAAAAGTTCAGGGGCTCGTTCTCGGGTCCCAGGGGCGGCTTTGTCTGGCAAGAATAACATCTCCATGGGTTTTGCAGGAACTCCGGTGATTAGCCCCATTTCTAAACCTCTTACGTTGACGATTGGCCCTTTTACTGTTGATTCACCGTTTCTATTGACATCCAATTGTGGGGAGAATTTGTTGGGCCTAGATTTATTAAAAAGGTTGCACGCCACCATCTACTGTTCTCCAGACGGCGTGTACCTTACTCTGGGCCCGAACGTTGCTCGCCCATTCCAGTGTTTTTCGAAAGACGATCCATTACCTCCTGAATTCCAAGGCATACCCGACAGCTTGTGGGCTGTCAATGATACGGATGTAGGTAAAATGGACATTGCTCCAGTGACAATAAGAGTGAAGGTGGGAGCGAAACTGCCCCGAGTTCCACAGTATAGGATCCCTAGGGAGGGGGAGAAGGCCCTGTTACAAATAATACAAGATTTAATACGGTCGGGTGTAGTGGAAGAGACTGATTCGAACATATGCAACAGCCCTATTTTACCTATCCTCAAAAGACGGTCACCTGAGGCTACTGATAATACCCCTGATGTTTATAGGTTTGTGATTGATTTACGCCACGTAAATAGGGTGGTGGAACCACAGTACCCGGTGGTCTCAGATATTACTACAATATTGACGATGATTCCACCTTCAGCTAAATATTTCTCTGTCCTTGATTTAAAGAATGCTTTCTTCAGTATACCAGTACATGAAGAGAGCAAATATCTCTTCGGATTCTCATTGGCTGGCCGAAGTTTCCGCTTTAAAAGAATTCCTCAGGGGTACACTGAGAGTCCGAGCATCTATAGTCAAGCACTGAAGGCACAATTGGATGAGTTGGAACTTCCACCTGGCAACGTCATGTTGCAGTATGTGGATGATATTCTTATAGCATCGGATGACGAACAGGGTTGTCGGGATGCTACTGTAAAATTACTCCATCATTTGGCTGCGAGGGGGCATAAAGTGTCCCTTCCAAAATTTCAATACTGTCAAACGGAGGTCACCTATCTCGGTCACCTCCTTTCGAAAGTGGGGAGGAGATTGACGCCAGAGCGCATAAAGGCGATCACTAACATGCAGGTCCCTAACACGCAGCGAGAGGTGCGCGCGTTCTTAGGCATAACATTGTATTGTCGTCAGTGGATACCTAACTATGCGTTATTAACAAAACCCCTATTGTATCTGACTACCAAAGAAGTGCGCGAGCCCCTACCCTGGACACCTGCATGTCAAGAAGCGTTTGAGTCACTAAAAACGTCTTTGTGTTCTGCGCCAGTTCTTGGAACACCTGATTACCAGAAGCCTTTTGTTCTTTACGTGCATGAGGCGGAAGGTTGCGCGTTGTCTGTCTTAACTCAGTGTTTTGGGGGGAAGCAGAGACCGTGTGCGTACTTCTCTGCAATGCTCGATAATGTGGCAAGAGCGCTGCCGAGCTGTCTGAGAGCCACGGCGGCTGCTGCGGTCTCTATAAGACAATCGGCGGGGCTCGTGCTGGGATCAGACCTCACAGTAATGGTACCACATGCTGTGGACATTTTACTGAACAGAACACAGACGCAGCATTTAACAAGTGCTCGTCTGACGGGTTACGAAATGACTCTTTTTGCACCCCATGTAACAATTAAAAGGTGTGCTACATTGAACCCCGCCACCTTATTACCTATCCCCACAGACACTGACACAAAAGATGATGACATACATGACTGTCTGTACAGGACTGAAGAGGAGACAAAGGGGAGGGTGGATCTGACAGACAGGCCCATGGAAGAACCAGACGGGGAATTGTATGTCGATGGATCCTGTTTTAAATTACCAGACGGTACATCGACAGCAGCATATGCAATAACAACATTACAGACAGTGGTGGAGACTTCTAGAATACCTTACAATTCTGCCCAGGCTGCTGAGATTATTGCCTTACTGAGAGCATGCGAGTTGAGTGAGGGGCTAGATGTGAACATTTACACTGATAGCCAATACGCCTTTGGCGTGGCTCATAATTATGGGCGACTTTGGGCAGAACGGGGATTTTTGACTTCCCATGGGCAACGAATACAACATGGTCCACTGATATTACGACTGCTAACGGCACTGACACTACCTAAAAGACTGGCTGTGATAAAATGTAGCGCACACAAGACAATAGTGGATGATGTGGGAAGAGGCAATGCTTTTGCCGATGAGACAGCGAAGGAAACTGCTAGAGACAAACTACCACGAATGTTTGTGGCAGGACCAGCTAGATGGGTCCCAGATGTTCATATGTTCGCAGACACTGTACAGAGTGTCAAGAACATACAAGGAAAAGCGACGGACGAGGAATTGAGAGCATGGAAGGATGGGCAGGGATGACTGGATGCGGATGAATGTTGGACAGATGTGACAGACAAGAGACGATGGCTGCTACCGAATGCGTATGTCCTTCCAGTAGTGACGATGGCGCATGGGCCTGCCCATGTGAGCGCCAAGGGGATCTGCAAATTGTTAGATCCGGTTTGGAGTAATAAAAATATCTCTAAGATGGCCACTAATTTGGTTCGCCAGTGTATGGTGTGTTTGAGACACAATCCTGGAAAGGGTACTCCTGTCCCAACTGGAAATTTTGCACCCCCTTCTTTCCCTTTCGAGGTGATCCAGATGGATTACATCGAAATGGAAAGGGTCAATAACTTGAAATATGTCCTTGTAGTCGTATGTGCTTTTAGTAGGTGGGTGGAGGCGTACGCTATGAAAGATTGTACAGCCATTTCTACTGCTAAAATGTTGATCAAAGAGTATTTCTCCCGCTTCGGATTACCTAGGGTGATCTGGAGTGATAATGGCACGTCCTTTAATGCTGAATTAGTGAAAAATATATGCAAAGGTTTGCACATCTCTCAGAAGTTCCACTCAGCCTTGCATCCTCAGGCGGCAGGACTGGTGGAACGGTTTAACGGCACACTCAAGTTAAAGATGGCCAAAATATGTGAGAGTACAGGTCTCCGTTGGCCAGACGCACTTCACTTAGCTTTGCTTTCCACGAGAGTCACTGTAAATGCAAAAATGGGCGTCTCCCCACACGAGGTGGTATTTGGCCGTCCGGCCAATATCTGGGGAGTGCCCCGACCTAAATGTTTTTCCGAAGTTCCTTATCCTCTGTTGACAGATTATCTGTATGCTTTGACTAAAGATCTTCGTTCTATTCATCAGCAGGTAGCAGACACTCTGAAGCCGCTGCCGGAGGGGCCTGGACATTCCATCCACCCAGGGGACTGGGTCGTCGTGCGAAGATACCAGCGGAAGTCTTGTTTGGAGCCAAGGTGGTCAGAGCCGCGCCAGGTGCTCCTCACCACGCGCACTGCACTTCGGATTGACGGCAGGAAGGCGTGGACTCACGCCTCGCATGTAAAGCGAGTCCCGCTTCCGTTACCCTATGATAAATGGGTCCAGGATGGCATCGCTGATCAAGAGCATGAATCTATACCATGGTATGCTCCTTTCTCGGATGCTTCACTGATTGGAGAAGAGCGTAGCGGAATTGAAAGTTCGGTGAGCTCTACTACTCCTGTTGCTACTAGTGAAGAGACATCAGAAAGTCCAGCGTCTGCCGCAGATACACCTGTTTTGTTCATTGACCCCGAAGTGCCAGGGAGCACCCGCTATAATTTGAGGCCCCGAAAAGGAAAGAACAAGTAGCAATGCTGAAAATGATGGACTAGACACCGGAAGAAGGGCTTAGTGGATTTCCTGAATAAGAAGATTTAGTGGTAGGGATGGACTTATAAGAGCCCTGGTGTTTAGCCGAAGATTGTGTTCTTTGAGACTATAGAGTGGTGCGGGGCCCGAATTAAGTGCTTCCCTTGTTTAAATTGTTGAATAACATCGTTGGAGTAAGGTATGGACGGTAAAAGCCTGCCTGTGAGGCTTTGAAGGACACAGGGAGAAGATCCCTTTTTAAGGGTTGAAGAACCCCTCTGGCCGGTTGAGGATTGTCTGGGACTATTTTTTTTTTTAGTTATAGTGTGATTTTTATTTTTGATTTTTGGTACTAAGAATATTCAGAATGTATCCCTTTGGGCGGCCCATTCCTGATGAGGAGCAGCCCTTTGCAGCTCCCCCGAGACCTGAGCCTGATTCCCCCTGGTTGGCCCTTCCCCGAAAGGGAAAGATAGTGGTTATAATTATCATTCTGATTGCTTTTCTAGTGACTCTTGGAATATTGTTTTTCCTAGATAAACATTATCCCGTTCATGTATTTGCACCTACACCCACTGCTGTTCCAGAACATAATATGATTACTGTTGATTATGGTGAAATAATGATGCGCAAAAATTACAAGGACAATGTTTTTATTAAGACTTTGCACCATGCACACGCCACTACCAACTTGACAGATTGTTGGGTTTGTGGGCTTTTGCCTTCTGCTGCCTATAAGAAAGATAGATTCCTTGCTCTCCCTTTGACGCCGGTGAATAGTTGTGTGGGGTGGTATACTCTTATAGGTCTTGTTAAATACTTCCAACAGCCAGATTCCCTGACTCCCCGACTGCAGAATAGGGGGTGGACAATGACAATGCGAGTACGCCCTCTGCCTCCATCTTCCCTTGGACGAATATATACTGATGGACGTTTTGACCAGACCTTCATAGAGACATGTGAGAAAAGGTTGGGTCGATTCCTGACACCAAATGATACTGACAGACTAAGGGATAGTTTCCTGAAATTGAATGCCAATTTGTCCTACAGACACCCCCCGAAGAGTAACGACAGCTCCAAGTCTCTGATACCCCTGGCTGTGGTGGGTCCTTCTCCATTTTTCTGTATAGAGGGAAGGGGTCCCATAAAAGTTGGTAATAGCTCTTGTAATGTGACTGCTTCAATACGCTTGCCTCTTAGCCCCTCTTTGATTGCCCCACCAAGTATATATTTCATCGGTGGTGATAATGGATACTTATGGTTACCTGAGGGTTGGGGTGGGGTTTGCTATCTAGCCTACATGATTCCCCCTGTGTATGTGGCTCCCTCTGATTACCATAAAACTCATCGTCGATTTCCCAGTCCTCAGGAACAGCCGCTAGAACAGCGTAAAAGGAGGGAACTTCAGGTAGATGACGTCGACCAGACGGACACCTCGTATCAGCAATGGACTGATTTCTCTAAGGGTTTGCTACCTTTCTGGGGCCCGATATTTAACAGTAGAGCTATTAGACGACTGTCTAGGGTGATGGAAAAGGTGGTTCTAACTGAGGCTGATATTACGACTAACATATCTGTTGAGATTCAGGCTATGAGATTATTCACGATCCAGAACAGGATGGTCCTTGACGTCATACTAGCTGATAGGGGCGGGGCCTGCCGCGTCATCGGGACGTCTTGCTGTGTTTATATCCCAGACTCCGCCCCGACTGTTAACTTGGCAGTACAAAAATTGCATAGATTAGCGACTGAACTACACCAAGATAATGGGACATGGTCTCTACAAGGGTGGCTATGGGGTGCCTTTTCTTCTTGGGGTTGGAAAATATTGATGGGTTTGGTTGGAGTGGTGAGTGTGATTCTGACTTGCTACCTTTGCATATATTGCCTCCCTCCATGTTGTTCAATGTGTGCTGCAAATATACGTCCTAAAAAGAAGTTACCTGGTCAATATACCACTTCTATGATTACTGAAATTCCTGCTGATGCAAGTTGGTTAATGTTTATTGCAGAAGATGTTCTAGACTAAAGATATAAAGTCCTGCCCCTAGAATGGATGTCGGCACTACCTTTTGCAAATAAATGAGGCTATAGTTAGCCAATGATGCTAAAAGGAGGGTCTGATAGAATTCACCTTTCGATGCCCTAATTACCCTATGACGATGTGCGAGTTAGCATCATATGACTAACTAATGTAGTTCGTATATGCACTTATGCTGAATTTCTATTCTCATTCATTCCTATATTCAAATGCATGTGTGATCATGTTAGCTTCTTAGCTTAGCCTGTGTGCCACCATTTTGCGTGAACGCTCAGTGCCTGCGGGCCCTACTCGCTCATATGCCCCACCCGCAGGAATACAGAAATGTACTAAGACAGCAGTTTTCGTTTCTCAGCTTACTGTGGCCGAAACTAACAAGTCTCTTTATCAGTAATGTTCTCATGCCCAGAGACGCCGAAGCCTAGCTCCATGGCCTTGAGTAGAGATAATAATGTATCCCTTGCAGGTGCAGATGCCTGCTGTATGAGAGCATTGTACACTGGTCTGAGGCTCGGTGATTTTCCACAAGGGGCGTACCCCTCGTTACTGTATTGCATTATAATGTATTGCTGTGATACAGAGAGTCAGTCCTCTCATTCGCACTCCTAGGAGTGAGGTCGGACAGGGCCCTCTCATATGAGTGTTGTATGGCCTAATAAAGACTTTTGTTTATTCTTCTCCACTGTCCGGCTGACTTTCTATATGGTAATTATAGGTGAGTGCGGTAAGTCACTCGGGTGGATTTGAGCCACGCTTATCAAAGAGGAGAAAACAGAAATAAGAGTATCGGCAACATTAACAATGGTTTTCTGCAGATGATTCTCTTCAGATTTTCACACACAGCAAAAATGTCTAAAAATGTTAATGGATTAAGGGAACTGCGAGCTTGGTTGGGCAGGGGGAACCAGTCCACCAAACTAAATGATGGCCAAAGACTGTTTTAAAGCCAGACACTTTCAACTAGTGTCTGACTAGCAGTCAGGACTGTATTATGCGCTGATTCAGCACATCTATACCAATTACCCCTATTTAGACCTCTTTAGAAGGCAAAATTATGTTTGGTAGTGTGATATACGTGGAGGTAGTGCTGAAACGACCCACAATTTGTGTGGGTAGGGATGAGTAGTAATGTGGTACAGTGCTGTGGTAGTTGTGTGGTTTCATATTTGTTAATGGTATAATGATGTTCTCATGATAGCCTCGTTGTGAATTGGTAGTGTGTTTCTTGAGATGACAATTATAACCTGAGGTACGGTTGTACAGTGGTAGGTATTGGTAAAGTGTTTTTTTGGGGTGAAGTATGAGGTTTCTAGGTGTACTGGGCCCGACTCACAGAATAACTTAAGACAAAATCCTAAACTTATTACCATTTACTCATTTTGGTATTCACAGACGGCACTTACTCATTTTAGTATTCACAGAAGGCACTTACTCATTGATGAGTAAGTGCCTTCTTGTGAATACCAACACGAATATGTGCCTTCTGTGAATACCAAAATGGTAGAAAGGTTAGGATTTTGTCTTAAGTTAGTTCTGTGAATCGGGCCCACTGCTAATATAATTTAATATACATAAAAAGTGGGAAGTATTCTCGTATGTGTGCTAGTTAAGTTCTGCACTATGCTAGAGTGGTTTATGGGTTGTACCACCCTATTGTGGATAGTAGCATGTTGTAGTAATGTGGTATTGTCATGTTGAGTAGGAGGTCCTGAATTGGCAGTGGGGAGTACTTCAGTGGTGGTGAGTGGTAACTAGGTAAAAGGTAATCCTGGAATATTGAAAGAAGGTAGTGAATTGGTGCGAGGTGGAAGCACGCTGCTGGGAGGTGTCAGTGTTCTCTGTCTAGACTTACATTAATGCTACGCTAGGATCAGGGAAATGTTTAAGGAAAAATGCCTATCACATTACCATGAGTCATTCTTACACTAGCTGTATCTGATTCACAAAATTAAATTTACACTTTTGTGTAAGTTTAAAATTGTTTGCTGTTTACAAAAAGTATTTTACGAGTAGTATATGACCGTGGATTTTGCGAATAAAAAAAGATAGAAGTCCACTCTTTTTATGTGCGCAAACCCCCAGTAGTACTTGTAAAAGACCTTTGTGAATAGCAAACAATCGTAAACTAATACAAAATTGTGAGTTTACCTTTGTGAATCAGGCCTTCTGTGTATTGATGCACATATAGTATTGGAAGGACGCACTGTAACACATGGAATACCACCAGTTAGCAAATGATGAAGCCATAAATCAATGCACAAAAGAAAAACATTATTTACTGCACTGTACAACAGGAGAATTTTGAGGATCTAGATGTTTTGATCTGCGAGAGTGCTGAAGGCCCTTCCATCAAACCTAAGCATGTTTGAGCTAAAATCCAGACACAATAATATGCTCTGTAGATAGGGCTTAGACTGAAAATCACGTACCTTAATACCATCGAAGGCGAGAGAAGGAATCAAAAAGTGGTACTTTCTTTGATGTTCATAAGAGCAACAGAGTCTCGGGTTTGTAGCTTACAGATGGGTTAGAAAAGGTAACTAACACAATATTGCTCTGCCACAACAGCATTGTCTTCCACATTCATTTTGGATTATTTAGATTTCAATTACGCTAGGGCTTTCAGGTTTCATTCTCAAAAGAGCAAGGAACCATTTTCTTTGGGAAATAAAGTGCCGAAATTAATGTCTAACTTTTACAGTCAGGCACAGTTCTGCTGACGCCAGTATGTATTAAGGCCCATATATATGTTTCTGAGAAGTATGTCTCGGTAAATAAAAGGTCAAGGAAGTAAATACGTTTAGCACCATAGCAACCTCGATCAGCAAGGACATCAGCTGACAAGGTTTTACGAATAACTATGTTGTGCAAATTGATACAAAATAGCTGAAATGAGAAACATGAATTTGTATTTTTCATGGACAAAAGGTTAATAACATTATTCATTGCTCATGGTTCAAAAAATCCTACTTTGTTTCCTCGTGAAAGCGCTTTCCTTCAAAGTGACTGGCATGTTGAAAATGGGATTGATGAAGCGCTAGTGCAGAAAATCTTTGTTTAATAGAAAAGCACATTGTATGACCCTCCACTTAGATTCTGAGGGACTGATTAATGAGAGGCCTGCGCCGTCGAATCCTCACTTTTTTGGACGCTTTGGTGGCTCAAGCCTCACAATCGTATCTACGAGGCGACACAAAACCACTCTGCATAGGTTTGCATAGTCTCATCGATTTAGAGTATGATAAAGCATTGCAAGTCACTGCCCTGCCTTACTCTGCATTAACCTGTTGTGTGCGTTCGTCGGCCAACGGCCATTGACAGCACTACCTCCATAGTGCTGTGCTCGCCCGTTGGCCGACGCGGCCCGCCCACTCCACTAAACGGCCACACCGCGGCGGAATTGCCACTGTGGTTAATGAGTTAAGGAGGCATTCCATGGAAGTTTTGGGGGGTTTACCCTGCAGCACCCCTGTATTTTGCACAGCACCAGATTTATTTAATCCGGGAAACCTGGGGCAGTGCCAAAACCTTATGCCAACCCATATTTTTATTTCTGCTCATTTATATTTATGTGTGCTGCATTTTTCAGCATACATAGAATAAAGAAAACACATCACAGTGCCCCTTCCTACACAAAAAAACTATCCTGTCTGCAAAGAAGACATTCTTGCACCAGGGTGCAAGTGTGCCTACATCAGCACAAAGCAGTAAATTGTGCGCCAAAGTAGGGCAAAAGGATAGAAATGTACCAGATTTCCTAAATATGGGGCATTCCTGCTCCTGCACTTTTGCGTTGGGCAGTGCAGAAAGAAGACTTGCGGCACTGCCTTATGCAAATTCCCCATAAATGAGGTCCTAAGATTCAATTGAAAACTGGAATCGTATTTTGACTTAGGGGCATGTTTATGAAGATTGTGGCGCAGAGCAGAGTAGCAAGTCGCATTGCTGCACTGCCCCACGCCACAGGGAAAGGGCAGGAATGCATCATATTTAACCCTTCCGCGCAGCCGGAATTCTGTGCCTGTGCGACACATTCCGATCCCGGGTGTGGTCATGACGGCTGCCAGCCGTCATCAGCGCAAGCCCACCGTAACTGATGACGACCGGGAGCCGTCATCAGCACCGAAGGGGTTAAGGCATATGGCTCATTCTTGTCCTTTCCATCTGCACAGGCATACAATGGGCTGCTTAGTGCCAATGCAGGCTTCCATGCACCATGGTGCAAGGGTGCCTGTGCTGCATGCAGGATTGGTGTTGTGCAGGAAGGAACTCCTTCCTACTCAAAAACAATCCTTAGATGCATATTCCACTATCTATGTGTGCTGTTGAATGCAACACACATAGAAAGAGGAAATAATGAGGAAAAATAAAGCTATTTCTCCTCGTTTCACCTCTCCTGGGGAGGTATATCTTTTTGAAACATTCCCAGATCTACCAGGTTTGGCAAATCTGGAAACGCATCAAAAGCCATTGGTGTTAGATGGGACCACCCACGCAATGCACATGGAATGCCTCCCTTGCACAGAGTAATGCAACGCTGCAATTTGTGCTGCATTGAATTACTCCAGATTTATGAAGCCATGCTAAGTGGCTTTGCGTGGCTTCATAAATCTGATTTAAAGGCTTAATCACCCATTGAAATGAAATGACAGGCATTTTTCTCTTGGAAAGCTGGAAACTCTAATGTTAAGCGGAAGTCATATAAACCAGGAGCTGCATTCAGAGGTTTTCTGCTAGGAATTGGAAACAGCTATTTTCAGACTGGAGATTAGTGGGCATTACATGTCTGTTGAATACATTGGGTATTAGATTTTACTTGTGCCTGTTATGAAAATGGTCATAGTTTATTGTTTAATGGGGAATTTTGGGTGTTTAATGACAAATAGTTACAGATGACACTATATGTTCAAGATTCCTTTAAGGACAATGGGCATAGCTATTTTGTACATGAAGGATGATGAGTGTTAAATGGCTGCTACCTATAGCAGTCCCTGTATTGTGGTGATTCCTGTTGGGGAATTATATTAGCTGTTTACTATATGAGAGTATAAAGGTGTTAAAAAGTTGACTATATTTGCCACTTTGTTGCAATGGTTTGTATTAGAAACATGAGAATTGCTATGTTCTACATGGGTTGGGGGGTCCACAGGTGGTAAGTGGTTGTTACATATGCCATGGACCATCTTTTAGTCATTTCTGCAGATATAATTGGCATAGCTATTTTATACATGTGGATTTATGGCTGTTAAGTGGTTGTTAGCTATAAACGTAGCAAGGTATATAATTGATTCTTGTAAGGAAACAATAATAACCGTGCTGTATATGGGATTTAAAGGCATTACATGATACCATGTGGAATATATTTGTCACTTTATTAAATAGTTCTCTTTAGGAGCATGAAAATAGATATTGTCTACTTGGAGGATTATGGGTGTTAAAGGTGTTAAATAGCTTTTACATTTCATGGGCAGTGCATTTCTGTGATTTCTCTTGGGGTAATGGGCACAACTCTTTTCTACATGGGATTTGATGGGTATTAAGTTGCTGTTAACCTATACTCAGCTCTGTATTATGGCGAATCTGTTAAGGAAATGGTAATATCAATTGTTTCATATAGGAACTATGGGTGTTACAAGGCTGCTAAATATGTTTGCCACTGTATTCCAGTGGTTCCTAATAAAAAAATGTGAATTGTTATGGTGTACCTGCTGGATTATGAGCATTAAATGACTGTTTTATATCCCAGCGATGGATTTTACTGATTCGTTTTGAAAAATGGGCCTAGTCATTTTCTACTTGTTAATGTTATATATAGATGAGGCACAGTATTTTATTAATTCCAGGAACTAAATGTTAATAGATAATTTGTGTAGGGGCATTTATAGGCATTACAATGCTGATGTGAACATTTTTGTCAATGTATTTCAATGGTTCAAGTTAGGAAAGTGTAAAAACTCTTCTCTACATGGGGGTTGAATGGTGTTATATTGGTGTTGCAGATCCTTGTCACTGTCCTTTATTGTTTTTCTTTCGGATAGTAGGACAAGTTATTTTTAACATACTGGATGATGGACGTTAAATGACTGCTAGATACCCCTAACACTGTACTAAATGATTCCTGTAAGGACATGGTAATAGCTATTTCCTTTTTGGGGGATTAAGGCTGATGAACATATTTGCTGCTGTATTCTAATGTTTCCGATTGGGAAAATGGCAATATATATTGCCTACGTGGATGATTATGGATGTTAAATTTCTGTTAATTACCTCAGGTTCGGTATTTTAATAACTCCGGTTGGAAAATAGGTTTAGCTAATTTTCTACATGGTATATTATGAATATAAAACAGCTGGTGAATATGTGGCATTGCACTCAACTGAATCCTTACAGGAACAATGGTGTTGCTATTTCCTTTGGCGGTTAAAGGATACTAACTGTCTGCAGTTCACTTCTGACAGTGTAATTTCATGACTTCTTTAGAGAGAAAGGCAATAGCTATTTGCTGTGTGGGGAGTTGAAGGTGCTAAATGGCGGAATAAATATACCTGACACTGTATTTCAGTGATCTTTTTTTTAAAAAAAACTACATAGTTATTTTTTTAAATATGAGATTGTATGCTTTACAATGATTTGCTATACATCTGCCTTTGAATTAGAGAGGTTTATGTTGAGAAAATTGATATCACTTCATTCTTCATATAGAATAATTGGTATTAAATTATCTTCAGATATAGCTGGTACTATAATGTACTGGTCTCTGTTAGGAAGATGGGCTTTACTAATTTTTACATAGGGGATTGTGGGTGTCCACAGGCACCTGCATAATCATCTTGCAATAATGGGTGTAGATATTTTCTGCAAGGTGTATGATGGTTGTGAAATGGCAAAAAAATACACCTGCAGCAAAATATTTGCGGTTTGTGTATGGAAATGGTAATAGGCATTTTCTACATGGTAGAACATGGCTCTTAAAGGACTATTCAGAATATTTTCCACTGCATTCAAATGGATACTTTTAGGAAACAAAGGATTGTTTTAGGAAAGCGTCAAAGGTCGTTGCCAACATAGGGGTGTTAAATGGATATCCCAATCCCAGGCACAGTAGTTCAATTATTCCTGTTAGGATAATGGGCATAGCTAGCTTCTGGTGTTGTATTTTAGTAATTCCTCTACAGAAACGGTAATAGCTATTTTCCACTCAGGATAATGGACAATAATGGGCTGTTCAATATATTTGGCACATTATTCCAAGTGTTCCTGTTAGGAAAAGGGCACCACTCCAGCTGAGGTCATCATCAGAGTCCAGTCATGGTCCACTTCCTAGTGACGAACTGCTCACTTCCATAAATGGCCTATTGCAGATTTATCTGTCCATGCAGCCAAAGAGGAGGTAAGCCAACTGATCAACTAACCATTGGAGTTTTCTTATCACTCCAGAGTAAAGTGGTAGCAGAGCCATAACCGCAAGGATCTTTACAGGTCACAGACAGCAGGATACTTCTTCTTCTGTTCTTCACAGGTATGGAGGTGTTCTGAGGAGCTGAGGGGGTTGGTGACAATTTTAAACTGTTTTCTAGCCAGGATGTGGGAATCATTCCTACACACCTTCAAAACCAATGGTTAAAAAGTTCACAAAAGCATTCCTTTCCCTTTTTCGGCACAGGGAGGTTGAGGACGAGTTTGGCTGCGGCGTTTTGTATGGTCTATAGTTGTCAGAGGAGGTAAGCTGCGATTCCTGGGTTGAGAGCATTGCAGCAGTCCAGTTGGCTTGGCTTGGGTAATGGCTTGACTTGAGCTTTTAGGTAGCCATTTGAATATCCTACGAAGCAAGCAGAGGATGAAGAAGCAGGAGAAGGAGACAGAGTTGACCTGTGCCATCATGGCTAGTTTGTTCTCCAGAATGATGCATAGGTTCCTAGCATCATCAGTGGGGGGAAGAAGTAGCAATAAGTCTGAGTTTTGAGGGCCACCAGAATGGATCCTTGGGGAAACTTTTGTTCCGAAAATCAATACCATTGTCTTCTTTGAGTTGAGCTTCAGGCAGTTGTCCTTCATCCATTTGGCGATGTCTGTCATGCAATCGTGGAAGTTGGTCTTGGCAGTGTCTACGGAGTGGGATAGAATGAGTTGTGTGTCGTCGGAGTAGGAAATGATGTTGAGTTTGTGTGTATTGGCGATGCTTGCTAGAGGTGTCATATAAGTACTGAAGAAGGTGGGGCTAAGGAAGGATCCTTTAAGTACTAAACATTGCGTTCTCCCAGTTAGAAAAGAGGTGCCCCATCTGAGAGCAGCTCCGTAGTTGCCTGTTTTGATCAGCCTTGTGATGAGTGTGTAGTGGGAGACAATATTGAAGGCTGCCAAGATGTATAGGAGGATCAGGTCTGCAATCTCTCCTTGGTCAACTAGGGCTTGGATGTTGTCAGTAGCCGGGGAGAGTGCTGTCTTGGTCTTGTGGTTGCTGCAGAATCTGAATTGGGAGGAGTCAATTAGGAAGTTCCATTCCAGAGGTGAGGAGAGTCCACCGCCTTACTGCAAAGTACTCCAAAGTGCACTGTACTAAGAGAAGGTCAATATGGAAGTACAATTCGCCTGCTCATAGCAGTTTGGTATTGACCCAGGTTTGTTTTGGGTAATGTGTTGTCTCTACCTACCTTTCCACCCACATCAAACTGGTTTTGGCACCAGCTTCCCTCTCTCTGTTGGTGGACTCAGGATGCCTAGAGACAAGATCAAAAGGCTCCTCTTTCCCATGTCTCACTTTACTTTAAAATATGAAAGTGCAAGCCTCGCCTGGTCCCTTTTAAGTTATTGATGTTCTGGATCCTTCCAAAAGGCCCTTCCTTTTATAAGCTGAGCAGCATATCACACACACCCCACCATCCTGCCCAGATACTTGAGCCATTGTTTTGCTCTGGGAGCAGCTTCACACCTACTCAAGGGGTGGATCACTGGCAGTGATGGAAGCCCAGGCACACTAATGCTAATTAGCCAACTGGAAACTTAGGCTGAAAAAATCTCAGTACCTGTATATTTATCAAAACTCCAACTTCACCATTGAATTCAGCGGATTCAACTTTGTAGCTTTTTCTAAAACAGAATTCAAATTTGCATTTTTAATTGTAGTTTATTTTCATATAGAAGAAGCCGATGAAAATAGATTTTGGAGGTAGACTCTTTAGGAAAACGCCAACCTCACATTCTTACATGTTCCTATTTCAAATAGCCAATATAAAGCATTGTTGGGTTAAAAGCATAATAAGGGTGACTTACTTAATATTAAACAACAGGGTTCATGACTGTCAAAAAGGGTTATTTTGACTGATCTGCTGGAGATTTAAAAGATCAAGCAGTTAGGTTACAGGTGTAGGTTGGAAGCCATGTTTTACTTGTCAACTTGGCGTATGGCATAACACATGCTACATTCTAAAAATGTAATTTTTGTGTGTGTGTGTATCAGTTATATGGACCTGTGACATCCTAAACCAAAAGGCCAAGGGCCAAGTGGTTCATAAATGTCACCTTAACCCAGAGATGGCAATATAGGAGCATAATGCACAGGTAATTTATATTTTTTATATCATACAATTTATTCATTGATTTTAGGACTCTTTCGAAAGATTTGGAGCATTTTGATTATCATCCTCAGTGTCTTTTATAGAATCCTTTGCTTGTCTGTGATGGCATATATCTTTCAATATTTTGAGAAATTTCTGTTTATTGGTAATGGATAATACATATATTGGGTTTACATGCAACAATGTGTTTTATAATAGGTAAAATACATAACAAAAAGCTGCATTGTTGTGATATTTGAAAACTATGCCATACAAAATGTGCTTTTAATAAACTACTTTAGCACAATAAATTAAATTTAACAAGGTGCAATGTAGGACAGTGTATTTAACATTTTAGTAATATGATTCTGCATTTACAATGTTTAACTACTCACACTAGGCAGGGTTCATTGGTAGAAGTTGTATTGCCCCCTTCCATGTGTTAGACTCCCGGGAGCCATCTGAAGAATAAGTGCTCATGTGCTTCAGACGGCTACTCGTGTCCGAAGCCATGGCACAGGGAATTCCTCTGGTGAGGGCACCAGATGGATTACCTTTTTCCTCCAACAGCCTCGGGAGCTCGGGAAGAGCTTTCCCAGCTCCAGAGGCTGTGTTTGTGGTTTCTATGAAATGAGGATCAGCAGGCTCGTCATGCTGACATAATTTCATAAAAACCGAAACTGAAATGAGCCAATAGGCTCATTTCAGTTTCACTTTCTACCTCCTCAGGGGGCTATTTAAGCCCCCTCAGCACGTAGAAAGTCAGGAGAGGTATTGTTGGAAAGGGGATACCCAAGCAGGGATCCACCCACTAGGTACCAGGAAGGGGTGAGTGGCCCCTTGGGCAAGGGCCTTTGTCCCCCCAAAAATAATTGGGCAAAATCAGCCTTTCTGTTTCCCTGTGAGGGGCAGAAATCACACTAGATGCCAGGGATTTATTTTGTTTATATGATTTAGGGGTCAGGGATGCACCACAAATGTCCTACTACCCAGCATTACCCTTGGTCTCCTGAGCAAAATTATACTTCACTTGTATGGATGCCCAAAGTAGCGGCAGCCTAAAAACATATGAAAAAACTACCCTTTTGAACCCACTTTTGGCCCCCTCAATCTCTGCACATTTTTTACCCTTCCATGTTATAGGCACTTGGCCCATCCACACAAGTAAGGTATCTTTTTTATCGGGAGACTGAGTGGAATGCTCAGCTGTAGGAAATTTAGCGATTCTGGGTAAGAAAATGCTAGGGGATCCATGCACACCACACCACCAGCCAAGAGTCAGTACACACACACCACCACCCACATATACCACCAGCCAAGCGCCATCCATGCACACCACCAGCCAAGCACCATCCATGCACACAGCCACCCAAGTCATACCTCACTGGACTCCTTGGGTGTCCAAATTTTCAGAAATGTGTGGGCTTGGTAGTTTACCAAGATAGCCGTCGAGCCTGGGGCCAAAAACTTAGGTGACCCCCTTTGCAAATCCAAGTTGTTTTGTGATAGGTAATTTTGATGTTTCCTCAATACGTTTTTGGCCCTTGCCTGTCGCGGGTACTTGGCCCACCCACTCGAGTGAGGTACCATTTTCATCATGAGGAATTGCTGAGTGGTAGAACATTTGTGTCAGCCCAGTGATCCCACAACTTTCTCTCACAGACATTTGAAAAAAAATAGATTTTTTTCAGCTAAATTTGAGGTTTGCATGGGATTCAGGGTGGGAAAATGTTTTTGGGTCTACGCAAGACATACCTCGCTGGATCCCCAGGCTGTTTAGGTTTCATAATTGTGTGGGTTTGGTAGTTTCCTTAGATGGCCCCTGAGCCGGGGGCCAAAAACCCAGGTGACCCGCCTTGCAAAACCAGGTTGTTTTGTGATAGGTAATGTTGATGTCTTCTCTTAATGTCTTGGGTCCTTGCCTGTTGCAGGTGCTTGGCCCACCCATGCGACTGAGGTACCATTTTTATTTGAAGACTTTGGGGAATGCCAGGTGGGTAGAATTCTGTGGATGCACACTAATTCCAGAACTTTCCACCACAGAAATATGAGGAACATGTTTTTTTTCCACAAAGTTTGAGGTTTGCAAGGGATTCTGTGTAACAGAACCTGGTGAGAACCACACAAGACTCCCCCTCCTTGATTCCTCAGTGTGTCTAGTTTTTAAATATGTATAGGTTTGCTAGATTTCCCTAGGTGCTGGCAGAGCTAAGGTTCAAAATCCATAGCTAGGCACTTTGCAAAGAAAGAGTCCCTTTTCACTGAAAAAATGTAGTGTGTCTAAGTTGCGTTTTGGGACGTTTCCTGTTGCGGGCACTAGGCCTACCCGCACAAGTGAGGTACCATTTTTATTGGAATGTGGGGTGGGTGGAATTTAGTGGATCCATGCAGATTCCAGAACTTTCCATCACAGAAATGTGAGGAAAATGTGGTTTGATTGACAAAGTTTGAGGTTTGCAGAGGATTCAGGGTAACAAAACCTGGTGAGAGCGACACAAGTCACCTCCTATTTGATTCCCCTGGGAGTCTAGTTTTTAAAAATCTAAAGTTTGCTAGGTTTCCATAGGTGCCAAAAGAACTAGGGTTCAAAGTCTACAGCTAGCCACTTTGCATAGAAAGGGTCAGTATTCACTGCAAAAATGTAGTGTGTTCACGTTGGGTTTTGAGCCGTTTCCTGTGGGGAGCACCAGGCCTACCCACATAAGTGAGTTACCATTTTTATCGGAAGACTTTGGGGAATGTGGTGTGGGTGGAATTTTGTGGATCTATACATATTCCAGAACTTTCCATCACAGAAATATGAGGAAAATGTGCTGTTTTTGACAACGTTTGAGGATTGCAAGGGATTCTGGGTAATAGAAGCTGGTGAGAGCCACAAAAGTCACCCCCTACTGGGTTTCTCTGGGTGCTTTGTTTTCAAAAATGTATAGTTTTGCTAGGTTTCCCTAGGTGCCGGCAGAGCTAGTGTTCAAAATCTACAGCTAGGCACTTTGTAAAAAAGGGTCAGTTTTCAAAGTTATAATGCGGTGTGTCCATGTTGCATTTTGGGCCTTTTCCTGTTGCGGGCACTAGGCTTAAACAAACAAGTGAGGTACCATTTTCATCGGAAGACCTGGGGAATGTGGGGTGCATGGAATTTTGTGGATCCACACAGATTCTAAAACTTAACATCACAGAAATGTGAGGAGAATGTGTATTTTATTTTTACAAAGTTTGAGGTTTGCAGGTGATTCTGCCTAAAAGAACCTGGGGAGAGTCATGCCACTCACCCCATACAGGATTCCCCTGGGTGTCTAGTTTTCCAAAATGTATAGGTTTGCTAGGTTTCCCTAGCTGCCGGCAGACTTAGGGTTCAAAATCTACAGCTAGGCACTTTACCAAAAAAGTGTCCGTTTTCACTGTACAAATGTGGTATGTCCATGTTGCGCTTTAGGCCACTTCCTCGTGCTGGCACTAGGCCTACCCACACAAGTGAGGTAACATTTTTATTGGAAGACTTTGGGAAACACGGGGTGGGTGGAGTATTGTGGATCCACGCAGATTCTAGAACTTTCCATCACAGGAATGTGAGGAAAATTAGTTTTTTATTTTTACAAAGTTTGAGGTTTGCAAAGGATTCTGGGTAACAGAACCTGGTGAGAGCAACACAAGTCGCCCCATTCTAGGTTCCCCTTGGTGTCTAGTTTTAAAACATGTATAGGTTTCCCTAGGTGCCAGCAGAGCTAGGGTTCAAAACCTACAGCTAGGCACTTTGCAAAAAAGGTTCTGTTTTCCCAGTAAAAATGTGGTGTGTCCACATTGCGTTTTGGGCTGATTCCTGTCGCGGGCACTAGGCCTACCTAGACAATTGAGGCACCATTTTTATCAGGAGATCTAGGGGCACTGCTAATTTTAGAGCATCTGTTATTACCTATTTATTTTCTATGTATTTCTTCCTTCCTAATGTAAGACAATGTGTAAAAAAGAAGTCACTTAAAAAAATGTCCTACGATTCAAAGGCTTGTATCGGTACTTACAATTTTCAGAGATGTGCAAATAGCTTCTGTTTCTAAACTCTATATATTGTTCCAATTTCCGAAATACATAGGTGTCTTTGATACCTATTTTTCACCCTTTATATATTACCAAATGAATTGTTATCTACCGGGTATTCAATGAAAAACCACTACAAGACGCTGCTCAGTTATTGACTCTGGGTTCCTCTGGTTCTTGGTGAACCTCCAAGTCCTATATATCCCCACAATCAAAATGGTACAGCAGAAGTAATGGTATATTGATTTAAAAGATTTGTCATATTTAGCAGAAGTTATAGGTAAAAACGCTGGCACAAATGTCTGTTTTTTTCAACTTTTTTTCAATTTTTACTGGTAGTTTCTATAGAAAAATCTTGAAGGATCTACACAAATGACCCCTTTCAAACTTCAGCCTTTTCAGAAATATATAGCTTTCCCGGATCCATTATTGCTTTCAGACCCATTTCTACCACTAACTGGAAGGAGGTCGATAGCACAAAAAGTAGCAAAAATAGGCTAAGTCTCAGTAAAATGCAAAAACTGTGTATAAAATGTTGGTTTTCTGACAAAAGTCTGCTTGTTCCTGAAATTTGGAAAGATGATGATTTCAGCACCACAAACCCTTTATTGATACCACATGCAGGGGAAAAAACAGACACTTTGTTCTGCATCACTTTGCCCCTATTTTTCTCCCTAAAACTAAAATCTAGCTGTATTTTGGCTAATTTTTGGGTCCTCTCCAGGGGAATCCACATACCCTGGGTACCTTTAAAATTCTCATGATGTTGATAGAAAAGGGCACAAATTTGGTGTGGATACCTTAGTTGGACAAAAGATTACAGGGGCCTAAGCGTAAACTACCCCAAAAAGCCCAAAAAAGGCTTAGCACAGGGGTGGGGAAAAGCCTAGCAGCTGAAAGGTTAAGGTGAAGCCTGCAAGGGTGAGTTTGTCATGTATGCTGATATGTATTAGAGGTGGGTGGAACTCTGCGGGGTTACGAAAAAACTCTGTAAGATTCTGCAGATTTCTGCAAACTGGTGGAAAAATGCATGTTGTGCAACTTGCCTGACGATCTAACACTGGTAGCATGTTCTGCACTGAAAAATCTGTGCAAATGGAACCATGCAGTGGACAAGTGCATGGGCATTTTGTTTTGCCTGTTCCTGTCCTGCCTAGCTAGCTTTCCCTGTTTTTCCCAACTTTCCAAATTACATCCAGCCTATGATACCTCTTATAATGACCCACTTACCAACCCCACTGTATTCTTTATTTTTTTTAATAATGTCTGATTTCCCCTACGTGTATTTACATTTCTGTGGGCATTTGTTTGACTTTTTTGTACTTTGTTTTCTTTACTTGACCTGTCCTCCTATTTCTTTTCCCATCTCAATTTGACTTCTGTTTGGACTCCCAGGTGCGGCAGGTACAGGTAAGAGCGGTGGGACAGGTGGGTTGGAGCGGTGCAAGGAGAAGTCTATGACGGAATAAGGTTAATTTGAAGAGAAATTATTGCAAACACATACCTTGCACTCACTGCATCGCCAAATTGGCAATGCGGTAATCACAAGGTAAGTCAATGTATTTATTTTATTTTCCCTATACCGTCATCTCTGTCCCTCCCACCCTGCCCCTCGGGTCTTACTTGTACCAGCTGCGCCTGCTGACCCCATCCTGTGACCATTCCACAAGCCTCAATCACAATAGCATAAGCACTCAGACCCACATGCATCCCCTATGGGTGAGACATACAGGCAGGGGTGCAGACCTACCCTATCTTCAGGGAGGCAGAGGTGGCTGCACTTAGATCAGTTCAGCTTTTTCTTAATTTTGGTCTAAGAAGACCATAAAAAGACATATAAAATGCAATACAATTCATGTCACAAGTATGAAATCATTGCAAAGTACATGTAATGAGCACAGAAGAAAACTGGAATCACATGTGCATGTCGAAAGAAGTGTATACAAAGCATTCGTAAAATGTGTAATTTACATTTGGACTAAAAGCAATAAGACCACTCAGGGGTTTCTCAATCATTAGAACTGTAAGAATTAAGGGTCATTTAAACAAAATATATAATATATATAAATAATCAAGCCAAAATTGCACTTTCATAAGTAGGCCTTATTGTCAAAGCACTCCTAATATAATTTGAAACTCCTTGAGATATTTCAGGTGAGCCAAGCTGTTGTGACTGAACCATATACCAAATAAACCACAGAGGTCCTTATCTTAGGTAAGCAGCCTTCAATTTGGCCCTCTGCCTGGCAGCTAGAATCTCTCGAACCTCTACCTCTCCCAAAGTCAAAAGTCAAGGACCTTGGCATCTGGTTCGATGCTAGGCTTTCTTTTGACAGTCAGATCACGGCCTTAATAGGCAAGTGTTTTGGGATTTTAAAAGTTCCCAAGAATATCCTTGGACTTCTCCCAAAATCATCCAGGAAGACAGTACTCCGGACCCGGATAAGTCCAAGCTGGACTACTGTAATGTGCTGCATTTGGGAGATTCACAGTCTTGGCTGTAAAGACTACAGTGTGAGCATAATGCAGCAGCCTGTCTGCAGTTGAATCTCCCTAGATGGTCCTCCATGGGATCTGCTCTCTCAAAACTGCAGTGGCTACTCCTGAATAAAAGGCTCTCTTTCAAAGTCATAGGGTCCTTAAGAATGAGGGCCGTATTTCCTGCACACTTTTTTTAAGCCCTGTACCCTACATGGAACATAAGATCTGCTGGGGCCTTGTTGGCTTGCAATCCCATTGCACTTTTAGGGCCTCATGTACAAACTTTTTACATAAGGCAGTGCTGCAAGCCTCCTTGCTGTGCTGCCCAACTTTAAAAGAAAAGGACAGGACTCTGCTGTATCTATTAGATACAGTGCATTCCCGTCCTCTTCCACAGAGATGGTTAACAATTAGCTACCATGTCCCAATGCAGGCACCCTTGGTGGAAAGGTGTCTGTGCAGTGGGAATGATTGTTTTTGTGCAGGAAGGGACACTTTCCTGCACACAAAAAATCAATGGAGGCGATTTTCTCCTTCTATGTGTGCTGCTGAATGTAGTACACGTAGAGAGAGGAAGAAATGAGGGAAATAAACTTATTTCTTCCTGCACCTCCCTACCATTCCCCTGGGGAGGTGTAGGCTTTTGACACATTCCCAGGTTCACAAAACATTGCAAATCTGTGAATGTGCCACATGCCATGGTTGTTACATAGGCACATCCACAGTAACGCCCGTGGCACACCTCCCCATCACCGTGTGAGGCAAAACAGCAGCTTGCGCTGTGTTAACTTACACCATATCTACAAGGCCATGAAAAGCCACGCAGGGTGGCTGTATGTGGCCTTGCAGACAAGTCACTGCACGGTACATCTCCAGAATGACAATAAAAGTGACGTTCTTGAAGTGCACAGGGACTTGTAAATATGCCCCTCAGTATCTTAGCAGCTAAGCTGTGGAACTCCCTTCCCCTACAAATTAAACAGGGAAAAACTGAAATATTTTTCTGCAACTATTAAAAAACCTGCTTCTTCAGTTCGGTCTGATTGTGCTGTCTCCTTTTTATGCTGTTTGGTTCTGAACTTTGGGAGCTAGAACCTAGCTCTGGGACACTTCGGTTGAAATAACTACGTGCTTTACAAATCACTTTATTAATATTATAGCAGACAGATAATGCCTAATGTTCGCAGCCCATATCAGGAGTAAAAATCTAGGCCAACAGGATTTGTATACAGTGTAAAGCAAAATAATGTTAAACTCACAGAGGCATTTGGGGAGAGACCTAAACCAAGTGCCCTGTACAGGAAATGCAAATATAGAAATGGAGAGTGCTCAATTTCAAACTTGCAAGGGAAAAGCTATGTGCCTCATTTACAAGAGGCCTGTGCTGCCTGATCTTCACTTTTTTTGATGTTCCGGTGGCGTAGGCCTCTCAATCATATCTATGAGGCTACGGAAAGCCACCCTGTGTAGCTTTACATGGCCTCATAGATATGGAGTAAGGCAAAGCAGCACAAAGAGCTGCTTTGCCGTACTATGCATCAAGGAGACATTCCATGGGTTTTACTGTGGGTATTCCTGTACAAAAACAATGTTGCCAACGAAGCAGACAACCTTGCGCCAAGGTGCAAGGGTGCATGTGTTGGCTCATGGCTGCAAATTGTGCACCGGCTGGCGCTGGCTGAAAGGAAAGGAATGCGTCATATCTTGTAAAAACGTTGCATTCATGCCCTTTTGAAATGGTGTAGGGTAGCTCTGCAAAAAGACTTGCAGTGCTGCCCTACGCCAATTCTTTGTAAATGAGGCCCTATATTCTGAATTGCATATTAGTGTAAGATATGGCTCCATCCCCATTGCAGTAATCTAAATGAAATAAATTGTAACCATTTGCAAGTTTTGCACCTTCTTTGCGCAGCATTTGAGCAATGGTCATAAAACTAAATTTTCACTCACTTTTTAGAGGCAGCAGAAATCACAGCTGGGTTAGTAAAGATTTCCATAACACCTAGCTGCTCAAATGTATGCTTAATATAATTCAGCGGTACAAAAGGGGGTGGTGATGGACAGAGCATCTGAATCAATCAAACACTCACACCCAGTCAAAAGATCTGGGTTTGATCCATCACCGTTCTTTAGCCCACTCTGCCATCCCAGTTCAGACATGGCTATATGCAAATCAGTCTGACCCTGTGCCTCATGGGAACAGTCCAGCCCGAACTGCCAAGCCATGTCTTCCCTGGACCGGAAACAAGCTTCTGAGGACCGGTTTCTGGCATGCCAGCCGTCTTCAGCCCGGCTTGCTTGAATCCAGTGGCAAAGTGAGCAAGGGACTCACGTCTGATCATACCCTGCCACAATTATGGCGGCCAAAAGCGGTACAAAAGGGGGTGGTGATGGACGGAGCATCTGACTCAATCAAACACTCACACCCAGTCAAAAGTTCTGGGTTTAATCCATCACTGTTCTTTAGCCCACTCTGCGTCCCCAGTTCAGACATGGCTATATGCAAATCAGTCTGACCCTGTGCCTCATGGGAACAGTCCAGCCCGAACTGCCAAGCCATGTCTTCCCTGGACCGGAAACAAGCTTCCGAGGACCAGTTTCTGGTATTCTAGCTGTCTTCAGCCCAGCTTGCTTGAATTCAGTGGCAAAGTGAGCAAGGGACTCACGTCTGAGCATACCCTGCCACACTTATAGCGGCCAAAAGCGGTACAAAAGGGGGTGGTGATGGACGGAGCATCTGAATCAATCTAACACTCACACCCAGTCAAAAGATCTGGGTTTAATCCATTACCGTTCTTTAGCCCACTCTGCCACCCCAGTTCAGACATGGCTATATGCAAATCAGTCTGACCCTGTGCCTCATGGGAACAGTCCAGCCCGAACTGCCAAGCCATGTCTTCCCTGGACCGGAAACAAGCTTCCGAGGACCGGTTTCTGGCATTCCAGCCGTCTTCAGCCCGGCTTGCTTGAATCCAGTGGCAAAGTGAGTAAGGGACTCACGTCTGAGCATACCCCGCCACATTTATGGCAGCCAAAAGCGGTACAAAAGGGGGTGGTGATGGACAGAGCATCTGAATCAATCAAACATTCACACCCAGTCAAAAGATCTGGGTTTAATCCATCACCGTTATGATAGCCAGAAACCGGTCCTAGGATGCTTGATTCTGGTCCAGGAAAGACATGGCTTGGCAGTTCGGCCTGGACTGTTCCCATGAGGCACAGGGTCAAGGCTGATTTGCATATGGCTATGTCTGAACTGGGGTAGTGTGGAGTGCAAAAAATGATGGATTTAGGCCCAGATCTCTGTACTGGGGTGAATGTATGACATTGTTCTGCATTCTGTCCATCAACTGTTGTTTTGCATTTTGTCACCCCGAGTGGGATGGGTATGCTCAGACGTGAGTCCCATGCTCTCCACACCACTGGAGTCAAGCTATCCTGGCTGAAGACGGCTGATAGCCAGAAACCGGTCCTAGGATGCTTGATTCTGGTCCAGGAAAGACATGGCTTGGCAGTTTGGGCTGGACTGTTCCCATGAGGCACAGGGTCAAGGCTGATTTGCATATGGCCATGTCTGAACTGGGGTGGTGTGGAGTGCAAAAAACGATGGATTTAGGCCCAGATCTCTGTACTGGGGTGAATGTATGACATTGTTCTGCATACTGTCCATCAACTGTTGTTTTGCATTTTGACACCCCGAGTGGGATGGGTATGCTCAGACGTGAGTCCCATGCTTTCCACACCACTGGAGTCAAGCTATCCTGGCTGAAAACGGCTGATAGCCAGAAACCGGTCCTAGGATTCTTGATTCTGGTCCAGGAAAGACATGGTTTGGCAGTTCGGGCTGGACTGTTCCCATGAGGCACAGGGTCAAGGCTGATTTGCATATGGCCATGTCTGAACTGGGGTGGGGTGGAGTGCAAAAAACGATGGATTTAGGCCTAGATCTCTGTACTGGGGTGAATGTATGACATTGTTCTGCATTCTGTCCATCAACTGTTGTTTTGCATTTTGTCACCCCGAGTGGGATGGGTATGCTCAGACGTGAGTCCCATGCTCTCCACACCACTGGAGTCAAGCTATCCTGGCTGAAGACGGCTGATAGCCAGAAACCGGTCCTAGGATGCTTGATTCCGGTCCAGGAAAGACATGGCTTGGCAGTTTGGGCTGGACTGTTCCCATGAGGCACAGGGTCAAGGCTGATTTGCATATGGCCATGTCTGAACAGGGGTGGTGTGGAGTGCAAAAAATGATGGATTTAGGCCCAGATCTCTGTACTGGGGTGAATGTATGACATTGTTCTGCATTCTGTCCATCAACTGTTGTTTTGCATTTTGTCACCCCGAGTGGGATGGGTATGCTCAGATGTGAGTCCCATGCTCTCCACACCACTGGAGTCAAGCTATCCTGGCTGAAGACGGTTGATAGCCAGAAACCGGTCCTAGGATGCTTGATTCGGGTCCAGGAAAGACATGGCTTGGCAGTTCGGGCTGGACTGTTCCCATGAGGCACAGGGTCAAGACTGATTTGCATATGGCCATGTCTGAACTGGGGTGGTGTGGAGTGCAAAAAACGATGGATTTAGGCCCAGATTTCTGTACTGAGTAAATGTATGACATTGTTCTGCATTCTGTCCATCAACTGTTGTTTTGCATTTTGTCACCCCGAGTGGGATGGGTATGCTCAGACGTGAGTCCCATGCTCTCCACACCACTGGAGTCAAGCTATCCTGGCTGAAGACGGCTGATAGCCAGAAACCGGTCCTAGGATGCTTGATTCTGGTCCAGGTAAGACATGGTTTGGCAGTTCGGGCTGGACTGTTCCCATGAGGCCAGGGTCAAGGCTGATTTGCATATGGCCATGTCTGAACTGGGGTGGTGTGGAGTGCAAAAAACGATGGATTTAGGCCCATATCTCTGTACTGGGGTGAATGTATGACATTGTTCTGCATTCTGTCCATCAACTGTTGTTTTGCATTTTGTCACCCCGAGTGGGATGGGTATGCTCAGACGTGAGTCCCATGCTCTCCACACCACTGGAGTCAAGCTAGCCTGGCTGAAGACGGCTGATAGCCAGAAACCGGTCCTAGGATGCTTGATTCTGGTCCAGGAAAGACATGGCTTGGCAGTTCGGGCTGGACTGTTCCCATGAGGCACAGGGTCAAGGCTGATTTGCATATGGCCATGTCTGAACTGGGGTGGTGTGGAGTGCAAAAAACGATGGATTTAGGCCCAGATCTCAGTACTGGGGTGAATGTATGACATTGTTCGGCATTCTGTCCATCAACTGTTGTTTTGCATTTTGACACCCCGAGTGGGATGGGTATGCTCAGACGTGAGTCCCATGCTCTCCACACCACTGGAGTCAAGCTATCCTGGCTGAAGACGGCTGATAGCCAGAAACTGGTCCTAGGATGCTTGATTCTGGTCCAGGTAAGACATGGCTTGGCAGTTCGGGCTGGACTGTTCCCATGAGGCACAGGGTTAAGGCTGATTTGCATATGGCCATGTCTGAACTGGGGTGGTGTGGAGTGCAAAAAACGATGGATTTAGGCCCAGATCTCCGTACTTGGGTGAATGTATGACATTGTTCTGCATTCTGTCCATCAGCTGTTGTTTTGCATTTAATATAATTCAGCCAGCAGATCTCCCCCTATTTTCTCCAACCCTAAACACTCATTCAATACCTGCCTGGTAAATTCTACTTCAGGTGTGTTCAAAATCATAAGCCATAACAATAAAGGGGCAATGTTAACTGCATCTACTAAAAAATTCAGACCTAGTTCTGAATGGCCTATAAAGGTAGACACAGAATGCAGAATTGATACAAAGTGGCTGGCAAAACAATTTTCTATATTCTTGAAGGTTCTCCATTCACATATCCCAACACACCAGCACCATAATGTCCCACAGGAATGCATTTACTTTTATAGATATGGGTTAACTCCCTTACTGGCTTTGAGCACAGCCTAGAAGAGAAGCAAAAAATTACTTCAATGGCTCCATGAAGTTGCTGAATTCTAATTGTAAGTAAGTGGGCCCAATGTAAGCTATTGTCGAAGGGCATCCCCAAGTATTTATAAAAAGACACTCTATCCACAAGCACCTCTATGATCAAATGACCCCACGTTTTTGAGAATTTGAGGCCAATAACCATTGTGAGTGATTTAGAGTAATTAACTCTTAGTTCCAAATCGAGAATAAAAGAAGTAAACGACTCCAAGCGTAATTGAAACCCATTTGCCTATTTTTGTGATTAGAATTGGGAAAGGACAGCTAGCAATCTGCGGCAAGTCCTTTCCCTTTATAATTAAGTGGGCGTGCAAGCCATTTATATAGATTAAAAATAAAAAGGTTCCAACATGCAACCCTGACGTACCCTTGTGTTAGAAATATTTGATGTGGACATTCCCCATTCGGACCATAACGAATTTTAGCTGTAGATTCAAAGTTCAGGGGCCCGAGCAAGGTAAGAAGGACAACTCCTTCACCCATTTTTCTACATCATACTCCATAATTTGGAGCAGTTTACATTATCAAATGCACAAGAGAGATCCATAAATGCCAAATGTAGCACATTTCACCAGGCTCTAACGTATTTTCCGATATGAGTGATAGAGTAAGACTTTACTCAATCATGCCTGTTCCAGCACGGAAGCCAAAATGAACCAGGGATAGAACTTTGTTGGATTCTGCCCAAGCCTCTAAGCAAGAATGAAGGGCTCTTCCCAAAAACTTTGAAGATGTGTCTAGGGCCAGGCCATGAAATTGGCGAAATTTGGTAACACTGCGTTACTGTAGGGATGTAGAGTTCCTACCACATTCTGCCAATCGATACATAGCCGAATTATCCCCCTGCTCGAGCAGCGAGATGTTCAGGGGAAGAACGTTTGGCTCCATCAAGCGCAGTTGCTAGCGGAAAGATTTGCCAACACCTGGCGGGACTTCCGGTCATCAGGGAGCCTTCAAGTTCCATTTTATAATGACAGTGGTTGCGAGTGGTTGGGCTCCTTCTTGAGAGATTTTCCACTCGAGAAGCAGCTAAATCAATTCGAAAATACCTTTTAGAATGGATATTCTATGCAAACCGATGATTGAGGAAATCAGGAAGGAAGTGTCACAGAGATTCTAACTTCCTCTTCCTGCCAGAAGACTGTTCCCAGCACTTTGCCCATCTCCTGGTAACTTCGCATTTGGATTTCAAAGTGAAAGGGTCACTCTTTGTCCACAATTTCTTCTGCAGGTACCGTTGGATTTTAAGGACTTTGGGGCTTATTTACAAGAGGCCTGACTGCGGGACTGTCACTTTTTTTTAACTCCCCAGTGATACAGACCTCTCAATGATATTTATGAGGTGAGATATTGTTGGTGCAGCACCCAAAGGTAGTGGTAATGTGTAATAAGTGATTTTACTTTACTCATGAATTCCCATACATTCCGGAACAAAAATATTCATGACAGTCTAGTACTGAGACACAACAAATGCGTATGGAGAGGATTTCTTCATTCAATACATCTTTATTCATCTTTTTTGTTCTAAAAACTATGTCAATGAACAATAGCCAGTGCATTTCTCGGCTCTAGATTGCATGTAAGTGTCAGTAGTCCATCAAGGTTACAATGAATTTAAAAAATATATTCCAGAGTTGTGAAATCATCAAGTACCAGAGTT
Source organism: Lissotriton vulgaris (assembly GCF_964263255.1). Classification (NCBI taxonomy): domain Eukaryota; kingdom Metazoa; phylum Chordata; class Amphibia; order Caudata; family Salamandridae; genus Lissotriton; species Lissotriton vulgaris. The sequence continues at coordinate 1,785,327,154 of NC_141689.1, forward strand.
TGGAGTACATGTGCTCCTTCAGTAGTGGATATGGTTTTTTGAAGAAAAAGATGTAAAAAGATTTATTGAAACAAGAAATCTCCATACGCACTTGTTGTGCCTCAGTACTAAACTGTCATGAATATTTTTTTTTCCCAGATATGTGGCTGGGGTGAGTGTCTGAAAAAGTTTCAGCACTCCGTCCATCATGTCTTTGTGTTTGCTTTGTTTGCTTGAATTATTTTGATCCCAGTCCATCCTTATTTTGTACACCATGCCACCTCAGTTTACACCCTTCTATCTGCAAATCAGTCTTGACCCTGCTCCAATGAGAACAGTCCACCTTGAACTGCCAAGCCAGGTCATCCCTGAACCGGAACACAAGCAATCCAGGACAGGTTTTACTCCTGTTATGAGCTCATCAGCCGAATTAGCTGGGAATCAGTGACACAGTGTACACAGGACCCACATCTGGATATACCTATCCCACTTAGGGTGGCATATGAAAATAAACAGAAGGTGATGACAGGAATATTTGAATTAATCTCAGCTACTGCTAATTACTAGGGAAGCATAACAGTCGGTCATTATTTTGCACACCATGCCACCTAAGTGTGGACCCAGCTATATGCAATTTAGTCTTGACCATGCTCCAGTGAGAACAATCAAACCCGAATTGCCAAGCCAGGCCCACTCTGAACCATAACACAAACAATACAGGACCACTTTTGCCCTCTTTATGGACTCGTCAGCCAGATATATCTTGGTTATAGTGACACATTGTGCAAAGAACCCATGTCTGGACATACCTGTCCCACTTAGGGCGACATATGAAAGTATACAAAAGGTGATGGATGGAATGCTTGAATTGATCTCAGCCACTGGAAATTAGTTGGCCCATATCCCAGTTGATCATTATTTTGCAAACCACGCCACCTCAGTTTGGACTCAGCTATATGCAAATAAGTCTAGACCAGGTGCGGTCGGCACAGGTACGAGCATGTGGCAGGGTGGGGGTGGGGCAGCACAAGTTGACAAATGATGAGATAGGTAAAATAAAATAAAAAAAGAAATAAAATCACTTACCTTGCACCCACCGCTTCACCACTTTCACCCTTGTTATGGGCTCGTCAGTCAGATATAGCTTAGTTCCAGTGCCACTAACTTTAGGTGCTGTACCAACAGTATCTCACCTCATAAATATGATTGAGAGGTCTGTATCACTGGGAAGTTAAAAAAAAGTGGCAGTCCTGCAGTACAGGCCTCTTGTAAATAAGTCCCAACGTCCCTAAAAACCAACGGTACCTGGGAATACTCAGACAACTAAGGGAGACATAGGAAATAATACAAAACATGAATGATGGAATGCTTGAAATAATCTTGTTTTGTCCACCATAAGCGTGGAAGGGTATGCTCAGACATGAGTCCCTTGCTCACTGCACCATCAGGATTCAAGCAAGCCGGGCCGAAGACGGCTGTAATGCCAGAAACCGGTCCCCGGAAGCTTGTTTCCTTTCCAGTAAAAGAATTGGCTTGGTAGTTTGGTCTGCCCTGTTCCCATGATGCATTGGGCCAGGGACAGACTAATTTGCATGTAGCCAGGTTCTGAGCTGGGATGGTGCAGTGAGCTAAAAAACGGTGATGGATCAAGCCCTGATCTGTTGACTGGGTAGGAGTGTTCTGCTTAATTCAGATAGTCTGTCCATCACCACCCCCTTTTCTGAATCGTTTTGTCCACCATAAGCGTGGAAGGGTATGCTCAGACATGAGTCCCTTGCTCACTGCACCATCAGGATTCAAGCAAGCCGGGCCGAAGACGGCTGTAATGCCAGAAACCGGTCCCCGGAAGCTTGTTTCCTTTCCAGTAAAAGAATTGGCTTGGTAGTTTGGTCTGCCCTGTTCCCATGATGCATTGGGCCAGGGACAGACTAATTTGCATGTAGCCAGGTTCTGAGCTGGGATGGTGCAGTGAGCTAAAAACGGTGATGGATCAAGCCCTGATCTGTTGACTGGGTAGGAGTGTTCTGCTTAATTCAGATACTCTGTCCATCACCACCCCCTTTTCTGAATCGTTTTGTCCACCATAAGCGTGGAAGGGTATGCTCAGACATGAGTCGCTTGCTCACTGCACCATCAGGATTCAAGCAAGCCGGGCCGAAGACGGCTGTAATGCCAGAATCCGGTCCCCGGAAGCTTGTTTCCTTTCCAGTAAAAGAATTGGCTTGGTAGTTTGGTCTGCCCTGTTCCCATGATGCATTGGGCCAGGGACAGACTAATTTGCATGTAGCCAGGTTCTGAGCTGGGATGGTGCAGTGAGCTAAAAAACGGTGATGGATCAAGCCCTGATCTGTTGACTGGGTAGGAGTGTTCTGCTTAATTCAGATACTCTGTCCATCACCACCCCCTTTTCTGAATCGTTTTGTCCACCATAAGCGTGTAAGGGTATGCTCAGACATTAGTCCCTTGCTCACTGCACCATCAGGATTCAAGCAAGCTGGGCCGAAGACGACTGTAATGCCAGAAACTGGTCCCCGGAAGCTTGTTTCCTTTCCAGTAAAAGAATTGGCTTGGTAGTTTGGTCTGCCCTGTTCCCATGATGCATTGGGTCAGGGACAGACTAATTTGCATGTAGCCAGGCTCTGAGCTGGGATGGTGCAGTGAGCTAAAAAACGGTGATGGATCAAGCCCTGATCTGTTGACTGGGTAGGAGTGTTCTGCTTAATTCAGATACTCTGTCCATCACCACCCCCTTTTCTGAATCATTTTGTCCACCATAAGCGTGGAAGGGTATGCTCAGACATGAGTCCCTTGCTCACTGCACCATCAGGATTCAAGCAAGCCGGGCCGAAGACGGCAGTAATGCCAGAAACCGGTCCCCGGAAGCTTGTTTCCTTTCTAGTAAAAGAATTGGCTTGGTAGTTTGGTCTGCCCTGTCCCCATGATGCATTGGACCAGGGACAGACTAATTTGCATGCAGCCAGGTTCTGAGCTGAGATGGTGCAGTGAGCTAAAAAACGGTGATGGATCAAGCCCTGATCTGTTGACTGGGTTGGAGTGTTCTGCCTAATTCAGATACTCTGTCCATCACCACCCCTTTTTCTGAATCGTTTTGTCCACCATAAGCGTGGAAGGGTATGCTCAGACATGAGTCCCTTGCTCACTGCACCATCAGGATTCAAGCAAGCCGGGCCGAAGATGGCTGTAATGCCAGAAACCGGTCCCCGGAAGCTTGTTTCCTTTCCAGTAAAAGAATTGACTTGGTAGTTTGGTTCGCCCTGTTCCCTTGATGCATTGGGCCAGGGACAGACTAATTTGCATGTAGCAAGGTTCTGAGCTGGGATGGTGCAGTGAGCTAAAAAACGGTGATGGATCAAGCCCTGATCTGTTGACTGGGTAGGAGTGTTCTGCTTAATTCAGATACTCTGTCCATCACCACCCCCTTTTCTGAATCGTTTTGTCCACCATAAGCGTGGAAGGGTATGCTCAGACATGAGTCCCTTGCTCACTGCACCATCAGGATTCAAGCAAGCCGGGCCGAAGACGGCTGTAATGCCAGAAACCGGTCCCCGGAAGCTTGTTTCCTTTCCAGTAAAAGAATTGGCTTGGTAGTTTGGTCTGCCCTGTTCCCATGATGCATTGGGCCAGGGACAGACTAATTTGCATGTAGCCAGGTTCTGAGCTGGGATGGTGCAGTGAGCTAAAAAACGGTGATGGATCAAGCCCTGATCTGTTGACTGGGTAGGAGTGTTCTGCTTAATTCAGATACTCTGTCCATCACCACCCCCTTTTCTGAATCGTTTTGTCCACCATAAGCGTGGAAGGGTATGCTCAGACATGAGTCCCTTGCTCACTGCACCATCAGGATTCAAGCAAGCCGGGCCGAAGACGGATGTAATGCCAGAAACCGGTCCCCGGAAGCTTGTTTCCTTTCCAGTAAAAGAATTGGCTTGGTAGTTTGGTCTGCCCTGTTTCCCTGATGCATTGGGCCAGGGACAGACTAATTTGCATGTAGCCAGGTTCTGAGCTGGGATTGTGCAGTGAGCTAAAAAACGGTGATGGATCAAGCCCTGATCTGTTGACTGGGTAGGAGTGTTCTGCATATTTCAGATACTCTGTCCATCAACACCCCCTTTTCTGAATCGTTTTGTCCACCATAAGCGTGGAAGGGTATGCTCAGACATGAGTCCCTTGCTCACTGCACCATCAGGATTCAAGCAAGCCGGGCCGAAGACGGCTGTAATGCCAGAAACCGGTCCCCGGAAGCTTGTTTCCTTTCTAGTAAAAGAATTGGCTTGATAGTTTAGTCTGTCCTGTTCCCATGATGCATTGGGCCGGATGTATGACGTTACAACGCAGGCTATTACAACGCCTGTCGTTACAACGCGATTTTTACATCGCATACCATTACAACGCATAGTGCTTTTATGTGCTGGATAGTGAATTATTTAGTTTACTATTCCAACTCCAGTCCCCGTGGATAGTAGGGAAGGTGTTGGATAGTAAATTAAATATATTCCCTATCCTAGAGCGCCCCCCAGCGCAATGCGTTGTAATGGTTTGCGTTGTAATGGTTGCGTTGTAATGGTAGTGCGTTGTAATGGTTGCGATGTAAGTGATGTTTCCCATTGGGCCAGGGACAGACTAATTTGCATGTAGCCAAGTTCTGAGCTGGGATGGTGCAGTGAGCTAAAAAACGGTGATGGATCAAGCCCTGATCTGTTGACTGGGTAGGAGTGTTCTGCTTAATTCAGATACTCTGTCCATCACCACCCCCTTTTCTGAATCGTTTTGTCCACCATAAGAGTGGAACGGTATGCTCAGACATGAGTCCCTTGCTCACTGCACCATCAGGATTCAAGCAAGCCGGGCCGAAGACGGCTGTAATGCCAGAAACCGGTCCCCGGAAGCTTGTTTCCTTTCCAGTAAAAGAATTGGCTCGGTAGTTTGGTCTGCCCTGTTCCCATGATGCATTGGGCCAGGGACAGACTAATTTGCATGTAGCCAGGTTCTGAGCTGGGATGGTGCAGTGAGCTAAAAAACGGTGATGGATCAAGCCCTGATCTGTTGACTGGGTAGGAGTGTTCTGCTTAATTCAGATACTCTGTCCATCACCACCCCCTTTTCTGAATCGTTTTGTCCACCAAAAGCGTGGAAGGGTATGCTCAGACATGAGTCCCTTGCTCACTGCACCATCAGGATTCAAGCAAGCCGGGCCGAAGACGGCTGTAATGCCAGAAACCGGTCCTAGGAAGCTTGTTTCCTTTCCAGTAAAAGAATTGGCTTGGTAGTTTGGTCTGCCCTGTTCCCATGATGCATTGGGCCAGGGACAGACTAATTTGCATGTAGCCAGGTTCTGAGCTGGGATGGTGCAGTGAGCTAGAAAACGGTGATGGATCAAGCCCTGATCTGTTGACTGGGTAGGAGTGTTCTGCTTAATTCAGATACTCTGTCCATCACCACCCCCTTTTCTGAATCGTTTTGTCCACCATAAGCGTGGAAGGGTATGCTCAGACATGAGTTCCTTGCTCACTGCACCATCAGGATTCAAGCAAGCCGGGCCGAAGACGGCTGTAGTGCCAGAAACCGGTCCCCGGAAGCTTGTTTCCTTCCCAGTAAAAGAATTGACTTGGTAGTTTGGTCTGCCCTGTTCCCATGATGCATTGGGCCTGGGACAGACTAATTTGCATGTAGCCAGGTTCTGAGCTGGGATGGTGCAGTGAGCTAAAAAACGGTGATGGATCAAGCCCTGATCTGTTGACTGGGTAGGAGTGTTCTGCTTAATTCAGATACTCTGTCCATCACCACCCCCTTTTCTGAATCGTTTTGTCCACCATAAGCGTGGAAGGGTATGCTCAGACATGAGTCCCTTGCTCACTGCACCATCAGGATTCAAGCAAGCCGGGCCGAAGACGGCTGTAACGCCAGAAATAGTATCCCGGAAGCTTGTTTCCTTTCCAGTAAAAGAATTGGCTTGGTAGTTTGGTCTGCCCTGTTCCCATGATGCATTGGGCCAGGGACAGACTAATTTGCATGTAGCCAGGTTCTGAGCTGGGATGGTGCAGTGAGCTAAAAAACGGTGATGGGTCAAGCCCTGATCTGTTGACTGGGTAGGAGTGTTCTGCTTAATTCAGATACTCTGTCCATCACCACCCCCTTTTCTGAATCGTTTTGTCCACCATAAGCGTGGAAGGGTATGCTCAGACATGAGTCCCTTGCTCACTGCACCATCAGGATTCAAGCAAGCCGGGCCGAAGACGGCTGTAATGCCAGATACCGGTCCCCGGAAGCTTGTTTCCTTTTCAGTAAAAGAATTGGCTTGGTAGTTTGGTCTGCCCTGTTCCCATGATGCATTGGGGCAGGGACAGACTAATTTGCATGTAGCCAGGTTCTGAGCTGGGATGGTGCAGTGAGCTAAAAAACGGTGATGGATCAAGCCCTGATCTGGTGACTGGGTTGGAGTGTTCTGCCTAATTCAGATACTCTGTCCATCACCACCCCTTTTTCTGAATCGTTTTGTCCACCATAAGCGTGGAAGGGTATGCTCAGACATGAGTCCCTTGCTCACTGCACCATCAGGATTCAAGCAAGCCGGGCCGAAGATGGCTGTAATGCCAGAAACCGGTCCCCGGAAGCTTGTTTCCTTTCCAGTAAAATAATTGGCTTGGTAGTTTGGTCTGCCCTGTTCCCATGATGCATTGGGCCAGGGACAGACAAATTTGCATGTATCCAGGTTCTGAGCTGGGATGGTGCAGTGAGCTAAAAAACGGTGATGGATCAAGCCCTGATCTGTTGACTGGGTAGGAGTGTTCTGCTTAATTCAGATACTCTGTCCATCACCACCCCCTTTTCTGAATCGTTTTGTCCACCATAAGCGTGGAAGGGTATGCTCAGACATGAGTCCCTTGCTCACTGCACCATCAGGATTCAAGCAAGCTGGGTGGAAGACGGCTGTAATGCCAGAAACCGGTCCCCAGAAGCTTGTTTCCTTTCCAGTAAAAGAATTGGCTTGGTATTTTGGTCTGCCCTGTTCCCATGATGCATTGGGCCAGGGACAGACTAATTTGCATGTAGCCAGGCTCTGAGCTGGGATGGTGCAGTGAGCTAAAAAACGGTGATGGATCAAGCCCTGATCTGTTGACTGGGTAGGAGTGTTCTGCTTAATTCAGATACTCTGTCCATCACCACCCCCTTTTCTGAATCGTTTTGTCCACCATAAGCGTGGAAGGGTATGCTCAGACATGAGTCCCTTGCTCACTGCACCATCAGGATTCAAGCAAGCCGGGCCGAAGACGGCAGTAATGCCAGAAACCGGTCCCCGGAAGCTTGTTTCCTTTCTAGTAAAAGAATTGGCTTGGTAGTTTGGTCTGCCCTGTTCCCATGATGCATTGGACCAGGGACAGACTAATTTGCATGCAGCCAGGTTCTGAGCTGGGATGGTGCAGTGAGCTAAAAAACGGTGATGGATCAAGCCCTGATCTGTTGACTGGGTTGGAGTGTTCTGCCTAATTCAGATACTCTGTCCATCACCACCCCTTTTTCTGAATCGTTTTGTCCACCATAAGCATGGAAGGGTATGCTCAGACATGAGTCCCTTGCTCACTGCACCATCAGGATTCAAGCAAGCCGGGTCGAAGACGGATGTAATGTCAGAAACCGGTCCCCGGAAGCTTGTTTCCTTTCCAGTAAAATAATTGGCTTGGTAGTTTGGTCTGCCCTGTTTCCCTGATGCATTGGGCCAGGGACAGACTAATTTGCATGTAGCCAGGTTCTGAGCTGGGATGGTGCAGTGAGCTAAAAAACGGTGATGGATCAAGCCCTGATCTGTTGACTGGGTAGGAGTGTTCTGCATATTTCAGATACTCTGTCCATCACCACCCCCTTTTCTGAATCGTTTTGTCCACCATAAGCGTGGAAGGGTATGCTCAGACATGAGTCCCTTGCTCACTGCACCATCAGGATTCAAGCAAGCCGGGCCGAAGACGGCTGTAATGCCAGAAACCGGTCCCGGAAGCTAGTTTCCTTTCTAGTAAAAGAATTGGCTTGATAGTTTAGTCTGCCCTGTTCCCATGATGCATTGGGCCGGATGTATGACGTTACAACGCAGGCTATTACAACGCCTGCCGTTACAACGCGATTTTTACATCGCATACCATTACAACGCATAGTGCTTTTAGGTGCTGGATAGTGAATTATTTAGTTTACTATTCCAACTCCAGTCCCCGTGGATAGTAGGGAAGGTGTTGGATAGTAAATTAAATATATTCCCTATCCTAGAGCGCCCCCCAGCGCAATGCGTTGTAATGGTTGCGTTGTAATGGTAGTGCGTTGTAATGGTTGCGTTGTAAGTGATGTTTCCCATTGGGCCAGGGACAGACTAATTTGCATGTAGCCAAGTTCTGAGCTGGGATGGTGCAGTGAGCTAAAAAACGGTGATGGATCAAGCCCTGATCTGTTGACTGGGTAGGAGTGTTCTGCTTAATTCAGATACTCTGTCCATCACCACCCCCTTTTCTGAATCGTTTTGTCCACCATAAGAGTGGAAGGGTATGCTCAGACATGAGTCCCTTGCTCACTGCACCATCAGGATTCAAGCAAGCCGGGCCGAAGACGGCTGTAATGCCAGAAACCGGTCCCAGGAAGCTTGTTTCCTTTCCAGTAAAAGAATTGGCTTGGTAGTTTGGTCTGCCCTGTCCCATGATGCATTCGGCCAGGGACAGACTAATTTGCATGTAGCCAGGTTCTGAGCTGGGATGGTGCAGTGATCTAAAAAACGGTGATGGATCAAGCCCTGATCTGTTGACTGGGTAGGAGTGTTCTGCTTAATTCAGATACTCTGTCCATCACCACCCCCTTTTCTGAATCGTTTTGTCCACCATAAGCGTGGAAGGGTATGCTCAGACATGAGTACCTTGCTCACTGCACCATCAGGATTCAAGCAAGCCGGGCCGAAGACGGCTGTAATGCCAGAAACCGGTCCCAGGAAGCTTGTTTCCTTTCCAGTAAAAGAATTGGCTTGGTAGTTTGGTCTGCCCTGTTCCCATGATGCATTGGGCCAGGGACAGACTAATTTGCATGTAGCCAGGTTCTTAGCTGGGATGGTGCAGTGTGCTCAAAAACGGTGATGGATCAAGCCCTGATCTGTTGACTGGGTAGGAGTGTTCTTCTTAATTCAGATACTCTGTCCATCACCACCCCCTTTTCTGAATCGTTTTGTCCACCAAAAGTGTGGAAGGGTATGCTCAGACATGAGTCCCTTGCTCACTGCACCATCAGGATTCAAGCAAGCCGGGCCGAAGACGGCTGTAATGCCAGATACCGGTCCCCGGAAGCTTGTTTCCTTTCCAGTAAAAGAATTGGCTTGGTAGTTTGGTCTGCCCGGTTCCCATGATGCATTGGGCCAGGGACAGACTAATTTGCATGTAGCCAGGTTCTGAGCTGGGATGGTGCAGTGAGCTAAAAAACGGTGATGGAGCAAGCCCTGATCTGTTGACTGGGTAGGAGTGTTCTGCTTAATTCAGATACTCTGTCCATCACCACCCCCTTTTCTGAATTGTTTTGTCCACCATAAGCATGGAAGGGTATGCTCAGACATGAGTACCTTGCTCACTGCACCATCAGGATTCAAGCAAGCCGGGCCGAAGACGGCTGTAATGCCAGAAACCGTATCCCGGAAGCTTGTTTCCTTTCCAGTAAAAGAATTGGCTTGGTAGTTTGGTCTGCCCTGTTCCCATGATGCATTGGGCCAGGGACAGACTAATTTGCATGTAGCCAGGTTCTGAGCTGGGATGGTGCAGTGAGCTAAAAAACGGTTATGGGTCAAGCCCTGATCTGTTGACTGGGTAGGAGTGTTCTGCTTAATTCAGATACTCTGTCCATCACCACCCCCTTTTCTGAATCGTTTTTTCCACCATAAGCGTGGAAGGGTATGCTCAGACATGAGTCCCTTGCTCACTGCACCATCAGGATTCAAGCAAGCCGGGCCGAAGACGGCTGTAATGCCAGATACCGGTCCCCGGAAGCTTGTTTCCTTTCCAGTAAAAGAATTGGCTTGGTAGTTTGGTCTGCCCTGTTCCCATGATGCATTGGGCCAGGGACAGACTAATTTGCATGTAGCCAGGTTCTGAGCTGGGATGGTGCAGTGAGCTAAAAAACGGTGATGGATCAAGCCCTGATCTGGTGACTGGGTAGGAGTGTTCTGCTTAATTCAGATACTCTGTCCATCACCACCCCCTTTTCTGAATCGTTTTGTCCACCATAAGCGTGGAAGGGTATGCTCAGACATGAGTCCCTTGCTCACTGCACCATCAGGATTCAAGCAAGCCGGGCCGAAGACAGCTGTAATGCCAGAATCCGGTCCCCGGAAGCTTGTTTCCTTTCCAGTAAAAGAATTGGCTTGGTAGTTTGGTCTGCCCTGTTCCCATGATGCATTGGGCCAGGGACAGACTAATTTGCATTTAGCCAGGTTCTGAGCTGGGATGGTGCAGTGAGCTCAAAAACGGTGATGGATCAAGCCCTGATCTGTTGACTGGGTAGGAGTGTTCTGCTTAATTCAGATACTCTGTCCATCACCACCCCCTTTTCTGAATCGTTTTGTCCACCATAAGCGTGGAAGGGTATGCTCAGACATGAGTCCCTTGCTCACTGCACCATCAGGATTCAAGCAAGCCGGGCCGAAGACGGCTGTAATGCCAGAAACCGGTCCCCGGAAGCTTGTTTCCTTTCCAGTAAAAGAATTGGCTTGGTAGTTTGGTCTGCCCTGTTCCCATGATGCATTGGGCCAGGGACAGACTAATTTGCATGTAGCCAGGTTCTGAGCTGGGATGGTGCAGTGAGCTAAAAAACGGTGATGGATCAAGCCCTGATCTGTTGAATGGTCAGATACTCTGTCCATCACCACCCCCTTTTCTGAATCATTTTGTCCACCATAAGCGTGGAAGGGTATGCTCAGACATGAGTCCCTTGCTCACTGCACCATCAGGATTCAAGCAAGCCGGGCCGAAGACGGCTGTAATGCCAGAAACCGGTCCCCGGAAGCTTGTTTCCTTTCCAGTAAAAGAATTGGCTCGGTAGTTTGGTCTGCCCTGTTCCCATGATGCATTGGGCCAGGGACAGACTAATTTGCAGGTAGCCAGGTTCTGAGCTGGGATGGTGCAGTGAGCTAAAAAACGGTGATGGAGCAAGCCCTGATCTGTTGACTGGGTAGGAGTGTTCTGCTTAATTCAGATACTCTGTCCATCACCACCCCCTTTTTTGAATCATTTTGTCCACCATAAGCGTGGAAGGGTATGCTCAGACATGAGTACCTTGCTCACTGCACCATCAGGATTCAAGCAAGCCGGGCCGAAGACGGCTGTAATGCCAGAAACAGGTCCCCGGAAGCTTGTTTCCTTTCCAGTAAAAGAATTGGCTTGGTAGTTTGGTCTGCCCTGTTCCCATGATGCATTGGGCCAGGGACAGACTAATTTGCATGTAGCCAGGTTCTGAGCTGGGATTGTGCAGTGAGCTAAAAAACGGTGATGGATCAAGCCCTGATCTGTTGACTGGGTAGGAGTGTTCTGCTTAATTCAGATACTCTGTCCATCACCACCCACTTTTCTGAATCGTTTTGTCCACCATAAGCGTGGAAGGGTATGGTCAGACATGAGTCCCTTGCTCACTGCACCATTAGGATTCAAGCAAGCCGGGCCGAAGACGGCTGTAATGCCACAAACCGGTCCCCGGAAGCTTGTTTCCTTTCCAGTAAAAGAATTGGCTTGGTAGTTTGGTCTGCCCTGTTCCCATGATGCATTGGGCCAGGGACAGACTAATTTGCATGTAGCCAGGTTCTGAGCTGGGATGGTGCAGTGAGCTAAAAAATGGTGATGGATCAAGCCCTGATCTGTTGACTGGGTAGGAGTGTTCTGCTTAATTCAGATACTCTGTCCATCACCATCCCCTTTTCTGAATCGTTTTGTCCACCATAAGCGTGGAAGGGTATGCTCAGACATGAGTCCCTTGCTCACTGCACCATCAGGATTCAAGCAAGCCGAGCCGAAGACGGCTGTAATGCCAGAATCCGGTCCCCGGAAGCTTGTTTCCTTTCCAGTAAAAGAATTGGCTTGGTAGTTTGGTCTGCCCTGTTCCCATGATGCATTGGGCCAGGGACAGACTAATTTTCATGTAGCCTGGTTCTGAGCTGGGATGGTGCAGTGAGCTCAAAAACGGTGATGGATCAAGCCCTTATCTGTTGACTGGGTAGGAGTGTTCTGCTTAATTCAGATACTCTGTCCATCACCACCCCCTTTTCTGAATTGAAATAATCTCAGTCACTGGTAATTAAATGGGGCTGCATCCCAGTCCATCATTATTTTGCACATCATGCCACCTCAGTTTGGACTCAGCTTTGGTAAACCAGTCTTAATTCTGCTCCTATAAGAACAGTCCAGCCAACAAATGCCAAGTCAGAACGTCTCTGAAGTGAAACACAAGCAATCCAGGACCAGTTTCACCCTTGTTGTGGGCTCATTAGCCAGATATAGCTTGGTTTCAGTGACAAAGTGTGCTCTGGATCAACGCGTGGGCATACCTGTCCCATTCAGGGTGACATATGAATGTATACAAAAGGTGAGTGATGGAACGCTTGAATTAATCTTAGCCACTGGTAATTACTCGGAGCCGCATCACAGTCCATCATTATTTTGCACACTATGCCACCTCAATTTTGGCCCAACTATGTGCATATCAGTCTTGACCCTATTCCAATTTGAACAATCCATCACAAACTGCCAAGCCAAGTTCTTCTTGAACCTTTAACACAAGCAATCCAGGACCCTTTTCACCCTTTTTATGAGCACATCTGTCAGAAACAGTCTTGTTCCAATGACATGGTGTGCTTGAATTAATCTCATCCACTGGTAATTTGATGGGTCCGCATCCCAGTTCATCATGATTTTGCACACCAGGCCACCTCAGTTTAGACCCGTTGAGCAGGGTGAAGACTCATCTGCATATGACTGTCCAAACTGGTAAATTATTAATTTAGGCGCAGATCTCTGACTGGGAGTGTGTGTTTGTCATTGTTCAGCATTCCATCCATCCATTGTTCTTTTTGCATTTGCCATAGGCACTAGGCACACCAGGATTGTTTTGTTTAAGGATTATTCCATTATTCGCGACCCCCTGCCTGCCATTGGCCCACACCAGCATTTATTTTTAAGGAGTATTCTGTTTTCCCCTGCATCCCTGCCTGCCATAGGCACACACAAACTTAATTTTTTTAAGGATTATTTCATTTACCCTGCACCCAATGCTTGTCTGCCATAGGTTCAGACCAGCAATACTTTTTAAAGTATTATTCAATTTTCTCCTGCACCCCTTTTCTGCCATAGGTGCACATCAGCAGTAATTTTTAAGGATGTTTCCATTTTTCTCTCATCACATTCTTGCATGCCATTGGGGTACAAAAGCATTCTATTTTTAATGATTATTCAGTTTTCCCCTGCACCCCATGCCTTCCACAGGCGCACAACAGCATTTCGTTTTTAAGGATTATATATTCCATTTTTCCCTGTACCCACTGCCTGCCAAAGGTATCTCATAGGCCTTAGTGCCTAGAAGCACATAAAGTAAACTTTTAAATCTGTATGTTATTGAAATATTGTACTATAGCTTGGATTGGACTGAACACATTATTGTCTATTTTTTGGTATAATCTTACTATAATATATTGTCTGTAAGTACAGTCAAACTGCAAATGCCACATTTCACTGAATGTTTTTCTTGTTTGTTTACTTCAAGGTGCACAAGAGACATCATCCACAGTACTGTCAGCCAGAAGGCCGGCACTAATTGACACCACCTACGTTATCCTCTGCTTTGCTTGTGCAGCTTAGTGCCAACTGCCAGAGCTAAGAACTTGGAGATGGCCCCAAAGAAAGGTGTTCCTGCCAAGAAAGTTCCAGTGATGAGGAGAAGAAGAGTTTGCAACCACCAGTGTGCCACACTCCTCCTTTTTCAGGAAACGGGGTGTGCCAGCACCGCCCCAACCTAAGTCCCAGCCCATGTCAATCAGTGAATCAGCCACTGCAGTCATGGTGATGAGCAGTGAGTCTGAATTGGATTTGTCTCAGCTGCAAAGTACCCAGGCAATGCAGGAATCTGAGCAAAGTGGACAACAGAAGCCGTTGTCAGCCATACTTATTCCTGAAGTAGGAGCAGAACTGGAGGTTAGTCTTCCTACTGAGCAAGATGTAGCTCGTGAACCATTGGCTTGATGATGTCCATCAAGCTAAAGAAAGGCTACTCCACCACCTTCTCCAACCCCCCTTCTCATGATCTGGACATGGATTGACCCCGGCAGAGTTCGAGCCTGCCATGAGAGACAAGAGAAAAGGAAAGTGTTGGAATTATTATCGAAAGTGACAGTGATGTGGATGAGACAGTGATTATCAGTATGGAGACCAGCTTGTAGGACACTAAGAGGACCCCTCCAATTCCACCTACACAGAGGGATGTTTTTCCACCACCACCAGCTTTCATATTTGTAAGACCCCTGCTGAGATTTTTATCCAGCACCATCTCAGTCAAAGTATGCACTTCAGAGAGGCAAATGACACACTAACCTACCTCCAGTTCTTCAGTCATTGGCAGTAGCACACAAAAACATTTCTCCTCCCAGTTTGGGAGTTCTTTGTGATTAGCAAGCTGTAGGATAACATTGCAATATCCTCTATTTGCCATGTGAGTGTACAACAAAATCAGCCAGGTACACACTATGGTGCTGGAGGTCAAATTTCCCATACGAAAAATAATCATGCAATCTGGTGTGAGGAGCACATTAAGATAACTGGTGGTGGTGGTGGTGAAGAGACAGGGTAAGCATGGTGATCGAAGAAGGAGGTGATGCAGAAGAAAAGGATGATAGCTTTACACAAAGCAGCCCTGTCCCTTGAAATGTGTAAGCATTATCCTCATCAGCAGCCTCCAAATGGCAAAAGACTGAGATACAGACAATACCTCGTACAGTGATCCCCCGAAGAAACATGTTGAGTCTACCACCTCCTGATTCTCTCTGGAAGTCACAGGCATCAGTGGCACCGGAAAAAAAAATCTAAATTCATACTACTATTATGGGCATGTTTAAGCAGGAGGCGACCTACAAACCCAACCACTAAGTAGCATGTTTGTACAACGGGAAACTGGCTAAAATGCTAGTACTGGACTGCCTCCCTTTTTCTTTTGTGGAAGGAGTGGGATATTTAGAATTTGTGGTTGCCATCTGCCTGAAATTAAAGGTTCCAAGCCAGACTCCCTTAGCCAGAGTTACTGTTCCAGTGCTCTATCATGATGTGCTGTAACTGGTTGGCCAAGCTATGCAGCAGAGTATTGTTCAGACTGTCCACTGGACAACATATATGTGGCCAAGTTGTCAAGCAACTGATTCCATGTGTATCACTTCACACTGCATGTCTTGTGTGGCGGTTAGGCAACAGCTATCTGCAGGTTTCAATACTGCATAATTTTTTTGAAGGCATTGTTGGAAAGTGGATTATTAGTAGGGGCAAATATACATCTGGCACTAGCAATAAAGCCACTATCACAGTATAGGGCTCAGAATAGGTCTTAGAAAATTATTCCTATGCTCAACCCTTGGTAGCTTGGCTGTGAGCAGGCAGACTTATCTTCAAAGACAGGTATGTAAAGCATTTAAAATAAATTCAGACAACCTCAACACGGGCCCAACGGGATGTTGACTATGCAGGCTATGGTAGAATGGCCACAATGATAACCTAGAAACAGCAAAACTGCCAACCATAAATCTACCCCCTGCCTGCTCATTTCCCGTATGTAATTATATTGACTGCTATCCCCGAAACTGCTACCAATCAGAGGGAAACTCAATTTGATTTTAGGGATAAGTGCCGCTATAGGGTAGCAAAATATAGGCAGTTTGATTACCATAAGGCAGGGGAAATCTTAACGGCCCGCAGAATTGGATGGGTGGGAAATTGACAAAAACCAGAACAGGAAGACTGTGCAATCATAAATTTTAAAAATCCTAAAACAGTGATCCACTTACACTTTCAAACCGTACGTCACCAGGACCCAGTAACAGGTATCGAGCCATACCCACTGGACTTGTTCAGTCAGTCAGTCAAATTAACTTTATTCGATTCAGTTAAAATCATACAAAGGACATAAAAACAAGATTATTTACAATTAAAAACTATTAAACAATTTCTTTGCAATTGAATTAATTTGACATGATAGTTAAAAAAAGAATTAAAAAGTTATGCATACTGGTTTGACTAGTTCATACATTTTCTTGTTCTGGACGCTGCCACTAGGAAATTTGCCATGGCAAATGTAATGTGTATGTTTTCCAGGGATTTTAAATAAAGCATGGCTGGTCTCACCTGTAGGAAACCAGCTTCCCTTAAGACAGGTAACAGGTGTTTTTTTCTTACTACAGAGAAGAAATCACAAAACATAACAAAGTGCATCGTGTCCTGCACTGAAAAATTGTCACATGTGCAGGGAGGTGCTAACTCTGGTTTCATCCAGGAATTAAATTTACCCAAATAAAAATGTATAAGATTAAACCTAAATTTGGTTAACAAAAATCTATGAAAGGGGTTTGTGACAAAACATAAATAGGGCTCGATTGCAGGTGAATAAAGTGAAACATAATGCAATCGTACTGTAGACTTTTGCAATTCTAATTCTTCTCGGAGCAAACGTTCCCTTGTCATAAACTGTTTTTTAATTATGTCCACGTCCTGCTTTGTTATACCAGAGGGAACAGTGAATAAATCTGGGCGACCCAGATCATTGAAAGATTTTTTTTACATAGACCAACCATGGGCACTTAAAGCAATTCTCCAGACTCATCACATCCCTCATGATCATATGGTTTAACGTTAATTCTGGGTTTAACCAAGTCTTAAGCCAATATATCAAAGGTGCCAGTCTCAATTTATCCTGAACATAATCCAGGCCAAGTTCCATATGAATGGAGAAAGTTGGGGAAGATTGGGGGAGGGACAGGAGAGAACGTAAAATCTATTCTCCGCTAGTTGGATTTTATCTATGCATGCATAGCCCCATAGGGGTGCACCATATAGGGCCACGGGAAGGGATTTACTATTATACACCTTTATGATTGCTTTCATTGGTCTATGTCCCAACCTTTTGGCAAAACCTAGGATAGCCATAGATGTTCTTGTTACCGCTAAACTTTTAGCTCGTATCTGAGGACCCCAGGTACCCTATCGAAAAGCACTCCCAAATATGGGAAGACATGCACTCTCGAAACTACCTCACCTCTGCAACAAAATGTTTTTGCTTTGGCCCTTTTCCCCTGGGGGCCTAAGACCATAGTGTGAGATTTAGAGGCGTTAACCCTCAGGTCGAGCCGGTCCATAAAGGACCCAAATGCGTCTAAAAGCATCGTCCGCGTATAGGAGAGCAGGGATCTTAGCTTCTCCTACACGCGGAACGTCTCTAGCTGCCCCTTCTAGGTGCTTTCCTAAATCATTTATGTAAATTGTGAATAACAGGGGGGCTAATATACAGCCCTGCCTGACTCCCCGCTTCGAATGGAAACGGGTCGTACATCTTCCCTCTTTTGTTACCCTAACTGCGGCGAATATGTCCCGGTGTAAGGACGCTATAAACGCCACCAAGTCTTCCTCAATGCCCATCTTTAGTAGGATTTCCCATAACTTGGATCTGTTGACCAAGTCGAAGGCCGAGGAGAGGTCCATGAACGCTAAGTACAAGGACCAGTCCTTGACCACCGTATACTTAGCGGCCAACAGATGCAAGTTTGAGCACTGTTCTATCGTGCCTCTCTTTTCCCTAAAGCCGTACTGAATGTCAGCTAAACCCCCACATCCTTCCAGACTGTCCCTCAACCTTCCCAGAAGGACTCTGCCCAAGATTTTTATTGCAGAGTCCAAGAGGGATATAGGGCGATAACACCCTGGGTCGTCCCTTTGGCCCTTTTTAAATATGGGGACTATTGTGGAGGTCACCCATGTACTTGGAGGGGGTGATCGGTTTACAGCTGTAAACACCTTTGCCAGGATTCCAGCCCAAAATTTGGGGAAGTGAATATAAAAGTCGGCTGGTACCCCGTCTGGGCCTGGTGCTTTATTCTTTGTAGTGGCACAAATTGCCTTTTCCACCTCCTCACTGTTGAAATATAGGGGTATGGCCACCGGACCCGGGGTGTTTTGTGGATCGGTGCAGTCGCCCATATCGCCATACACGGTACTAAAATGAGCCAACCATCTCTCATCTGGTATCACACAATCAATATCTGTGTTGGGTGAAGCCGAGAAATATGTGTGGTTAATCACGGCCCAGAACTGCCTACTGTCCCGCAATATGTCAGTGGAGGTAAGTTGTTCCCACGCCTCCTGTTTAATACTGTCCCGTCTGTGTTTAGTAGCCTTCCTGTATTCTTTTCTTAGATTTGCGACCAAGGCTCTATCCCTAGGAATTGTTTTAAGGGCAGATTTCAAAGCTTTAAGGGCCTTGGTGCAGGCTAAGTCAAACCACCTGTAGGGCTTTGACTCTCCCCTGCCCCTTTGGGTCGTAAGGTTAGAGGACACTGTATTACATATTGCCTGGAAGGCGTCCATGATGTCCTGGCCTTGAGAGGACTGATCTAAGCAGATCATAATATGATCATTTATCTGTGGGCCGATGTCAGAGTAGAAATCATCTGGTACCACATTACCCCATTTTAGCCATCTACCCTGGTCTGTAGGGCGTAGGGTAAGTCCGGGTCTGGTCTGTCCTGGCATAGGTCCCATAAGGTCCCCCCAGAAGGTGGTCAGAAGGATAGGATTGTGGTCACTAAAGGGGGATGGCACGGTGCAATAAGAAATAATGTGATTAAAAATACCAGGTGTCACAAAAATATAGTCAATAACAGTCCCCGGGGATCTCCCCTTAAACGTTGGTATTATAGGTTCCTCCTCCCGTGCTGTAGATTCAAGGAGGTTGAGGTTGGTCAAAAGGTCCTCAAGTTCCTCGCCAGCCCTGGTATGTTCAAAATGCGGCGCCTCCTGATCCCCTGTCTCGGACCCTCCAATTGTAGTACAACCAAAGTAGCAGGGGTGGATGTTAAAATCGCCCATTAATACAATTTCATAACTTGTTAGGGTGTTTTGGCAAAATGAGTTTAAAAAAGCATCCAATTTTGAGATATTATCGCCACCAAACTCCATGTTAACAGAATTGTAGAAATTAATAAACAGGATGCTCTTTGCCGGACCAAATTGCCTTTCTACAATTAAACAGTTTGGAGATTCATATTTGATCTGTTTCAGGGATCCACTAAGGTCAAGGGAAAAAAGAGTCAAAAGACCTCCCCTCGCTCTGCCCGAGTTACTGGGACAAGCTGCGACTGAAAAGCCCGAATAGCCATCCAACCAAAAACTTGAAGACATATCCCACGTTTCCTGCAAAGCAATAACATTATGGTCTGAAACAAATGATACCCAATCAGTGTCACTCATTTTTGAGGTGATTCCAGCAATGTTCCACTGGACTTGTTCTATACTCAACACCAATTGATTTACAGGGATCGTACTACCCCTAATACCCTAACCTGCCAATTAAGACCTTTCATAGAGGGTAGATGGGACACCACCCTCAGGCCTGCACTATATAATCTACCAGTAAACAACAGATTTGGAATCCTGAAGGAGGTAGATTGACATGAGGCAAGTTTGACACTTGGGGGCTCATTACGATCCGTCCGCGAGCCCTAAGTAGGAGGCAACGTCCACATGGGCTGTGGAGTTCCCTCCTGTGCAATTAGGATGTGACCGCCACCCTGGCGGTCACATCCTCTATTTGTAACATTGCGGCGGGTGCAGCTTCAAGCTGCACCCGCCGCAATGTTACAAATGCATACATTGCATTTGTATGCAAAAAGCGGCAGGCACCGCGTGGTGCCTGCCGATTTCTGCATACAAATGCAGGGGGGTACCATGGGAAACCCCCCATGTGCACCCCCCACCCCCCCCTTCACCCAGGGGGGCCGCTACGGGCCCCTGAGGTGAAGATCCACATGCTTTTCCTCAGCGGAGAAGCCGCTGCGAAAAAGCATCTTTTCACAGCCATCCTAATATGTCTGGCGGTGTCTGAGAGCCACCGCAACCATATTAGAGCTTTTCCGCCGCGGTTGTAAGCCGACCGCGGTGGAAAAGTGGCAGACTGAAACCAAGACCCACCAGCCATCCTAATGTGGCGGTGGGTCTTTGGTGGGTCCGCAGCGGTTTTCCCGCATCCTTCGGGCCGGCGGTGGCTTCCGCCGGCCCGGAGGATGCGGGAAAACCGCAATCGTAATGAGCCCCTAGGTGGGGTCTCTGTGGAACAGGGGTTAGATAACAAATTGGAGGAGTGCAGTGGGCTGGGGGCACCAAGTAAGGAACACAAACAGGACTCCTCACAGAACATTGGCCTACAAGTGTCTGGGGACAGGCAGGCAGACTACCTGGCAGTCTTAAAGACATCATGCCTGAGGTCCCCAGATACTGACTATATGGCTGAAGAGTGCGACGCTGAAATAACTACCAGCAGTGTAAATGAGGTACCAGAAAGGGAAAATGACCGAGGCAGTACGCTGAGAATTTTATCCTGGAACATTGCTGGGCTTGAAAGCAAACTTGCCTGCCCTGACTGGGGACTTTTTGTGGATAATCAGGACATATGCATGTTCCAGGAAACTTGGGCTAGGGAAGACTATCGGAGGGTACGCTTTGCATCATTTACCATCTCAGCCACCTCTAGGAGAAGGGCCATACCAGCAGGGGGTTTATCCATTTGGGTAGGATCACACTTGGGTTGTGGAGCTGAGCAGATATCTACCCCTACAAACAATTTTCAGTGTGTCCTACTCACCTAACCTACAAAGGTAAAACTTGCTTTCATTAATGTCTACTCCCGACCGGTTGCCATCAGCTCAGAATCTACCACCATAGACCACTTGGGCCTCTTTATTTCTACCATGGAATCAACAGTATGGATGATCATAGGGGGTGACTTTAACTGTCAATTTGAACCTCTCATTGACCCAAGCAACACCATCTCTAGTGAAGAATATTCTTATTGGCAAATCCCCGACCCACAAATTCGACCTATTAAAGCTCGGTCGCCGCTGCCATTACAGATTAGCTCAATCACACTAGCCCATTCACTAAGAGGTTGTAATGGCAGAACAACATCACATATTCCGGGGCAGCTAACTTTTAATAGAGCAGGCCAAGAGTCTCTGTTGGACTGTATCCTGGTGGAAACTAGACTGTGGAAATAGGTCCATGACTTTGGTGTCATAATGAGGCAGGATAGTGATCATAATGCCCTGGCTTTGGAACTGAAGCTGCTAAATCTGGGGTACTCTAATATTGATTCCATGACCATACCTAGGGACAATGGACTATTATTAGCTAACAATAGAAGGAGAGTTAGGTGGCCGCAAATTAAACAAATATCTGATAAGATGGCCAAGGTCTATCAGTTGGTAACCCCAATACTTGTAAGATAGGAGGAACTTGCAGGTGCAAAGGGTTTTTTCTTAGCCAATCAGGAAGTTGTAAAAAGGCACATAGAATTACCAACAAAACTGGAAGATATATTTCACCCAGTGGCTTCAAGGAGGGCCAAACCCCAGCATAAATGTAAATGGTTTAACTTAAAATGTCACAATGTAAAACGGGCCCTATTGGATGCTGTTAAGGCAACGGACAAGAACGGAATAAAATTAAAATGGGTATTGTACAAAAAAACATCCAATTGGAATAAAAGAACTGGTACCTAGAAAGGTGGAAAAACCTTAAAACTGCACCAATTAACAAAGATCTGAAGACCATTTGGGCAATAGCTAGTTCAGGTGACAACCAAGGGAGGTTAGCTATTGAACCAAATATAGCATCTGAAGCTTAGAAGAATCATTTCCGCTCTTTGTACAAAGCCATGGCATCCACAACCATAAGTGATGACCCTTTGCCACATTCTCTGCGCATCCCAAAGAGATAGCCACAGAGATTACCCTGTCTGAAGTCATGAATGTTATTAACAAGCTCCCTAGTAATAAAGCTCCAGGCTCTGACAAAATATCAGGGGATCTTTTTCGGGAGGAACCAAAAGAATGGGGACCATATCTTTGGTACCTATGTAATGCAATCATGAATGAGATGGACCCCCCCCGACACCTGGCGATGAACAGAAATTGTCCGGGTCTTTAAGAAAGGCTGTCCCATCCTACCTACAACTATCCGCTGATTAGCCAAATTGACATATCCCAGAAACTTTTTGCCTGAGTGCTGCTTGACCTCCTACAGGCGTGGATAGAAGAAGAAGAGATCCTGAGTCCATACCAAGCCGACTTCAGAAAGAACACTTCCACCATTGACCAGCTATTCAGACTTCATCTCCTGTACTGGAAAATGGTGGCAATAGAGGGTGGCAGCCTCTACTTAATATTTGTAGATCTGAAGTCCGCCTTTGATCTCATTCCCAGGAGCAAACTCTGGGATGTGCTTAGAGACTTGAGGAGTCCACCTTACCCCCTTAGTATTTTAGTAAGGCTTAATGAAGACAACTTTGCCCAAGTAAGGTTCGGGAAACATGGCGAATTGACACCTCGCTTCCCTGTTGGAAAGGGAGTGGGGCAAGGCTATGTGCTCGCTCCTACCCTGTTCTGCTTTTTTATTAATGGTCTCATCAAGCAGCTCTGGGAGGTGAAAACAATGATGCCCCCAGGCTAACTTCTAGAAGGGTCCCAGTGATGATGTTACCTTCATAATCTCAAAGTCGCCAATGGGAATACAGCATATTCTAGACAGCTTTGACGCTTTCTGTAAGATCCGGGGGATGGAGAGTAATACATCAAATACCAAATATATGGTCTTCAACCCTGCCAATACGTCTTGTGCAAACCCATCTTTACACAGTACTTCACAAGAAAGAGTGTCAGTCTTTGACTACCTGGGTATTACTCTTACAAAGCATTTGGAATGGGGGTCTCAGGTGAATAAAGCAATTCATGACCTAGCGCAGACAGTGGGAGGGCTTATGAAACTTTATAGGACCTCTACATTTAAACCTGCAGGGCCAGTGGTCGAAATCTACAAAACCCAGGCTAGGGGTGCCACAATGTACCGGCGGAATTGTGGGGTCATTGCTCTACTACCAGCTTGAATAAATTTGAGAATAACTTTATGAGACAGCTGTTAGGTCTCCCCCCCAGCTCACCCCTCACCCCCCTATGCTTGGATTTGGGCATTAGGCCTATTTGTGAAGAGATAGCTCTTAGAACCTTAATCTACTGGAGAAGGCTATGGTGACACTGGAACAGGCCACATATCGAGCTGAGCTGAAAGAGATACTGAGCAATCCGGGCTCTGCAAAGTTACCCTGGTTTAAACACATTAGGGTTCTCTGTTGTAACCTGGGTAAAGCAGAACCTTGGAAATCACCAGAAGAATCATGCCCATCAATTTCACAGCTAGAAGTGATAAGATCGTACAGAACAAACACACTTTCCGTCATCCAAAGTTCACCCTGTGGCCGTTTAAGGGCCGACCGTCTCCAAATTAAACATGACTATTTGATGGAGCCTCTTTTGGATGACATCCAACGTGGCTCGGCTAGAAAACTCTATATGCAGTTCAGAATGGGGATTTTGGCACTCCGTGGTTTCACTAATAAATGGTCCAAATTAGAGTCTGATGCATGCCCTGCCTGCAGTCACAAGGAGGAGACAGATTTAGATGTGCTCTTCTTTTGCCCTGCCTACAGATCAATATGTCAGTGCTGGCTTATTCAATCATGCAAGAATCTAGGTTTTACACAATGTGCTGTGGCATACAGAGTCCTACAATATGACACTCACCCCCCATTGTTTTTGCTGTTTCACGCTTTTTAAATTCCATGAGGCATGCCCGGCAGATCTTTTTAAACTAGTAATCATGTTGATAATATTTTGTATAGAAATATTTTTACTCTTTTAACTTGGGATAGCCACCCAATCTTACCTGTTTTAATTGTTAATGGACCTTTTCCTTTTGCATTTGCAGTTTAATATCGAATCATGTTATTCCATGTATTCTAAATCAGGTTAATTTGTGTTTACATGTACAGTTTTCTTTTCATGCATTGGCATACGTAGAACCTTTATGATGGTCTACTATCCATGATTTAAATGTATATACTGTCTTTTTTTTATATTGCTATGAACTGTACTTTTATGGTCCTTGAGACCCTAATAAAGGTATTGAATGGAATGGCATTTAAAACCACCAATTCAGTAAATAATTAAGGCACAATACACAATACAAATCTAACACCAGGAAACAATTTTATTTTTAAAATGACACCAAAACAACAAACATGCAATGGAGGAACTGGAGATATGAATTTTCAAAGACTTAGCATTATCTAGTAATCATGTTGATAATATTTTGTATATAATTATTTTTACTCTTTTAACTTGGGATAGCCACCCAATCTTACCTGTTTTAATTGTTAATGGACCTTTTCCTTTTGCATTTGCCGTTTAATATCGAATCATGTTATTCCATGTATTCTAAATCAGGTTAATTTGTGTTTAAATGTACAGTTTTCTTTTCATGCATTGGCATACGTAGTAACTTTATGATGGTCTACTATCCATGATTTAAATGTATATACTGTCTTTTTTTATATTGCTATGAACTGTACTTTTATGGTCCTTGAGACCCTAATAACGGTATTGAATGGAATGGCATTTCAAACCACCAATTCAGTAAATAATTAAGGCACAATACACAATACAAATCCAACACCAGGAAATAATTGTATTTTTAAAATGACACCAAAACAACAAACATACAATGGAGGAACTGGAGATATGAATTTTCAAAGACTTAGCATTATCTAGTACATAGAAACCTATAGTGCCTTATCGTGAAATTTGGTTACAATAGACCAGGTCAAAGTCAAAGTTTCAGGCCGACCATGATGGAGTCCTGCGCTGCTACCCCTCTGTCAAAGATTTTACCTTCTGACTTAGAAACATTTCTAGAGCTTTTCTTCCCAGGGTCTCTCGAAGTTCTCAGCCAGTCTGAATTAGGTGAGGGTGCACCAGATTGCCCTGTGAAAACCTCCTGGTCAAACTCATGGAAGTCTGACTTCCGGGGCATTACAGCGGGATGAACCAAGGCATCCAGGCAGTCGTTGATGGCAGGTGGTTTGGCTCTCGAGGTGGCTCCCAGTCACCTTTTTTTCATTCGGACTTGGAAACATTTACTGAGCTTTTTCTCGCAGATTCCCTCTATGCTCTTCAACAGGCCAGATTCTGTGAGGGTTCACTGGCCTCAGATTTCGCCTATTCCTGGTCAAACTCTTAGGGCCCGATTCACAGAATGAACTTAAGACTCAATCCTAAACTTACTGCTGTTTTGGTATTCACAGATTGCACTTACTACTTTTGGTATTCACAGAATGAACGTACTCATTTCGGTATTCACAGAAGTTAGGGCTCCTAACTTTAGGACTCCTAAATGCCTTCTGTGAATACCGAAAGTCTTAAAATTAGGATTTTTCTCAATTTAGTAGTAGTAAAGTTAGGACTCCTAACTTTAGGACTCCTAAATGCCTTCTGTGAATACCGAAAGTCCTAAAATTAGGATTTTTCTCAATTTAGTACTTTACTACTACTAAATTGAGAAAAATCCTAATTTTAAGACTTTCGGTATTCACAAAGGCATTTAGGAGTCCTAAAGTTAGTAGTCCTAACTTTACTACTACTAAATTGAGAAAAATCGTAATTTTAAGACTTTCGGTATTCACAAATGGCATTTAGGAGTCCTAAAGTTAGGAGTCCTAACTTCTGTGAATACAGAAATGAGTAAGTTCATTCTGTGAATACCAAAAGTAGTAAGTGCATTCTGTGAATGCCAAAAGTAGTAAGTTCATTCTGTGAATACCAAAAGTAGTAAGTGCAATCTGTGAATACCAAAACAGTAGTAAGTTTAGGATTGAGTCTTAAGTTCATTCTGTGAATCGGGCCCTAAAAGTCTGACCTACGGAGTTTTTCAGCGGGACTAACCTGGATGGCAGATTGGCTTGCGGTTGAAGGCAGGCAGCTTTCCTGGCCAGGTTGAGTCTGTCCATTTATGGAGCTTTTTCCCAAAGATGCTCCAAACCTCTTTAACTCCTTCCTGAAGTTCCCCAAAGGGTCCCAACCTGTCTCAAACCTACTCCAAGAGTCTGGAAGCTCCAAGATGGTCCTTGAAAGTTGAAAATCAGTTCCCACAATCCACTTGGACAAAACCCTTACAAATACACTGGTAGTGCTCCAGGTTGAGCATTCTTGGTGGTGATGGTCCAGGTAAGCTCTGTTAACCTGTAGCTTGCAGGAAGTCCACTCTTTAGTCCTTTTACAGCAAGGTAGTCCAAGGCGCTGTAGGTCCATGTGATCCAGAAGGAGCAGTAATCAGAGTGCAGGCCTTAGTGATTGCACATCAAACTTCTCAGCATGGCCCTTCTTGCTTACTTATTCCAAGTTCTCTGGGTCAAGCAGGAGGTCACTTCTGCCCAATGGGGAGTAGGGTACCCCCCCAAGGTATGAACAATTCCTTGAGAATGTAGCACTATTTTATCCCAGAGTGTAACAATTCTTCCAAATTCATAATGAATAACTTTCCAGCAGGGAGAGAAGAGCTGGCTAAACACACCCCTAGGATCACTAATCTCCATAGTCTCTCCCCCTTGCATCTGCTCATTCTTTCCTTAAGCCCAGCATCTGGCTGGGTTCTAAAGAGCAGAGTTGTAAATTACACTGGTGTCTTCCCCTTCCCTTGAGGTTCATTATTTGCGACTCCTCTCCCTGCTCCGACATTCCTGTGTAACAGAACACTGCCCTCCCAGCAGAGCAGGTTAACCCCAGGGGCTCTCTATCACCTCTTAAAAGAAGCCTGGCTAATCCACTAAACTCTGGCCTTAATAATAAGTACTTTTATTTCATTTCTTTAAAATCATGAAAGGGTGGAACAGACAACCTTGGTACATGAAGCATCAAAACAATTAAAATTACAATAACACATGTATTAAAACTATATATGTATGGAGTAAAGTCAACTTTTTGGTAAGTTTATTAAAACTATACACATGTTCACATGCTTCTCCAAAGTGTAATAAAGTGCAAGTGCTGAGGGGATATGGACTGCGGGGTTGAAAATAGTTGAACAAGGCAATGCAATATGGTCTAGTTCAGTTCATCAGTTATTCTTGTCTAGTTCTCTTGCCGCTAGATTCCCAAATTATTTTGCCTTGCAGGACACTAACATCCGGGGTAAAAATGACCAAAGCCTGTACACCCAGCCCACAGGAGGCTGCCAGCAACAGGCTAGCTGTCTCGGAATGGAATTGCAACATAAAGAAGTCAAAAAAAGAGCACACCCCCTGGGAGGCATGGAGGCCAACTCAGCCATAACCCTTCAAAGCACCTGACAAAACAGTGTACAACACCATCCAAATTCAATCTCAAACTACTCAGAGCCTATCAAGGCAATAACAGAGACCCCAAGTGACTGAGTAAACAAACTATACATTGATCTTTCCAGCAGAGGCCACAAAAAGATTGTGCTAGTTCCATATTACATCTCAAGAGGAGCTCGCAACATCTTGAATAGGAGCAGTTTACTAAATAAATTTGAAGCCCTCCCAGCCCTGAGCTACATCAAAACCAGTGATCTGGAAAGTATCAAGTTCAAATCGAACCCCAATCAAACCGACCAAGAAATGTATGATTTATATGGGGCACTCAGACCCTCCCAGCAGCCCCGGAGACCACCAACTCCCCGGGATGTTTTTTTTATTTAAAAAATGCGTGGGGGGGCTCGAGCCCTCCAAACGCCCAGGTGACCATTACCTCCCCGGGGCTTTGACAATTTTATGTTGGGGGCATGTGGCACCCCCACAACCCCGGATACCACTACCTCCCCGGAGCTCTGTTTTTAAAAAAAAATGTGTCAGGGAAGCTTGAGCCCCCCCTCACACCCCAGGACCACCACCTCCCTGGAGCATTATTGGTATTGGTATGCGGGGGTCCATTGCGTTCCCCCGGGGACTACCAACTCCCCGGGGCTTTACAAATATTGTGAGGGGTGGTGCAGCCCCCCTCCTGGAGCCCTTCATGGCCCTGGGGACCGCCACCCCCAGGACCGGTTCCTACAATGTCCTGGGGGGCCCACCCTGGGACATTGCTGTTTGCTATGACAGGGCGGGAGCACGGCTCCCGTCCTGTCATAGCAAACACTGCTTTGCTTTGTTGAAGCGTTAGCAGGTAACCTGCTCTCACATCAACAAAGCAAAGCAGAATTGCTTTTAGGCAAGGGAAGCTACATGTTAGCTGCTCCCCTTGGCCAGGCCCCGGGGAATGGGGTTCCCAAGGCCCAGTAGGGGGGCAACGTGGCCCCCTTCTCCTAATTTAATTTATTCGAAAAGAGGCCAGGTCCCGGGGATGGTGTCTTGGGTCCTCTATTGGCCTGAAGAGGCCACGCTGTCCCCCTTCTTTTTTTTAATGAAAAATTAAATCATGGCAGGCCCCGGGGGATGGGGTCCCTGAGGCGAATACAAAATAATGGAAGTGGATAATTTTTTTTTTCTTTTAAGGTTGGATTCATGACTCCAGCGCAGCTCTCAGCGTGGCCCCCCATGTAACATCGCATTGGATTTGGGAATTCACCTTAAATAAATAATTAAGTGGTAGATAATTTAGAAGGTAGTGTTGTATTTGTGAATTTTTTTAAAGATTACAATTGATAGAGTTGTTAAAAATATATAAAATTAAAAATGAATAGTTAAACTTGAAAAGTGTGCTGTGTTGTAGTACTTTGAATTTATGCTTTTGTTTTGTAGATTCGCGTTGGGTGCGCATATCCCCCCAAAAATATGTATGTGAAAAAAAATATATAAATAATATTATGTTACAGGTTGACTCTTAGAAGAGCCCTTGTTCTCATTGTGAATTTGTTGTAGCTACATGTAAGGCCGATGTAGTGCTTTAGGTTGTTGTGAAAGACTGTTTCCTTGATCTGTGAAGTGTACTCCATCACTTCTGTAGATCTCATCCATATCGAAACGTTGATTATTGTTTTATATGGAGCCCATCCTATGGACTCTGAGGTAAGTAGAACCAGCTTTATTGACATTCTTTCTAGCTTTCGCAATCTGTAGACAGAATTTATTCGACAACTTCCATTTCTGTCTTCGGCATATATTAGAGTACAGTTTGGGATAAAAGCAACATCAATTGTGCAAAGGTGTCCTTCATTAGCATTTCCAGACCTACCCCAGTCAATGTGCCTAGGTCATTGCGACCACAGTACACAATCATGAGGTCAGTGGTTTGGAGATGCAAAAATGTTTTAACTAAAGGCATCAATTGGTGCCAGTTTAATCCTCATTGTGCAATCCATTTAATATCCACATTTTTCAAAGCTAGGTCTTTGTCAATACCTCTGCATTCAGCATACCTTTTGCACCAGAAAATATTGCTGTGTCCAACAATCCACACTGTAAGCGTCTTGAAGGGATGTCTGGAAGTAATGAAAAGATGTCTTTAGCTGAGGTAGTCAGTTGGTAGAATGAGAGGCATGGAAAATGGTGGAAAAGATGCTGGGGCATATTATCAAGAGATTTATCTCCGCTTTTTTGGCTTTAAAAGCCAAGAAAGTGGAGATAAAATTATCTCCCTATCAGCAACAGGGTGCTAACACGCAAATTCGCATGTTAGCACCCTTTTTCTCTACGCTTCCGATGCAAAGGGGGCGTTGCAGAGAAATTTCTCCTATTATCAAGGATTTCACTAACCCTGTTAGTGATAAAAAAAGCAGCGCTAACCGTGGTTACCACTGCTTTTTTTACACCTGGTATTTTCCTGACTTAGCCATGATATCCTATGGAAGGTGGATATAATGGCTAAATTTGTGAGCCCCTATCATTAAGCTAACTCCAAACTTCGAGAGATTATCGTTGGTTTTCCAGTGATAATCTCTCAATTGGCAGTTAGAGCGAGGATTTTTATCACTACTGAGATAAACCTTGCTAATAGCAAGTTATCTCTGCGATAATTTCCGGCGATGCTTAGCGTTAAAAAATTTGTTGCTAAGCATCGTTAGCGGTAAATATCGCTAAACGTTGGTAATATGCCCTGCTGTTTTTTAAAAAGTAAAGAATTGATTGGATGTTTAAGAACATTGTACATTCAAAAATAGGCTGTATGCTACTTTCTTTGAAAAGCATGTTTCTTATTGTTTGTAAAAAATGTTTAAAAGGTACAGTAGATAGGATAAACTCATATTTTGGAAATGTCAACCACACCTGCTGTTTTCATTTGTAACATTGTGTGTTGAACTTGAAAATATGGTGAACTTGTGACCTGTCAGTTCAGTTGAATGTTTCATGAACTGTTACTATGGAAACTAGCATTAAGCAGAATGGGGGAAAGGTTGAAATTTAATTGTGGACTTAAAATGTGAAATTATAATTTATATATAAGTGAAATCTTATTAAAGTAAGATTTCCCAAGTCAGTAGTATCTTTAGAAGTGGTGTGT
Source organism: Lissotriton vulgaris (assembly GCF_964263255.1). Lineage (NCBI taxonomy): Eukaryota > Metazoa > Chordata > Amphibia > Caudata > Salamandridae > Lissotriton > Lissotriton vulgaris. Next base: position 1,785,357,731 of record NC_141689.1, read on the forward strand.
TCTTAAAAAATAGTGGTATTTTTATTTGTAAAATAATTTTCAACTCCCTATGGATTTGGTGCTCCATCGCATTGGTGCACGGTGGAGTCGCAACTCCCAAAAATTCCAGAACCAGTTTGGGCACTTTTAGAATACAGTTGGTAAGGGTTAATATGTGTAACCAATAGAAATGAGTTTTAGAATTTGAAATAATGTAGGAAGCAATGTGATTTGTTACTTACATTTATTTATGTGGAGAAAGAGAGGGAAAGTTTGCCATTACTGCTTTTACCTTGTTGAGAGCAGTGCATTACATTGATTGCGTGTATAAGAAAATCTTTTCTGAGTTTCTGATATTTCATATTCTACAAATCAATTTGGAAGGTGAGTTATACATTTGTATGGTGTAATATGTGTTAGCTATATTTTTAAAGTAAAAAAATTAACCTAGAACTTTGGTGTTTGAAATATATTATTAAATGTGGAGCTGTTTATTGTAGTTTATTTTCTTGTAGTTAAATGGTTAAAATAGATTCTGTATAGTATTATGTGTATATTGGAATTTGGATTAATGATTATGGAAGTGTGTTTTAGTGTATGGATATGTACATTTGAGGTGTACCACATCATTTTAGCTGTTGCTTTAAATTTGGAGGTGGAGTCTGTCAAGTTTTAAGGCGTGCATGAACTTCTGTCTGAAGTATGTTTCTATATATTAAGGATGAGATCTGGTAAGGTGCGGTGTAAGGCTCAAGCCCCTATGAAAAGAAAGCGCAAAAAAAAACTACTTCAGGAAATCTTTCAGCAAAAAGGAAGCCACAAATCTAACTGGGCAGGTCTGTTGTCAACGTCAATCCCCTCCATCAGAGGAATCAATGTGCCTCTTATGACCCGGACCTAGATTTGGACGTGAGCATGGAGCTTCAGCTTGAAAATAGCCCAAAGGTTCAAATTACTTCAGATCGCACGAGAGCTCACAATCAGGCCAGGTTGGTGACAAGGATAGTTGTAAAGAAGATAAAAAGTTGGTGGATCATCACAACTCATCAAGAATTACAGATTACTTTTGACCAGCAAATAAGTATGATAAAACACAACAATTAAATAAGAATGTCAAATGTCAACCAGAAGGGATGGCCGCTACTTGCCTAGTTCAGACCTCTCCAACTCAGTGTCCATTCCAAATGAGCAGTCAAATGAGCATCCATCAAATAGATTTCCTGTGTATGACCCAGAAGAACTGGTTGATATTGGCCCAGCATCGAAAGGTACTGATGGATGGGCACCTAATTTCTTTGTTTTCCCTCAGTTTAAACCATATTGCGAAGAGGATTCTTTATCCCCTTTAGTATCAGATGAGGGGCCTAATACAATCTCACAGGAAGTAACCATAGAAGATGAGAGAAATAAAAGAGCACGGATAGTGACTCCCAGAGAAAATTTATCAAATCTGTGGGCCGCTATGCTGAACTCAATGCAAGCAACAGTATTGGCTCTAACTCACCATTCAAACAAAATGGATTTTCAGGTGGATTTTTTTTAACACAATGGCTGTATTTGTGTTCGGTATTGATGAGAAGCTTGAAAAACTAAACGCATTAGTCACAAGGGCCCAATCTAATAACTTAAATGACTTTCAAGTCTGTTCCTGTAAGGAGGTAGTTGAGAAACTCGTGCAACTTCCAATTATAATGCAAGCCATACAGGGTGAAGTTAAAAACAACCTAGGGCCCAAGTTTCGGCCCGGTACTCCATTGAATGAGTTAACACCGAGTCCTAAGAACATAACTACTTGGAGCGGATTGGTCTCCAGTGAACGGCTACCAGAGGAAGAAGCTGTGGATATAGTGGAGATTAGCCCTGAAACTTTGTCCGGTGTTTTAATTGAAACATCTGGGGACGTCAGCATAAAAACTATTGCTTCGAACCAACCTCGACAAATCAAAAGGGAAAGGAAACGTGCAGGAAAAAGAAGGTATAAAATCTGCTCATGCAATCTAGAGAGCTTCCTTCCCCCCAAACTCCGTACCAGGATGATCAGGATTGTCAAGGGACGACCAAAATGGTCCCGAAGTCTCAGGGTCCCATTGTGGCCTCATCTCAAGATGTTGTTCACAACAAGGTAGCATCCCTTAAAAATCTAAGGTCATCTCATTCTTCATCTAACGGACCCACACTGTTACACAGCCTTCAACCAGAGGGGACACTTAGAGCCCACCATGTCAGCTGAGAAGACATGATATCACCCACAGAGAAGCTGCAAGCGAAAGAATGCTTGATTGAAGAATCCACCATACCACTCCAAAGTGAACAGCCTCTCCTGGAACCCCACTTGCAGGTAGAAACAGTTGGTAGTCAACAAATCTTAATAAGCAGTGTCGGTCGTGATGGACTTTCTGGTATACACACCTCGGATCAGATGCTGCTGTGGATCCCAGAATTTAAATCGAGGGGTTCTCAAGATATATTGAATCGTTTAAACATCCTAAAACTGCTCATAGCCATGCCAGGCCTGGCCCATGTAAAATCGGATGACATCTTTTCAATTAAGTTTCTGCCGGCAAGAAGACGTCAGCGTGTGGATCCCTCTTTAGTTACCTTCTCATCCTCCGTGCTTCCGGCCTTGATTCTGGAAAAGAAAAAGCACCTAAAGGCCTAGGGCATTGAAGTAACAGCATATCATGGAGATAGATATCCCCACATATTGCTTGCAGGCCATCATTAAGTGAGCAACCAGGCCCCACTGTGTCTATACTAAGAGGAGCTGGGGGAAGGACCTCTCCTGCGGTCTATCACAAATCAGACTCAGATCCCACTAAAATATCTGTTAGAGTAACAAACGACATAACCGCCGAGCGCCACAAAGACTGGTTACAAAGAACGAGCAACAATCATCTTGGAGTTGGTTACCGCAGGCGTTGTCTTGAGACCGGAGCGCCCAAGACTGATGCGAGGGAAGTCCACCAAAAATGATTCCAAGTAGCCTGGAAGTGTGCTCTCGGAATATTAACTATTAGCTCTGGATTACCGCCAGAACCCCATTGTCCAGCTATCATGCTGCCTTAACAAATTTCTATGATGCAATCTCGGAACGGCCACGAGCGAACGCTTTAATATCCAGCACTAATTTCCTCCTCTCAACCACGGAGCTGATATGCGTTGCCACGCCTGATTCCCTAAACATGGCAAAGAACATCAAATTAGTTCTTACCAAGAGGCATTGTGATTGAAACAGGCTCTGTAGACAAACATGACAATTTATTTCCTTGTCCTGATGATGATGCATGTATTGTTCAATTGCATCGAAACGTCGTCGACTTAATGCTCCATATGTTGGTTTGACCTCTTGAATTTTTTCAACAATGGGTTGCTATGAATGAAATTCAGTCTGTAAAATCAAATAACAAGTACAGACCGCTTTTGTGCGTTTTCACATATTTGTTTTTGTCACTTGTTTTGTCTTGTTGTTTGTGGGTCACAGGCTGTGCCCACTTTTGTATAAATGTTTTATATATATAAAAAATCAGTACAATAATTGAAAAATAAACACCTGTCCGGCTGGACAGAGGTCATGTATACTATTTAGTATATGTCTATCATTGTGCGATCCTCACTTACTAGGGCCCCCTGTTCTGTACAATAACTCGGAATATTAACGGCTTACGGACAAAACTTTCAGACCCAGATTTCACAGGATTCCTGCAAACTTTTCATACCTTAATGTTCCAGGAAACATGGGCGCAGACGTCTATCCCTTTCATTGGCTACAAGGAATATAAGAAATTAGCTGAAAGAAAGAGTGCCTATGGGAGGGCAAAAGGGGGTCTGGCAATCTATATAAATACTAATATAATTTATGAAAAGGTGGAAGCGTATGTGGACGACCCAAATATGCTGGTAATAAATCTGGAAGGTCAGGATAATAACTGAAAAGAAAAGATTATCATCGCAAATTTATACATCAACCCAAAGCAGAGAAATACATCTTCAAGGAGAATAGCAGCTCATCTATCCCTGTTAAAAGATAGACACAAAAAGGCACAATTGCTAATTTCCGGTGACTTTAACCTCAATCTTTTTCATTTTCCCTCGGAAGAACATAGTGACGCAGTGCGCCCCCTCCCAGAGCAAGCAATGCCATCAATCCTACGTAGGGACAACTCAGGTGAAGAACTCATAAAAGCCTGTGAACTTTTGGGCCTGCTGGTACTAAATGGCCGAAAACCATCTGATATTCCACCTGGTTGGTCAAGGGTTTGTGGTGACACGGTCTCAATTATAGACTATACCCTTGTTTCAATGACCCTTTACCATCAGGTCTGTGATTATGAGATATGCCTTCGTGTGGAAAGTGATCACAACCATCAGGTAATCAATGTGAACACATCCCTGCGCAAACTTGAGACTTTTCGCACTTTGTTGGGTGAAACACACTAAGATAATCTGAAACGCCTGGTGGGGAGCCCTGACTCCATTAAGTCATTAGCGCAGGATGGGGTCACAAGTCTACTGTGAGCTCAATCCAATAGTGACTTGGGAGATCTTCGATAATAACATGACCAAAACCCAAAGTGGGAAGAGTCACAAGAAGGGAACTCGACTTGATCATCAATTCTGCCTGTTCACATTTGGAGCATGAGAAAGGAAACAGGCAGACTCTTTTGGCAAGCAGGCCAACATCCTGGAGACCCATACCTACTACAACAGCTCTGCAATGAAAGACGGCGGCTAAAAAAAAAGACCTGGAAGTACAAACAAGCAAAACAGGAAACACTATCGATCCAGTCACACCATGCCTCAAAAACGCTCAACTCGAAAAGATTTTGGTATATAATTATTCGAAACGAGAAAGGCCCTGCAGCTGCAAATAATGCCAATATCAATGAGACAGACTGGGTATATTATTTAAAGTCACATTTCAAGAGCCATTTTATTCATCCTGCTAGTACATCCTGTCCCAATAAAACCACTGTGGTACAGCGGAAAATTACAGCAGCCGAAGTCAAGATGGTAATCAAAAAGACCCGGGTCGACTGTGCCCCCGGTCCAAATGGGCTACCACAGGCCTAATTCAAACATCTTTCCCAAAAATGGGCCGTTTTCCTAGCATCGATGTTCAATTTCATTTTGGGAAACAATGTTATTCCTGATAGCTGGAGGGGCTCCATCCTTCATCCCATTTTTAAAAAAGGCCTGGCTTGTTAAGCTAATAACTAGAGGCTAACAGCACTAATGGATGTCGAGTTAAAATATTTTTCAACGCTAATACTCCGCGATTTGGAACTTCGGGTGCATGGTAAAGGAAGAATTCTCCTAAATCAGACATGGCTTCCAAAGGGACCAAGGCACTTTAACTAATCTTATGGTCCTGAGTCTAACCAGGTACAGAGCGAAAGCAACCAGGACACATCTTTACTTGTGCTTTGTTGACATTAAAGCAGCTTTTGATGGTGTCCCTAGGGACAAATTATGAGATAAGCTTCAGCAATGGGGCATCCCATCGAGCATCCTTCAAGCAATTAGGCTAGTATAATCCGACACCTGGGTCAAAATCAAAATCGGAGATGGCTCTTGCGTATCAAGGAAGGTCCAAACATCCTTAGGCATGAAACAGGGCTGTGTCTTAGCCCCCTTCCTTTTTAACTTATTTTTGGCAGATCTTTCCACCAAGCTTGACGAACAGATGGCCCATGCTCCTTCTGTTGGAGGTAAACAATTGTCACATATCCTCTATGCAGATGGCCTGGTGTTGTTCAGCAAAACGTGCTTAGGACTTCAAAGGCTGCTCAACACTCTAGGAACTTACACCAAAAAGAATGGCCTGGAAATACATTTTTCGAAAACAAGTGTGATGGTGTGCAATTGTCCCTTCAAGATAAATCAAAAATGGTCTATTAACGGAAACAAAGGTGAGGAGGTCAAACTCTACGCATACCTAGGAGTGAAAATAGACACAAATTGCTCCTTTGTTTCCCAGAAGAAGGCGATTAGGGTGAAAGCGCAGGCCCCTAATTATGGCTTCTTGTCACTGGTCAGATCCATTAAAGGCCACGATCTAAAGCCCATGGGATCAGTTTTGAAAGCTAAACTGTTGCCAACCCTTGTATTTGGAATGGAGATTATGTTGGGCGATGATGCTCATTTGTTAGAAAAACTGATGATAAGAGCCTATAAACAAATCTTTAGGCTCCCCAAGTGGGCTTCTCAGGCGCAAATCCGGCTAGAATTTTTGCTCACAAAGCAGACACTCGCTAGGCCGGCGGCGTTTATAAAACTTTGTTATAATTTGCGAGCAGCAGCGGAAAACACTCTGGCAAATCTAGTCTGGATTGCAATTAACTTACAAAGAGGCAATTGTGCTTACAAACCATTTTTAGAAAACAGTATTACAACGCCTGAACTGGGTGATCTTTGGAATTCTAAAATCCCAGGACAAACCTTTAAGAAGATTGTAAATAAATCTACAAAATCGCAAAGTTGGATGGCAGACAAAGAAACCCTGTCAAAACGTTGCCATGGTTGGCTGGTGTTGAAATCGTATTCCACTCTGAGAGAATCAGCCTTGCTAACTGCACCTTACCACTGGAAGATCAAACACTCGTTTTTGGCCCTAAGATTTGGAGAAATACCCATGCTACACCTTATGCCAAAATGGAGGATGCCCAGTCAAAGTGAAGACCAGTTCTGCTGTCTTTGCCACCAGGGACCTGAAACTCTGCTCCACATTGTCTGTGTTTGTCCCGTCTTGATAGTTTGTGTAAGAGATTTATTAAGGCAGGAGTTCCTTGAACAGCGAATTAGGTCATGCAGCCATGCACTGGTGGAGTCCATGGACCCAATCAACACCATGCTGAGGATTAGAATGACTCAGTTATTGGTCTGTTTTAAGAAAATGATCAGTTAACAGGATATGTGATGTGTAATCTGGAAGCGGTTCCTGAATGTAATTTTAAATTGTAATAACTCAGAAACATTTTATCTTAACCGAGCATGCCCAGTAACTGTGAAGAACGGGCTGCTAGAGACTGAAACTAGTAGTTCCCTATCTTGTTTTACTCAGATAACTACTTTACCTATTTCTGTATTTTTAATGATGTGAATTCTTGCAAAACTGTTTTTAATAGTGGGTCTCACAGTCCATATGGCACCGTATTCATACTTCTCTTAGTCCCGCTAATAGGCAATTTTAACTACAGATATTAATTTTCTTAAGGGACTTCTTTATCTGTGTTGAGAGCTTGCTTTTTTATACATCAAGGTAGCTTACAATTCCTGTTTAGTCACTTTTTATCTAACATAGATTAGTGTTTGGTATTCCGATTAAAAACTCTAGGAAGGAAAATTAAGAAAGCAAAGGGTATGTAGCGTGAAGAGTTGAGGTTGTATTAGTTGTATGACATACCCGCTTTTTATCTATTTACCTTTTTATTCATTATGTACTGTTAACCTTGTTATTTTGTTTATGGTTTCAATTGACTAATAAATAAAATGTACTAGTACATTTGAGGGTGCATGATGTATAACAAAGAGGTGTTGTTGCTTTTTATGTGGTAGGCTCAAGACTGTGAGTACTAGTAGAATGGTGAAGATGCAGCACAAAAGTGTGGTGTAAAAGATGCTGAGATAAGGTGTTATTAATTAGGCTTCTTTTTCCAAGTTTCTCGAGAGGTACATTTGAAGTATGCTGCATATTTTTGAATGTTTGCTTGAAAATGTTAGTTTGTTCTGTGAATTTTTTAAGGTTTGGATAGTGTTATGGTACAGACATATTCATGTATGGTTTTAGTAATATGGTGAGACTTTTACTAAAGATATGTGAAGGATTCATACTTTGTATTTGGGTAGGTGTATAATTATTACTAGTTGTACAATGGTTAAGCAGTAGCCTGAAAGTGAGGTTTGAGATGTTTGTAGAGATGTTTATTTATTAGAGTAATTTGTATGATGTGAGAAAGGTTATATTTAATATATACTGCATAATTGCCAGTTTCTGTTTGAAAATTGAAGTGCACTCTGTGAAGTTTTGAGCTTTTGACAAATAAAATAACACAGGCACTATCTTTGCACTTCTGTAATTAGTCAGACAGCTCCTTAGAACTTCTGAAATCACCTAGGCATACCCCACACACTATCCTTGCAGTCATAGAATCACCCAGGCCCATCTGTTGCATTCATCTATTTACCTAGGCAGTACTCAATGACTTATCTATGCCTTCAGGTGCTATTTATACACTTATCCATGCACTCACTGTGTATGTTTGCACTCATGCAATTAGCTAGTCACTATCCATCTTTTCCTGCAATTATCCGGTGAGTACCCTTGCACTTATACAGTCACCCAAGCACTACCTATGGAGTTTTAGAATCACTCAGGCAGATGTATTACATGTCTCAGTTTCTAGGTTTCACTATATTTCAGAAATATTGTATACATGTTTTCATTTAGATATCATCATGATTTGAAAAGGTAGAGACATATGTATGTATGCTTTTAATAATATGGGGAGACTTATAGTTGAGTCATGTATAGTCTGCTGCCTTATATTTGGCTAGGCCCAACACTCATGCAGTTATAAAAACACCATGCAGTCTTCAATTGATACAAGTCACTACATATGCACTGCTGTAATCACTCAGGCATTACTCATGCACTCACACAATCACCAAGGTATTGCTTATGTACTTATATACTCACCCAAGCACTACTGCTGCACTCCTTCAATCATCAAGGTATCACCCTTGTACACGTCTAATCACTCAGGCATTATCCTAGTAGTTCAGTAATCACTCAGGCGGTACTCATGAACTTATAAAATCACCCACTTACTTGCTATGTACTCCACTAATCCACCAGATATTACCCCTGTAGTCATTCTATCACACTGGCACTATGTATGTACTACCCCTGCAGTTAGGCAATCATGCAGGGTGTATCTATGCACTCATGTAATAACCCACACACTACTCTTGCAGTCAAAGACTCACTCAGGCCCTACTGTTGCACTCATCAATTCACCTCAGCAGTACTTAATGACTCATGCAATTAGCGAGTCACATTTAATCTTCTACTGCAATTACCCAGTGACTACCTTTGCGCTCATACAATCACCCAAGCACTACCCATGGAGTTATGCAATCACTCTAGCAGATCTTTTACATGTCTCAGTTTCTATATTTGACTATATTCCAGAAATATTGTATACATATTTGTTTTAGATATCATGATGATTTAGAACCGTAGAGATCTATGTATGTGTGTTTTTAACAATATGGAGAGACTTATAGTTGAGTCACGTAATAGTCTGCTGTTTTATATTTGGCAAGGCTCAACTCTCATGTAGTTATAAAAACGCCCAAGTACTTGCCATGCAGCCTTCCTATGGTGCAGGTACTACATATGTAGTGTTGTAATAACTCAGGCATTACTGCTGCACTGATGCAATCAACTAGGCACTGGCTATGCACTCGTGCAATCACCAAGGTATTACTCAAGTACTGATATAATCACAGAGGCAATACCGCTGCACTCCTTCAATCACGGAGGCACTACCCTTGTGCTCATGTGATCACTTAGCCAGTAATCATGCTGTTATGAAATCACCCAGGCACTACTTTTGAACTCCTTTATTTACTTAGGCTCCACCTCAGTAGTCCTGCAATAACCGAAAAAGTACCCATGCACTTATAAAATCACTGAGTCACTTCCTAAGTAGTCATGTAAATCCTCAGATATTAACCCTGTAGTCATGCAATCACCCAGGGGTTACATATTTACTCATTTAATCCCCCAGATGCTACTCTTGTACTTCTACAGTCACTAATGCATTAACTATACAGTGCTTTAATCACCCTGACACTATCCTTGCACTCTTTCAATCAGGCACACACTTTTCTTGTACTCATGTAATTACTCAGCCAGTACTCATGTACTTTTAAAATCACCTGGTCACTACTTTTGCACACCTGTAATCACTCAGGCAGTATCTTAGTAGTTCAGTTATCACTCAGGCGGTACTCATGAACTTATGAAATCACCCATTCACTTGCTATGTACTCCATTAATTCACCAGATATTACCTCTGTAGTCATGCCATCACCTAGGCCCTAGTTATGTACTCCCCCTGCAGTAATGGAATCATGCAGGGTGTATCTATGCACTCGTGTAATAACCCACACACTACTCTTGCAGTCATAGAATCACACATGTCCTACTGTTGCACCCATCAATTTACCTAGGCACTACTTAATGACTCATCTATGCCTTCAGGTGGTATTTATACACTTATCCATGCACTCAACGTCTATGTCTGCACTCATGCAATTAGCCAGACACTTTTCATCCTCGACTGCAGTTACCCAGCGACTACCTTTGCACTCATACAATCACCCAAGCACTACCCATTGAGTTATGCAATCACTGAAGCATATCTATTACATGTCACAGTTTCCAGGTTTCACTATATTCCAGAAATATTGTATACATATTTGTTTTAGATCTCATGATGATTTGAAAACGTAGAGACATATGTATGTGTGCCTGTATCAACATGGAGAGACTTATAGTTGAGTCATGTAATAATCTGCTGCTTTATATTTGGTTAAGCCCAACTCTCATGCAGTTATAGAAACACTCAAGTATTCGCAATGCAGTCTTCCAAAGATGCTGGCACAACATATGCAGTATTGTAATCGCTCAGGCATTACTGCTGCACTGATGCCATTATCTAGGCACTATCTGTGCACTCATGCAATCACCAAGGAATTACCCATGCCCTCTTTCGATCATGTAGGTCCTACTCATGCACTTATATATTCACCCAGGGACTACCGTTGCAGTCATTCAATCACGGAGGCACTATCCTTGTACTCTTGTAATCACTCAGCTAGTAGTCATGGTGTTATAAAATCACCCAGGGACTACCTTTGCACTCCTTTTATTTACTCAGGCTCTACCTCAGTAGTCCTGAAATCAGCAAATAAGTACCCATGCACTTATAAAATCACCCAGTCACTTCCTATGTAGTCATGCAAATTCCCAGATAGTACCCCTGTAGTCATGCAATCACCCAGGTGTTACCTATGTACTCCTTTAATCCCCCAGACGTTACCCGTGTACTCATTCAATCACCTATGCATTAGCTATACAGTGCTTCAGTCACCCAGACATTATCCTTGCATTCTTTCAATCACACACACACTTTTCTTGCATGTATGTAATCACTCAGCCATTACTCATGTACTTTTAAAATCACCAAGTCAGTATATTTGCACTCCTGTAATCACTCAGGCAGTATCTTAGTAGTTCAGTAATCACCCAGGCGGTACTAATAAACTTATAAAATCACCCATTCACTTGCTATGTACTCCAGTAATCCACCAGATATTACCCCTGTAGTCATGCTATCACCCAGGCACTAGTTATCTACTACCCCTGCAGTTATACAATCATGCAGGCTGTATCTATGCACTCATGTAATAACCCACACACTACTCTTGCATTCATAGAATCATGCAGGCCCTACTGTTACACTCATCTATTCATCTAGGCACTACTTAATGACTCATCTATGTCTTCAGGAGGTATTTATACACTTATCTGTGCACTCAACGTATATGTCTGCACTCATGCAATTAGCCAGCAATCTTCTACTGCAGTTATCCAGTGACTACCTTTGCACTCATACAATCACCCAAGCACTACTCATGGAGTTATGCAATCACTCAAGCAGACCTATTACATGTATCAGTTTCTAGGTTTCACTATGTTCCAGAAATATTGTATACATATTTGTTTTAGATGTTTTAATATGGGTAGTCTTACAGTTGATTCATGTAATAGCCTGCTGCTTTACATTTGGCTTGGCCCAACCCTCATGCAGTTGTAAAAACACCTAAGTACTTTACTTGCAGTATTCCAATGATTCAGGCACTACATATGCAATGCTGTCATCACTCAGCATAAATGCTGCACTGACGCAATCATCTAGGCACTACCTATGAACTCATGCAATCACCCAGGCATTACCCATGCACTCTTTCGATCATGTAGGCACTACTCCTGCACTTATATAATCACCCAGGCACTACCGCTGCAGTCCTTCAGTGACAGAGGCACTACCAGTATACTCATACAACCTCTCACACATTACTCCTGCACTCATGCAATCACCCACACTGTACTCATACACTCCACCAATATCCCAGACATTACCCCGGCAGTTATGCAAACACCCAGGCATTTCCAATGCACTCTTTCAATTACTTAGTTAGTACGCATAGACTCTGCACCTCTGTTCCTTCTTTCTGTATTTTATTTGTGTGTTTCTGTATCTGTTGATTTTTTCTGCACCACTTTTACATCTTTCTGAAGTTCTCTTCCTTCTTTCTGCATCCCTGTTGCCTCTTTATGCACCTCTGTTGATTCATTCTGCAGTTGTTTTGTTTCTTTCTACACCTCTTTTGGCTTGTTCTGTATTTCACCTTCTGCACTGCTCTGGCTTCTTCATTCTCTTCTGTTCCAAATGTCTGCATCCCTTTTGCCTTTTTCTGAAGCCTTGTTCCCTCTTTAGCGCCTCTTTTTCCTCAGTCTGCCCATCTGTTCTTTCTTTGTGCACCTCTGTTGATTCTTTCTTCACTTCTCCGGCTTGTTCCTGCTCCTCTGTTCCACATTTCTGCATCCCTCTTGACTCTTTCTGTACCCCTGTTGCTTCTTTCTGCACCTCTTTTCCTTTTTGTGTACTTCTTTTTTTTCTTTGTGCACATCTTTTGCTGCTTTCTGCACTCCTCTTTTTCTGTTTCTGCACCCATCTTCCCTTTTTTACTGCTGTGTTCCTTCTTTTTGCACTGCTTATGTTTCTTTTTGTACTCTTCTTTCCTTTTTTGCATCCCTCTTGCCTCTTTCTGGAGTTCTCTTGTCACTTTTTACACCTCTCTTGCCTCTTCCTGTACCTCACCTACCTTAGTCTGCACTTGGTTTGCTTCTTTTTACAGTTCGGTTGCTTCTTTCAACAATTCTGTTACCTCTTGGTGCACTTGTTTTGGTTATTTGTGCACCTGTCTTGTATCTTTCCTCACCTCTGTTGTTTCTTTGTTCACCACACTTGCTTCTTTCTCTAACTCCATTGCCTCTATTGCCTCTTTCTGCAACTCTCTTTCCTATTTTAGCACTTCACTTGCCTCCTTCTATACTTTTTCCCCTTTTTGTGCACATCCCATGCCTCTTTCAGCACAATAGTTGCTTCTTTCTGTACAACTCTTAGTTCTTTCTGCAGTTCTCTTCCCTTTTTCTGCACCTCTTGTGCACCTCCTTTGCTTCTCTCTGCACTTCTTTTTCTTTGTACTGTACCCCTCATGCCTCTTTCTCTATCCTTTTTCCGTTTTCCTGCACGTTTATTGGTTCTTTCTGTAGTGCTTTTGCCTCTTTCTACACATCTCTTCCCTTCTTCTGTACCTCTGCTGTTTCTTACAGCAGTGTTCTTGCTTCTTTCTGAGTCTCTGTTGCAGTCCATTTTCTAACATGACTTAAACATCACTTTTGTCCTTCTGCTTTACTATTCTAGTATGCTCAAAGTGTTGGGCTCAGGCAAATATAAAAAAAAGCCTATAACATGTCTCAGGTGTAAGCCTCACCATGTTCCAAAAACCATATATGCATTTGTTTGTAGCTTTGAAATAGAAGGTGTTTCTTTAGTAATAGATAAGAATATTTGCATATAATTATTTTAATAATAATATTATTATTTTTTTTTAGATATTTTCCATTAATATTAGGAAAGATTCAGTATGACAAGAAGAAAAGAAAAGAGAACAAAAAAGACAGTACTTGTGAATATCCACTCACCTGATCTCCTGGCAGGGGCGTTTTACGTTGTCTTGTAATTGGGCAAATGCTTATTGTTTACACCGCATTCTTGCCCCACAGATTGAAAAGAAAAATCTGATAATGAAAGAAGCCGGATTTTGAAAACAACGCCCTTCGTCCAAGGTAGTAAGACACGCGCCTCACTTTTACTTATAGGATAAAATCAGCTGGTAACCATAAGTAGCCGCATGGTATTAATTCCCATTGATCCCCATAGGCTGAGTGGGAACAGGATACCAACCCAGAGATCTTGCACAATCAGAGCCCATCTCCTTCAAAATAAAGGTAGGACCACCCCTGGCACCACAAGTGTCACTGTATTGGGATGTTGTAACCTAAGTAGAATCTCCACTTGCTTAAATATTATTTTCTTTGTTATAGGCATCATTGATATAATCAAGGAGCCACTAAAAAGCTAATCCGAGTCTCAAGAAGAGACAATTGGCCTATTCACTGCAGGTAGATACACAAAACTAATTTAGGATTCAAAGATGTAGGGATATATGATTTCGACTGTTCCCTCATCCCTCTGAAAATTACAAGAATGGCAAGAGAAAAATAACACTGGCCAATCCTATAAGTTTCCAGGGGAAAGGGATATTGGAATGAGAGACAAACAGGCTGTATTCCGGCTTCTGTTGCTGTCCGGAGTCACGTCTCTCCAAAGGGGAAGGACGCAAGGATGACTCAGTTTGAAAGGATAAATGACTGCGATTTTGGAAGAGTCACTGTTATAAAGAAAGTACTATGTTAACCTTACAATAACTCTACAATTGTTTCTTCATAACTCAATCTTTAAACAAAGACTCAATAATTCTTGCTTCATACCCAATTCTAAAGATTATTTCTACATCTTTCTGTTGGCTATCTTCAATAAGATGCTCTTAAATCAGAGGTTCTTTGTTTATGTAGAATATCTTTAAAACACCACTCCAGTTAATAACTGTTCAATAGTTTCCTTCTTAGAATAAAACAATATAGTATCAAGATTCTTTTTTCATACCTGCTCTTGACATTCATGAGGTCTGAAATGATGCCAAACAGAAATAAAAAGAAAAAAAACAAGGGAAAACAAAATCCTTTCAAAATGCAATTTCTACTTGCATTACACAGATTATTTTAACATAATAGGCTTTTTCATTTTATAGCAATAAAGTTGCTGATATGTTCTCTGAACTTTTTAAGTCTTTAAATGTTTAAGCTCTTGAATGTCTTCTTTATTTTACCAATGTTCAAGTTGCTCAGGAAACATAATTGTCTGAAAAGCTTCTGATCTGCTCTTTGTTTCTTTTTCAAACAAATATTAAACTCTCTCATATTGCAATTCTATTTAAAGCTTACCGCAATTGCCTGCATAAAGGAAACACTATACTATGAGTTGAGAGCATTGCTAAGCAGCAAATTCAAGGCTCTTGTCTTTTTCTTTCTAGGAACCGGAAGGTGCTGAAGGGAAGGTTTTCTGCACACCTCAGGAACCCGAACTTGTCACAGAAGCTGCAGGAGTCTGGAAGGAACTCCGATGATTGACTGGAGACAGGTGAGTGCCGTGGTCCTATTACTGTAGCCCTACCATAGGACGACTGCTGGATGAGTCCTGCTGGAGAACATTGACACTACAATAAGTCTGAGATAAATAAGAATTCCACAGGAATATAATGAAATAGGGACCTGCAACCCTTCCGAGCCAGATAGGAGTCGAACGTACAATCTTCCCATCCGTAGTCAGATCCGTTATCTATTGCGCCACTGACCCCATGTAGACACACCCATTTTTTTGTCCTTAAGAGGACTAGAAAGTGTGTGTATGTGTGTGTGTGTGTTTTAAAACACCATTCCATCAATCTTTTTTGCCACGTTTACGATTCAAAACCAGAAGGCACAAGTAAACCCATCTGACCTCCTGAAATTCTGTTCTGTGAGGTTTTCCTAAGTTGTACAAAGGACTTTAGGGGAAGGAAGGACCTAAAAGCTAGGCAAAATGGTCCTAGATCCAAGGAAATCTTTAAGATCAGGTTCAGTTTTTTAAATAGTCTGCATTAACATAATCATTTCCAGGTCTGTGTGGGGCTGAGAACTCCTTAGTAAGCAGGCGGGTACAACAATAAGGGGTTTAATATTACAATACAGGCGAAAAATCAGACACCTTGTCATAGGCTCACCTTGTCCAGGGACCCAAGCACGCTGCCTTTCCACTTTCAGAGCCCTTCACCAAACCTAGGGGCATATTATCAAGACAGGCGATAAACTTATAGCCGTTTTAGCGGCAGAAAACTGCCGCTAAAATGGCGATAATGGGCTTGATAATATGCTCCATTGAATTCCAATCGAAGCCCATGTTAAATGTGAAGGACTTCTAACATTGGCTTGAATTGGAATTCCATAGAGCATATTATCAAGCCCAATATCGCCGTTTTAGCTGCAGTTTTCGGCCGCTAAAACAGCGATAATTTTATCGCCTGTCTTGTTAATATGCCCCTTACTGTGCAGCTGTTTCACCTTTAATATCACTGTTCCACAGGCAGCGTGATGTCACAATGCTCCTTGTCTCTAGCCTGAACCAAAAGCAGGCATTTCAAGAAAACCACAGTGCCGTATGTTTAACACCTTTAACGCCATTTCTGTCGCCATTCCTGTCACCTATAACAGTACTATTTAAAGGAGAGAGAAAGGCAGTAATTAGATGAAGTAGAACATGTGACATTGAAGAAAAAGTCTTCTAGTAAGAGATCAAAATAATTTTTTTAAAGACTTTTAGGGACTGGAATGAATTTGGAAAATGCCAAAAATAGAAAGAGAAGTTGAGGAACCAAAAAGAATTAAATGAAAAAAGACATATTAATGGAAAATCAGGTTATGAGAAAACGACCTATGTTGCAAGAAGGATGAAACAATATAAGGATATTAGGAAATGAATGCACAAAAAGTAGAGTACTACAACATTTATTGAAAGATTACAAGAAATATAAAAGAAGATCTGCATTTTACGAGAAGAAACAACAGATTGAAAGAATAGTCGAAAAGGCTTTTGAATTGAAAAGAAGATTGTTCATATTAGTATTAAAAAGAATGAAGACGTTGAATAAAACAATGCAGTTTATGAAGGAAAAAAGTAAAGTAAAAAGACTGGTTAATAGAACTAACTTTTGCAAAACAAATTCGGGTGAATGGAAACACACTTCTAGTTCAGAACCTTTTTTTAATAAAGACACCTCATACATCAATTCACGCAGTTGATAACAGTAGTTGTTCTTTTGAGGTGAAAAATGGTTGTCCAATTGAAAAAAAAATGATCGCTAGAAATGTGGCAGAAGTAATAACTGAAGAGCTTCAAGGGAGACATTTTCAAGCTCCAGTGTATACATGGGATTGTAGTAGTATTTGAAGTATACAATAGGAATCTATTGATATTTTTCAAAACATTTTATGAGAGTATAGTAAAAAAAAGTGTTAAACAGAAGATTAAGATGTTGCAACAACTAGATCCTTGTAAAGTGAGAAAAATACTAGGTTGCAGTTTCATTCTCTGGCATGTCTTTCTAGAAAAGTGTCTCAAAGTACTTTTCATCATTTGAGTATGTTAGCAGTATATCACTCTGCAATGCAGAAGTTAGTAAGAAGATTGTACTATGTAAAAAGTCCTGCATTATTTTAAAGTGAAATAAACACTGCTCTTTTACATGGTTCACAATCGGATGTAAAAAAAAGTTTGTGATGACATGCAGTTTTGTTTCTTTGGTCCTGAAGAGGAGTGTAGAGAAAGTGAGAGTTTGATAAGTGTAGGTGTTGAAGAAGAGGTAAAAGATAGTACAACTTAGAAGTTTGTAGAAAAAATTAGAAAGTTGAAGGTAATTTGTTGTGAAAAACCAAAGTATGTTTGTATTTGTTTTCGACGTACTCACTATTGAAGTCAAACTAGGAATGTTGATGTGTATTTAAAAAGTGAAAAGGTGGGGCATGGCCGGTCAAGATGGCAGATCAGACATAGACCGTCTCTGCTCCCGGTCCACGCCCTGTTCTGGCCCAGCTCCTGGCAACTGAAGGAAGCCCTCAGTGACGCTCATGCTCCCTACCTGAAGCAGAAGGTGTCGGGCAGCTGCGGGGCTGCTCTGATCGCTGCTGGTGCCATGGGAACGGCGTAGCTCTGCAGTGCGGGGGAGAGGGTGGCGGCGAACAAAATCCCAAGAGCGCCGATGGTTGCAACCCTCTATAGGAGGTACGTTTGAAGGGCACAATTGAAGAGACACAGCGGCTGTCACTAGTTCAACACAGCCTCGGTAGCGGCATTACACCGGAGACGGCCCCCGCCGCAATCTGCCTCCTTGTGCCTGCCTGACCTTAAAAGGGGGCCGGGGGTAACCTGCAACTGCTGATCGGTGCCTTTACTTGACCGTCAAGGCCCATCGCTTACTGCCTTTCCAACAACATCAGCTGCTCCAGGTGCCATGAATTGCTGCTCCTCTGGCTCTACTGCAACTGGGCTGATGACCCCACTGGCCTGCCCCGGGGTCACGTGGCGCTGCACTAAATTGCCACAGATTCGTTCGCCTGCAGTGCCGTCCATTCTGCTTTGTAATGGGGACTGCGCACAAGCGGTGCGCACTAGCGATGGATCCTTGTTCATGTGCTTTGCGCCTGCTGAAGACGTCTGCGACTGGCAGCATTGAGCTAAGGACTGCCAACTACATCCAAAGAGTTCCCTCTCCACCCCATCCTGGCTGGGCAGAGTGCAGCCTACGATTCCTCGCATCAGTTCCCTAGTGGCAGTCGCACTACCACAACAAGGTACTGGTGCCAGCTAGAGAGGGTGCAGCTCACACAGCAAGTCCATGGATATGGGATCATCACTCTCTTGATGCTGCCACTCCTGGCTGTTCTGTGGCCCTTTCCCTGACTAACCCACTTTGCTTGACCCTCTGCAACCTGGACCCCATGCAGCTTTGCCGCCCTTGCTAGCTTCACAGGGGCCATCTTGGTCAACTCCATATGCCGCCTAAGAAGACTGGAGCCACAGCTATGGCACTCACGAAGGCGGGCTTACTGACCATGTTCAAAGACTTTAAAACGGAACTACGCAATGATCTTAGTCAAGACATCAAATCCTCTATGGATCAATTAGGGGCGGATCTAACATAGCGCTTGACCTCCCTCCAGCATGACGTGGATTCAGTGAGCACCAGGGTATTGGATCTGGAGGCACAACATCAACAGCAAGAGAGACTCTCTACTGAACTGCGTGAGGATGTTTGCACTCTCCGCGACCAGCTGCACCAGACACAACTCTAGGCAGAGGACCTTGAAAATAGAAATTGTAGGGAAAAAATACAAATTCGAGACCTTGAAGAGGGCACAGAGGGGCCCAACCTGGCAATCTTCGTAGAGGGGCTGTTCGCGGAGATTCTGGCTCCCCAAACCCTTAAAATCAAGCTGGATAGTGACCACCGTGTGGGTCGTATGCAGGCTGGTGAGAAGAAAACACTGCTCGACGTCCTAGCAAAGTACCACTCTTTCAAAGTTAAGGAGGCAGTGTTGCAAGCGGCTAGGACAAAGAGATCCATTTCAATCCAAGATCATTCATGCTCCATCTATCAAGATTTGGCGCCAACGACTTTGGCACGGAGACAGCTGTTTAGGCCCATCACTGATCGCATTAGTTACAGATGGACCTACCCGTTTGGACTCAGTTTTGAATTTAAAAACAAAAGCCATCATATTACTGACTTAAAGAAGGAACTGGAGCTTTTGGGTCTCCCGACCGATGACAGTGACCCCACACAAGATAAAAATGGAGAGTCTTCCTGAGGGCCACCATCGACTTCTGCCTGGTCTGCAGGCTCCCGCAGGGGCCACCGATAAACTTCTAACAATCGCACCAGGGACGATGCAATGTTTACCTTCCTTACCTGGAATGGGTCTCATGGAATGCCGAATATTTTTCTGCTGAGGCCGACATCTTTGGAGATGTCCAGTGCCGGTGGACGGTCCCCGGCTATTAGCCACAGATCTCCCTAGGCCCCCTGCCCCTGGGGCCCCTGTCACTTGATGGGGCAGTGGAAAAGCCATGGACTACCTTCCTTATATTTGTAAGAACAGTGGCTTTATATTTTTTCTACAGCTACTTCAGGTTGGCTGCTGATATCACAATTGTGTGGTGACCATTCCTGCTTACTGGGGCCTGCATCATTTTTAACTCTCCATTGCAGGTAAACTATCTGTGCTTTTTTCTCTGGGAATGGACCTGTAATATTGGCTAGACTTCAACCCCACCCAGGTGTTGTTTTCTCTTTTGTGTCTAGTGCCGGGGCGGATGTGAATGGGGTACCTGGACCCGTTGTCCCCCTAGTCACTGTGGGGGCTTTACACCCCCCGGCAGGGAACTGATAGTGATTTTTGAAATCGCATTTCTGTTTATGCTTGTTTTCCTTTTGTTGAGGGTTTGGGGGGCAATGGGTGGGACTCGGCTTTTTAACATTTAGCTCTGGTGGGCTTTTGTACATCTTTGCACCTCAGTTGAAGCAAGATGGCAGTACACACTCCTTTGGAGACTGGAGAGGACACAGGACACGGTTAGGCTGGTGCGGCTTCTAGAGAGTTGGTATTTTTTCCTTTGATATCATGACGATCACCATTGGAACCTGGAACATTAAAGGTCTTAATTCCCTTCAAAAATGCCAAAAGATATGAAAATATATTATAGATCATCATCTTGATGTGGTGGCCTTACAGGAGACATATTTAGCCCGAGCCGAAGATACGCGCCTTAGACACAAACAATACCCATTAAGTTATAGATCCTCGGCTCTTACAAAACATAGAGGAGTGGCGCTTATGTTCCGTTCTTCCATACAATTCCAACCCCTAGATGTTCCTAGTGATAAAGATGGCAGGTGGTCATGGTCAAGGGCCATCTGAGAGGGAAAATGTGCACCTTTGTGGTGGTATACGCCCCCAATACTGGGCAGACGATATTCTTACACACGCTACTGGGGAGGCTGCTGGATTTTGTGGAGGGGCCGATGGTCCTCATGGGGGATTTCAACTTGACTTGGCAAAAAGAATTGGACAGCACACACTCACATCACTCAGACGTGGGCTCCTTTTCCACTGACACTCAGCAGCACATCCACGACCTGGGCTTGTTAGACACCTGGCGTACCTTTTACCCACACACTCAAGACTACACTTTCTATTCACATGTCCATCGTACATACTCCAGACTAGACTATATCTTTATTAGCCAGTCCCTGCTAGGTGCCCTTCAAGAGGCCAAGATATTCCCTCTTTCAGTGTCAGAACATAGCCTGTTTTCCATCTGCCTGTCCTGGTGTGGGAACGCTCCAAACACTCCCATATGGTATTGCCGGCCTCGCTAGCATGGGATAAGGAATCCTGTACTAAGCTTAGAGAAACCATTACGGAATTTTTTTATGTTAATAAACCAGAGGATACATCAGAGTTTACCAATTGGGATGTATTTAAGGCTGTCTTCCAGGGAAAATGTATTGTCCTCAACTCTGCGTTAAACGTGCAACGCGCTAGAGAAAGTGAGCAAATGGAGCAGGAACTGACCTCTATGGAAAACATTCACAAACTGAATCCAACCTCGCAAACCCTTCGCAATTTGACAGCGCTCCACAGCAAACTTTTAGCTATTTACAACAATAGTGCAGAATTCACACTCCTTAAACTCCGCCATTTATCCTACTCCCAGGACAATAACATCGGTAAATACCTAGCTAGGCAGCTAAGAGATAAACGGGAGAGAGAGTACATAGGCCGAATTCGGAGACCTTCTGGGGAGGCTACGCACAGGGATGAAGACAAAGCCGAGATCTTCGGCTAATTTTATGAAACCCTTTACTCCAGGGATTATCTAGACTCAGATGCTCAACAGGACTATCTCCGGGCAATGCCCTTACCTCAGGTTTCTAATGAATTGAACGAGTTAATTACGGCTCCTATTACCCACGACAAAGTCAATCTTGCTATTAAAGCCCTTAAGCCCTACAAAGCCCCAGGCCCAGATGGGTATACCGCCCTCTTTTATAAAACTTTTGCTCCTGACATCTGCCCCCACTTCACGTGGTTCTTTAATAAGATGGCCGAAGAGGGTGAGACAGCTGCCTCCATGACTGAGGCCATGATCTCCATGATACCCAAACCTGGGAAAGACCCTTAGCAATGTGCCTCATATCGACCTATCGCGCTTCTAAACCTCAAAGCTAAACTGTAAACCTCCATCATAGCTAAACAATTGAACAACCTTATGTCTGATCTTATACACCCAGACCAATCAGGGTTCATTAAAGGCTGTCAAACCCATGATAACACCCGTGGAAATATTCAACTTATAAAGAAGGCCAACAAATGCCAGATCCCCTCTGTTTTGGTGGGACTGGATGCTGAGAAAGCTTTCGACAGGGTTGGCAGAACATTCCTGTTCCCCACACTCATGGCATTCAGATTTTCACCCAAATTCCTAACCATGCTCCAAGCTAATTACTTTCAACCTCGCTCTAGGGTGGTAGTCAACGGGGTACGCTCATCCTCCTTCTTCCACTCTAGGGGCACTAGGCAGGGGTATCCCCTTTTGCCCCTACTCCCCGCCCTTAGCATTGAGCCCCTTGCAATGGCGATTAGAGCTAATCCTTTAGTTCAGGGGATACCATTCACTGGGGTACCCCATAAAATTTCCCTCTTGACGGACAATGTTCTTTTGTCTCTTTCCAATCCAGCCACGTCCCTCCCACCTTTACAGACAGAACTTGAACGCTTTGAAGCGGTGAAAGGTTTTAAAATAAATTTCAGCAAATCGTATATCCTCAACCTCACATTACTACAAACGGAAGGCCCCAAGCTCCAATCTCTTACTCCTCTTCTGTGGACTACCTCCTCAATACAATATCTGGGAGTCCAACTAACACCGAGGATAGAAGGGCTCTATGCGGCCAATTTCCCTCCCATTCTCACTCGTATCCAAACGGAACTCACAAAGTGGAAACCCCTCTTCTTGTCGTGGCTTGGCCGGATACATGCAGTGAAACTGACACTTCTTCCTAAGCTTCTTTATCTATTCCAGGCCCTGTCCATAGAACAGGAGAGAGACTTCTTCCGGCGAGTCAAAACTGTGATCCTCACCAAGACCACTTCCATGAGGGGGATGATTATATATATATATATATATATATATATATAGATAGATATAAATTCCTACTCATTACCACACTCTCCCCGCGACCACGATACATATACATGTGGAAAGGAATACTACAATGTGGTATTTCTGATGACGAATGGGGGCACTTATGGAAAGACATCACAAAATGCAATCATTCCTCTGAGCTGTGGGAAACCCATCTTAAGACTATGATGGACTGGAATCTCCATCCGTCCAGTCTTAGGCAAATCTTTCCCACCACTTCTGATAGATGCTGGAGAGGATGTGGGCTGCTGGGAGACTTCCAACACATATGGTGGGATTGCCTGACTATTCACCCCTTTTCGGAAGAAATACTCACACACATTAAAGATATGCTAGGATATCCTATCCTGACCACCATGGCAGGGGTCCTTCTGGGGCTTTGTGACCCCTCCTTAGAGCACCAGACCCAAGCAGATAAGACAATCATGTGGCTCTGTATAGGAGCAGCCAAGGATACCCTGGCACCTGCTTGGAAAAGAAAGGAGGCGCCCGCAATCTCCCTTTGGCATTCTCATCTATGGAAGTTGCTCAGTCTGGAACGAATGTCAAATGTCTTTAAAAGACGATTTTAAGAACTATGAATTCAAATAGGGCCCCCTAGTCACCTTCCTTTCACGTGGTGTACCATCAGCTGCCTGCCCTTCCAACATTAGAGCCCTTCATCTCTTTCAACTTTGAGCTGTCTCTCATGCCACAAGAGAAATACATAGTATGGATGCTGCCACCACCATTGGAGGGGAGGGGCGAGTAGTTTTCTTTGATTCTGTTTTTGTTGCCTCCCAGTTGGGGGTTGTTTCTATGTATTTGTACCTTATTCCCAGTGGCTTCCTCCAACTGGAGGACCTAGGAAGCTTACCATCGCAAAAGAAAGATGGGATGCACGTTGACCTGTCTGCTATCACTAACTGATTTTAAAGATCTACCCCAAGCTCCGCTACTGTAACCCTCATTTAAGCAAACAATTGAGACCGGGGTTGGGCTTATATTGAGAATTATGTAACTCTAGCTACTCACAGCCTTGTTGAATCCTGCAACAACCCCTGCGAGAGGTGAAATTATGGCATTGACATATGATGTACTTTGGAAAAAGTTCAATAAAAATATGTTTGACAAAAAAGTGAAAAGGAAAACAATGATAAGTGGAAGCAATTTGGTGCTTATTGGTCGTTTACAGTTGGGTAGTGATCAATGTATTTGTAAATATTGTTACACCAAACTAGAATACAATAAAATGCCAATTAAAGCTGTACATAACCTAGAGTTGGTAGCTATTCCTCCAGAACTGGTAGATTTAAATATGTATGAGTCTATTCTTATTCAATCTGTGTACCCGTTTCAGGCTATGGTTCGTATGGAGCCTGTTAGACCTGGGGTTACCAGTCTACATAGGGTAGCCTGGCACAGAGCAGGAACATCTAATCTCCTGGGCAATTGTGTTGTAAATGTATAGGCATTTATATAGCGCACTACTTACCCGTAGGGTCCCAAGGCGCTTCGACCGCTGCGAAACCCTTCCTGGCTTCCCTGAGAGATGGTCCCTTAATGGGTATCTCCAGGGTGAGACCAGGCATCCCCGGCGGTCTGGTGGGGCCGTTAGTGAAGATGAGGCAAGCTAATGCCCAGAGTTGCCGAGTGTGATCGCTGATCAGAGTGGGCACCGAGGCGAGAGAATTATCGTGTCCGCTGACACTGGTCCAGAAACCTGCCGCGCCGGGAATCGAACCCTGGTCCGGGGCCGTCCTCTGCTCTCGGGTCTGCCGCCTCTAACCAGTGAGCCACACTACTTCACTAGTGTTGTGCTCACAATGCTCACTCACAGTAACCCAGCGCTCCACTACTAAAAATAAGGACTCCACACCAGTTTAGAAAAATACAGGTTCCTTTTATAAAAGATTATGGAATTATCTTCCACCTCTAGCAGTTTTTAAATTCAGCACAGTACAACTTTTACATGCAATTATTATATGTCATACGCTTTTCAGTACATTAATTGTTACTTCTTGTCACCTCCTGCTGAAAGAAATACGATAATAACGGCTGCCCCTTCTTTTCCCCAACTTATCACAGTGTAAACAATGAACCAGCAGAACCAATTCCTTTTAGGTTGAAATTAAATAGTACCTTACCCTCAGGGTCACCGAGCCAACATTAGCTAGAGGTTGCAGCTACTCGGTACACATCTCCACAAGTTCTACACTGGCAAATTTATTCCACACAGCTAAATAATTAGATAGAAACAGGCAGGTTTAGTTACTTGGTACATACAGTTCTATAGCTTGTTCTACAACACCCTTATTGTGTTTGTTTACTACAAAAACTCCATTGGCCTAGAAAGAGCAGAATAATCATAGGCTCCTCCTCTGATGAGGCTTTATCTCTGATTAATCCTTACTACTCCGTTTCCCCTTAATTGAGTTCTGTGATATGCTTGATGAATTTACACTCTTTCCCCAGAACAGTCTCCACCCAGTAAGGGAACAACCTAGAGTAGCAAGTTCAGTCAGAGTAGACCCGAAGTTCGGTGTAAGTTCAGCCGGTTCGACGAAAACCAGCCAATGCTTCACTCTGTCTAGGCCCTAGTAGCTGTCACCACCGTAGGCTGGTTTACGTTCCTCCCCGCCCACTAAACTCATTTTCCAGCTTACTTACTTCCCAGCTTACTTCAATTTAGCTGGGACTCAGGCAGTTCTTATGCGGGCCCGTTCTGTTCTCGCTGGCAAGAGTAAGTCTCCTCTCTCGTTCCCGGCACATCAGTCAGCTGGCCGCTGGGAACACCTGTCAGCGCTTCCGCCTTTCCTCCCTCGACGGCTCCTCACAGATGAGTCTCTGCCCAGGCCCGGCCTCCTCCAGCGGCTCTCCTCCCCTTCGCCAACGTCGCCACACACTTGCCCGGAAGAAGACGGCTCGCTCTCTCCGGCACCCGCTCTGCCTTCACAGCGGTGAGCTTGCGTCTCAGTTGCTCACCCTAGGAGATGATGTCGGTGATCCGCCAGTCACGTCAGGTGATTCGCTCTCTCCGGCACCCTCTCTGCCTCTAAGCGGTGTGCTTGCGTCTCAGGCCCTCACTCCAGGATATGTTACCGGCAGTCCGCTGGTCACTTCAGCACACACCCGGTGAGTTCAGCCTTTGGTTTTTGATGAATGCTTATCTCCGCTCCCCGGTGCAGAGCTTCAGGTCAAGGGTACGTCAGTAACCGTGACAGTTCTTAGACGCCCTTACTGCTTGGAGTCCAAACAATTGCCCACAACTTAAGAAGGGCAATGCAGGGACATCCGACAAGAGGCTCTCCTCAGGTTGAAGGATATTCACGGCCGAATTGATGCAGGGTTCAGTCAACAGGCGGGGGACACGTCTGTAGATCAGAGCAGCTGGCCCAAGGGACGGTCTAATCCCAACCAATGCCCCTACCTCCCCACTCTATAGCCTCACTCCTCATCAGATTCTACCCAGCCTCCTGGTCTCTATAAAATGGCCGCCCTAGTTCTGACGCTTATATAGTCTGGCCTCAGGCTACCAGAACCAGCTGGAAGGTTCTGGAGCTTTTCCCATACTCTCCACCATTTTGTGTGACTAAATTTCCACCATAATGAGGGTCACCTAGGCCTTAAAAATTATAGGGACAAGGAAGCACCCATCCCCTAGGACAACACCCAACAATTCCAGTGGACATAAAAATGAAAATTACTAGGAGAGAAAAAATGACAAAATAAATAAATATTAGGAGGGACCTCCCAAAGGGCTGACAGGTCTAACAGAGCCTAAAACAGGTAAGCTGCCTCCAACAGATTTACAAAGAGGTTTAAAAGGAAGAGTTGTGTATTCATCTTTAGATTTTAAGAAAAAATAATGAAACTGTTGGTATAGAGAGAGAGGAAAGTGAACCTGTAGTTATTCTAGTTTAAGGTGTACCTACAAAGAGTCGTAAAATCTGGCAATAGTTAGTAGATGTCATTAAAGTTAAAAAGGCTACGTTATATCTCATAGAAAACAATATTTATTATAAAAATGTATATCTTGAAGAACCAGAAATATATTTAGAAGAAGATAGAGATATTTCAACAGGCCAAACTCCATGAGTAAAGAAATTTATGAACATTACAGTATTCATCCTTTACATTCAAAAGAAGTGATTGGAAATACCATTGAATTATTCCACATGAATAAAGCAACGGGAACTCATATGAGTGTTGGAGAAAGAAGTTTAGAAGCTCGTTGTTTTCCACAGCTCTTCCTTTCGACTGCTATGAAGATTCTTTTAATGCATGTAAAGATAGCATTGAATGTACAATTTTTCCAAATTATCTGCAAATGTTGAATGAAGAGATTGAACAAGAAACTACTATTGAAGCTGAAATAGCTAGAGACAGTTCTCAAGATAGTCAAAGTTCTGCTCCACTAAGTCGAGATCCACTTGGACAAAAAATTCTCAAAAATTAAGCAGCAATAGCCATGAGTGAAGTAGAAATGGCAATGCAACAAGCACAACAGGATATTATTGAGTTGGAAAAGTTAGAAGAACAACTAAATATTGAACAGAAAGAAATATATCAGCAAGTGACACAACAGATACAGCATGGTTTACTGCATGAAAAAAAAGATTGCCAATGCACATTTTTAAACCTATTCAAGTGTATGTCAGTGGGTAAATTAGAACAGGAAAAAAATTCTTAATTAAAGTTTTAAGGAGTTATCTATATAGAATCACATTTATCTTGTTTTGTAACCGCTCAAACTGGGAATAGCAGCACATAGCATTTAAGGGATTATATTACATCGATTACTCATGCTGTCAGTTGAACATGAAAATAAGTTGGAATATCACAAGCTATCTGGAGAAGCTTGTTACGAGGTTTCAAGAGTCCCCAAGAAAATTAATCTTCTGATCATTAATGAGGTAAGCATGGTCTCAAACTCAATGCTTGCTTTTGTACATTTAAGAATGCAACAGATTATAAAAACAGATTATGATGTTTTATTTGGAGAAAAGCATGACATTGTATTTGGTGACCTACTACAACTTACTCTTGTGAAAACACTTGTCCATGAAGTCACTACAGAATATTTGGGAAGTTTTGGAAATGTGAACATTTGGTCTCTTTTTGAATATAAAGTACTTATTAAGAATATGTGACAAGCAAGTGATGAACATCATGGAAACATTCTTCAAGATATTAGAATTGGTGTTTTGACAAAACATGGTAAAGAAGCTTCACAAAGTCGGCTACTAACAAACTTGTTTCCAAATGAAAATATTGCGTCTGAAATAATGAACAAAAAAGTTGGAGAAAATAAGTCTATAGTTCGCCTTATGCTAACACTGCAAGAGTGTTCAACACTCAGTCAAGAACTTTTGAAACTGGAGAAACAACAAATAGTGAAAATGGATGTCATTGATAAAATGGAACATGATGGAGTTACTATTCTTCTCTCAGAGAAATTACATTTAAAATTAAGGGGCATATTATCAAGGACCTATGTTAAACTTTTTGCTGTTTTATCGCCAGGAAACTGCTGATAAAAGGGCAATTATGGGCTTGATAATACGCCCTTGTTAATTCCCATTGAAGCCCATCTTCTGATGTTAACATGGGCTTCTATGGGAATTAACAAGGGCGTATTATCAAGCCCATTATCGCCATTTTGTCTGGAGTTTTCTGACGAAAAAACAGCGATAATTTTAGCACCGGTCCTTGATAATGTGCCCCTAAATTCTTTGGAAAAGTCTGTATCCAAGACTGCTGGTTTAGAAAAAACTTTATATGTATGTGTAAACTGTTGGGTAATATTACGGCGTAATTGAGATGTAGAAAAAGTTTTAGTAAATGGAGCAATGGGAAAAGTTGTTGATTTTGTAAATTTTCAGAACAGAGATGGAATTGAATTTTTTAAGATTAAATATGATTAGATTGAAGAGGTAAAACAGATTTGACGTTGTGCTGTTATTTTTCACTTGTAAAAGACTTGTATGTTCGTAGAAAACAGTTTCCTCTTTCTCTAGCATATGATGTAACCATTCATAAATCTCAAGGTTTAAGTGTAGATAATGCATTGGTAAATATTGGAAGTGCAGTGTTTAAAGAGGGCATGGCAAACGTTGCACTGACTCATGTAAGAACATTATCTGATTTGTATTTGATTGCTTTTGATAAGAAAAAGGTTAGTCTGATGCAAATTATGTGAGAGAGTATAATCGGTTAAGAAGACTGTATGCTCCTAACTTAGGTGAATATCCTGTACATAAAAAACGTGTAGTGTGCCCAACCCAGAAGCTTGTTTCCGGTCCAGAGAAGGCATGGCTTGGCAGATGGGGCTGGACTGTTCCCATGAGGCACAGGGTCAGACTGATTTGCATATGGCCATGTCCGAACTGGGGTGGCAGAGTGGGTTAAAGAACGGTGATGGATTAAACTCAGATCTGTTGACTGGGTGTGAGTGTTTGATTAGTTCAGATGCTCCGTCCATCACCACCGCCTTTTGTACCGATTTGTTCGCCATAAGTTGGCAGGGTATGCTCAGACGTGAGTACCTTGCTCACTTTGCCACTGGATTCAAGCAAGTCGGGCTGAAGACGGCTGAAATGCCAGAAACCGGTCCTCAAAAGCTTGTTTCCGGTCCAGGGAAAGCATGGCTCAGCAGTTCGGGCTGGACTGTTCCCATGAGGCACAGGGTCAGACTGATTTGCATATGGCCATGTCTGAACTGGGGTGGCAGAGTGGGCTAAAGAACGGTGATGGATTAAACCCATATCTGTTGACTGGGTGTGAGTGTTAGATTGGTTCAGATGCTCCGTCCATCACCACCCCCTTTTGTACCGCTTTGTTCGCCATAAGTTGGCAGAGTATGCTCAGACGTGATTCCCTTGCTCACTTTGCCACTGGATTCAAGCAAGTCGGGCTGAAGACTGCTGAAATGCCGGAAACTGGTCCTCAGAAGCTTGTTTCCGGTCCAGGGAAGGCATGGGTTGGCAGTTCAGGCTGGACTGTTCCCATGAGGCACAGGGTCAGACTGATTTGCATATGGCCATGTCTGAACTGGGGTGGCAGAGTGGGCTAAAGAATGGTGATGGGTTAAACCCAGATCTGTTGACTGGGTGTGAGTGTTTGATTGTTTCAGATGCTCCGTCCATCACCACCCCCTTTTGTACCCCTTTGTTCGCCATAAGTTGGCAGGGTATGCTCAGACGTGAGTCCCTTGCTCACTTTGCCACTGGATTCAAGTAAGTCGGGCTGAAGACGGCTGAAATGCCAGAAACCGGTCCTCTGAAGCTTGTTTCTGTTCCAGGGAAGACATGGCTTGGCAGTTCGGGCTGGACTGTTCCCATGAGGTACAGGGTCAGACTGATTTGCATATGGCCATGTCTGAACTGGGTTGGCAGAGTGGGCTAAAGAACGGTGATGGATTAAACCCATATCTGTTGACTGGGTGTGAGTGTTTGATTGGTTCAGATGCTCCGTCCATCACCACCCCCTTTTGTACCGCTTTGTTCGCCATAAGTTGGCAGGGTATGCTCAGACGTGATTCCCTTGCTCACTATGCCACTGGATTCAAGCAAGTCGGGCTGAAGACTGCTGAAATGCCGCAAACTGGTCCTCAGAAGCTTGTTTCCGGTCCAGGGAAGGCATGGGTTGGCAGTTCAGGCTGGACTGTTCCCATGAGGCACAGGGTCAGACTGATTTGCATATGGCCATGTCTGAACTGGGGTGGCAGAGTGGGCTAAAAAACGGTGATGGATTAAACCCAGATCTGTTGACTGGGTGTGAGTGTTTGATTGTTTCAGATGCTCCGTCCATCACCACCCTCTTTTGTACCCCTTTGTTCACCATAAGTTGGCAGGGTATGCTAAGACGTGAATCCCTTGCTCACTTTGACACTGGATTCAAGTAAGTCGGGCTGAAGACAGCTGAAATGCCAGAAACTGGTCCTTCAGAAGCTTGTTTCCGGTCCAGGGAAGGCATGGCTTGGCAGTTCGGGCTGGACTGTTCCCGTGAGGCACAGGGTCAGACTGATTTGCATATGGCCATGTCTGAACTGGGGTGGCAGAGTGGGCTAATGAACGGTGATGGATTAAACCCAGATCTGTTGACTGGGTGTGAGTGTTTGATTGGTTCAGATGCTCCGTCCATCACCACCCCCTTTTTGTACCGCTTTGTTCGCCATAAGTTGGCAGGGTATGCTCAGACGTGAGTCCCTTGCTCACTTTGCCACTGGATTCAAGTAAGTCGGGCTGAAGACGGCTGAAATGCCAGAAACCGGTCCTCTGAAGCTTGTTTCTGTTCCAGGGAAGACATGGCTTGGCAGTTCGGGCTGGACTGTTCCCATGAGGCACAGGGTCAGACTGGTTTGCATATGGCCATGTCTGAACTGGGGTGGCAGAGTGGGTTAAAGAACGGTGATGGATTAAACCCAGATCTGTTGACTGGGTGTGAGTGTTTGATTGGTTGAGATGCTCCGTCCATCACCACCGCCTTTTGTACTAACTCAGAAATATGACAAAAATTCTACTGAGATTCAAAATAAGAAAACAATCCAAGAGAATAATGACCCTGCAAAGAAAATGAAAATGGACCATGTTGATGATATTGTAGGATATCAGATAGAAAATAGTTCAGGTATTAACTGCTATGCTAATGAAATTGTGAATGATGTCTTTCATGTAGAAAATCTTCATCTTAAAATTATGGAAAATCGAGAAAAAAGATTCTGTTCTTTACTGCATTATATTTTTCAAAAGTTGGTAACTGAGAGAACTAAAATCCATACTGCTTCTAACACTCAACATCTTTTAGATATATGTACTGGTTCTTTGCAATTTACACTTAATGTACAACAAGATGCACAAGAATTTCTTATGTTTATGCTTGCAGTACTGGAAGACGTAGGAATAGAAATTGAAAATTTCTTTGGGCTAAGTTACAGATGGGATCGTAAATGTGAAGAGTTTTCATTTCCTTCTACCTCAGAAATAGACACTGAATGATTCATGTATTTGACAATACAAGATTGCAAAAAAGTGTCTTTTAACAAATTAGCAAAAACAGCTAAAGAAGATGACATGCTCATATTGTAAATCAGAAATGTGGTCAACATTAAATGTAGAAAGAGTTGGAAAATATGTCATTTTAATGGTACAATGTTGTAGAGCAAATGGAAGAAAACCTGAAACCAAACATTTTATGACAAGTCAACTATCTATTTCGGGAAGAACTTTTAAAGCTTTGGATATTATTTTCCGTGATGGACCTACTACTACATCTGGAAACTATACTGTGTACTTAAAGTGCAATAAAAGATGGACAAATTGCAATGATGCACATTTGGAATTCAAATGTAGGTTCCCTTACAAATTCCGAGATTGTTATCTGATACTTTTGAAGCAAAAGTTTTGAAAACATCATTTGGCCTATTGAGAAGATGTGAACACAAAAACACAAGTTTATTTTGGATATTTCCAATACAAATGGTTTTGGAAACATCATTCAGCCTATTGGGAAGATGTGAACAATTAGTATTTGGATTATTGTTTCTACCTTTTATTATTCCATTTGCAAAATTGTGTTTGAAGGAACTAGTTGATATGTTTGATCTTTATATTATACACAATGTATATAAGAGTGTATATTATAAAAATTGTACTTTAGAGTAATACATTATTTTAAGTAGTTGAATAATGTAATTTAGAAACTGTAGCTAGGTAAACATATAGTTGAATTTGATGTAAATATTTTCAACCCAGATTTGTTTTTTTTTACAATCTTATTGATTGTTTTTTTCTCCCCGCTGTTATATGATGATCAACATTGAAATCTTTGTGTATGGTGAAATTCGATAGAAAGCAAAAACAGCAAAAAAGAGAACCTGAATATATTACAAAATTCTAAAATTATGTTGTGTTCTTAAAACTATAATATTATTTGCAATAACAGTACTTTTTCTTCTCTTTTACAGAAAGTAATACTAACGTTTGATTTTTTTAAAATGTAGTTTACAATGAAACAACTGTAAATAGTTTCAAAGAGTTTGGTATCTACTTCAATATAGAAGGTAAGATGAAATAATATAATACGCATAATATTATGAATTACAGTTTACAGTCACTTTTTATTGCAGACATTAATTTTTTCAAACTCAATCATCTCACTCCTCAAATCACCTCAGCAGAACCCATGCACTCCTTCAATCATTGCAAAATAACCTATGACCTTACAAAATCACCCAGGCATTACCAATCCACACCTTTAATCACTCCGGCAGTAGCCATACACTCCTGAAATCACCCAGACATAACTTGTACAGTCTTGCAATCACCTAAGTATTACCTATGCACTCCTTCAATCATACATACATTACCCCTCCACTTATGGAATCACCCAAGCTGTAACCATGCACTCTTGCAGTCACCCAGGCCTTACCTATACACTTACAAAATGAGCCAAACAATACCTATGCACTTACAAAATTACCCAGTCATTTCCAATGCACTCCTTCTGTCACCCAGGCACTACTTATCGGCTCATGTAATAACCCAGGTACCACCCAAGCACTGCTCTAATCACCTGTGTACTACCCATGCACTCCTCTAATTACCCAGACACTACTCATTCACGCCTTCGATTACACAGCCAGTAGCCATGCACTCCTCCAATCACCAAGTCACTACCTATGCACTTATAAAATCACCTAGCATTAACCAAGCACTTACAAAATCAGCCAGGTACTACCCATGCACTCCTTCAACCGCCCAGGCTCAACTCATCCTGTCATGCAATAACCCAGGCACTACCAATGCACTCATCCAATCACCCATGCACAAACCATGCACTCCTCTAATTGCCCAGCCAGTAGTGATGCACTTTTCTAATCACTCCGCCACCGTCCATGCTCTTATAACATCACCATGCACTATATTTGCACTCCTCCAATCACCCAGGCAGTACCTATGCACTCATGCAACCACCCAGGCACTACACATTCATTCATGCAATAACCCAGGCATTACCCATGCACTGCTCCAATTACCCATGCACTACCCTTGCACTCCTCTAATCACCCAGGCGCTACTCGATCACTCCTTTCAATACCCAGCCAGTAGCCATGCACTCCTCCAATCACCCAGTCACTACCCATGCACTTATAAAATCACCATGTAGTATCCTTGCACTCCTCCAATCAACCATACATTACCTCTGCACTCATGCAATCACCCAGACATTAACCCAGCACTTACAAAATTAGCCAGGGACTACCCATGACCTCCTCCAATCACCCAGGCTCTACTCATCCTGCCAAGCAATAACCCAGGCAACTATCCATACACTCATCCAATTACACTTGCACTACCCTGGCACTCCTCTAATCACACAGACGCTACTCATTCACTCCTTCAATTACCCAGCCAGTAGTGATGCACTCTTCTGATCACTCAGCCACCATCCATGCTCTTATAAAATCACCATGCACTAGTTTTGCACTCCTCCAATCACCCAGGCAGTACCCAAGCACTCATGCAATCATCCAGGCAATACCTATAAACTCATGCAATCAACCAGGCATTACACATGCACTTACAAAATTACCAAAGCAATATCTGTGCACTTACAAAATCACACAGGCACTACCTATGTACTCCTCCAATCACTGAGGCACCACTCATCCTCTCATGCAATAACCCAGGCACTACCCATGCACTGCTCCAATCACCTGTGCACTACTGATGCACTGCTCTAATCACCCAGGCACTACTCATTCAGTCCTTCAATTACCCAGCCAGTAGCCATGCACTCCTCCAATCACCCAGGCAGTACTCATCCACTCATACT
This sequence comes from Lissotriton vulgaris, assembly GCF_964263255.1. Taxonomy (NCBI): domain Eukaryota; kingdom Metazoa; phylum Chordata; class Amphibia; order Caudata; family Salamandridae; genus Lissotriton; species Lissotriton vulgaris. The sequence continues at coordinate 1,785,392,587 of NC_141689.1, forward strand.
CATGTAATAACCCAGGCACTACCCATGCACTCATCCAATCACCCGTGCACTACCCATGCACTCCTCTAATCACACAGACGCTACTCATTCACTCCTTCAATTGCCCAGTCAGTAGCGATGCACTTTTCTAATCACGCCGCCACCATCCATGCTCTTATAACATCACCATGCACTATATTTGCACTCCTCCAATCACCCAGGCAGTACCTATGCACTCATGCAACCACCCAGGCACTACACATTCATTCATGCAATAACCCAGGCATTACCCATGCACTGCTCCAATTACCCATGTGTATGTGTGTATTGTGTGTATAGGCATTTATATAGCGCACTACTTACCCGTAGGGTCCCAAGGCGCTTCGACCGCTGCGAAACCCTTCCTGGCTTCCCTGAGAGATGGTCCCTTAATGGGTATCTCCAGGGTGAGACCAGGCATCCCCGGCGGTCTGGTGGGGCCGTTAGTGAAGATGAGGCAAGCTAATGCCCAGAGTTGCCGAGTGTGTGATCGCTGATCAGAGTGGGCACCGAGGCAAGAGAATTATCGAGTCCGCTGACCCTGGTCCAGAAACCTGCCGCGCCGGGAATCGAACCCTGGTCCCGGGCCGTCCTCTGCTCTCGGGTCTGCCGCCTCGAACCAGTGAGCCACACTACTTCATGCACTACCCTTGCACTCCTCTAATCACCCAGACGCTACTCATTCACTCCTTTCAATACCCAGCCAGTAGCCATGCACTCCTCCAATCACCCAGTCACTACCCATGCACTCATAAAATCACCATGTAGTATCCTTGCACTCCTCCAATCAACCATACATTACCTCTGCACTCATGCAATCACCCAGGCATTAACCCAGCACTTACACAATCAGCCAGGGACTACCCATGACCTCCTCCAATCACCCAGGCTCTACTCATCCTGCCAAGCAATAACCCAGGCAACTATCCGTGCACTCATCCAATTACCCTTGCACTAACCTGGCACTCCTCTAATCACACAGACGCTACTCATTCACTCCTTCAATTACCCAGCCAGTAGTGATGCACTCTTCTGATCACTCAACCACCATCCATGCTCTTATAAAATCACCATGCACTAGTTTTGTACTCCTCTAGTCACCCAGGCAGTACCCAAGCACTCTTGCAATCACCCAGGCACTATCCATGCACTCATGCAATCATCCAGGCAATACCTGTAAACTCATGCAATCAACCAGGCATTACACATGCACTTACAAAATTACCAAAGCAATATCTGTGCACTTACAAAATCACACAGGCACTACCTATGTACTCCTCCAATCACTGAGGCACTACTCATCCTCTCATGCAATAACCCAGGCACTACCCATTCACTGCTCCAATTACCTGTGCACTACCGATGCACTCCTCTAATCACCCAGACACTACTCATTCAGTCCTTCAATTACCCAGCCAGTAGCCATGCACTCCTCCAATCACCCAGGCAGTACTCATCCACTCATACTCATGTAATAACCCAGGCACTACCCATGCACTCATCCAATCACCCGTGCACTACCCATGCACTCCTCTACTCACACAGACGCTACTCATTCACTCCTTCAATTGCCCAGCCAGTAGCGATGCACTTTTCTAATCACGCCGCCACCATCCATGCTCTTATAACATCACCATGCACTATATTTGCACTCCTCCAATCACCCAGGCAGTACCTATGCACTCATGCAACCACCCAGGCACTACACATTCATTCATGCAATAACCCAGGCATTACCCATGCACTGCTCCAATTACCCATGTGTATGTGTGTATTGTGTGTATAGGCATTTATATAGCGCACTACTTACCCGTAGGGTCCCAAGGCGCTTTGACCGCTGCGAAACCCTTCCTGGCTTCCCTGAGAGATGGTCCCACTACCCATGCACTCATCCAATCACCTGTGCACTACCCATGCACTCCTCTAATCACACAGAGGCTACTCATTCACTCTTTCAATTACCCAGCCAGTAGCCATGCACTCCTCCAATCACCCAGGCAGTACTCATACACTCATATAATAACCCAGGCATGACCCATGCACTCATCCAATCACCCGTGCACTACACATGCACTCCTCTAATCACCCAGACGCTACTCATTTACTTCTTCAATTACCCAGCCAGTAGCCATGCACTTTTCAAATCACTCAGCCACTATCCATGCTCTTATAAAATCACCATGCACTATTCTTGCAATCCTCCAATCCCCCAGGCAGTACTTATGCACTCATGCAATCAGTAAGGCACTAACCATGCACTCCTGCAATCATCAAGGCATTACCTATAAACTCATGCAATCAACCAGGCTTTACACATGCACTTACAAAATAACCAAAGCAATACACATGCACTAACAAAGTCCTCAGGCACTACCCATGTACTCCTCCAATCACCCGAGCACTACCCATCCACTCCTTCAATTACCCAGCCAGAAGCAATGCACTCCTCCAATCACCCAGGCACTATTCATCCAATCATGCAATAACCCAGGCACTACCCATGCACTGCTCCAATCACACTTACACTACCCATGCACTCCTCCAATCATCCAGACATTACTCATTTACTACTTTGATTACCCAGCCAGTAGCCATGCACTCCTCCAATCACCCAGGCACTACCCATGCACCCATTCAATCACCGAGGCACTACCCATGCACTCTTCCTATCCCTCAGGTACTCTCCCTGCAGTCCTCCATTCATCCAGGCACTACCCATGTAATCATCCACATATTATCCATGCACTTCTTCATGCAACACATACAAATGTCTCTTTTTTAACCAAATAGGTGGTTCCAACAAGAAAAATAAAGTTCTTACTCTTTTATTTTCTGTTTTATTTTGTTTTTCCAACCCTTTTTTATTTTTTTGGGTGTTTCTTTAGCAACAGAATAAAGTGACAAAAATGTTGTTTAAACTTTTGTTAGTTTAAAAACATTGCAAAAAAAATATAGCATTGGTGGCTTTGTGCAGCAAAAACAATGGCGTTTATGGACTGTTTGCCATAACAGAGAACTTTCTTGCACTTGATGCACCTTTCCTCCAGACCAGCAAATTCTGCCCTAATATCAGGTCCTCTGTTTGAAGTTTCAGAACAAGTGGAAGTACTTGATCCTGGCTGCTGGTCACCTTGCTGGGCTTGTTCTCTCAGCTCTTGTCTGCGTTGCTCCCTTGCTAGCTGACAAGGGTGTATTTTCTGCAGATGTTTTAGCATGGAGAAAATACCACATGAGTATTTCTTCTCGGATTCCCAAGATAAGGCATGCTTGCAGATGCTGCAGGTGACCTTCCTCTCATTCACTTTTTTTTCTCCTTCCGGAAAAAAGTGAAAAAGGCCCACACAACACTCTCCTTCCTTTTTCTTGTTGGTTCCTCCAACTCATCTTCTTCAACATGGATGTTATCAGTGGTATTGGAAGATGCCTTTTTTGTTGTTTTCCCCCCAAAAAACACCAAAAAAATTGAACAAGAAAAGAAAACACAATCGGTGTGTCTCCTAGCAATGTTCTTGAAGGAATGAGAAAATTGGGAGGGGTGCTGTAACTTATAGAATGAAAAGGTTCTTAACCAATGAAATTCTTTCTTTAAAAGTCACTTGGATTCTCGCACCAAGCGCACAATCAGTGTGCACCAGTCGTGAATCAGTAAAAATATATTTAACAATAATTCATCTTTATTCCGGTTATAAATATATGTTTTTTATAAATAAATTAAATAATCTCTTGCTATAATGTATATATTAAACTTATATATATATATATATATATATCGTTTTAAAACTTAAAAATTTGAGGTAGATTCGTATACCCGGCACGACAGTTACACGATCAGGACAGTAATCCACTTTTTTTTATAAAAATGAATATTTATATTTTAGAAAATATAAAATAATACATAATTCTTTTAACAAATTAAAACTACGAAAAAAAAAATTTCAGGGATGTTATAGTTATAAATTAGCATTTAAAAACATTTCAAATTCACTGAAAAAACCATAGGTTTCAGGGACATTATAGTTAGAAATTAGCATTTCAAAAACATTAGAAATTCACCGAAAAAACACTGGTTTCAGGGACATTATAGTTAGTTGGATATTTTACTTGTACAAAACCAGAGAAATTCGACTGTTATAGTTAGTTGAGCTAACTATAACTCGCCCCCCCGCAATGCACATATTACACCATTAATGACATGGTCAGTGACATCACTGAAGACATTACTGATGACATCTCAATTGACATCACTGATGACATCATCCACGTGATAATCCGATGCACCTCCTCATACCCTAATATAACCTTTCATATACCCGCTCTAAAATACAGACTACCATTTATGAAACGATAGACACACTAATACCAGTTACTACATGTCACTGACCATGTCATAAATGATGTAATATGTGACGTCTTCAGCAGTGCATTGTGGGGGCGTGAGCTATAGTTAGTTGAACTAACTATAACGTCCCTGAAACCTGTAGTTTTTTCAGTGAATATATATATATATATATATATTGTAGATGGATAGATAGACATACATACATAAATACACACAAGTAGCACACACGTTTCAATATGTAATAAATTGACAAATTGTAATTATATAATTATATGATTTGTCTAATATACACTTACTCATGCTTTGCAAAATGTATATGCACAGTTGTAAACCAGTGTGAAATATAGTTATTTTTAAAATTTAAAAGCAATTCACATATATATATATATATATATATATATATATATATATATATATATATATATATATTCACTGAAAAAGCATAGGTTTTTCACACGTTATAGTTAGGAATTAGCATTTTAAAAACCTTTGAAATTCACTGAAAAAGCCATAGGTTTCACACCAGTTATAGTTAGCTGGTCATTTTACTCATACAAAACCTTTGAAATTCCCCTGTTATAGTTAGTTCAGCTAACTATAACTTGCGCGCCCACAATGCACTGCTGATGATGTCACATATTACATCACTCATGACATGGTCAGTGGCATCACTCATGACATCACTGATGACATCTCAAATGACATCCCTGATAACATCACTGATGACATCATCCAGTGAATGTGTCTCTTTCTGAAAAATAAATAAATATTTTTTATATATGTATATCTAAAGGTCAATAGAAGATTGAATGGGTAAATAAGTCTCTAAATGGATGTTTTTCTTGTAAAATTGATTGTATAACTGACTTATTAAGTATATCTTAGTGAATAGGTGTATTAGCGAGTAATCTTTAAATATTTAAATATCTGTATCAGTGTCTCACTTTGTATATAAGTGGCTGCATGGGGCGGTGAGTAGCTACATGAGTGTGTATATGGGTTGTTAGTTGTTTTTTTAAGTATCAGAATGAGTGTCTGTATGGTTCGGTGGGGAGTATTACTTAGCGCACAGATGCATGAATGACTGACTCACTGTTCGTATGTGTTTTGAAGACAGCATGTGTGCATGTCTTTATAGGTGGATGAGTGTGTGTATGGGTGTGTTAGTGAGTGTGTTAGTGAGTGATTGACTGTCTCAAAAGTATCTTTATGAGTAACTACATATGTTTAAAATTAGTATAGGTGAATATTGATGCATATAAATGAGTATATGTGAGAACGAGAGATTGTAAGAGTTCCTGTATAAATAAGTATGTGTTTCTATAAGTGATTGTTTTAGAGAGTAAGTATGTGTACGTTCTGTAGAAATTAGTGTAGTGGTGGGTGTATAGCTGTATATGCAAGTAAATGTATGTTTGATAGTTTATTTGCATGTGTGAGTAACTCTGTAGATGAGTGTCGGTGTGTAATAAGATGTATAGGTGTATGAGTACATATGATGAGTGAGTACATGTATGAGTGCCTATATAGAACTGTTAGTGAATGACTGGATATGTATGTAGATTTTTGAAATACTGAATAGGTTGTTCTAACTGGACTTGGTATCTCCATTTTATTGAAAATGTTACTTTCTATTTTTGATCGTGTGTATCAAAGGAGAGGAGGTCTGCCACAAGGATGATGTCATCAGTGATGTCATCAGGGATGTCATTTGAAATGTCATCAGTGATATCATGAGTGATGTCACTGACCATGTCATGAGTGATGTAATATGTGACATCATCAGCAGTGCATTGCGGGCACGCGAGTTATAGTTAGCTGAACTAACTATAACAGGGGAATTTCAAAGGTTTTGTATGAGTGAAATGACCAGCTAACTATAACTGGTGTGAAACCTATGGTTTTTTCAGTGAATTTCAAAGGTTTTTAAAATGCTAATTCCTGACTATAACGGGTGTAAAACCTATGGCTTTTTCAGTGAATTTCAAAGGTTTTTTAAATGCTAATTTCTAACTATATCGTGGCTGTAACCTAGGGCTTTTTCAGTGAATTTCAATGGTTTTGTAAATGAAAAGTTTTTTAATGTAATAATTGTTATATTTTTTATACTGATTTACTACATTATTATAACAATTTTATTTGTAGATATATTATTTTTTAAATTACATTACATATTTTTAATTTAACTTGATAAAAAATGTTTGTACACCTCTCTGCAAAGCAGCCCCCTGACGCGTTTGCAGAAGGGGAACTAATTCCCCTTGCATACTGGGGGTCCCTGGGGGCCAACTAGCCCACCAGGAACCTCCAGTATTCCCCAGGGGGCTACATTGCAGAGAGGTGTAATGAGGCCACACCCTTTTTTACACCTCTCTGCAGCGCAGCCCACGGGCGCGTTTGCAGAGGGGGAACTAATTCCCCTTGCATACTGGGGGTCCCTGGGGGCCAACTAGCCCACCTGGTACCTCCAGTATGCAACAGGGGGCTGCATTGCAGAGAGGTGTAATGAGGCTATGGCCCTTTTTACACCTCTCTGCAACGCAGCCCCCTGGTGCGTTTGCAGAAGGGAAACGAATTCCCCTTTTATATTGGTTGTCCCTGGGGGCAAACTAGCCCACCTGGAAGCTCCAATTTGCGCCAGGGGGCTGCATTGCAGAGAGGTGTAATGAGGCCACACCCTTTTTTACACCTCTCTGCAACACAGCCCCCGGGCGCGTTTGCAGAGGGAGAACTAATTCCCTTTGCATACTGGGGGTCCCTGGGGGCCAACTAGCCTACCTGGAACCTCAAGTATGCACCAGGGGCTGCATTGCAGAGAGGTGTAATGAGGCTATGCCCCTTTTTACACCTCTCTGCAACGCAGCCCCCGGGCATGTTTGCAGAGGGGGAACTAATTCCCCTTGCATACTGGGGGTCCCTGGGAGGCAACTAGCCCACCAGGAGCCTCCAGTATGCGCCAGGGGGCTGCGTTGCTTTGCCCCGGAGGGCGGCTTTCCCCGGGGCAGTGTGGGGGGGGATAGGGCACCCCCCACACTTCTTTATCACTATGCCCCCACAATTTAGTCCCCCTGGGGGGTAATTTTTAAATAAACACACCGGGTTTTTGTAAAAAACATTTTTGGCCTTGGGGTCCTTGTGGGACCCCAGGAGCAGGCTTAGGGGGTCAGGGTGCTTCTACCCTGCCCCCTTTTTGTGTTCTACACATTTGTTTTTCTGCTTTCTTGTGCTTTGGTCTTCCGAGAACAAGATGGCTGCCAACACTTCCTGGTTTGAAGTGTTGAAAGCCAATGAGCATGCAGCTCGTGCTCGAAAAGTTTTAGAACTCAAAAAGGGGGCAGGGTAGAAGCACCCTGACCCGCTAGGCCTGCTCAGGGGTTCCCACAAGGACCCCTAAGGCCAAAAAAATTGTTTTGGGGGGGGGAAATCGCACCCTGCTAATTTTACGATTTTTTTTTTTTTGCCTTGGGGGGTCCCTGTGCAGGCCTAGAGGTTCAGGGTGCTTCTACCCTGCCCTCTTTTTGAGTTCTACACTTTTTTTTCTGCTTTATTGTGCCTCAGTCTACTGAGGCACAAGATGGCTGCCATCAATTTTTGGTTTGGAGTGTTGACAGACAGTGGCAGCCAATCAGCATGAAGCTCCTGCACGGCAAGGTGCGCGCACGTGCGCGCACGGTGCACGCACGGTGCACGCTTATAGATACATAATTGATTTCAACTTTAATTTTCGCAGCAACTCCCGACACCGAGGCGATTACATGCCGTTACAATCCTTTGTCATATAACGCGCCGTACACTGTTAAAAAAGCCAGTAACCCCCTGAGGAAGGGCTCTGTTATCAGCCCGAAATGCATTGGGGAAGTTATATGATTGGATTATGTGGATAATGGATGCAATACCTGAACCTTTGATCGTTTTGAACTTTTGATGAAGCATTAAACATTTTTGAAACCCCAAATGGAATTAATTTTGATGAACTGTTTATAGACCTATAGTCTATGTCCCATGCTGTGCAACAGGGTGTCTCCGCCCGAATGGGGGGAGCTTTGCATTAGTTTATAGTTGACCGCTGTGAGGTACAGACAGCCTTTGATCCTGTTTGCACGCTACAAATCTACACTGTGAGAAAACTATTGAATTATCTAGCTGTGCAGGTCCTTCTTTCATTGTTCGTATTTTAAATTCTGTCATTAGTCTTTTGTATACAGTAAGTCCTGTTAGTCTGTGTGTGTTTGGGACAGTTGTATTTAGTCCATTGTGATAATTTTTTGTTTATATGTGTCATTTTAAATGTATATTTATGTATATATATGTTTGTAACTTTTTACAGCCCTGACGAAGTTCCTAAAAGGCAAATGGAACGAAACGCGTTGTCTGTGCCTATGTCCTAAGAATACTGTTGAATAAAGAAGAAGAAACTTTAATACATTATTTCTACTGACTCTGATTGTGTGCACCTTCCGTTTCTTTCTTGTATATCCTTGCACTACCCTAAACCCTAAATCTACCCCCAGTATGACCCCCTACACTACACAAACACCATTGCACTACCCTAAACCCTAAAACAACCCCCAGCATGACCCCTATATTACACAAACACCACTGCACTTCCCTAAACCCTAAAACACTACCCCCTGCTCAACCCCCTTCACTACCAAAACACCAATGGACTACCCTAAAATACTACCCCCAGCATGACCCCCTACACGACACAAACAACACTGTACTGCCCTAAAACCTAAAACACTACCCCAGCACGAACCAGCAAACACTACACCAACACCACTGCACTACTCTAAACCCTAAATCTACCCCCAGCATGACCCCCTACCTTACCCAAACACCACTGCACTACCCTAACCCCTAAATCAACCCCCAGCACAAACCCCCACACTACCCAAACATCACTGCGCTACCCTAAACCCTAATACAACTACCCCAGCACGACCCCCTACACTACCCAAACACTACTGCGCTACCCTAAACCTAAAACACTACCTCCAGCACGACCCCTTACACTACCCAAGCACCACTGTGCTAACCTAAACCCTAACACACTACCCCCGGCATGACCCCCTACACTACCCAAACACCACTGCTCTAACCTAAACCCTAAAACACTACCCCCAGCATGACCCCCTACACTACACAAACACCACTGCACTAGCCTAAACCCTAATTCTACCCCCAGCATGACCCCCTACACGACCCATTCACAACTGCACTACCCTAAACCCTAAAACACCACCCCTTCTCGACCTCCTACACTACCCAAACACCATTTCACTACCATAAACCTTAAATCTACCCCAGCACGACCCCTACACTACCCAAACACCACTGTACTACCCTAAAACACTACCCCATCATGACCCCCTACACTACACAAACACCACTGCACTACCCTAAACCCTAAATATACCCCCAGTATGACCCCCTACACTACACAAACACCATTGCACTACCCTAAACCCCAAAACACAACCCCCAGCACGACCCCTACATTACACAAACACCACTGCACTTCCCTAAACCCTAAAACACTACCCCAGCACGAACCAGCAAAACTACACAAACACCACTGCAATACCTTAAACCCTAAATCTACCCCAGCACAACCCCCTACCTTACCCAAATACCACTGCACTAGCCTAAACCCTAAATCAACCCCCAGCACGAACCCCTACACTACCCAAACACCAATGCACTACCATAAACCCTAAAACACTAACTCATACACTACACAAACACCACTGCACTACCCTAAACCCTGAAACACTACCCCAGCATGACCCCTACACTACATATTCACCACTGCACTACCCTAAACCCTAAAAGACTACCCCAGCACGACCCCCTACACTACCCAAACACCATTGCACTACCCTAAACCTTACATCTACCCCAGCACAACCCCTTATACTACCCAAACACCACTGTACTACCCTAAAAGAATACCTTAGCACGGCCCCCACCACTACACAAATACCACTGCACTACCCTAAACTCTAAATCTACCCCCCAGCACAACCCCAACACTAGATAAAAAACACTGCACTACCCTAAACACTAAATCTACCCCAGCACGACTCCCTACACTACACAAACACCATTGCACTACCCTAAACCCTATACTACCCAAACACCACTGCACTACCCTAAACCCTAAAACACTACCCCCAGCACGACCCTATACTCTACACAAACACCACTGCACAACCCTCAACCATAAATCTACCCCCGGCACGACCACTTACACTACCCATTTACCCCTGCACTATCCTAAACCCTAAAACACTACCCCCAGCACAAACCCCTACACTACCCAAACACCACTGCGCTAACCTAAACCCTAAAACACTACCCCCGGCACAACCCCCTACACTACCCAAACACTACTGCGCTATCCTAAACCTTAAAACACTACCCCCGGCATGATCCCCTACACTACCCAAACACCACTGCCCTAATCTAAACCCTAAAACACTACCCAGCACGATCCCGTACACTACCCAAACACCACTGCGCTAACCTAAACCCTAAAAACACTACCCGTCACAACCCCCTACACTACCCAAACATCACTGCCCTGTGGTGCATTTTAAGTTGAAGAATTATTTCCTCTTCAATCCTGAGGGTCACTTGGGGCGAACTTTCCCACCAGGTACCTCCAGTATGTGCCAGGGAGCTGCATTGCAGAGAGCTGTTCTGAGGCCACGCCCCTTTTTACACCTCTCTGGAATGCAGCTATGTGGCGCTTACTGGAGGTAGCTGGTAGGCTGGTAGGCTAGTTGCACCCCAGAGACCCTCAGTATTAAAGGGAAGTTGATCCCCCAACTTAAAACCACCACGGGGCGCGTTTGAACAGTGGTGACGGGAGAGGGCGGGGCCTAAGTTCACATGTGTGAAAACACACCCTGTGGCGCTGTTTAAATTCGGGAATTAATTCCTTGTCAATCCTGAGAGTCCCTGGTGGCCAACTAGCCCACCAGGTACCTCCATTAAGTGCCACGGAGCTGTGTTGCAGAGTGTTGTAAAAAGGGGCAAAGCCTCTGAACACCTCTCTGCAACGCAGCCTCCTGGCGCATACTGGAGGTACCTGGTGGGAATTATTTCTCTAACTTAAAACGTGCCACAGGGCGTGTTTGCAGACATATCATTTCAGGCCACGCCCCCTTCCTTCACCATTGTGCAAACACGCCCTGTGGCGCGTTTTCAATTGGGGACTTAATTCTCTTTCAATACTGAGAGTTCCTGAGGGCCAAATAGCCGAACAGGTATCTCCAGTATGCGCCAAGGAGCTGTGTTGCAGACAGGTGTTCAGAGGCCATGCCCCTTTGCAACACAGCTCCGTGGTGTGTATAACTGTATACATGAGTAAATGGGTATGTGATTGATTATTTGCATTACAGACTAGGGGCTAGATGTAGGTAATCACAAATTTCCGATTCGTAAATACCGAATGTTACCGATTAGGTATTAAGAATCGGTAATTGTGATGTAGGAAATAATTCGGTAAATTTTACAGATTCGGAAAGATTCCTTATTACCGAATCGGTACTACCGATTCGGTAATAAGGAATCACCTACCCATTCATTCCTATGGGCCTGGAGGCCCATAGGAATGAATGGGAAGCCATTCACTATTACCGATTCGGTAAATATCGAATCGGTAATACGGGGAGCATATCCAAGGGTGGCAGGGTGTCACATTGACACCCTGTTGCACCCCTGAATGGTGCATGTGTGCATGTGTGCACATGTGGCGCACATACATGCCCTAAGGGCATGTATGTCTGCCACATGGCACTTTTAAAAATGCACAAAATTGCTTTTAAAAGGTATTCGGTATTTACCACCAACTTGTAGTTGGTGGTAAATAAGGAATCCTTAAACCAAGAAAGCACTCACCTGAGTGCTCCCTACGTATGATTTAATGATTCGGTAATTTACTCCAGCCTCCTACATATCAAAGGGCTAAATTACCGATTTTCAGCCGGAACCGACCGGTATTAGCCCACCTACATCTAGCCCTAGGTGTGTGACTAGCTCTATGAATGAGTGGCGGAGTGTCACTGCATGTATGTATGTATGAGTGTATATTACAGTACTATATTGATGAGTAACTACATGTTTAAGTGACTGGATGTGTGTGTAGACCTAGGCTATAGTGAGTAGTATGTAGTATATGGCTTTGCTCTGTGTATGGTTTCAAAAATTGTAGTCTGCATTTTAGAATGAGTGTATCAAAGTTTATATTAGGGATTCAGTATGTGCATCACATTATCACATGAGTGATGTCATGAGTGATGTCACAGACCATGTCATGAGTGATGTAATATGTGGCATCATCAGCAGTGCATTGCGGGTGCGCAAGTTATAGTTAGCTCAACTAACACTAACAGGCGAATTTCTCTGGTTTTATATGAGACAAATGTCCAACTACCTATAACGTCCCTGAAACCTATGTTTATTTTTGGTGAATCTCAAAGGTTTTTTAAATGCTAATTCCTAACTATAACGTCTATAAAACCTATGGTTTTTTCAGTGAATTTTGAAGGTTTCTTAAATGTTAATTTCATATATTATATATCATTTCTATTTTCTTGCAATATTTTGGAACTCTTATACCTTTTTTTCAACTTTAAAAATTATGTAATGTTTTATTTCTTCCCAAAAAATATGTATATATATATATTTTTTTTTAAGAAAACTGCACTCCCATACCGGTAGTGTACCAAGCTCCATCACCATTTGAATCCTATTCACCATATTGATAAACTCGTGAAGGATGAGCATTTTGTATCCGATGGATTCGTGGCACCGCATCCCGCATAACATCATATACCTATGAGTTCGCGCAAGCTGCTACTTTGGTATCCGATGGGTATGCAGTATCAAGCGACGTGTTATGTCATGTACGTATGGGGTCATGCCCACAGCGCATTGCGTATGCGACGATTGCACGCTGACAGGCCCTGTTACATCATAGACGTATGGTGTCGCGCTGGGTACGCCATTCTCTTGGTTTTTTTTATGTCTTAAAACTGGTTGTATGTCAAAACATCTGCTTCCTTAACCACAACTTCATTATCCACGAAAGCTTTACAACGTGATATGCTAAACCACAACTTTCTTTTCAACGACTTCCTAAACCACGAAAAGTTTCACCTCGTGACTGGCCATTAGATGTCAGTATTGTAATAATAATACTTACAAGATATATTTTTAAATTGCTCTTTACCCATGTTTTTTATATTTTATTCTACGTATATTTTAATGTATAGTCTTTTTTTTCACACACTCCCGTGTTAATGTTTATAAACCTCTAACTTTAACGGTGACCTTTTTTTGACCTATTTACTTACTATGCAAGTAATGTTTGTATGACCGTATAACTATTTTTTGTTATGGTTGACTTGATCCCCTTTGACTTTCTTTCATGTTTGTTTTTCATAAAAGATGTGTTCTCTACTCGTTGAGGTTTTTCACGTAGTCTTGACTCTCTTCTTTGTTACTCATGCCATGCATTTATCTGCTGTTTTATGAGGAGCAACACGCTGTCACTGCTGTGCACGCTTCACGCAGTGTGTTCCTTCTTTATATTCTCGGCCCAGCACACAACCCTGTTGAACTTAATTCCAGGAGGGCACAGTTTTATTGGTGGTGATTGAAATAACATTTATGTTACCAGTGTGATCCGCGAGCCAAATGCAATTCTGCCCACAGAGTTAACAAGTATCCTATTCCTATTTATGGTACTTTAGTAGCCTTTTTTCAACACAAGCCCAAACAATATCACAGGAATGGAATGAAATAGGAGCTTATCTCTATCATTGATGCTACTTTTACTGCCGTGACCCGACTGCAATCCTGCCCACAGCTTTGACAATTATCCTCAGTGCTGGACTTTAACAGCTGGTTTTCAACACTGAAATTCTTCAGTATTCTGAAAAGTCGTTGTTCCGACCTTCGTTGTTCCAGTCTCCGTTGAATGAGAGTCTTCGTTGTTCAAGCTTCGTTGTTCCAGTTAGTCGTTGTTCTGACTTTGTTGTTTAGGATGTTTCCCCTTAAAACTATATCTAAATAACTTTAAACTGTATATGAGAGCAATCCACCTCATACCACCGCACAAAACAGCTGCCACGTCGCTGCTGGTGCAAGGTCACCGAGGACCAACTAACGACCACCCTCACCCAGAGACCACCCACCGACCCCACCGACCCAGACATCCGCCGCAACCAATCTCACACAGTTGATCGACGCCTGCGCCAACACCCTCGCCCCTCTCAAGACCTTCACAACCAACCACACCAACAAGAAAGCTACATGGTTCACCGAAGACCTCCGGACCTCCAAGCACACCTGTCGAAAGCTGGAGAAGAAATTGCTCCACGACCGAACACCAGACAGCCACACAGCCCTTAAGAGCGCCACCCGCAGACACCACCAACTCATCAGGACCACCAAGAGGACCTCCTTCAAGGATCGCCTAGACAACAATGCACACAACACCAAAGAGCTCTTCAGCATTGTGAAATAACTCTCCAAGCCCAGCTCCAACACCAACGACATCCCACCATCACAAGACCTGTGCAACTCCCTGGCCACCTTCTTTTACCGCAAGATCACCGACATCCACGACAGCTTCAACTTCAACCCCCCCCCCGCACCCACCACCGAGTCCACCGCTCCTGCGACCACCACCCGCACCAGCCGCCTGACCACTTGGTCCAGCATCAGTGACGAAGATACCATAAAACCATGAACTCCATCCATTCCGGATCCCCATCGGACCCCTGCCCTCAACAAGGCCAGCACTACCATCGCACCCCACCTCTGGAAAACCATCAACTGCTCCTTCGAGACAGCCACCTTCCCGGAAATCTGGAAGCATACCGAGATCAACGCCCTTCTGAAGAAGCCCAAAGTGGATCCCAAGGACCTCTAGAATGTCCGGCCCATCTCCCTGCTCCCATTCCCGGCGAAAGTAATAGAGAAGATCATCAACAAACAGCTAACCCGCTACCTTGAAGACAAAAATGTTATGTTATGTTATTTATGTTATTTATGGGTCTTGTATAGCGCAACGGCTACTCCAAAGGAGTGTCCCGGCGCTTTATGCTCCAGACCCAGAGAAGAGACTGAGAAACATAACAGCAAAAGAAAAGCAAAAACAGAGGATAAGGATAACAGAGCTCTAAGCAGAAAATATCCTGGATCCCTCCCAATCCGGTTTTAGCAGCAACCACAGCACCGAGACCGCCCTCATCGCCGCCACTGACGACATCAGGACCTTGATGGAAAAAGGAGAAACAGCCGCCCTCATCCTCCTGGACCTATCAGCAGCCTTTGACACAGTCTGCCACCGCACCCTATCAACACGCCTCCAGGACGCCGGCATTCAAGAGAAGGCCCTGGCCTGGACCACATCCTTCCTCTCCGGCAGAACCCAGAGCGTCCGCCTCCCACCCTTTCGCTCAAAAACCACTGAGATCATCTGCGGCGTCCCACAGGGATCCTCTCTCAGACCAAAGCTGTTCAATATCTACATGGCTCCTCTCGCCCACGTCGCACGACAACATAACCTCAACATCATCTCCTACGCCGACGACACCCAGCTAATCATATCCCTCAACGAGGACCCCCACACCACCTAAGCCGACCTCCACGGAGAAATGAGGGCCATAGCCGACTGGATGAAGGACAGCAGACTGAAGCTGATCTCAGACAAGATGGAGGGCCTCATCCTCTGACCAGCCCCAACAGCCTGGGCCGACTCCTGGCGGCCCCCTCACTAGGCACAGCCCCGGAACCCACGGACCACGCACGCAACCTGGGGGTCATCCTCGACTCCACCCTCTCCATGAACAGGCAAGTCAACGCCGTCTCCGCGTCCTGCTTCAACACCCTCCGAATGTTCCGCAGAATCTTCAAATGGATCTCTATTGACACAAGAAAGACCGTCACCCAGGCCCTCGTCATCAGCCGACTCGACTACGGGAACACCCTCTACTCAGGAACAACAAACAAGCTCCTGAGATGACTACAAGGAGTCCAGAACACCTCAGCTCAACTAATCCTCGACATTCCCCGCCGCAGCCACATCACACCCCACCTGAGAGGCCTGCACTGGCTCCCTGTCAACCAGAGAATCACATTCAAGCTCCTCATCCACGCACACAAAGCACTTCACAACACCAGACCTACCTACCTCAACAACCGACTCAGCTTCCATACCCCCACCTGAAGCCTCCGCTCAGCCAACCTCACCCTCGCCTCAATCCCTCGTATCCGTAAAACCACAGCCGGCAGAAGATCCTTCTCCTACCTCCCCGCCAAGACCTGGAACACTCTCCAAACCAACCTACGACAGACTCAGGACCTACTAGCCTTGAGAAGACTCCTCAAGACCTGGCTCTTCGATCAGTAGCGCCCCCCCCCCCCCTTGAGACCCTCACGGGTATGTAGCGCGCTTTAGAAATGTTATGATTGATTGATTGATTGATTGATTGATTGATCTAAAATATTTTAAACATTTATATATTTCTAACTATAATAAACTTATATTGTGATAGATATATTTTCTCAAATCTTGCCGTGTGCAGATCCTTGCGCCCTCGATGCGTGATTGCCATGTGACCTTAAAAAAAAGCATTTGATTACTTCATAACATTTCCCATTGTAACAGTTGGAGGGCACATCCATTTTAGTCATTCTCTCTACAGCGTTGGATGAGACACACCCCTTCTGCTTAGAGAGCTTTTTTGATAATTGTTTTTGCTGTGTACACATATCTTATACTACACACAACATGCAACGATCATCTTGATCAATATTCATGGTCTGTACATTAGCCTTCCACATGTGATGGCCATGCATCTCAAACATTACATCAAAAAACAAATGTGTGTCACATGATGTCCCTGGTGTGTGTGCACATTTTTGTGCTGCCTTTTGGACTGGGTATTGGTGGCTCAAAGGGGTATCATTAGCCATGGGCAGAGTGAACATCCTAGATCACATGTGACAAACAGTAAACAGTGATGTGTAGATTTGTATTGCTGTATTTTCTGTTGTCAGGCTTTACCAGTATAGTAGTGTGTCATATGTGAGAATTTCAGATTCACGTTTGGCATGCATTGCTTGACTGTATGTTATGTTATGTTAAGAGATTTTTTAAGCTGCCCCAGCAAAGAGGCGTCCCGGCGCTACCTGATCAAGGGACAAAAAACAGAGGCTAGCCAGAAATTAGCAGGAGAAAACTATAACGATGGAAACAGAAAGGTTTTAATGGCCTTCCGAAAGACCAACATGTTCTCCATGCCACAAATGTGGATCAGCAGGGAGTTCCACAGTTTGGCCGCCAAAACCCGAAAAGAGCGGCCACCCATGCGGCATAGTTTGATACGTTTTTCCAAAAACAAGGGGACCAAATGGGTGGCTATGGACCATGGGTATCAGTTACTTTATGAAAACAAAGGTCCTAAGCTTAGAACAGTATTTCATACCAATGTTATATAGACCACAATAGGCTGCTATATACTTTACCTTTGCCCAGCCGGGCAAGGAATTTATTTATAAAATATAACAAGTGTTCAGAACTTGAAATACATTTTCACAACAAACATTTTCGTCTGCAGTAAAGCACAAGCCAGTGCCGTACTTGAAAGTGAGAAAAGATTAAGGAAAAATATAGTAGAAAGGAAAGTTTACTTCAGGCAAGGAAAAGTGAGCAAACTGGGTAATGTTTTACATCAGAATTGACAGAGATTCCCAGAGTAGTACATACACACAATGATATACATTAATTAACTGTATGTCTACTAAAGAAAGTCGACGGCGTTTTGATCCCTGGCTCAAATTATAAAGGGATCATCTTCAGGACTTAGTAATTATATTGCCTGGTATAACAAAAATTGTACGCCTGTTGGGGAAGAAAACAGGGGGAAAAACAGAGAAGCAATAGAATTTTAGATTGCTATTCTGATGCAAAGATTTGAGGTCAACTTAGTCACATTGAATACTTACATAATTTGGAATCGCAGTGCAGTGAAAGTGCCAGCACACGTGTTTATTTAAAAGGTTGTACTAGATTGCAGTACTCATGCTCGGTGCCGTCGGTGGAGGGGCACTTAGTTTCAGTTTATACGAATCGCCAGACGTGCTGGTGCATGATATGGGGGAGCATTGTGGCAAGGTGAGGGCAATTGTGAGAAGCTGCCACCTCCGTGGGAGTGGAAAGGCAGCAGCGTGTGCACTTAACAAGTGTTAGACCCAGGCACAGTAAAGTAGCCTGGGGTGGACACAGGAACGCCTCTGGGGCGAATGGGTTGCCGCTTACCTCTGCAACGTAATGGAAAAATAGTTTACAGGCAGAGGAAGGTTGGTTCCGGTGCTCGGCGTAGATGAACGTCATGCTAGACATGAGAAATAAAACAGGGAATGATAAGGTTGTTTGGTTTTTGTGAAAAAAACAGATATGAGTTTTGATCAGGAGCATACCCTGTGTGCAGGAGTGGTCCTGAATAGCACGTTGGTATGGTTAGTTGAGGAAGCAGGGTGGGCGGCGAATCCGTTGTGATCCGCTAGAACAGAGAGGATGGCATTAGAGGAACGATAAACAGGGGACCGGACGTCTATGGGCCGGTAACTTACCGATTGAAGATCGGTGTAGGATACCGAGGCAGGTCCGTGTGGCGGCCTCGTCTGTATTATTGCGGCGGTCGGTAGGACACACGATCCGCTGTGAGGGGGGAGAGAGTAGTTGTGAGTTAGAGGCTTACTGGGGGGCGAACGGGCCTCACTTAATCTATAAAGGGCTTCTTACCGATTACAGGATTAATATCTAATACAGTTGGCCGCGATGTGGTTCCACTTGATCTTAATAGGTTATAACGGCGGTCGGTAGGGTACACGATCCGCTGTAAGGAGGGAGAGTAATTGTAAGTTAAGGGTTCGCTGGGGGGCAAGCGGGCCTCGTTTAATCTATAACGGGCTTCTTACCGATTAAAGGATTGGTATCCAATGCAGTTGGCCGCAATGTGGGTCCACTGGATCGTCACCGAATGTGCTGCTTCCTGGGCAATGAGCGCACTTTCGCGGGTTAAGACTCTTGAGTCAGGTGACCAGAGTTACATGGTCGAAGCATAATGCGAGGTGGCTGTGGGTGATAGGTCGGCCATCTTGGAGTGGGGCATTGATAATGAATCGTGCTCAGGAAAGTGCATGTATTAAAAAGCGGCGCAGGTGGAAGTGAATGAGAATGTTTATGAAATTGATTACAATGCGGCCCGTGGGCATAGTGGTGCTAGGACAAGTGATAGGGGTCGAAGGTGCCTAAAGTGCAGCACCTGTGACAAAAAGTAAAATATCCGATGGTAAATGATTACATTAGGCAGATCACATAGTATAGCTCATAGACAGTTCTGTATAATTGTGAAGCACAGCATTCACAGTTTGTTGGCACAATTTTCATAGTATGAGGCGAAATGTATGGCAAATGTTCAAGCTATAGAAGGTTAGTCCAGTCCTCGCTCTTGTTTAATCCAGTCCGGATAGTGTTGAACTGGATTATGGACTTAAGTTCTTCTCTGTTCAAGAGTTGCGACAGGTTTCCTCCTCTTTGTGGGGGCTTGACTGCTTTAAGAATTGTCCATTGAATGTCATCAGCAGTGTGGTTCAGCTCTGCGAAGTGTTCCACCAGAGGAGCATTCGGTGTTCTACATCTAATTCTGCTCCGATGTTGGCAGATTCGTGTCTTAGCTTTTTGGCGGGTTTGTCCTACATATATTTTCTGGCACGGACAAATTATCGCATAAATGACATTGCAGGTGTTACAATTAGTGAACGATTTCATTTCGAAATTGATGCCATTGTGACAGATATTGTGTGCCTCAATTGTATATTCACAAACAATGCAGTGGCCACATTTCACATGCCCCAGTAATGGTGGTAGCCCCCAGTTACAGTCTATAGTAGTTCTAGGGGTGGGGGCTGGTAGGGTTGCCCTGACCAGGTGATCTTTCAAACTTTTATTTTTCTGGAAGGCAAAGATTGGTCTCTATAGATCGATAGGGCCTGCATTTATAGTAGGCCAATGTCTGAGAATCGATTTGCGGATTTTATTGGACACTGGGCAGAATGTGGTTACACAGGCTATTCTTTCTTTACTGTTCCGCGTTTTTGGTGTTAAAAGAACTTCGCGTGGGCACTACCAGGCCCTTTTTAATGCTGCTTTAACCAGTCTTCTAGGGTAGCCACGTGTTTTTAGTTTGTTAGACAAGACAGTGGCTCCCCTGAAGTAATCTGTTTTGTTCGAGCAATTGCGCCTTATTCTTAAAAATTGAGAGTAGGGCAATGAGTCTTTAAGGGCTCAGCAAAGTCTTCCGCTCTGTAGGTTTTCTGTAAAGGCGTGTTAGTAACTCGCCTTCATTGCAATAGATTGTTAAGTCTAAAAAAGCAATTTGGGTTTTGTCGTGAGTCAAGTGAAGGTTAAGTCCGCACAATTGTTATTGAGCCAATGGAGAAACAGGTTCAATGTGGTAATGTCAAGGTTCCAGACTAGAAAAATGTCGTCTATGTAACGACACCACAGGGATATTCCTATGAAAAAAGGGTTGCTGTCTGTCAAGATAACGCCAGTTTCCAGTGCATCCATGAACAAAATGGCCACGTTGGGGGCAAAAATTGCCCCCATAGATGTTCCCTTTATTTGTTGATAGTATGCGCCATCAAAGGTAAAGAAATTTTTGGATAAGCACAGTTCTAGCAACTGGAGGATAAAGATGGTTGGGACCCTGTGGGGGCGAGGCCGTATGTCCAGTATTCTTTGGATCACTAGTAGAGCCGCTGTCTGAGGGATGTTCGTGTAGACGGACTCTACATCCATAGTACATAAGGTGTTGATGGCTGGATCAAAGGGGTAGTGTTCTATCAAGTTTATCATCGCCATGCTATCCCTTACGTAGCAGGCTGTGGTGGGTACGAACTCTTTTATAAAGAAGTCCACGTAGGCATCCAAAGGTTCCAAAATAGAACCGCAGGCTGAGACGATTGGTCTGCCTGGGGGTTTGTCGATGTTCTTATGGTCTTTTGGTAAAGTATATATCACAGGTAGGCGTGGGCTTTTCACATTGAGAAAGCAGTGTTCTTTTTTACTCAGATAGCCTTCACTTCGTGCGTTTGTTGTGAGTTCCATTATGGTGGCCTGAATTTCATTGGTGGGGTTCCCGGGTAAACGCTGATAATGATCAGTGTTACCAAGTTGGCAGAGGATTTCCAATTTATAAGTGTCAATATCCTGTAATACAATTCCACCACCTTTGTCTGCACTTTTTATTATGAGAGAAGAATTGCCTTTCAGTGTGCTGATCGCATCTTTCTCAGGCCGTGAGATATTATAGGGAATATAGATTTTTTTCTTCTCTAGCTCAACCAAATCTTTTATGACTAATTTCTCAAAGGTTATGATTTCCGATGGGATCATACTGGCAGTAGGTGAGAAGGTGGAAGGTGGGCGGAAGGGTGTGTTGGAAATGATGGAAGATGTAGGATGCAACTGGAAAAAGGCTTTAAGGCGAATCAGTCTGAAAAATTTCAGTAATTCAGTCTGTAGCTCCATGAAGTTAGGACGAATAGTTGGTACAAATGAGAGTCCTTTCTTCAGGAGTTCAAGTTCAGGGCCCTGCAGTATATGCTGAGATAGATTAAAGATGGGAATTATCTCAGATGTCGGTTCGGTATTGATTGTGCGTTCTACCATTGGTAGAAATTGTTCCGTGTCTTGCGTTCGCCGGGTGCATTGAACCATCGTTGTGGTTTCTTCACCCGTCCTCGTTGTGGGGTATTCGGTTGGCCCCTGGATAAAAAATTAGACTGGGCACCACCGCCCCCTCTGGGGTTACTGCCTCCTTCGCCTGGGTCTGAACTGTCAGAAGAGTCTCCAGAGGTGTCATAGAAACCTACAAGGTTTTGACGTTTGTTGTATCTACCCCAGGGTCTACTGTTGGGATTAAAGTGTGGTTTATTGGTGTAAAAATCTTTTTGTAGATAAGGGTAGTTGTTTTCAATACTGTACGTTTTTATGTCTTTCTTGACTTTATTCGACTTTTTGTTCTGTTCAATTCGGTGGAAGTCAGCCACCGTCTTTTCTACTTGGTCAAATAGTTTTTTACACTCCGCAGTGGGGTCTGAATCATTGATTTGTTTGAGTACATCTGCTATTTCTGTTTCCAAAGATTGCAATGTTTTTGTGGCGATATCTATGCCTAATGCGAGACAGTGCATTGAGCACGTGGTTCCAATGTAGCTGAAGTTAGAAGTGTATTTTGGATTATCCGTAAAAATACCTGGGATGTTACGGACCTGAAGACCAAGTGGTATGACCTCTGCTTTTAAATAGTCTGTCAGCATTAACACCATTAGTTGTAAGCAAACCTGTTTCTTTTTTAGCTTTTCGAGTTGATCAAGTAAGGAACTGGTATTCGTTGTTGGGACATCAGAAGTGTCGGATAATAGAGAAGGCTTGGAGCATAAGTGCTTTATGTAATCGGCAGTATAAAGTGGAACATGGGTTGACATCTCTAAGAGGTTGAAGAGGTTATAAATAAATAGTGAGGAAAGTAAAAATAGGTGTACTTAGGCACTAGGGTGGCCGTCCTCGTGTGACGAGGTTTAAGGTTTATAGAAACCCCTGCAATCCAGCGATGGCGCTCAAGTTTTTCCAAAAACAAGGGGACCCAATGGGTGGCTATGGACCATGGGTATCAGTTACTTTATGAAAAGAAAGGTCCTAAGCTTAGAACAGTATTTCATACCAATGTTATATAGACCACAATAGGCTGCTATATACTTTACCTTTGCCCAGCCGGGCAAGGTAAAATATAACAAGTGTTCAGAACTTGAAATACATTTTCACAACAAACATTTTCATCTGCAGTAAAGCACAAGCCTGTGCCGTACTTGAAAGTGGGAAAAGATTAAGGAAAAATATAGTAGAAAGGAAAGTTTACTTCAGGCAAGGAAAAGTGAGCAAACTGGGTACTGTTTTACATCAGAATTGACAGAGATTCCCAGAGTAGTACATACACACAATGATATACATTAATTAACTGTATGTCTACTAAAGAAAGTCGATGGCGTTTCGATCTCGTGCTCAAATTATAAAGGGATCATCTTCAGGACTTAGTAATTATATTGCCTGGTATAACAAAAATTGTACGCCTGTTGGGGAAGAAAACAGGGGAAAAAACAGAGAAGCAATAGAATTTTAGATTGCTATTCTGATGCAAAGATTCGAGGTCAACTTAGTCACATTAAATACTTACATAATTTGGAATCGCAGTGCAGTGAAAGTGCCAGCACACGTGTTTATTTAAAAGGTTGTACTAGATTGCAGTACTCATGCTCGGTGCCGTCGGTGGAGGGGCACTTAGTTTCAGTTTATACGAATCGCCAGAGGTGCTGGTGCATGATATGGGGGAGCATCGTGGCAAGGTGAGGGCAATTGTGAGAAGCTGCCACCTCCGTGGGAGAGGGAAGGCAGCAGCGTGTGCACTTAACAAGTGTTAGACCCAGGCACAGTAAAGTAGCCTGGGGTGGACACGGGAACGCCTTTGGGGTGAATGGGTTGCCGCTTACCTCTGCAACGTTAATGGAAAAATAGTTTACAGGCAGAGGAAGGTTGGTTCCGGCGCTCGGCATAGATGAACATCGTGCTAGACATGAGAAATAAAACAGTGAATGATAAGGTTGTTTGGTTTTTGTGAAAAAAATAGACATGGGTTTTGATCAGGAGCATACCCTGTGTGCAGGAGTGGTCCTGAATAGCACGTTGGTATGGTTAGTTGAGGAAGCAGGGTGGGCGGCATATCTGTTGTGATCCGCTAGAACAGAGAGGATGGCATTAGAGGAACGATAAACAGGGGACCGGACGTCTATGGGCCGGTAACTTACCGATTGAGGATCGGTGTAGGATACCGAGGCAGGTCCGTGTGGTGGCCTCATCTGTATTATTGCGGCGGTCGGTAGGACACACGATCCGCTGTGAGGGGGGAGAGAGTAGTTGTGAGTCAGAGGCTCACTGGGGGGGCGGACGGGCCTCACTTAATCTATAAAGGGCTTCTTACCGATTACAGGATTAATATCTAATACAGTTGGCCGCAATGTGGGTCCACTTGATCTTAATAAGTTATAACGGCGGTCGGTAGGGTACACGATCCGCTGTAAGGAGGGAGAGTAATTGTAAGTTAAGGGTTCGCTGGGGGGCAAGCGGGCCTTGTTTAATCTATAACAGGCTTCTTACCGATTAAAGGAATGGTATCCAATGCAGTTGGCCGCGATGTGGGTCCACTGGATCGTCACCGAATGTGCTGCTTCCTGGGCAATGAGCGCACTTTCGCGGGTTGAGACTGTTGAGTCAGGTGACCAGAGTTACATGGTCGGAGCATAACGCGAGGTGGCTGTGGGTGATAGGTCGGCCATCTTGGAGTGGGGCATTGATAATGAATCGTGCTCAGGAAAGTGCATGAATTAAAAAGCGGCGCAGGTGGAAGTGAATGAGGATGTTTATGAAATTGATTACAGTGCAGCCCGTGGGCATAGTGGTGCTAGGACAAGTGATAGGGGTCGAAGGTGCCTAAAGTGCAGCACCTGTGACAAAAAGTAAAATATCCGATGGTAAACGATTACATTAGGCACATCACATAGTATAGCTCATAGACAGTTCTGTATAATTGTGAAGCACAGCATTCACAGTTTGTTGGCACGATTTTCATAGTGTGAGGCGAAATGTATGGCAAATGCTCAAGCTATAGAAGGTTAGTCCAGTCCTCGCTCTTGTTTAATCCAGTCCAGATAGTGTTGAACTGGATTATGGACTTAAGTTCTTCTCTGTTCAAGAGTTGCGACAGGTTTCCTCCTCTTTGTGGGGGCTTGACGGCTTTAAGAATTGTCCATTGAATGTCATCAGCAGTGTGGTTCAGCTCTGCGAAGTGTTCCACCAGAGGAGCATTCGGTGTTCTACATCTAATTCTGCTCCGATGTTGGCAGATTCGTGTCTTAGCTTTTTGGCTGGTTTGTCCTACATACAATTTCTGGCATGGACAAATTATCGCATAAATGACATTGCAGATGTTACAATTAGTGAACGATTTCATTTTGAAATTGATGCTATTGTGACAGATATTGCGTGCCTCAATTGTATATTCACAAACATTGCAGTGGCCACATTTCACATGCCCCAGTAATGGTGGTAGCCCCCAGTTAGAGTCTATAGTAGTTCTAGGGGTGGGGGCTGGTAGGGTTGCCCTGACCAGGTGATCTTTCAAACTAATATTTTTCCGGAAGGCAAAGATTGGTCTCTCTAGATCGATAGGGCCTGCATTTATAGTAGGCCAATGTCTGAGAATCGATTTGCGGATTTTATTGGACACTGGGCAGAATGTGGTTACACAGGCTATTCTTTCTTTACTGTCCCGCGTTTTTGGTGTTAAAAGAACTTCGCGTGGGCAGTACCAGGCCCTTTTTAATGCTGCTTTAACCAGTCTTCTAGGGTAGCCACATGTTTTTAGTTTGTTAGACAAGACAGTGGCTTCCCTGAAGTAGTCTGTTTTGTTCGAGCAATTGCGCCTTATTCTTAAAAATTGAGAGTAGGGCAATGAGTCTTTAAGGGCTCTTGGGTGATTGCTATTGTAGCTTAGCAAAGTGTTCCGCTCTGTAGGTTTTCTGTAAAGGCGTGTTAGTAACTTGCCTTCATTGCAATAGATTGTTAAGTCTAAAAAAGCAATTTGGGTTTTGTCGTGAGTCAGAGTGAAGGTTAAGTCCGCACAATTGTTATTGAGCCAATGGAGAAACAGGTTCAATGTGGTAATGTCAAGGTTCCAGACTAGAAAAACTGTTGTCTATGTTACGACGCCACAGGGATATTCCTATGAAAAAAGGGTTGCTGTCTGTCAAGATAACGCCAGTTTCCAGTGCATCCATGAACAAAACGGCCAGGTTGGGGGCAAAAATTGCCCCCATAGATGTTCCCTTTATTTGTTGATAGTATGTGCCATCAAAGGTAAAGAAATTTTTTGGATAGGCACAGTTCTAGCAACTGGAGGATAAAGATGGTTGGGACCCAGTTGGGGCGAGGCCGTGTGTCCAGTATTTTTGGATCACTAGTAGAGCCGCTGTCTGAGGGATGTTCGTGTAGAGCGACCCTACATCCATAGTACATAAGGTGTTGATGGCTGGATCAAAGGGGTAGTGTTCTATCAAGTTTATCATCGCCATGCTATCCCTTACGTAGCAGGCTGTGGTGGGTATGAACTCTTTTATGAAGAAGTCCAAGTAGGCACCCAAAGGTTCCAAAATAGAACCACAGGCTGAGACGATTGGTCTGCCTGGGGGTTTGTCGATGTTCTTATGGACTTTTGGTAAAGTATATATCACAGGTAGGCCTGGGCTTTTCACATTGAGAAAGCAGTGTTCTTTTTTACTCAGATAGCCTTCACTTCGTGCGTTCGCTGTGAGTTCCATTATGGTGGGCTGAATTTCTTTGGTGGGGTTCCCGGGTAAACGCTGATAATGATCAGTGTTACCAAGTTGGCGGAGGATTTCCAATTTATAAGTGTCAATATCCTGTAATACAATTCCACCACCTTTGTCTGCACTTTTTATTATGAGAGAAGAATTGCCTTTCAGTGTGCTGATCGCATCTTTCTCAGGCCGTGAGATATTATAGGGAATATAGATTTTCTTGTTCTCTAGTTCAACCAAATCTTTTATGACTAATTTCTCAAAGGTTATGATTTCCGATGGGATCATACTGGCAGTAGGTGAGAAGGTGGAAGGTGGGTGGAAGGGTGTGTTGGAATTGATGGAAGATGTAGGATGCAACTGGGAAAAGGCTTTAAGGTGAATCAGTCTGAAAAATTTCAGTAATTCAGTCTGTATCTCCATGAAGTTAGGACGAATAGTTGGTACAAATGAGAGTCCTTTCTTCAGGAGTTCAAGTTCAGGGCCTAACACTACTTCCACAGGTATGCTACAGAGTCCAGAGCACATCACTTTACAGCAATCAGCTCACAGTTTACGCTCTCAGTTTCATACCCTAGTGTAGCATCATCTTATTATTATTATTATTGGAGATTTATTAAGCGCCTGGTTACGCCACTGGCGTGTCCCCGCGCTATGGCAAGCGGAGTAACTGTCCCCCCTACTCCCAACCAAGCTACCTACTGAAACAGATAAGTTTTAAGTTTTTTCCTAAACTGAGTTTCGGAAGATTCAAGCCGAAGTTCCAGCGGCAGATTGTTCCAACATTTGGGGGCAAGGTATCTGAAGGATCTGCCTCCCATGCGAGCTTTAGAAATTCTGGGTACTTTTAGAAGCCCGGTCTGCGAGGACCGAAGGCTGCGTGTAGGCTCATAGTAAGCTATAAGGCTTTGCAGCGGGAGAGGTGCCTTGCCATTCAAAATACGGTGGCAGGTGGCAAGGGCCTTAAACTGCACTCTCCTCTCAATAGGGAGCCAATGGAGCGCTCGCAGGGCTGGCTTGGCAGATGCCCTCCCAGGGAGTCTGAGGACCAGCCGTGCTGCCGCGTTTTGGAGAACCTGCAGACGACCAATGACCCTGCCGATGGCCCCCAGATAAAGTAGATTCCCATAATCAAGTCGGGAGGTGACCAGGGCATGCACCAGCGTCTGACGCGCTGAAATAGGAAGCAGATCTAAAACTTTCCTAAGGGTTCTCAGAACACTGAAACATACCCCCGCTACCCGACCGACATGTGGGCCAAAGGTGAGGTCCCTATCGAGCCACACGCCCAAGTTCCTAGCCTCGCGGCAGGGTACGGGAACTTCCCCCAAACACGGTGGCCACCACGCCGACGACCACGCCGACGGTACACCCCCCACCACGAGCACCTCGGTCTTGCTCCCGTTCAACTTTAAGCAGTTGGCAGACATCCAGGCAGCGAGATCGTTCATGCAGTTCCTGAAAATGTCTGCCGCAAGACCGGGCGCGCGTGAAAGGGAGATGACCAATTGCGTGTCATCGGCGTAGGACACCAGGCGGAGGCCATAGCCCTCCACAATGGCCGCTAGGGGGGAGACATAAATGTTAAATAGGGTTGGGCTCAGGGACGAACCCTGTGGTACGCCCTGGCCCAGCTCAATCTCCCTAGAGTAACACTCACCTAGTCTGACCTGGAAGCACCTCTCAGAGAGGAAGGACTTAATCCACCCAAGCGCAGCTCCTGTCACCCCACCTCCATTCAGACACTGTAGCAAGGTGGAATGTGCTACAGTGTCGAATGCTGCGCTTAAGTCTAAGAGGATCAGTGCCATCGTCTGGCCCTCGTCGACTCCCTGTCTGAGTGCCTCCACCGCCACGAGGAGAGCAGACTCCGTCGAGTGACGGGGACGGAAGCCAAATTGCGAGTCGTGGAGTAGCGAAGCCCTCTCCACGAACTGCATAAGTTGTATATTGGCTGTTTTTTCCGCCACCTTCGCCATGTAGGGGAGAAGGGAAATGGGACGGAGATTCTCCAATTTTTCAAAACTAACATTTGCCTTTTTTTGCAGGGGGAGTACCACTGCCTGTTTCCAGGCCTTCGGGACCACTTGCGACTCAAAGGAAGTATCCAAGAGCTGACGCACATAAGGCTCTAGCACTGGCAGGCTATCTTTGAGCCGATTGGGAGTGGTCGGGTCTCTGGGGGAACCGGATTTAATAGATCCACAAATACGAAGAAGCTCCGTAGTGGGGGGGGTAACAAACCCGGTAAGCCGTTGTTCCCCTTCCCTTCTTGGAAGTTCCAAGAGGGCAGTGCCACTATCTGTCCTCTGGGGGAAGGAATTATATATATTGGAGACCTTGGTTGCAAAGTACTCCGCAATACGGTTACAACCCTCCGTAGTACAAAGTTTTCCTGGTGCTGAAACAGATTTTCCTATTGCAATAGTTTTGTAAATAGAGAAAAGCTCCTTGGTGGACTGCTTGGCTTCCTCGATTTTATTGCAATAATATGAAGATTTAGCTTTCCTAATCAACATGTGATAAGCACGTCTACAGTCAGTGTAACCGTTTTTGGCCTGTATGGAGTATGCGATCCTCCATTTCCTCTCGGCGCGTTTGCATGCCGCCTTGGCCGTGCGCAGGTCCTCATTGAACCAGGGCGCCGACCGTTGTATTCGGCCGCCTGGTTTCGACGAGCCCAGAGGTGCCACCTGATTCAAGGCTTCCAAAATGCGTTGGTCCAGGTTGTAATTCGCTTCATCAGCCCCGTCACCCCCAGGATGACCATTCTCGGTAAGTGCCCGATTGAATTTGGCCAGAGAGAATGCTGCCCATCTGCGCCTGGGATGTTTATCAGCGGGAGGGTCATCGGGGCGGGGTCCCTGTATTCCGATGGTAAAAGGGACGAGGAAATGATCGGACCAAGCAATGGGAATCGGTGCTTGAGCATTCACTTGGCTCCAGTTAGCAAAAACTGGGTCCAGAAGGTGACCCAACTTGTGGGTAGATGATAAGACCTTCTGCTCAAACTGTAGACTAGCCATTGTGTGGCATAACTCGCTAGCCACTCTGTCCGAGGGAGTATCTAGGTGTAAGTTAAGGTCTCCTAGGACCAGATATTTATCTGAGCGTAGGGCGGCCTCAGTGACACCTTCCACTAGCTTTCCAACAAAAGCTGTGGAAGAGCCTGGTGGACGGTAGATTAACAAGCCTTTCAGGGTGAAGCGGCCATTAATGGCGATGGAAAAGACGCCAGCTTCACTATCATCGATCGCAGTGCGAACGAGCTGACATTGATAGTCTTGCCGCACCACCACGGCTATACCGCCCCCTCTCATCTCAGCACCATGTTACTCTGAGCAACACCGCACTTTCAGGTGTGACTACTTCGCTTCGCACTCCCCCACAAAGGTTACAGTGCTCCTATCCTCCACTTTTCTATTCTTTTATTCTTTCCGCCCTTTTTCCCCTTACATGTTTCAATGGAATCACAAAATGGCTGCCAACACTTACCAGTTGCAACCGCTAGCAGCCAATATGCAGCAAGCTTGTGCTTGTAACACCACAGCCAATCAGATGGCAGAATTCCCAAATATCAATATCTGTAAATTTCGGTATTTCTCAAAAACTACTGAACGGATTTACGCTAACTTAAAATTCCGATATGTTTTCTATGTCTATAGTCATGTGACGACATTGAAGGTGGGGCTTAAACAAGTCACTTAGCATTATAAGAACAAAAAAGTTTGACTAGATCTTTGCATGTGAACAAGGGCTCGTGGAGCCCGTAACGCGTATTGCCCTCCTGTTTTGCCAGCTGACATTGCAATAAAGGATCTGTGAAATTCAGTGGTCCGTCTCCTACCTTGCTTCGCCGGTCCTGGGAGGATTTGGAAGTGGCGCTTTTGGAGTCTAAAAGCATATATATATATATATATATTACCTACTGGCGGCCGCCAGTAGGTATATATAGTTAGGATTTTTTCTCTATGTAACTTTTGAAAATTCTATGTCTAATAACTTTGGCGTTTGTGGACGGAATCGGCTGAAATTTTCAGGAAAATGGCACATTTTGTTTCTGAGCAGCCCCTGAAAATATGGGGGGGTTTCGTCAAAGGGGGGCCGAGAAAAAAGGGGGGTCCCTAAACGCGTTTTTAACATTGAGTTTTCCATAGGGCGTTTGGCCTCTTTTTTAGCTCGAACGGCTGAATGGATTTGCACGAAACTTGGCAAAATTGTAGGGACTGTTAGCCCGATGTGCCTTTGCTGGGTCTCAATATATGTGCTCC
This sequence comes from Lissotriton vulgaris, assembly GCF_964263255.1. Classification (NCBI taxonomy): domain Eukaryota; kingdom Metazoa; phylum Chordata; class Amphibia; order Caudata; family Salamandridae; genus Lissotriton; species Lissotriton vulgaris. Next base: position 1,785,423,736 of record NC_141689.1, read on the forward strand.
AGTGGATTTTGAGAAATTAAAGTTTTAAAAAATGTATATATCTGTGACAGCGTCCCGGGTAGCGATCCGGTTCGCGTACTTTTCGCGTTACGGAACTTTGCGTAGCGAAGCTGATTGGCTCTCCGGTGTCTGTCAACATTCTAAACAGTCCGGAGCGGCCGCCATTTTGTCTCTCGGTAGGATCGAGAGACAAGAGGAGGAGAAAAACGAAGGGGGAATTTAATGAAAGGGGGCAAGGTAGACCCTTCTTGACCCCCTAGGAATGATGTTGGGGTTATTAAAGGGTCCCGTGGGGCAAATAAAAAAATATTGATTTTTTTGCGGTAGAAGCGCTTTCCGGTTCGCGAACCGGGTCGCGAACAGGTAGCGAAACGGGAATTCGCCATTTTGTGTTTCGTTTTATTTAAATTACAAGATGGAGGAAAAACTATGTGTGAAATGGGTATAAGGGGGTATGGGAGACGTATCCTGACCCCCTATGTTTTCTGAGGGTGGCTGAGGAGGCTCATATATGTTGATACTTGTCTTCCAGCAGCTGCGTGTGAGTGTTTTTTTTTTTTTTTTTGCTGCGTGACGTCTGTTAACGTTCGATTCGAAGGAAATCAGGAAGTGTTGACCGCCATTTTGACACTGCGAGTAAATATATTCTTAAAAATAATTGTTATAAATTAATCCGTATTGATAAACATTGTCTGCGCCATCTTGCTTTTTTCCAATGCCACACTTTTGTCGTGCACGGCAGCCATTTTAGATGCCTTGACCAGACCCACTCTCTGCACGCCGCCGATCGTGACTTCTGTTAACGTTCGATTAGAAGGAAATCCGGAAGTGTTGACCGCCATTTTGTCACTGCAAGTAAATATATTGTTAAAAATAATTGTTATTAATTAATTCGTATTGATAAACATTGTCTGCGCCATCTTGCTTTTTTTCAATGTCACACTTTTGTCATGCACGGCAGCCATTTTATATGCCTTGACCAGACCCACTCTCTGCACGCTGTCGATCCTCAGCATGGCTCCCCACCCTCTCAAGCATCTCCCCCACGCACTGGTCACCCCCGCTCTCTATCTTATGCATGGGCCATAAACCTCCCCCCATCTGCGCTGCTCTTCCCTGAGAATCACACCCTGTGCCCGCCCGACACCACCCTTTCACCCTATTCACTACCGCACCCTCTGACATTCCTCTTCCTTTGTGTCTGATTGTCCAGGCCGGTCCCAGGCTATCACGTAGCCCTGCGGATGTAGTTTATGGCCTCAACTGTAAAGAATCACCCCTCTTCATAGGAGTTACAGTAGATCAAGGCCCCCACCCGATGAGATCCGTCACACCACACGCGTTCCTACTATCTGATAACCATCCTGTATTGTGATTGGGGAGGGGATTCTCACTGTGAGGGTGTGTGGGACCGAGCCTGAAGCGGAAGATTCCAGGGATGCCTTTTTGTACATCAAAGTCTTCACAATTATGTGTCACATTAAAAATACATAGCACTCCAACAAAGTAGTAGGATTATAACACTTTAATAACTTTTAAATATATACATCGTAACAAAAACAGTAAACACCTTAAAAATTTTCAGTTTCAGTTATTGAACATCCTAAAGTTTTATGACATGGGGAACAGTAGTGATATCCTGGGCGGGTGATGAAACTGGGATTGTTAATGGAAAAACATCTACAGAGAAAACTATTGGTGACTTATACTTCTCCGGTAATTTAAAACTCACAAATGTTTCATTTGTGTAATCGTTTCATAAACATGTACATTAAAAAACTAAATACGCTCCACTGTTTTAGAAAATCTTTACAGCTTACTAGATCACCCTTTAAAGTTACAACTACGAAAACCTACTTACTTAAGCTGTTGAATTCGGCTTCAAATGTAAAGCATAAGTTCAAGCTAGCATATCATATGTCTAAAAGGTTAAACATAATTGATATGCAAATTTAAATACTACCCTTTCTTAATGGTGACACCTTATCTCTCCTATATCCCACAATTTCCATGAGCAGAGCAAAAGAAATTCTGAGGCCCTGAAAAAATAAGGCTTACTGTGGGGTTCAACTCAATCTGGTGTTTGGGCGTTTCCATGTTTTGGACAGGGTGCAGGCACCAGAAGAATTTTAGCCTAGTTCATAACATTGGAGAATGAGGGTCTGGGTAAATATCTAATCTGGTGAAGAACCATCCCTTCTTTAAACCCCATGGTGACCAACTATAGTTTATTCTCTATTTCGTTCCCTTGCCATAACAAAATAAAAGTCTTGGGTTATTTATGGAAGGGAAGACTTTTTGTTTCTTCCAATTTTTTTTTAAAAATAAAGGTTTAAGGAAAGGCAACCCTTAATGTGCATGTTTTCCACAGAAATTTGCCTTTGAAAACTAGAGGCAATAAATAAGGCCGAAATCTGTATTTTGTTTTTGGATACACATGTTACTTGTGTCTGTATATTCATTTTTATGCATGACTTTATATGGAATTGTTAAAATAACTTATGATGCAACTTAACAGAAAAGATCACAAACATTCCAATGAGTGCTATGTCCCAGGTTTTACATAAAGTAGTGTTTACCTAGAGTGGTGCTGTGTAGGACACTCTGAATGGAAATTAACCAGAACTATAACCATCTACTTCCAATAATATAACTTTTATGCCCAAATTACGCAAAGATTTAGCTAATCTGCTAAAGGGGGGAGTCACCATTTCTTTTGATAATTTATTCACCCATCCGTAGCCTCTCTAATCTCCATTACAATGTGTTTGTTGCTCTGGCTAGCTGATGAAAAAACTAAAGTGACAACTTCCTCATCCTTAATTTGTCTTTCTTTGTTCCTTAAAATGTCATCTGTGTCAACCTCTTCTGAGAATGCAGATGCGTTAGGGATTTCCTTGTGTTTCTTACTTAGCTGTTTCAGTTATTGAACATCCTAAGGTTTTATGACATGGGGAACAGTAGTGATATCCTGGGCGGGTGATGGAACTGGGATTGTTAATGGAAAAACATCTACAGAGAAAACTATTGGTGAATTATACTTCTCCGGAAATTTAAAACTCACAAATGTTTCATTTGTGTAATCGTTTCATAAACATGTACATTAAAAAACTAAATACGCTCCACTGTTTTAGAAAATCTTTACAGCTTGCTAGATCACCCTTTAAAGTTACAACTACGAAAACCTACTTACTTAAGCTGTTGAATTTGGCTTCAAATGTAAAGCATAAGTTCAAGCTAGCATATCATATGTCTAAAAGGTTAAACATAATTGATATGCAAATTTAAATACTACCCTTTCTTAATGGTGACACCTTATCTCTCCTATATCCCACAATTTCCATGAGCAAAGCAAAAGAAATTCTGAGGCCCTGAAGAAATAAGGCTTACTGTGGGGTTCAACTCAATCTGGTGTTTGGGCGTTTCCATGTTTTGGGGTGATATTCTGTGACAGGGTGCAGGCACCAGAAGAATTTTAGCCTAGTTCATCACATTGGAGAATGAGGGTCTGGGTAAATATCTAATCTGGTGAAGAACCATCCCTTCTTTAAACCCCATGGTGACCAACTATAGTTTATTCTCTATTTCGTTCCCTTGCCATAACAAAATAAAAGTCTTGGGTTATTTATGGAAGGGAAGACTTTTTGTTTCTTCCAATTGTTTTTTAAAAACAAAGGTTTAAGGAAAGGCAACCCTTAATGTGCATGTTTTCCACAGAAATTTGCCTTTGAAAACTAGAGGCAATAAATAAGGCCGAAATCTGTATTTTGTTTTTGGATACACATGTTACTTGTGTCTGTGTATTCTTTTGTATGCATGACTTTATATGGAATGCTTAAAATAACTTATGATGCAACTTAACAGGAAAGATCACAAACATTCCAATGAGTGCTACGTCCCAGGTTTTACATAAAGTAGTGTTTACCTAGAGTGGTGCTGTGTAGGACACTCTGAATGGAAATTAACCAGAACTATAACCATCTACTTCCAATAATATAACTTTTATGCCCAAATTACGCAAAGATTTAGCTAATCTGCTAAAGGGGGGAGTCGTCATTTCTTTTGATAATTTATTCACCCATCCGTAGCCTCTCTAATCTCCATTACAATGTGTTTGTTTCTGTCGCTAGCTGATGAAAAAACTAAAGTGACAACTTCCTCATCCTTAATTTGTCTTTCTTTGTTCCTTAAGATGTCATCTGTGTCAACCTCTTCCGAGAATGCAGATGCGTTAGGGATTTCCTTGTGTTTCTTAATTAGCTGTTTCAGTTATTGAACATCCTAAGGTTTTATGACATGGGGAACAGTAGTGATATCCTGGGCGGGTGATGGAACTGGGATTGTTAATGGAAAAACATCTACAGAGAAAACTATTGGTGAATTATACTTCTCCGGAAATTTAAAACTCACAAATGTTTCATTTGTGTAATCGTTTCATAAACATGTACATTAAAAAACTAAATACGCTCCACTGTTTTAGAAAATCTTTACAGCTTGCTAGATCACCCTTTAAAGTTACAACTACGAAAACCTACTTACTTAAACTGTTGAATTCGGCTTCAAATGTAAAGCATAAGTTCAAGCTAGCATATCATATGTCTAAAAGGTTAAACATAATTGATATGCAAATTTAAATACTACCCTTTCTTAATGGTGACACTTTATCTCTCCTATATCCCACAATTTCCATGAGCAAAGCAAAAGAAATTCTGAGGCCCTGAAGAAATAAGGCTTACTGTGGGGTTCAACTCAATCTGGTGTTTGGGCGGTTCCATGTTTTGGGGTGATATTCTGTGACAGGGTGCAGGCACCAGAAGAATTTTAGCCTAGTTCATCACATTGGAGAATGAGGGTCTGGGTAAATATCTAATCTGGTGAAGAACTATCCCTTCTTTAAACCCCATGGTGACCAACTATAGTTTATTCTCTATTTCGTTCCCTTGCCATAACAAAATAAAAGTCTTGGGTTATTTATGGAAGGGAAGACTTTTTGTTTCTTCCAATTTTTTTTTTAAAAACAAAGATTTAAGGAAAGGCAACCCTTAATGTGCATGTTTTCCACAGAAATGTGCCTTTGAAAACTAGAGGCAATAAATAAGGCCGAAATCGGTATTTTGTTTTTGGATACACATGTTACTTGTGTCTGTGTATTCATTTTTATGCATGACTTTATATGTAATGGTTAAAATAACTTATGATGCAACTTAACAGGAAAGATCACAAACATTCCAATGAGTGCTATGTCCCAGGTTTTACATAAAGTAGTGTTTACCTAGAGTGGTGCTGTGTAGGACACTCTGAATGGAAATTAACCAGAACTATAACCATCTACTTCCAATAATATAACTTTTATGCCCAAATTACGCAAAGATTTAGCTAATCTGCTAAAGGGGGGAGTCGCCATTTCTTTTGATAATTTATTCACCCATCCGTAGCCTCTCTAATCTCCATTACAATGTGTTTGTTGCTGTCGCTAGCTGATGAAAAAACTAAAGTGACAACTTCCTCATCCTTAATTTGTCTTTCTTTGTTCCTTAAGATGTCATCTGTGTCAACCTCTTCCGAGAATGCAGATGTGTTAGGGATTTCCTTGTGTTTCTTAATAGCATTGGTGTCTGCACACTTCTTTGTCAATTTGTCAACGCAGGTCCAGAATATAGTCAAAATGTCTCCAGCAACCAGCGGTCGGAATACAACCCATTTCAGCAGTCCAAAAAGTTCTGTTAAATGACAAGAGAAGGGACAGGCAACAAGAACCTTCAGTCAAAGAGGGGAGGGCAAGTTCTTCTCTACCGGGTCACGTTGGGGCTCCTCTGGAACTGATCGAATTGGTAGTCTACAGTGTTTCTGGATGATTCAGATTGAAGCTGGCGTCAGCATGAGAGCACCCAATTCTAAAACAGTAAATGCTTGGATAACAATCAATCAAATGTAGAGGGAAGCAGGCACGACGGGTTACAACGGGGGCAAAGGCTTACGTTATCTACCCTTCACTATCTGCAAAGAGAGAATACTCCTAAAAGAAAAGAGGAGGGGGGGGGCAGCGTTCAAAGCACATCAGCTTGCATAAATACGAAAATCTTTTTACCTACCACGTACTTGGCATTTTACAGCTTTTCATATTTGCTATTAAAAAACCATTGAAATTCACTGAAAAAACCATAGGTTATAGACCATATATAGTTAGGAATTAGCATTTACAAAACCTTAATTTACTCGCAATGACATCACTGATAACATCACTGATGACATCACAGACAACATCACTGATGACATCAATCATGTGATAATACGATTAACCTCTTCAGACTCTAATATAACCTTAGATACACTCATAGTAAACAGACATTCACAGATTGTCACTCATCCATGGAGTTACTCATACACCTAGTCAGTCATGCAAAGAATCAAGCACACCTCCATTTCATCAACTATACAGTTATACACACCTTACTTATTCAAACATATTCTAACACATATTTACTCTCTTATACAATCACTGATACAAGTTTTCAATGATCCATGCAGTCACTCACACATTCACTAGCTCTTATACAGTTATTTATATATGTCAACTCTCACATGTACTGTGTTTTACATATGTACTTACTTTGACATGTAGCACTGAGATATCCATTCACTCACCAATACACTCATGCACACAGTCAACCACCCATACAGCTGTTTCCACATGCAGTTTTGAACCCATACATCTAGTGAATCAACTGCTCACACATCTATGCACAGGCACACACCTCCCAGACACCCACACACACACACTTGTTCTCCCATACAAATACTTGGGCAACCAATCAATAACCCATATAGTTACTCATATAGGTACTGATTAACACATGCAGCATCTTACACAACAACAGACATATTGATACACACATTCAGACAGTTTAGTCACTAACCAATGCACTCAGTGAGACACATTTAATCACTCTCTCATACAGTCAGTCATGCACCTACTAAATCCTTCATCCAGACACTTATACATCCACTCATTCTTCAATATGTAAGACATATTTTAACTTTACAGAAACATACAGTCCCTGGATGTTGTCATCAGTGATGTCATCAGTGATGTCACTGACCATGTCATGAATGATGTAATATGTGACATCATCAGCAGTGGATTGCGGGTGCGCGATATATAGTTATTGCAACTAACTATATATGCGAATTTCTATGGTTTTGTGCGAGTAAATTAAGGTTTTGTAAATGCTAATTCCTAACTATATATGGTCTATAACCTATGGTTTTTTCAGTGAATATATCTATATATATATATATATACAGTCACTGAAAAAACCATAGGTTTCACACCAGTTATAGTTAGCTGGAAATTTTACTGACATAAAACCATTGAAATTCCCACGTTATAGTTAGTTGGACTCACTATAACTTGCGCGCCTGCAATGCACTGCTGATGACGTCACATATTACATCACTCATGACATCACTGAAGACACCATCCAGTGAATGTGTGTCTTTCTGAAAAATAAATATGTTTTATTTATGTATATGTAAAGGTCGATGGAAGAATAAATGTATAAATAAGTGTCTTAATGGATTTTTAAAAAAAAAAAAATTGATTGGTTAACTGGCTTAGTGTGTATATGTGTGTGCTAAAGAATGAATGACTGTCTCACTACTGTCTTTATCAGTAACTACATATGTTTTAATCTAGTATATGTGAGTATTGATGTATATAAGTGAGTATATGTGAGAGTGAGAGATTGAAAGAGTTCTTGTTTAAATAAGTATGTGTTTCTATAAGTGATTGTTTAAGAGAGTAAGTATGTGTAAGTTTCCTTAGAAGTAAAGAGGTAGTGTGTATAGTTGTATATGCAAATAAATGGATGATCAATAGTTTATTTGCATGTGTGATTATGTGTGTGAGTAACTTTTGGATGACTGTCGGTGTGTAACAGGATGTATAGGTGTTTCACTACATATGATGAGTGAATATATGTATGAGTGACTATATAGAACTGTTGGTGAATGAGTGGATGTGTATATAGATGGTGGTATTACTGAATACTGAATTGGTTGTTGAAACTGGTATGGGTATCTCTATTTCTTTGAAAATTTTAGTTTCTATTTTTGAATATGTGTTTCAAGGGTTACATTACACTGAAAGGAGGTCTGTCACTCTGTCACAAGGATGGTGTCATCAGTGATGTCATGAGAATACATATATTTATCTATGTAAAAATTACTCGCTAATATATGTATTCACTAAGATACACTTTATAAGCCAGTTAACCAATCATTTTTTTTTAAAACATCCATTTAGACACTTATTTAAAAATGTATTCTTCCATCGACCTTTACAAAAACATATTTATTTTTCAGAAAGACACATATATACTGGATGGTGTCATCAGTGATGTCATGAGTGATGTCACTGACCATGTCATGAGTGATGTAATATGTGACGTCATCAGCAGGCATGCAAGTTATAGTGAGTCCAACTAACTATAACGAGGGAATTTCAATGGTTTTATGTCAGTAAAATTTCCAGCTAACTATAACTGGTGTGAAACCTATAGTTTTTTCAGTGAATTTAATAGGTTTTTAAAATGATAATTCCTAACTATAACTGGTGTGAAACCTATGTTTTTTTCAGTGAATTTATTTGTTTTTTTAAATGCTATTTCCTAACTATAACTGGTGTGAAACCTATGTTTTTTTCAGTGAATTTCATAGGTTTTTTAAATGCGAATTCCTAACTATATATAAGGCCCCAAACCTATGTTTTTTTCAGTGAATTTCAAAATGTTGTTAATAGCAAATGTCTATAGCTATGAAATGTAATATTTTTGAAATGAATGAATCCTATATTATATTTGTATTTAAAATAATTTTTTTAATGTATATATATTTTTTTTTATTTTTTTGCCCTGGAGCGCTCCCGGGGCGCGCCCCAGTGAGCGCCCCGGAAAGCGTAGTCTTTTGAAGCGCCCCAGGGTGCGCTCCGGAGAGCCTCCCGTTAGCGCTATTGCCGCGAACGAAAACATCATTGTGCCGTATCGCGTAGCCGCGTCCACGTGATACGCACGGCGTAAGCGCACCCAGAAGCACTCGAGCGAATACGATCGCGCAACGTAAACATCCGACGCGCTTACGCGACGCGACCCGGGTCATGTGACCTGAAAATAACACTTTTAATTGGTGCAGAACAGTTTTGGTTTCATAATGATGAAATCCCTGGTCTTGTGACCTGAAAATAACATTTCTTATTGGTTCAGGACATTTTTTTTTCCAAATGATGAAAGACCCCACCTTTTTTCCTTATTCTGACTTTGTCCTTTGACTGAGGAAGACCTGTTTTGAAATCTTTGAGGTATATTTTGTACTTTGAAATGGCTACAGTAGCAGCATCAGCTCGAGCATCTGCACCACCACCACCACCACCAAGAGGACCACCACAACATCACATTGGTGGTCAAGAAGAAGAGGCGGAGGAGGAAGCGGAGGAGGGGACGAGGAGGAGGTGGCTGGAAGAAGACAATACCCCATACCAACCCAAGCTACACATTGTATGGGAGTTTTTTCCATCCCTGAGGGAAAAAAGAAAGTGAATGCGGCAAAGGTGACTTGCCTTATCTGTGACATGGAACTTTCAAAGGGTAACCCAAATAAGAAATATTCATTTGGGAATAATACCATGATAAGGCACATGCAGCGCAAGCATCCGAACAACTATGCTGCCGCAGAGATGAGAGAACTGGCCAGCAACCCTCCCCAATCTACACCCAGCACCTCCAAACAAAAACAACCCACTCCATCGGGACCAGAGACAAGGGAGACAATCCCTTGCATTCAACCACGGTTTGGAGAATTTAGGGTCACCTGTATTTTTTGTGGTAAGACCATCTCCTATGGTGAGCAGAGCCTAAAGCTCATCCTTCTTGCTGGTGACAACCACATTTGCCCCAAAAATCCCTAATTTTTTCCTTATTTTTTTTTACTCCAGTTGAGCCATTTTCAATTCCCCTTTTTTTGTTTCTCCCCATAAAAATCACAAAAAAAATACAAAATAGTTCATAAAAGCCAAAAAAAGTACAAAATGTTCAAAAAACATAAAAAAATATAAAACAACAAAAAGAAGAAAAAAAACAGTTCTTTCTAGAACTGCCTCCAAATTATAAAAAAAGGCTACATTTTTTATAACTCTATCATTCTTTTTTCCCCATGGTACGCTTCCCAGTACGCTCTGCGGTGCGCGTACCGGGTGCTCCCCCGCGCAAATAAAAAAATATATATTTTTTTCCCCCGCGGGGCCCTTTTATAGCCCCCACATCAGACCTAGAGGATCAGGGGGGGTCTACTCTGCCTCCTTATGGTCATTTCCCCCTTTGTTTTTGCCACCTCTTGTGTCTCGATCCTACCGAGACACAAGATGGCGGCCGCTCCGGACTGTTTCGAATGTTTACAGACACCCGAGAGCCAATCAGATTTCCGTGCGCACCTCGCGTGGTGCGCCCGGAGCGCGCCCCGGTGTGCGTACCGGGGCGCGGCCATAGATATATATATATTTTTTTTACCTAAATTACTCAAAATCCACTGGAGCACATATCTTGAGACATAGCAAAGGCACATCAGGCTACCAGTCCCGACAATTTTGCCAAGTTTGGTGGAAATCCATTCAGCCGTTCGGGCTAAAAGTGAGTTTGACCGCCCTATGGAAATTAACATGGGGAAAACACGTTTTGGGACCCCCCTTTTATCTCGGCCCCCGCTTGATGAATCCCCCCCAAACTTTTAAGGAAGGACCAGAGCTTCGCGAGGCAAATTTGAGGAAATTTTCAGGCAGATTCGTCAACCGGCGCTAAAGTTATTCACAATAGAATTTTGAGATTTTGCATTGAAAAAAATCCTAACTATAACTACCTACTGGCGACCGCCAGTAGGTAATATATATATATATATATATTACCTACTGGCGGTCGCCAGTAGGTATATATAGTTAGGATTTTTTTCCTATGGGATTTTTGAAAATTCTATGTCGAATAACTTTGGCGTTTGTGGACGGAATTGGCTGAAATATTCTGGAAAATGGCACATTTTGTTTCTGAGCAGCCCCTGAAAATTTGGGGGGGTTTCGTCAAGGGGGGGGCGAGAAAAAAGGGGGGTCCCAAAACGTGTTTTTAACATTGAGTTTTCCATAGGGCGGTTGGACTCACTTTTAGCTCGAACGGCTGAATAGATTTACACGAAACTTGGCAAAATTGTAGATATGGTTTGCCCAACGCGCCTTTGCTATGTCTCAATATATGTGCTCCAGTGGATTTTGAGAAATTAACGTTTTAAAAAACAGATATATCTGTGACAGCGCTCCGGTTAGCGCCCCGGTTCGCGTACCTGACGCGTAACGGAACTTCGCGAAGTGAAGCTGATTGGCTCTCTGGTGTCTGTCAACATTCTAAACAGTCTGGACCGGCCGCCATCTTGTCTCTCGGTAGGATCGAGAGACAAGAGGAGGAGCAAAACGAAGGGGGAATTTAATGAAAGGGGGCAAGGTAGACCCCTCTTGACCCCCTAGGAATGATGTTGGGGTTATTAAAGGGTCCCGTGGGGCAAAATAAAAAAATTCGATTTTTCGCGGTAGAAGCGTTTCCCGGTACGCTCACCGGGTCGCTCACCGGTAGCGTAACGGGAGTTCGCCATTTTGTGTTTCGGTGGAATTTAATCACAAGATGGAGGAAAAACAATGTGGGAAATGGGTATAAGGGGGCACGGGAGACGTATCCTGGTTTTCTGAGGGTGGCTGAAGAGGCCCATATATGTTGGAAAAAAAAATGTGAATTTTTCGCGCGGTTAGCTGCCGGTACGCGAACCGGGTAGCGAACCGGGAAGCGAACATAAGTGAAAATTAGTGAAAAAAGGTACATTCGAAATTTTAAAAAAGTAATTATAGTTAAGGTAGCTCTGAAAAGAGCTTTTGGGTTCTGTGTAAGTTCTAGGTACTTATAAGTAGGTACCAATACACAGTCTTAAATTTTGTATGAAAACTCTGTTGCCCTCATCTGAGAAATGCACACCGTCTCCTCTGTAGATATCTTGCATGTAGTAACGCAAGTTATTGTTGTAGATGGCGCCCATTCCATGGTCTCTCATATAAGCTGAAACAGACTTATTTACATGCTTCCTCGCTTTCCCAATTTGTGGACAACATTGATTGGACCACCTCCATTTCTGTCTTTGGCATATATTGGAATATACCAAGGCAGTTTGAGGAAAAAGTGTCATTAATTGCTCAAAGGTGTCCTTTAAGAGCACTTCCAGACCTACCCCAGTCAAAGTGCCCAAATCATTTCCTCACAGTGCACTATCATGAGGTCAGGGTTTGGCAAATGCAAAAAGGTTTTCACCAATGGTATCAATTGGTGACATCTCAATCCTCTTTGCCCAAACCATTTTATTTCCACATTTTGTAAATTGAGGTTGTGTAAATTTCTGTTATCAGCATACCTGTGAGCCCAGTGGATGTAGCTATGTCCAAGAATCCAGACAGAAAACATGGTGAGAGGAGGTTCTGTTGCAGTCAGATGAAGTGTGGGAATGAAATGGCAGTTGAAACAGTAGGAGTTTGTAAAGAAAAAAAACTGTGGAGTTTCAGTGCTAATGGTTCATTAGCAGTGATTGGTGGATTTCCATTGCTGAAAACAGAAAGTTAGGGTGCATGGATGTGTTCTTTGAAAGATGTAATTTGAATGGTTGAAAAAAAATGATTTTAAGAAAGAATGCAGTGGATTAGCAGGTGTACTGAGAGTTCAGAGTTCATTTGAAACATTGTTGTGTGAACTTGTAAACATGAGAGGTCTGTCAGGAGGTAATTGCTATGGAAAAAGGGCAGAAAGGGCAGAGGGGGGAAGGTTGTTCATTTGAAAAAAGTGAGGGAAGAGTTTTGATTGGGTGACATGAGAGATATGTGTGATGAATATCAGCATTTTTGTGCCTTTCTTGGTTGCAGTCTCTGGAGTGCATACCTTTTGCTCTGCTAAAGAAAAATTGGTGTGTTTCTGAGACTGTTTTGAAATTCAAAAAGCATTTGCTAAGGTGAGATACGGTTCCTTTATTTTAGAAAGAGACTAGTATGCTTTTTGGAGAAAATAAGGAAGCCAGCTGTGCATTTAAAATGATGTTATGTTATGTTATGTTATGTTATGCGTTTTTATTTGGCGCACAGATGCTCCAGCTAAGGAGCGTCCTGGCGCCCGACAAGGCAGCTGCACAACACAACTAAACCAAAAGACACACATATATAAACAACTAAGGGAATAAAAAGGTTTTCACCGTGTGGCGAAAGGAAAGCAAATCTCTCATAGCGCGAATTGCCGGGGGCAGGGAGTTCCACAGGACCGCCGCGAGCACTCGGAACGAGCGTCCTCCAGCTCTACTCCGCTTGCGTTAAGTGTTTGCATTATGTTTTCCAGGAAGATTTTGCATTCTTTTACAAATTGTAATTGTAGATAATGTGAAGTATTAGTACTGACAAGGTGTTCTTCTACATAGGAGCTGTGCTGTGTTTTCAAATTATGATCAGAAAATCGTTTTTAAGGAAAAGGAATGCTTTTTAACTTTATAAGAATTTATTTACTTGCGATGTGACTCCTGCAATGCGTCGCTTTTGTTGAATAGATGCATGATGCATCTGTGCTGTTTTTGCCCCATGGTGCTTCACATTGTAAATGTTAAAAGCGATGCATAAGTGGTGCAAGGGCCTTTTAAATACGCCCCTGTGTGTGCATGGCCATTTTAAGTCACTTACCCCTGGTGCAAGGGCCTTCTAAATATGCCCTCATGTGTGCTTGGCAATTTTAAATCACTTACCCCTGGTGCAAGTTCCTTGTAAATACGCCGTCATGTGTGCTTGCACATTTCAAATCACTTCCCCCTGGTGCAAGGGCCTTGTAAATACGCCCCCATGTGTGCTTAGCCATTTCAAGTCACTTCCCCCTGGTGCAAGGGCCTCTGAGACTGTTTTGAAATTCAAAAAGCATTTGGTAAGGTGAGATATTGTTCCTTTATTTTAGAAAGACACTAGTATGCTTTTTGGAGAAAATAAGGAAGCCAGCTGTGCATTTAAAATGAGGTTTTGTGTCAAGTGTTTGCATTATGTTTTCCAAGAAGCTTTTGCATTCTTTTTCAAATTGTAATTGTAGATAATGTGAAGTATTAGTACTGACAAGGTGTGCTTGTACATAGGAGCTGTGCTGTGTTTTCAAATTATGATCAGAAAATCGTTTTTAAGGAAAAGGAATGCTTTTTAAATTTATAAGAATTTATTTACTTGCGATGTGACTTCTGCAATGCGTCGCTTTTGTTGAATAGATGCATGATGCATCTGTGCTGTTTTTGCCCCATGGTGCTCCACATTGTAAATGTTAAAAGCAATGCATAAGTGGTGCTAGGGCCTTGTAAATACGCCTCCATGTGTGCTTGGCAATTTTAAGTCATTTCCCCCTGGTGGAAGTTCCTTGTAAATACGCCGTCATGTGTGCTTGACCATTTTAAATCACTTACCCCTGGTGCAAGTTCCTTGTAAATATGCCGTCATGTGTGCTTGCACATTTCAAATCACTTCCCCCTGGTGCAAGGGCTTTGTAAATACGCCCCCATGTGTGCTTGGCCATTTCAAGTCACTTCCCCCTGGTGCAAGGGCCTTGTAAATACGCCCCCATGTGTGCTTGGCCATTTCAAGTCACTACACCCTGGTGCAAGGGCCTTGTAAATACGCCCTCATGTGTGCTTGGCAATTTTAATTCACTTCCCCCTGGTGCAAGTGTCTAGTAAATATGCCTTCATGTGTGCTTGGCAATTTTAAGTCAATAATAATAACATCAACAATGTCTGTACTGGAACAATCTCTAAATAGAAATTGAGTCTCGAAATTAGTTGAGATTAACATATAAAAGTGCACAGGTCATATGTAGAAGCATTCCATTCCATTGCTATTTTCTACCATCAAGTATGTTGCAAAATCCTTCCATTCGATTGTTTGCTTACTGTTGTTGATTTACTGTTTGGTAATAGTATTTAATAACATTTTTTTAATAAATTTTCCACAGATTCAACTCAAGATATTCTTAAAAAATCAAACATGCCCTCAAGGCAAAGAAAAAAAAAGAGGCAAAGCGACTTATACCTCACCTTGGTAAAAATGGAGATAATGGACCTTTACAGCAGTCCTCTAGAATTAAAAGTTGTAAAGTCACCAAAAAAATTCCGGGTAAGACCACAAAATCTTTTTTAAGAAACATTTGCAGACGAAAAAGTATCACTAGAGAACATGTTTTAGTTCAGAAGAAGAGAGCCAATTTAAATGGGAAGGAAAGGCCCCTCAAAAATGTAACTGCTAGAGCAGGAGATAACTCTGTGCATGGTAGTAGAAGGAAAAATCTGTTTAGAGACATTCGTAGACGAATGTTCCGCAACAGGATAATTGGCAATTTGTTAAATTTTTTTAAGAAAGGTCAACAGAAAGTGGCTTTTTATAAGAGAAAGAAAAATGTAGAGAAAATTATTGATCATGCTTTCGAAATTAAGCGAAAGTTATTTATTTTGGTAATCAATAGAATTAGGAAACTAAACAAGGTAATTTATGATTTCAAATCAAATAGTAGATGGAAGAGAGTAGTTAATCATAGTAATTTTTGTGAAGTTTTCTCAGGAGAATGGATGCATAGTTCAAGTTGTGAGGCATTTTTCAATGAGGAGAGTTACTTCCAGGACAATGATTTGGTGCATGCAGTTGACACCAGTGGTCGAGCATATGAGGCAAAAGATGGTTGTCCAGTTGAAAAAGAAAAACTTGTGTCTGCAGATGCAGAAGAGGTGTTAAGTGATGAGGTTTTAGGGAGACGTCCTAAGGGACCAGTGTACACCTGGAAGTGTAGTTCTATTTGCAGTGTGCAACAGGATTCCATCAATTTGTTTTGTGATTTTGTACGGACATTTAATAAGAAAAGTTTAAAACAAAAAATAAAGTTGTTGCAAGAATTAGATCCTTGCAGAGTGGGAGAAGTGACAGGTTTGCGTGGTCATTCATTGGCTTGTCTTTCCAGGAGAGTATGCCAGAGTGTTTTTCATCATTTTAGGATGCTAGCAGTGCATCATAATAAAGTGAGGAAATTAGTTAGAATGTTGTATTATGCAAAGAGTCCAGCAATTATGCTTAAACAATTAAGCACTGCTCTTTTGCATGGTTCTGAAGTAGATGTGAAGAATATTTGTGAAGAAATTGAGTTCTGTTATTTTGCTGGTGAAGAGAACAATGTTGAAATTGACCCAGTAGAAGAAGGTAATGTGGAAGAGAGTGTACTGATTTCTAACATAGATAAGTTTCACAAGGAAATTTTCAACTTTCAGGTGAAATCAAGTGAGAGGCCTAATTTCACTTGTGTGTGTTGTCGACTGACTTATTATAAGAATCAGACTAAGTTAGTGGATTTATATGCAAAAAGTGAAATGGAAAACAATAGTGAATGGAAGGATTTTGCCACATACTTGATGGTAGAAAATTGTTTTGATTTGGGATCGGACCAACGTATGTGTACTTATTGCTTTAACAAATTAAACCAAAACCGGATGCCTGCTAGAGTGGTTCATAATAATCTGGAATTGGTTGACATTCCTTCTGAATTGAAGGATTTAAATACTTATGAATCTATTTTGATTCAAAGTGTCCATCCCTTTCAGGCTATTGTACGAATGGAGCCAAAGACAGGGAAATTGCCTCCATCAGATTTAAAGAGAGGATTAAAGGGAAGAGTTGTTTATTTGCCTTTAGATTTGAAGAAAAACATTAATACAATTGGAGTAGAGAAAGTGGAAGAGGAACCTCTGGTTATCCTAGTTAATGGGGTTCCGACAAAGAGTAAGAAAATCTGGCAAGATTTAGTGGATGTTAGGAAAGTCAAAAAGGCAACATTGTATTTGATAAAAAATAATGAGTACTACAAGAATGTATGTGCTGCAGAAGAGGAAGTAAGTGAAGAAGAGGACAGCGATTTGTGTGCTGGGCAAATTGAAAAAGTAGAAGCCTCTAAAAATGAAGAAATATATGAACATTATAGTGTTCATCCTTTGCATTCCAAGGAAGTCATGGGGAATGCTATTGAGTTGTTTCAAATGAAACAAGCCAAAGGGAGTCCCATTAGTGTTTGGGAGGAAAGTTTGGAAGCTCGGTGTTTCCCACAGTTTTTTCCCACAGGTCGAGGAGGACGATATGATGAGCGACCTGATCAAATTCCTGCTTCAGAATACCGGACTTTACGATTGTATGCAGAAGATCCTAGGTTTCGTCAATTAATTCCCTATTTATTTCATCTACTGTTTGAAAGTGATCTGTCTGGACTGTCTTATGCAGTGAACCACATCTTGAAAAGTGGTGTACAACTGCGAAATATCTCGGCAAGGGACTTTATGGATAAAGTCAATGTGCAAGACAGTATTTTGGATTCTCACCTGATTAATCTCATGGCATGTCAGCGTAGTACTAATGAGTATTGGTACCGTCGTCATGGTGACTTAAAATGTATGCTGAGGAACTTAGGAACTCCCACTTGGTTCCTCACTCTCAGCTGTGCTGAGTATGGCTGGGAAGACTTACTTGAATTTCTACGAGAGGCAAATGGAAACATTGAAAATATTGAATTCAAGACACCCGGAGAACTGTGCTCTTTGGATCCAGTGAATGTATGCAGGTACTTCAATCATAGATCTGAAGCTATGATGTCTTTCATCATGAACAAGAAAAATCCACCTCTTGGAGAGGTGTTGGATTTCTTCTGGAGAAGGGAGTATCAAGCAAGAGGTGCTCCTCATATACATATGCTGCTATGGATCAAAGATGCACCCAAATTTGGAACAGATCCGGATGACTTAGTGATGAGTTTCATAGAACAGTATTCTACATGTGCTGTTCCAAAGACAAAGGAAGACAAAAGTCTAAGAGAACAAGTTTTACAGTTTCAAAGCCATCGTTGTCGAAAGTACTGTCGTCGTAAATTCAGAAACAAGGTACTACACCAAATGTCGTTTTGGATTTCCACGATCGGAGATATCTAAAAGAAAAGTGAACAATTTGATGTCTTCGCTGCGACATAATGTGACGAGGAAATCACCCAAAAATACATACAATTTGAAAAGAAACGAAGAGTCCTAGAACATCAACGACTACAACCCACTGATTTTGTCCATGTGGAATGCTAACATGGATATACAGTTTGTGGCTGATAACTGTATGGCTGTGGCTCGGTATGTGACGTCTTATATCACAAAAAAAGAAAAGACAGAACTGAAGGATATGTGGGAGGATATTTCCCATGAAAAGAGCCTCAGTAAGAAGTTGTACAGTTTCAGTCTGAAGATGTTGTCGCATCGAGAAATCGGAGCTTACGAATGTTCTGACCGGTTATCTTCAGCAAGTCTCTATGCCAAATCTAGGAGTATCATTTGGGCGAATCTTGGTCTTGCTGCAACGCGTTATCGAGTTCTGAAACCTGTACGGGAAATTGAGTATTTGGCGGAGAAGGAGCCAAGCAGTACAGATATTTTGAAGACCAACATGTTGGATACATATTATCCAAATAGAAGCAGTCACCTGGAGAATGTTTGTCTGTATGAGGTTCTACAAAATTACATTTTCAAGAGGAACATCAAAGAAGATATTGATAAAGGAGTGTATGCTGTAATTGAAAGTGAGGGATGTCTGGTCAAGCAAAGAAAATGTCAATTGGTAAATCATCGAAAATTGAATTGCGAATCTCCAGAAAGAAAAGAGTTTTTCCTATTTAGCTCTTTTGAAACTTTTCAAGCCTTGGCATGCAGAAGAGGAACTGCTTGGACATTTCCTCTGTTACAAAGACTCTTTCAATGCAGCCAAGGAGTCCATAGAATGTCCTGTTTTTCCAAAATATCTGGAAATGTTGAATGCAGAAATTGAGCAGGAAGCAACAATTGCAGCTGAGATTGCTAGAGACAGTTCTCAGGACAGTCAGAGTTCTGTTTCATTGAGTCAGGATCCACTAGGAGAACCAGTTATTGAAAATGAAGCTGCCACTGCCATGATTGAAGTGGAAAGAGCCATGGCACATGCTCAGGAGGATGCGGTTAACTTAGAAGATTTGGAAAGACAACTCAACGTTGAGCAGAGGAAAATATATGATGAAGTTACCAGCCAAATTGATCATGGATTAAGTCATGAGAAGAAAGAGTGCTCATGTACGTCGTTGAAGCCTGTCCGACTGTACGTGAGTGGAGAAGCTGGAACTGGAAAAAGTTTCCTCATTAAAGCAATTTCATGTTATCTGCAGAAAAGGACTGAGTCATCGCTGTCTTGTGTTGTGACCGCTCCAACTGGACTGGCAGCACATAACATTAAAGGTATTACTTTGCATCGGCTACTGATGCTGCCAGTGGAGCATGATAACAAATTACAATACCACAAGTTATCTGGAGATGCTTGTTGTGAAGTATCTAGAGTCCTGAAGAAGATGAAACTTCTTATCATTGACGAAGTAAGCATGGTTTCCAATGTCATGCTTGCCTTTGTGCATTTGAGAATGCAGGAAGTTCTTAAAACAGAGTATGATGTGTTATTTGGTGGCAAACACATCATTGTTTTCGGTGATCTTCTGCAGCTGACACCAGTGAAAGGAAAACCAGTGTTTAAACTGCTTACGCATGAAGATACCAGGAAGTGCCTAGGGAGCATTGGCAACGTTAACATATGGTTAAACTTCAATTATGCTGAGCTGCGTGAAAATATGCGTCAGGCGAAGGATGAAGATTAAAAGAATATTCTACAAGATGTTAGAATTGGGAAAGTGACCGAGCGTGGGAAAGAAGCTTTACATGCACGATTACTGTCAAATTTGTATCCAGAAGAAGACGTTCTGCCAGAGGATATTTTTCAGAAAATTACTGAGAAGAAATCTGGAATATGTTTGATGCCAACTCTTGCAGAATGTTCCATCTTCAACAACAAAATGTTGAATTTAGAGAACCAAGAGATTGTGAAACTGGAAGCTATTGACAGAATAGAGCATTTGGGAGCAACAATTATTTTGTCTGAGAATTTGAAATCTAAATTGGATTCATTAGAGAAGACTATATCTAAAACTGCTGGTTTTGAAAAGACTCTGAATGTATGCTTTAATTGCCGTATCATTTTGAGAAGGAATTTACATGTTGAAAGAGGTCTGGTAAATGGATCAATGGGTAATGTTGTTGATTTTGAGAAATACAGAAATAGAGATGGAATTGAATTTTTAAAAATTAAATTTGATGGCATTGAGGAAGTACAGCTAATTGGTCGTTGCTCTGCTAGGTTTTTGCTTGTAAAAGACATATATGTTCGCCGTAAGCAGTTTCCTGTTTGCTTGGCATATGCGGTGACAATCCATAAATCGCAAGGTTTAAGTGTAGACAGTGCTTTGGTGAATATTGGCAGTTCTGTGTTCAAAGAGGGTATGGCTTATGTAGCATTGTCACGAGTCAGAACTTTATTGGGATTGTACTTGATTGACTGTGATGTCACAAACATTTGTGCGGATCTAGATTGTGTTAAGGAATACAATAGGTTAAGAAGAGAGTATGCACCACATTTGCCTCAATATCCTTTGTTTGAGAAACGTCTGGTAGGCCGGAAACGAAGAAATATCAGTAATAGTAGGGAGGTTGTAACAAAAAGACCAAAAGTCGATGAACCGAAAATTGTAAGCAGAAAGAAAATGAATTCTGTTGAAGATGTTGTTGGTTTTCAATTTGAAAATAGTTCTGGTGTCAACTGCTATGCTAATGTAGTGGTTAATGTTGTCTTTTCTCTAGAAACTTTAAAACAACAGATTCTGATCAATTCGGAAAAAAGTTTTTGCTGTTTGTTGAATTCTGTGTTAGAGAAATGTAGCGCTGATAGAACAAGAGTAGAAAGTGTGTCTGAAATTTGTAATCTGTTAGATAAATGTTCAGGTCAAACGCAATTCTCTCAAAATATTCAGCAGGATTGTCAGGAGTTTTTAATGTATATGCTTGATGTATTGCAAGATGAAGGTGTAGATGTAGATTATCTGTTTGGCCTTTCTTATCAATGGCAGCATGACTGCGAGAACTGTAGGCTATCAAGTACTACTAGTGTAGATTCAGAAAGATTTATATATTTAACTTTGCCTGACAGTAAATAGTATCCTTTAATAAGCTAGTAAAAGCAGCCGATCAAAACATGGAGTGTAGCCAATGTAAGTCTGCAATGCTGTCCACGTTAATTATACGAAGTTATGGCCAGTATGTCATTTTAATGTTCCAACGATGTAGGTCTGATGGAACTAAATTGACAACTTTAATTAACAATTTTGTGGCTTCGCAGTTGTCAATATCAGGAAGGACTTTTGTAACTACAGCAATTATATATCATGACGGTCCTTCAACAACTTCAGGACATTACACAGCTTATTTGAAGTCTGGAAACGGCTGGTCATTCTGCAATGATTCTGTTTTAACTTTCAAAAAAAGATTGCCTTTTTTCCTTAAAAATTCTTACCTGGTGTTCTTACAACCAAAATTTTAGTGAAGGAATCTCGGGATTTGTTCTGTGGAATTTCAAGAGGTTCTAATGACTCCTACTCTATATGGCCTTGTGGATAAGTGTAGTACAGAGCGAAAACTGTTTGTGTTAATAAGCTAATTCAAGCAGCAGAACAAAACAAGGAGTAGAGGTAATGTAAGTCTGCAATGGTGTCCACATTATTTATAGAAACTTATGGGTGAAATGTCATTTTACAATTTCAACTACATAAACCGGATGTAAATAAGTTGTCAAGTCTAATTAAAAATGTTTTGGCTGCACAGTTGTCGATTTAAGGAAGAACATTTGTAACTGCAGCTATTATATGACATGATGGTCCTTTAACAACTTCAAGATATTACACAGCTTATTCGAAATTTAAAAAAGGCTGGTCTTTCAGCAAAGATTACCATTTGACTATGAAGCAATGTTGCCTTTTGACTTGTTTTCAGAAGTGAGAATTTAGGGTAGGTAACTGGATTATAATGATTCTAGGTGTTGCTGTAATTTAGTGTGCTGTTTTAAATTGCTTTGTATGTCTCATTTTTCTTAAAACGATAGAGCTTATCTTTCAGAAAGTGGCGGGCAGAAAATAATAACAGCACAACAGAGTATAAGCTGTTCATAGGACATCCTTTGACGTCATGGAAAGTAAGTTACTTTTGAGGAGTTCTGATTTCTGATTGATTATATTATATGGGGTTTTTAAACACAATCATTTTGATTGTGTTTTTTTCCCCCGCTGTTAAATGATGAATACCTTCAACTCACTGTTTTCAGTGAAATTTGATATATTCTGAGAACAGCAAAAATAAACCATTTAATATGTATAATTAATTCTGTACTTTGAATTGTGATTTTTAATATGTACTCATCTTGTCTCATGCTCACTCATCTTTTACTACTTTCTATCAATTTTAAAATTTTTGTTCTCTCATTCACAGATTGGAAGTATAAAAATAACATGTGACTAAGTTAACGATAATTATAAGGTAAGTGTTTAGTACTCATTCTGTTACATCTCTTTTACATTTAACTTTTATTAGTTCCACTGCTTCATTTCTTTAACCCTCAGTTTCCTGCCTTTGCTACTTCCCTCATTCCTTTTTCTATTACTTTTTTACTCTACTCTTTCCACTCCTGTTCTCAGTTCCTCTTCAAACAGGATCTCTGTGTTACTCCCTCTAACTGTTTTTCTTTTAACATTACTCTCAATTTTTTGAGTTCGCTTCCGGTTCGCGTACCGGCGCGCGAACCGGGAAGCGAACCAAAAGAAATAGAGGTTGTCAGAGTGCTAAACATTCTAGCAAATTCTTATAAAGGGGAGGTAGTTCTGAAAAGAACTTTTTTTTAATTATTTTTGTTGTTTTATATTTTTTTTATTATTTTTCTGAACATTTTTTTTTTGTATTTTTTGAACGGTTTTATATTTTTTTTGTTTTTTGGGGGGGGAAATGAAAATGGTTCGTTATGAAGGGCTCAACAGGAGCAACAAAAAAAAAAGATAATTTATTTTCGGGGGCGTTTGGGACATTGATGATTATCAATAGCTAAATTGATTAAATGTATGCTACTCTCTCTGTAGCAAATGAGTTGTCCACAATGAATACAGACATGTTTTATGCTCCCAAATTTCATTTGAATATTTGGGACCATGTCGCTCGCCTCTGGTCCCGTCACTGCCTCTTCATTGGTAGATGTACTGGCCACAGGTCGGGGGTTATCCACCAGATCACGTACTTGAGCCGCACTGTAGTTGATAGGGTGCCACCTTTCCATATGGCGATGCATGGTATAATTACCATAACTGTATTTTTTTTCTGTTCCTCTGGACAGTTCATTTTTACAAATCAGGCAGGTAACATACCGGGCATTAACCTTTTTTTGTCCCTGGGAATAAGAAAAAAATTGCCATATATAATTTGGTTTGACATGGGACCTCCTTGGCTGTTCAGGTAAAAACTTCCCTGTCCCTTGCTCCTCTTCCTCTTCTTCCTCTTCTTCCTCCTCTTGTTGGAGGATGACCTGAGAAGGTGGTCCTCTCTTCCTAGGAGGTGGTGGTGGTGGTGGGGGACCACCAGCTGCAGCAATCATTGAAGCCATTTGTAAGGTAGTCAATGTAGGTCTTTCTCTCATAAAAATGAAAGTCAGAGTGAGGAAAAAAGGTGGGGCTTTCATCATTTGGGAAAAAAATGTTTTAAACCAATGAAAAGTGTTATTTTAAGGTCATATGACCAAGCCTTCCATCATTAGGAAACCAAAAGTAAAATGAACCAATGAAAAGTTTTATAAACAAGTCACATGACCTGTTATGCTTACGTTACGCGCTCTGCGCCGCGCCCCGGATCGCTTCCTTTACCCATACAAATACTCAGTTAAGAAACCAATACCAAATATAGTCTTTAATATACCAATTAAGTCAATGCAATAAAGACTTTAACACAGTTAAATAACTACATGTTATATATAGTGAGACTACAAATTAGTCAAGGAAACAATCAATGACACTGTTACTAAATCCATCATTCACACATTTATATTTATATATCCACTCATTCTTCAATGCAAAGTAGTGTATTTATAACACATATTTAAATATCAAAGGAAACCACATTCACTGGATGAAGTCATCAGTGATGTCATCCATGATGTCATTTGAGATGTCATCAGTGATGTCATCAGTGATGTCACTGACCATGTCATGAATGATGTAATATGTGACGTCATCAGCAGTGGGTTGCGGGCGCGCAAGTTATAGTGAGTACAACTAACTATAACGGTGGAATTTCAATGGTTTTGTATGAGTAAAATGGCCAGCTAACTATAACTAGTGTAAAACCTACGGTTTTTTCAGTGAATTTCTAAGGTTTTTTAAATGCTAATTCCTAACTATAACGTGTGTGAAACCTATGTTTTTTTCAGTGAATTTCTAAGGTTTTTTTAATGCTAATTCCTAACTATAACAAGGGTGAAACCTATAGGGCCTTATTTATGAGCCCCTTGCGCCTCCGCAACGTCACTTTTTGTGACTTTCCGGTGGCACAGAAGACTGAGTGATATTTATCAGGCAGGACTAAGCCACTTTTTGTAGCGTAATCCTGATAAATATCAGTCCCTTTAATGCAGTGTCCTGCATTAAAGGGGTGTGCAATGGGTGTGGCTGGGGACGTTCCCAGCAGCATCCATTTACTTGAGTAATTTATAGCATTCCCAAAGTCAGTCTTTCAAAAATCCCAAAGTATTGGACATGATAATCCAAATCCAAATGTTTCTCAAGAAAAGTCATAAACCGTGTCCGTGGGTCATATCTGCCCAAACGCCGATATTCCGAACGATTGAAAATGACTTTTCTTGAGAAACATTTGGATTTGGATTATCATGTCCTATACTTTGGAATTTTTGAAAGACTGACTTTGAGGATGCTATAAATTACTCAAGTCTGCCTGAATTGTGTGGGTAAAATTGATACCTAGTCACTTTGAATAAGAATGTACTTACGACTCGTCTAACATTTCGAAGAAATATCTAGTTATATGACAACAGGATACCAAGATTCAGCGCTTCAATAAGAACTCTAAGTGATATGATTTGATTGGACTTGTTGTGCAAGTGGTGCTGTGCCAAACTTTGGAATATTCTCCACTACTCTCTACTACTCACTCTCTACTACGCCACTACTCTCTAATACTCACTCTCTACTACTCATTCTCTACTACTCTACTACTCTCTCTCTACTACTCACTCCTTACTACTCACTATCTACTACTCTCTACTACTCACTCTCTACTACTCTCTACTCTCTACTACTCACTCTCTACTACTCTCTCTCTACTACTCAGTCTTTACTACTCACTCTCTACTACTCTCTACTACTCATGCTCTACTTCTCACTCTCTACTACTTTCTACTACTCACTCTCTACTACTCTCTCTCTACTACTCTCTACTACTCACTCGCTACTACTCACTCTACTACTCACTCTACTACTCACTCTACTACTCACTCTCTACTACTCTCTACTATTCACTCTCCACTACTCTCTCACTACTACTCTCTACTACTCACTCTCTACTACTCTCTACTATTCTCTCTCTCTCTGCTACTCATTCTCTACTACTCACTCTCTACTACTCTCTACTACTCACTCTCTACTACTCTCTACTACTCACTCTCTACTACGCTCTACTACTCACTCTTTACTAGTCTCTACTATTCACTCTCTACTGCTCTCTACTACTCACTCTACTACTTACTCTCTACTACTCTCTACTACTCACTCTCTACTACTCTTTCTCTACTACTCTCTACTACTTACTCTACTATTCACACTACTACTCTTTACTACTCACTCTCTGCTACTCTCTTTACTTCTCTCTACTACTCTCTACTAACCAATCTCTACTCTTTATTACTCACTCTCTACTCTCTACCTCTCTACCTTTCTCTACTTCTCTCTCTACTAGTCTTTACCTCCACCTCTCTACCTCTATACCTCTACCTCTACACCTCTACCTCTCTCTACACGCACACATATATACATATATATGCATGTATATGCATATGCATTAATATATATATATGTGTATATATATATATATATATATAGATACATATATGTACATATATATACGTAGGGATATGCTCTTTGGTCCGTGCTTCCAGAAAATTAAAGGATTTGCCAATTGTTCATGTGCGAACTCGCTTCCCGGGGCTTTGTGGGAGGCAACGTTTGGACACAATTTTCACGACA
Organism: Lissotriton vulgaris; assembly: GCF_964263255.1. NCBI lineage: Eukaryota > Metazoa > Chordata > Amphibia > Caudata > Salamandridae > Lissotriton > Lissotriton vulgaris. The sequence continues at coordinate 1,785,450,069 of NC_141689.1, forward strand.
CGGCCCAGTGTCGGTAGGAGTTTCGCACCACCACTAAAACGGCACAGAGTAGCCTATAGGATCTTACATGGGCTTTCTGTGCCATCGCAGATACACTGCGTTTCTAGGCCCTTCTTGATGTTAATAGGTGCCTTGAAAGGAACATTGGCCCTCAGCAGTGATATTATTACAAGGACCATGCAACCTATTCAGAGATTGATTAATTTTTGTTCCGGACTACCTGGACCACCATGCTCTGCTTCAATGAGGAAGGGTCTAAAGAGGGCTGCTTAATGAAAGCTTGGTGGAACATACCATGGTGTACCGATGTAAAGCAACAGATTCCCGTGAACAAGGCTCATGCCGAAACGCGTAGGGATATGCTTTTTGGTCCGTGCATCCAGAAAATTAAAGGATTTGCCAATTGTTTGTGTGTGAACTCGCTTCCTCGGGCTTCGTGGGAAGCAACATTTGGACACAATTTTCACTGCACGGCCCAGTGCCGGTAGGAGTTTGGCACCACCAGTAAAACGGCACAGAGCAGCCTATAGGATCTTACATGGGCTGTCTGTGCCATCGCAGATACACTGCGTTTCTGGGCCCTTCTTGATGTTAATAGGCGCCTGTAAGGGAACATTGGCCCTCAGCAGTGACGTTATTACACGGTCCATGCAACCTATTCAAGGATTGATTATTTTTTGTTTGGGACGACCTGGACCACCATGCTCTGCTTCAATGAGGGAGGGCCTAAAGTGGGCTGCTTAATTAAAGCTTGGTGGAACATACCAGGGAGTGCCGATGTAAAGTAACAGATACCTGCGAACAAGGCTCACACCAAAACGCGTAGAGATATGCTTTTTGGTCGGTGTATCCAGAAAATTAAAGGATTTGCCAATTGTTCGTGTGCAAACTTGATTCCTGGTGCTTTGTGGGAGGCAACGTTTGGGGGGATTCGTGAAGTGGGGGCTGAGAAAAAAGGGGGGTCCAAAAACGTTTTTTCCCCATGTTAATTTCCATAGGACCGTCTGACAAGTCTACAGCCCGAACCGCTGAATGGAATTACGCCAAACTTGGCAAAATTGTAGGGACTGGTAGGCAGGTGCCTTTGCTATATTTGGTTGAAATTGTTCCAGTGTTTTTTTTTTTAAATTAACTTCAAAAACACATATATATATCTAGAGGCGTGCTCTGAGCGCTCACCGGTGCGCGTACCGGGGAGCGCAACCGGCGCGCTAGGGGAGTGCGCAAGCGGAAAGCTGATTGGCTGTCGGGTGTCTGTCAACATTCTAAACAGTCTGGAGAGTCCGCCATCTTGTGTCTCGGTAGAATCAAGACACAAGAGGTGAAAAAGAAAGGGGGAAATAATTAAAATGGGGCAGAGTAGACACCCCCTGACCCCCTAGGTTTTCTGAGGGGGGCCTAGAAGGACCCTGAATGGCAAAAACAACTTTTTTTTTTGTTGAAATTTTTGCGGGGTAAGCTCTCCGGTTCGCGCAACCTGAGCTCACCACGGGGAAAAACAGTGTAAAAAATAGAGTAAAAAAATAAAGTAGAGTGTTAAGAGGAAAGTGATGCATTGCTGGAGTGTGTCATAAAAATGATGCAACTCCAGCAATGTATCTTTACAAATGGGGCTAGTCCCATGTGAAAGGGCCTGCGTCAGCCTTACGCCTGCTGTGAGGCAGGCGCAAGAAAAGTGACGCAGTGAAATCTCATAGATTTCACTGCGTCACTGCTACAACGCTTTCTTGCGTCAATACGCCCCCTTTGCATACATTACACCTGGCACAGGTATTATGTGGCGCAGGGGTTTACAAAGTGACGCATTTATCTAGATGCGTCATTTTGTAACTATGACTCAACAAGGTGCATTTTTTACACCACTGGTGCATCACAAAAAGTGACGCACCGGCGGCGTAAAAGTGACGCATGGCCTCATAAATGTGGCCTTCAGTCTTCTACTCATGCATCATATTTAATGTATGACGCATTATGTTGCACGGAGTTACAGATACGTCAGTATTTCTGACGTATCTGGAAGCGCAAAAGTGATGCATTGCTGGAGTGTGTCACAAAAGTGACGCAGCTCCAGCAATGCATCCTTTCACATGGGGCCAGCCCCATGTGAAAGGGTTTGCGCCAATCTTAGGCCTGCTGTGAGGCAGGCGCAAGATTTTGACGCAACAGTGTCCTAAAAGTGACGCAGTGAAATCTCATAGATTTCACTGCGTCACTTCTACGTCCCTTTCTTGCATCAATACGCCTTCTTTGCATACATTACACCTGGCGCAGGTATAAAGTGGCGCAGGGGTTTACAAAGTGACGCATCTACCAAGGTGCATTTTTTACACCACTGGTGCATCACAAAAAGTGATGCACCAGCGGCGTAAAAGTGACGCATGGCCTCATAAATGTGGCCTTCAGTCTTCTACTCTAACTTTTTATTTCACTTTCTCTGTTTCTTCACTGCCTTACTCACCTTGTCTCACACTCAATTGTCTTTATCCAGTCAGTATCTCCACTCTTTCCTAAAAATCACTGCTCTTTTCTTACCCTTCCACACCACCGTTCTTTTACACCATTTTCTTCACTTATCCACATTCCCCATGTTCACTCTCCTTCTCCTCACTCTCGTTCCCCACACTCACCTTCTTTCAGTGCCCTACTTCACTTCCCTTCCCCTCTCATCCCTTTCTTTGCTTTCTCACTCATTTTTCTCTCTTCTCTCACTGCACTCCACTTCAGTTACTCTTTTTCTTTTTTTTAAAAAAATACAGCTCTTTGTTGAGAATTGGATGTAGTTCTGAAAAGAAATTTTTTTTTTCTTCTTTTTTCCTTTTTTTTCAACAGGAACAAAAACAGGGAATGGGAAACTGCTCAACAGGAGCAAAAAAAAATTATCAAAATTAGGACGGGTTGGCAGCGGTGGTTGTCTATTGCTCGAACCATGAGCATAACACTTTGTTCCCCATAACAAAGTAGCTGATCACATCTTTTGCATTTAATTACGGATTCATTAAATGCAGGCTGAATGTTGGGGATCAGCTCTTCTGGTCGCCCCCTCACCGATGTTGTTGGTTCTCTGGTTGAAGTAGAGGCACCATCCCTGGGAGCCTCTTGTACCAGAGCTCTGACACTCTCCCAGGGCAAAGTTCTGGGGGTGCCTCCTCTCGACGTGGTGAACCATTGTGGAGTTCCCAAATGAATATTTTTTGGTGGGGTCACCCTGTGAGAGGACTGTATGACAAATCTGGCACTCCACCTTTGGAGCACTTACTTTTTTTTTATCATCTGGAATGGAAAAAAACTTCCATATGAAGTGTTCTTTTACCCTGGGTGGAGGAACCTCTTCATCAATAAATCTCTCTGTGTCATCATCACTGCTGGATGTTCTAGCAGCCATGGTAATCCAACAAAGATCCAAGAGCAAAAAGTCAGGTCTTGCAGTCACAAAAGTGTAAGAAGAAGTGAAGGAAATGGGTGGGGATTTCATTCTTTGTAAAAAATACTGTAAGCAACCAATGAAAAGAGTTATTTTAAAGTGACATGACTTGACGCGCTTACGCTGCGTGCACCGGAGCGCTTCCAGGGGCGCTTACGCGGCGCGCCTGAGTGACGTTTTGATAGCTTTACAGAAATGTAAATTCATTTTCATTTCGTAAATCAAAAATACTGCTTTTATAAGTATGGTACTAAATGTCTTGCGTTATTATTTACTTTTCATACATATTTTTTTTATCGTACACAGAAATAGCGCTCTCGGTGCGCTCTCCGGAGAGCTTACTGGTGCGCGCACCCTTAGCGCCCCAGGAAAAAATTATATAAAAAAAAAAACATTGGAAAAATATATATTTTTTTTAATTATAATAATTAATACTTACACAAAACAGCAAATAAAAAAAATCGTAGGTTACAAGCTCGATATAGAAAGGAATTAGCTTTTAAAAAACCTTTGGAATTAACTGAAAAAACCATAGGTTTCACATTTGTTATAGTTAGGAATTAGCATTTAAAAAACCTTTGAAATTCACTGAAAAAAACATAGGTTTCACACCAGTTATAGTTAGCAGAACATTTTACTCATACAAAACCATTGAAATTACCACGTTATAGTTAGTTGGACTCACTATAACTCACGCGCCCGCAATCCACTGCTGATGATGTCACATATTACATCATTCATGACATGGTCAGTGACATCACTGATGACATCTCAAATGACATCACTGATGACATCACTGATGACATCATCCAGTGTCTGTGTGTTTCTGTAAAGTTAAAATACAATTAAGTTAAAGTTAATATTTACATATTGAAGAATGAGTGGATGTATGAGTGTGTGGATGAAGGATTTAGTAGGTGCATGACTGACTGTATAAGTGAGTGATTAAATGTGTCTTACTGAATGCATTGGTTAGTGACTAAACTGTCTGAATATGTGCTTCAGTATGTCTGTTGCTGTGTAAGCTGCTACATGTGTTGATCAGTAGCTATATGAGTGGCTATATGGGTTATTGATTTGTTGTTCAAGTATTTGTATGTGAGGGTGAGTGTGTGTGTGGGTGGCTGGGAGGTGTGTGACTCTGTCCATATACGCAACTCCAGCAATGCATCCTTTCACATGGGGCCAGCCTCATGTGAAAGGGCTTGCGTCAGTCTTACACCTGCTGTGAGGCAGGCGAAAGATTTTGACGCAACGGTTTCCTAAAAGTGACGCAGTGAAATCTCATAGATTTCACTGCGTCACTTCTACGACCCTTTCTTGCGTCAATACGCCCTCTTTGCATACATTACACCTGGCGCAGGTATAATGTGGCGCAGGGGTTTACAAAGTGACGCATTTACCTAGAAGCGTCACTTTATAAATATGACTCAACAAGGTGCATTTTTTACACCACTGGTGCATCACAAAAACTGACCCACCGGTGGCGTGAAAGTGGCGGATGGCCTCATAAATGATGCCTTCAGTCTTCTACTTATGCGTCATATTTAATGTATGACGCATTATGTCGCAAGGAGTTACAGATACGTCAGTATTTCTGACGTATCTGTAAGCGCAAAAGTGATGCATTGCTGGAGTGTGTCACAAAAGTGACGCAACTCCAGCAATGCATCCTTTCACATGGGGCCAGCCTCATGTGAAAGGGCTTGCGTCAGTCTTGATAACTTAATTGTATTTTAACTTTACAGAAACACACAGACACTGGATGATGTCATCAGTGATGTCATCAGTGGTGTCATTTGAGATGTCATTTGAGATGTCATCAGTGATGTCACTGACCATGTCATGAATGATGTAATATGTGACATCATCAGCAATGGATTGCGGGCGTGCAAGTTATAGTGAGTCCAACTAACTATAACATGGGAATTTCAATGGTTTTGTATGAGTAAAATATTCTGCTAACTATAACTGGTGTGAAACCTATGATTTTTTCAGTGAATTTCAAAGGTTTTTTAAATGCTAATTCCTAACTATAACAAATGTGAAACCTATGTTTTTTTCTGTGAATATATATATATATATATATATATATATATATATATATATATATATATATATATATATATATATATATATATATATATATATATATATTACCTACTGTAGGGACTGTTAGCCCAATGTGCCTTTGCTGGGTCTCAATATATGTGCTCCAGTGGATTTCGAGAAATTAACGTTTAAAAAAACAGATATATCTGTGACAGCGTAAAGGATAGCGCTCCAGATCGCGTACTTTTCGCGTAACGGAGCTTTGCGTAGCGAAGCTGATTGGCTCTCCGGTGTCTGTCAATATTCTAAACAGTCCGTAACGGCCGCCATCTTGTATCTCGGTAGGATCAAGAGACAAGAGGAGGCCAAAGCGAAGGGGCAAATGACCATAAGGGGGCATAGTAGATCCTCCCTGACCCCTTAGGTTTGATGTGGAGGATTTAAAAGGGCCCCGCGGGGCAAAAAACAAACAAAAAAAATCGTTTTTTTTCGTGGGGTGCGCCCGGAACGCGTACCGGTGAGCGAACCGGGAAGCGAATCAAAAGAAATAGAGGTTGCTAGAGTGATAAACATTCTAGCAATTTTTCATAAAGGGAAGGTAGTTCTGAAAATAACTTTTTTTTATTATTTTTGTTGTTTTTTATTTTTTTAATTATTTTTCTGAACATTTTTATACTTTTTTTGTATTTTTTGAACGGTTTTTTTGGGGGGGTGTTTTTTTCAGGGGGAAGAACGAAAAACAGGCATTAGAAACGGCTCAACAGGAGCAACAAAAAAAAATCACTTTCTGGGGCGTTTTGAGCACTTGTGATTTTCAAATGCTCTGTTCATTAATGTAAAGCTCATTTCGCCGTAACAAAGCAAACCCCACACAATAAATGCACACCAGCTTGATATGTTGAAAATTAGTTTGAATAGCGGGGACCATCTCCCTCGCCTCTGGTCCCGAAAGACTTTCATGGGATGAGGTGGTGGCCACAAGAGTTGGTGGATTTTCACGTAGGTTACGCACCTCCGCCATACTATAATTTATTGGATGCCACCTTTGCATGTGACGATGCATTGTATAGTTTCCAAAGCTATACTTTTTATCCGTGCCTCGAGACAGAGGTTCTTTACATATCAGGCATGTAACATAACGTGAATTCACCTTTTTTTGAGATGCAGGAATTGAAAAAAACTGCCAAATAAAGTTGGCCTTGCGGTGTGATTTCCGGGGCTCTTCAGGGAAACATTTCATTTGATGTACATCTTGTTCTTCTTCTTCCTCCTCTTCTTCAGGGTTGGAAATAAACTGGGGAGGTGGTCCATCCTTCCTAGGAGGTTGTGGTGGTGGTGGGGGTCCACCAACTGCAGCTACAATTCAAGTCATCTTCCAATAATGAAAATAGTTCTTCCTCTCACAAAGTTGAAAGTCAGAGTGAGAAAAATAGGAGGGGGCTTTCATCATTTTGGAAAAAAAAATGTTCTAAACCAATGAAAAGTGTTTATTTTACGTCATATGGTCAAGCGTTCCATCATTAGGAAACTAAAAGTAAAATGAACCAATGAAAAGTTTTATGAACTAGTCACATGACCTGTTATGCTTACGTTACGCGCTCCGCGCCGCGCCTCGGATCGTTTCCGGGGCTCTGCGTTTCGCGCCTTGGTTCGCGTTCCAGAGCGCTTCCGGATGCGCTAACGCGGCACGTCATAAGGCGCATTACGCAGTACTGCGATACGTTGTGATTACGCGACGCGTCACGATGTGGCTTTCTAACGTGGTACTTGCACTAACGTGACGTTTACCGGCTCGCGTACCGGCAGCGAAACAATAAAAAATAATTTAAATTATAATATAAATTAAATTAAAAAAATATAATACAAAAATATATAAAATATATTTTTGAATTAGAATAAGAATACATTTTACAGCTTTTGATATTTGCAATTAAAAAACCATTGAAATTCACTGAAAAAACCATAGGTTATAGACCATATATAGTTAGGGATTAGCATTTACAAAACCTTAATTTACTCGCACAAAACCATTGAAATTCGCATATATAGTTAGTTGCGCTAACTATATATCGCGCACCCGCAATCCACTGCTGATGATGTCACATATTACATCATTCATGACATGGTCAGTGACATCACTGATGACAACATCCAGTGACTGTATGTTTCTGTAAAGTTAAAATATGTCTTACATATTGAAGAATGAGTGGATGTATAAGTGTCTGGATGAAGGATTTAGTAGGTGCATGACTGACTGTATGAGTGAGTGATTAAATGTGTCTCACTGAGTGCATTGGTTAGTGACTAAAGTGTCTGAATGTGTGCATCAGTATGTCTGTTGTTGTGTAAGATGCTGCATGTGTTAATCAGTACCTATATGAGTAACTATATGGGTTATTGATTGGTTGCCCAAGTATTTGTATGGGAGAACGAGTGTGTGTGTGTGTGGGTGTCTGGGAGGTGTGTGACTCTGTGCATAGATTTGTGAGCAGTTGATTCACTAGATGTATGGGTTCAAAAGTGCATGTGGAAACAGCTGTATGGGCGGTTGTCTGTGTGCATGAGTGTATTGGTGAGTGAATGGATATCTCAGTGCTACATGTCAAAGTAAGTACATATGTAAAACACAGTACATGTGAGAGTTGACATATATAAATATCTGTATAAGAGCTAGTGAATGTGTGAGTGGCTGCATGGATCATTGAAAACTTGTATCACTATTTGTATAAGAGAGTAAATATGTGTTAGAATATGTTTGAATAAGTAAGGTGTGTATAACTGTATAGTTGATGAAATGGAGGTGTGATTGATTCTTTGCATGACTGACTAGGTGTGTAAGAAACTCCATGGATGAGTGACAGTCTGTGAGTGTCCGTTTACTCTGAATGTATCTAAGGTTATATTAGAGTCTGATGAGGTTGATCGTATTATCACATGATTGATGTAATCAGTGATGTCATCAGTGATGTCATCAGTGATGTCATTTGGGTTGTCATCAGTGATGTCATCAGTGATGTCATTTGAGATGTCATCAGTGATGTCATCAGTGATGTCATGTGAGATGTCATCAGTGATGTCATCAGTGATGTCATGTGAGATGTCATCAGTGATGTCACTGACCATGTCATGAATGATGTAATATGTGACATCATCAGCAGTGGATTGCGGGTGCGCGATATATAGTTAGCGCAACTAACTATATATGCGAATTTCAATGGTTTTGTGCGAGTAAATTAAGGTTTTGTAAATGCTAATCCCTAACTATATATGGTCTATAACCTATGGTTTTTTCAGTGAATATATATATATATACTACTGGGTATATATAGTTAGGATTTTTTCTCTATGGGATTTTTGAAAATTCTATGTCTAATAACTTTGGCGTTTGTGGACGGAATTGGCTGAAATTTTCAGGAAAATGGAACATTTTGTTTCTGAGCAGCCCCTGACAATTTGGGGGGGTTTCATCAAGGGGGGGCCGAGAAAAAAGGGGGGTCCCAAAACGCATTTTTCCCATGTTAATTTCCATAGGGCGGTTGGCCTCACTTTTAGCTCGAACGGCTGAATGGATTTGCACGAAACTTGGCAAAATTGTAGGGACTGTTAGCCCGATGTGCCTTTGCTAGGTCTCAATATATGTGCTCCAGTGGATTTTGAGTAATTTAGGTTCAAAAAAAGATATATATCTGGGCGGAGCCTAACCACACATCTGATCTGATTTGCTGTCAGCACTTCATCCAAGAAGTGTTGGCAGCCATCTTGGGACCAATATACATGATAGCACCTCATTAAAAAGCATTGTAGTTAATAGAGGGCTTTAGGACTTTAGTTACATTATAAATCATTTGTTGATGGTACCATACTCGTTTTAGGAATTGTGGTGGGTTCTAAGGTGATTTTACCATGTGAAAAAACCTTCTGCTGTGATATCATGAATATTGTTTGAAAGAAAACTAATATCTCATGATTTTCCCACAGTGGTTTGGAAGGGGATCTATAAGCTAAACTGAAAGCATATTTTCTGTAAATTCACATTATCTTTCTCAGTCATGTGAAAATGAAGTCTGGCATTCTCAGTAAAACATGTACATCCAACAAGGACAGAGACTGTCAGTTGATTCCTTTGTGTTCTACTGCAGCCTCCTAGAGTGTTCTAAAGAACAACTAGAGCGCTAACAGTCCTACTTATTACAAAGGTATGGCACACCTGAAGCCATCTTGATTGGAATAAAGTGGTAACTCTTAAAACATTTAATTTAAAAAGAAACAACATGAGGGGGTATATTTTGCCATAGAAAGTATGATTAGTGCTGCAGAATGAAAAATTAGGGCACATTTTGAGTGACTTCTCAAATCCTTTTCTATTTCATTAAAACATTCTGACATGCAGTCTCCCAAAATGGCCACCAGAGACAAAAGAGCCCAAATGTAGCCCAAATATCACCCAGATGTAGCCCAAGTATAGCCCAATGACAGAATGTCCCAGAGTGTTCTAAAGAACAAGTAGAGCGCTAACAGTCCTACTTATTACAAAGGTATGGCACACCTGAAGCCATCGTGATGGGAATAAAGTGGTAACTCTTAAAACATTTAATTTAAAAAGGAACAAAATGAGGGGGTATATTATGCAATAGAAGGTATTATTAGTGCTGCAGAAAGAAAAGTTAGGGCACATTTTGAGTGACTTTTCAAATCCTCTTCTATTTCATTAAAAAATTCTGACATGCAGTCTCCCAAAATGGCCACCAGAGACAAAAGAGCCCAAATGTAGCCCAAATATCACCCAGATGTAGCCCAAGTATAGCCCAATGACAGAATGTCCCAGAGTGTTCTAAAGAACAACTAGAGCGCTAACAGTCCTACTTATTACAAAGGTATGGCACACCTGAAGCCATCTTGATTGGAATAAAGTGGTAACTCTTAAAACATTTAATTTAAAAAGGAACAAAATGAGGGGGTATATTTTGCCATATGAATTATGATTAGTGCTGCAGAAAGAAAAATTAGGGCACATTTTGAGTGACTTCTCAAATCCTTTTCTATTTCATTAAAACATTCTGACATGCAGTCTCCCAAAATGGCCACCAGAGACAAAAGAGCCCAAATGTAGCCCAAATATCACCCAGATGTAGCCCAAGTATAGCCCAATGACAGAATGTCCCAGAGTGTTCTAAAGAACAACTAGAGCGCTAACAGTCCTACTTATTACAAAGGTATAGCACACCTGGAGCCATCGTGATGGGAATAAAGTGGTAACTCTTACAACATTTAATTTAAAAAGGAACAAAATGAGGGGGTATATTATGCAATAGAAGGTATTATTAGTGCTGCAGAAAGAAAAATTAGGGCACATTTTGAGTGACTTCTCAAACCCTCTTCAATTTCATTAAAAAATTCTGACATACAGTCTCCCAAGATGGCCACCAGAGACAAAAGAGCCTAAATGTAGCCCAAATATCACCCAGATGTACCCCAAGTATAGCCCAATGACAGAATGTCCCAGAGTGTTCTAAAGAACAACTAGAGCGCTAACAGTCTTACTTATGACAAAAGTATGGCACACCAGAAGCCATCTTGATTGGAATGAAGTGGTAAGTCTGAAAACACTCAATTTAAAAAGGAACAACATGAGGGGGTTAATTTTGCCATAGAAAGTATGATTAGTGCTTCAGAAAGAAAAATTAGGGTTCATTTTGAGTGACTTCTCAATTCCTCCTCTATTTCATTAAAAAAATTCTGACATGCAGACTGAAACATGCACTTTGAATACCAGCAGCAGACGTCCCTGGTGAGCAGTAGCTTTACTACAGTGATCTAATGTGCAACTAGAGTGCTAACATTCAGAATTTATGGCAAATGTGTGACACATCTGAATGCCTTCTTGATGGAACCAAAGTAAACAAGCATTGAAAATGCGATAGATCTCGCCCTCGTTTAAGTTAAAGCCATTCTGTTTGTAATGAGGTGGCTTTTTAGCTTTGCTTTTATTAGTGTTTTTTCAACTTTCATGTAAATAACATGCATCTGTATGCATATAAGTATATGTATGCATGCATTTATGTTTGTATTTATATAGATATACAGATGATATATGTTTATATATGTATGTATATATATATATTCACTGAAAAAACCATAGGTTATAGACCATATATAGTTAGGAATTAGCATTTACAAAACCTTGAAAATTCACTGAAAAAACCATAGGTTATAGACCATATATAGTTAGGAATTAGCATTTACAAAACCTTGAAAATTCACTGAAAAAACCATAGGTTATAGACCATATATAGTTAGGAATTCGCATTTACAAAACCTTATTTTACTCACACAAAACCATTGAAATTCCATATATAGTTAGTTGCACTAACTATATATCGCGCACCCGCAATCCACTGCTGATGATGTCACATATTACATCATTCATGACATGGTCAGTGACATCACTGATGACATCACTGATGACATCTCAAATGACATCACCGATGACAACATCCAGTGACTGTATGTTTCTGTAAAGTTAAAATATGTCTTACATATTGAAGAATGAGTGGATGTATAAGTGTCTGGATGAAGGATTTAGTAGGTGCATGACTGACTGTATGAGTGAGTGATTAAATGTGTCTCACTGAGTGCATTGGTTAGTGACTAAAGTGTCTGAATGTGTGCATCAGTATGTCTGTTGTTGTGTAAGATGCTGCATGTGTTAATCAGTACCTATATGAGTAACTATATGGGTTATTGATTGGTTGCCCAAGTATTTGTATGGGAGACTGAGTGTGTGTGTGGGTGGCTGGGAGGTGTATGACTCTGTGCATAGATGTGTGAGCAGTTGATTCACTAGATGTATGGTTTCAAAAGTGCATGTGGAAACAGCTGTTTGGGCGGTTGACTGTGTGCATGAGTATATTGGTGAGTGAATGGATATCTCAGTGCTACATGTCAAAGTAAGTACATATGTAAAACACAGTACATGTGAGAGTTGACATATATAAATAACTGTGCATAAGAGCCAGTGAATGTGTGAGTGGCTGTATGGATCATTGTGAACTTGTATCAGGGATTGTATAAGAGAGTAAATATGTGTTAGTATATGTTTGAATAAGTAAAGTTTGTATAACTGTATAGTTGAGGAAATGGAGGTGTGATTGATTCTTTGCATGACTGACTAGGTGTGTGAGTAACTCCCTGGATGAGTGACAGTCTGTGAGTGTCTGTTTACACTGATTGTATCTAAGTTTATATTAGAGTCTGAAGAGGTTCATCGTATTATCACATGAATGATATCATCAGTGATGTGATCAGTAATGTCAAATGAGATGTGATCAGTAATGTCAAATGAGATGTCATCAGTGATGTCATCAGTGATGTCATTTGAGATGTCATCAGTGATGTCATTTGAGATGTCATCAGTGATGTCATCAGTGATGTCACTGACCATGTCATGAATGATGTAATATGTGACATCATCAGCAGTGGATTGCGGGTGCGCGATATATAGTTAGTGCAACTAACTATATATGGAATTTCAATGGTTTTGTGTGAGTAAAATAAGGTTTTGTGAATGCGAATTCCTAACTATATATGGTCTATAACCTATGGTTTTTTCAGTGAATATATATATATATATATATATATATATATATATATATATATATATATATATATATATATATTTTTTTTTTTTTTTGGTTTGACAAAAGGCGTGTAGCCGAAACGCCTCTGTCGGGCAGTTTTGATTTGTGATCAATAAACTGTAAAAATTACCCCTTGAGTGCGCCTCAATCTTTGCTCCAGGGGAATTGGAGGAGTATCGCACAGGAATATATATATATATATATATATATATATATATATATATATATATTCACTGAAAAAACCATAGGTTTCACACCAGTTATAGTTACCTGGAAATTTTACTGACATAAAACCATTGAAATTCCCACGTTATATGAGTGATGTCACTGACCATGTCATGAGTGATGTAATATGTGATGTCATCAGCAGTGCATTACACGCACAAGTTATAGTGAGTCCAACTAACTATAACGTGGGAATTTCAAAGGTTTTATGTCAGTAAAATTTCCAGGTAACTATAACTGGTGTGAAACCTATGGTTTTTTCAGTGAATTTAATAGGTTTTTTAAATGCTAATTCCTAACTATAACTGGTGTGAAACCTATGGTTTTTTCTGTGAATTTCATAGGTTTTTTAAATGCTAATTCCTAACTATAACTGGTGTGAAACCTATGGTTTTTTCTGTGAATTTCATAGGTTTTTTAACTGCTAATTCCTAACTTTTTATAGGGCCTTATACGTATGTGTTTTTTAGTGAATTTCTAAGGTTATTTTTTCGCAAATATCTATAGCTTAGAAAGGTATGTTTTTCTAAAAATGAATCCTATATTGTATATTAATATAATATATATATTTTTTAAAGTATATTCATTTTGTTTTTTATATTTCACTCTGGAGCACTCCCGGTGCGCGTACCGGGGCATGTCCCGTCAGCGCACCAACAAAAAAAAAGAAAAAAAAAATAATGAAGGAGTGAGCATGATGAATGGGGACAAAGAGAGTGGTGTAAAGAGAAAGAGAGCTAGAGGGAGAAACACAGAGGGACTGTGTAATAGATAGTAAAACAGTGAAAAGGTATAAGAGGAAGTAACCGAGAAAAGGAAAATGAATAAGGGAGCAAAAGAAGAGAAGAAAGAGGAAGAAAACTAAAGCAGATGTTCTGGGAGAATGTGAATGGGTGATGAGAGTAAAAGGAAGGAGAGTAAAGGATGAGGAATGAAAGGTAGTGACGGAACCAGAGAAAAGGAACAGTGGTGACGGAGGGAAAGAAAATAGCAGTGAGTGTAAGTAAAGAGGAGTGAAAGAGGGTGGATAAAAGTGAATAAGGGTAAGACATGGGGATTGACAGAAAGAAAGAACAGAGAGAGTAAAGGAAGGAGTGTCAGAAAGGGACTAAGTGAAGCAGAAAAAAAGGAAAGAGAGGGAGTGTGGGTGAGCAGGGGCACTGAAAGAAGTTGAATGTGGTAGGAAAGTAAGTAAAAGAGAAGTAAATATGAAGGATAAGAATAAGTGAGGGAAGCAGAGTAAGAAAACAGGGGTGAGGTAGGGTGAGAGAAAAGTAGTGAGGTTAAAGCAAAGGGTGATGACAAACTACATTTTGTAGTCACACTTACCATATAATTAATGAAAACTTACTTGCATCTTTAAACTACACTTTGTATCTGTGAAAGACAAAAGAAAAAACAAGTTATAATTAGTAAAATATATATTTTAAAATAGAAGAAACAGGTCAAGAGGTAAAAAATCAAAAAAAGTGTACTAAGAAATATAGCAATAGTGAAGGATACAAAAACAGAAATAAAGTAATGTAGAAAGACAAAAACGAGGGAAAAAGAAATAGAAAGAGAACAAATTACTGAAGATAAGTAAGATACTAAAAGAATGTGAGATAACAAAACGAAATCAGGAAAGAGAACAAAGTAAAAGGAAAATGAGTGAAAAGGAGAGGAGTCTAAATGAGGAACTATTAATAAGAAAGAGGAATGGAAGATGACTGAGAGTGAGTGAAGGGGAGTCACAGAGTGAAGGGATGAAAGGAATGAGGTTAATATAGAACGATAGAGGAAAAAGGAGTGAGAGAGTAAATACACAGAAAGACAAAGGGAAGGACTGAGTGAACTACAGTACAATGAGTGAGGAAGGAAATAGAGTAAAGGAGCAAAAGAAGGAAAGAGAGGGGAAGATAACTAAAGCAGTGGTACTGAGAGAATGTGAGAAAGCTGAAAAGTGGTGGAAGGGAGAGAGGAAATGCAGACAGTTGAAATTGGATTGAGGAGTTGTGAAAGAAGTGGAGTAAAGGAACAGCGATGAAACAAAGTGAAAAAAAGGCAGTGTAAGTGAGTAAAGAGAGCTAAATAAGGGTGGAAAAAGGATTAATGAGTGTGAGACAATGGGAATACAATATAAATTACACAATGCAAACTATAGAATGACTTATACAATATGTTACATTGTTTATTTTTCTGTTCTCAGAATATATTGAATTTCACTTAAATTAGTGAGTTCAAACTCTTCATCATATAACAGCGGGAAAAAAAAACACAATCTAAAAGATTGTGTTTAAAAAAAACCATAAAAACTTACAAATCATATATGTACACTAATCTTTGATTCACTTACTTTTCCTTGAGGCCAAATAGAAGATAGTGAAGGTCCTTTGGTGGAAAAACAAGTCTGCTGTTCTCTATAACTTCCATTTCATCGACTTCCTATGAAAAAAGATCTAAGAACATCATACCTTACACTTTCCTTACGGCTAAATTGTGTCAGATATATGAGTATTTTTTACTATGAGATCTACTTACAGTACCTATATGAGATAAATAATTTTAAACATTGGAGTAACTAACTAACTAACTTTTATTAACTACTCCCGTCTTCAAAGGCCAATTACCTTTACTGAAACTTTGGTTTTAAAAACACTAGGTAAGAATTTTTAAAGTCATAAGGCAAACGTTGTTTATAAGTCAAATGAGAATCATTGCAGTAACTCCAACCTTTTTGACATTTTAAGTAGCATGTATAATGTCCTGATGTTGTTGAAGAACCGTCATGATAAATAATAGCTACAGTTGTAAAGGTTCTTCCTGAAATTGATAACTGACAAGCCACAACATTTTTGATAGAAGTTGTCAATTTAGTTCCATCAGGTCTACATCGTTGTAAAACTAAAATGATATACTGACCATAACTTTGTATAAATAATGTGGATAGCATTGGACACTTACATTGGGTACACACCATATTATGATCTGCTGCTTTAATTAGATTTTAAATGACACTGATTTACAGTCTGGTAAAGTCAAATATATAAATCTTTCAGTGTCTATTCTAGTAGTACTTGATGAACTACAGTTGTGGCAGTCATGCTGCCATTGATAAGAAAGGCTAAAAAGATTATCTACATCTACACCTTCATCTTCCAAAACACCAAACATATACATTAAAAATTCCTGACAATCCTGCTGAATTTTCTGTGAAAATCTATCTTGACCAGAACACATATCTAAAATATTTCGAATTTCTGTTACACTTTCTATTTTTGCTCTATCACTGCTACATTTCTCAAACACAGAATTCAATAAACCACACAATCTTTAAACCTGATTTTCAACAATCTGTTCTTGTAAAGTTTGAAGAAAAAAACAACATTAACCACTGCATTAGCATAGCAGTTGACACCAGAACTGTTTTCAAACTGAAATCCAACAACATTTTCATCAGAATCCTTTTTCTTTCTGTTTTGAATTACAGTTTCATCTACTTTTGGTCTTTTTGCTACTACCTCACTGCAATTATTCTCATTTCTTCTTTTTCGGCCTACCACACGTTTTTCAAACAGAGGATATTGAGGCAAATGTGGAGCATACTCTCTTCTTAACCTATTGTATTCTTTAACACAATCTAGATCTGCACAAATCTTTGTCTCATCACACTCAATCAAGTACAATCCTGATAAAGTTCTGACTCGTGATAATGCCATATATGCCATACCCTCTTTAAACACAGATCTTCCAATGTTCACCAAAGCACTATCTACACTTAAACCTTGAGATTTATGAATTGTCACCGCATATGCCAAACAAACAGGAAACATATAAGTCTCTTACAAGCAAAAATCTAGCAGAACAACGACTGATTTGTTGTACTTGCTCAATACCATCAAATTTTATTTTTAAAAATTCAATTCCATCTCTATTTCTATAATTCACAAAATCAACAACATAACCCATTGCTCCATTTACCAGACCTCTTTCAACATATAAATTCCTTCTCAAAATGATACGACAATTTAAACAAACATTCAGAGTCTTTTCAAAACCAGCTGTTTTAGAAATACTTTTCTCTAATGAATCCAATTTTGTTTTCAAATTTTCTGACAAAACATTTGTTGCACCCATATGCTCTATTTTATCTATTGCTTCCAGTTTCACAATCTCTTCATTTTCTAACTTTAACATTTTGTTGTTGAAGATGGAACATTCTTGCAGAGTTGGCATCAAACATATCCCAGATTTCTTCTCAGTCATTTTTTAAAAAATATTCTCTGGAAGAACGTTTTCATTTGGATACAAATTTGAAATTAATCGAGCATGTAAAGCTTCTTTCCCAAGCTCACTTACTTTTTCGATTCTTACATCTTGTAGAATATTTTTATAATCTTCATCCTTTGCCTGTCGCATATTTTGAAGCAGTTCAGCATATTTAAAATTTAACCATATATTAACGTTTCCAATGCTTCCAAGGGACTTCCTGGTATCTTCATGCATAAGCATTTTAAACACTGGTTGTCCAAAAACAATAATGTGTTTTCCTCCAAATAACACATCATACTCTGTTCTAAGAATTTCTTGCATTCTCAAATGCACAAAAGCAAGCATTAGATTTGAGACCATGCTTACTTCATTAATGATAAGAAGTTTCATTTTCTTCAAGACTCTGGAAACTTCAGCACACGCATCTCCAGATAACTTGTTGTAATGCAATTTATTATCATGCTCAACTGGCAGCATCAGTAAACGATGTAGAGTAATCCCTTTAACATTACGCGCTGCCATTCCAGTTGAAGCGGTTACAACACAAGACAGCGGTGATTCAGTCCTTTTCTGCAAATAAGTTGCAATGGCTTTAATCAGAAAACTTTTTCCTGTTCCCGCTTCTCCACTTACGTACAGTCGAACAGGCTTAAATGATGTACATGAGCACACTTTTTTCTCATGTCTGAATCCATGTTCAATCTGTTCTGTAACTTCGTCATATATCTTTTTCTGCTCAACGTCTAGTTGCTTTACCAAATCTTCTAAGTTAACTCCATCCTCTTGAGCTTGTTCCATAGCTCTTTCCACCTCATCCATGGCAGTTGCAGCTTCATTTTGGATAATTGGTCCTCCTAGTGGATCCTGACTCAATGAAGTAGAACTCTGACTGTCTTGAGAACTGTCTCTAGCAATCACTTCAGCAATTTCTTGCTCTATTTCTTCGTTCAACATTTGCAGATAATTTGGAAAAACAGGACATCCTATGGTATCCTTAGTTGCATTAAAAGAGTCTTCATAATAGAGAAAATCTCCAAGTAGTTCCTCTTCTGTACGCCATGGCTTAAAGAGTTGCAAAAGATCTAAATAGTAAAATTCTCTTTTGTCTGGAGCTTCCCAACTCAATTTTCGATGATTAATCAAATGGCCTTTTCTCTGCTTCACTAGACATCCTTCATACCCAATGACAGCATATTTTCCATTATTGATATCTTCTGTGATGTTCCTCTTATAACTGTAGTTTTGCAGAACTTCATACAAACAAGTGTTCTCAAGGTGAGTACTTCTATTTGGATAGTATGTATCCAACATATTTGTCTTCAAAATATCTGTACTGTTTGGTTCTTTCTCCGCCAAATATTCAATTTCTTGTACAGATTTCAAAACTCGGTTTCGTCTTGCAGCAAGACCTATACTCACCCAAATTGACACCAGAACTGTTTTCAAACTGAAATCCAACAACATTTTCATCAGAATCCTTTTTCTTTCTGTTTTGAATTACAGTTTCATCGACTTTTTGTCTTTTTGCTACTACCTCACTGCAATTATTCTCATTTCTTCTTTTTCGGCCTACCACACGTTTTTCAAACAGAGGATATTGAGGCAAATGTGGAGCATACTCTCTTCTTAACCCATTGTATTCTTTAACACAATCTAGATCTGCACAAATCTTTGTCTCATCACACTCAATCAAGTACAATCCTGATAAAGTTCTGACTCGTGATAATGCCACATATGCCATACCCTCTTTAAACACAGATCTTCCAATGTTCACCAAAGCACTATCTACACTTAAACCTTGAGATTTATGAATTGTCACCGCATATGCCAAACAAACAAGAAACTGTTTTCGGCGAACATATAAGTCTTTTACAAGCAAAAATCTAGCAAAACAACGACTGATTTGTTGTACTTGCTCAATACCATCAAATTTTATTTTTAAAAATTCAATTCCATCTCTATTTCTATAATTCACAAAATCAACAACATAACCCATTGCTCCATTTACCAGACCTCTTTCAACATTTAAATTCCTTCTCAAAATGATACGACAATTGATTGATTTGGCATAGAGACTTGCTGATGATAACCGATCAGAACATTCATATGCTCCAATTTCTCGATGCGACAACATCTTCAGACTGAAACTGTATAATTTCTTGCTTAGACTCTTTTCATGTGAAATGTCCTCCCACATTTCCTTCAGTTCTGTCTTTTCTTTTTTTGTGATGTAAGATGTCACATATCGAGCCACAGCAATAGAGTTGTCAGCAACGAACTGAATATTCATGTTAGCATTTTACATGGACAAAATCACTGGGTTGTAGTCGTTGATGTACTTGGACTCTTCGTTTCTTTTTAAATTATATGTATTTTTGGGTGATTTCCTCGTCACAGTATGTCGTAGAGATGACATCAAATTATTTACTCTTCCCTTAGAAATCATTGGTCGTGGAAACGCAAAACGACATTTCGTCTAGTACTTTTCCTTGTTTTTGAATTTTCGACGACAGTACTTTCCACAACGGTGAGATTGAAAACGTAAAACTTGTTGCCTTAAACTGTTTTCTTCAGTAGTTTTCGGAACAGCACATGTTGAATACTCTTCAATGAAACTCATCACTGTTTCATCCGAATCTGATCCAAATTTGGGTGCATCTTTAATCCATAACAACATATGTATATGAGGAGCACCTCTCGCTTGATATTCCTTCCTCCAAAAGAAATCAAAAACCTCTCCAAGGGGAGGATTTTTTTTGTTGGTAATAAAAGACATCATAGCTTCAAATCTATGATTAAAATATCTGCAAACATTCACTGGATCCAAAGAACACAGTTCTCCAGGTGTTTTCAATTCTATATTTTGTATGTTTCCATTTGCCTCTCGTAGAAATTGAAGTAAGTCGTCCCATGCATCAGCACAGCTAAGAGTGAGGAACCATGTAGGAGTTCCTAAGTTTCTTAGCATACATTCCAATTACCCATGACGACGGAACCAATACTCGTTTGTTCCACGCTGACATGCCATGAGATTGATTAGCTAAGATTCCAAAATACTGTCTTGCAGATTGACTTTCTCCATAAAGTCCCTTGCTGAAACATTTTTCAGATGAGCTCCACTTTTCAATATATGATTAACTGCATAAGAAAGCCCAGACAAATCTCTTTCATACAGTAAATGAAACAAATACGGAATGCATTGACGAAACCTTGGATCTTCAGCATATAATCTTAAAGTCCGGTATTCAGCTGCAGGAATTTGAACTGGTCGATCGTCATATCGTCCACCTCGACCTGTTGGAAATAACTGTGGAAAACAACGAGCTTCCAAACTTTCTTCCCATACACTAATAGGACTTCCTTTTGCTGCTTTCATTTGAAACAAGTCAATTGCATTCCCCATTACTTGTTTGGAATGCAAAGGATGAACAGTATAATGTTCATATATTTCTTCACTTCTAGACACATCAACTTTTTCAATTTGGCAACTGAACAATCACTGTCTTCTTCTGTAACTGTTTCCTCTGCTCCAACACTTACATCTTTATAGTACTCATTGTTTTTGACCAAATACAATGTTGCCTTTTTGACTTTCCTAACATCCACTAAATCTTGCCAGATTTTCTTACTCTTTGTCGGAACCCCTTTAACTAGAATAACCAGAGGATCCTCTTCTACTCTTTCTACACCAATTGTATCAATATTTTTCTTGACATCTAGAGGCAAATAAACAACTCTTCCCTTTAATCCTCTTTGTAAATCTGTAGGAGGTAATTTCCCTATCTTAGGCTCCATGCGAACAATAGCTTGAAAAGGATGGACACATTGAATGGAAAGGGGCGACCATTCGGTCCCCCCGAACGTATGGTGGAGTACCACGATCCCCTCGGGAAGCCATCTTGGGCGGGAGGCGAGTCTCGGCTGGTATGCCCGAAGCGGCGTAGCCGGGGCGCGCCTTTTCCCGCCCTGGAGTGGGTTGTCCCAGACACTGACGCACTCGGCCACGCCCTCGGAGGCGGGCGGGTTGACGCCTGCCCTGAAGACGGATAAAAGAAGCAACAAGCCAAGAAAGCATCCTCTTGTTCCTGTGCTCTGAAGCTGCACCTCCCCGCTGCACGTGAGCTCGAGATGGAACGAAGAGCCAATTTTGAGCGTTGTAATCTTTCTTTTTGTCTTACAGATATCCCGTCTGAGAATGCCTAAGAAAGTCGGAAAGCGGGTCAGTACCGATCAGATGCTCCGCATGCTCATGAAGGAGGTAGCCGATTTGAAGAAGCAGATGGCGGCTAAGAACGGGGAGGGAGGACCGAAACGGCCTTTGCCGGGAGTAGTCCCCGGTGGGAGAGGCAAGAGGTCCAGAAGGGGGGCGCTTGGGGGGGAAACCCCGGTTCCTGATACCCCACTTGAGGAGCCAACCCCGGTGCCGAAGGAGGGGAATCCGATCCCCGTGGTGGTCACCCCCGTGACCGGGGAAGATATGCCTCCCGAGTTAGCGGCACAATTGGCAGCGTGGTTGGGAAAAGATAGCGAGGGCACCACGGCTGATGACGCCCGGGCAGTAATGAGACAACTGCGGGAATCTAGGGAGGCTGGGAAGGCACCATCTTCTGTTACCCCGCCAGTTCCGGCGGCGGAAAATGCAACAGGCCCAGGTTCGGCGGCAAATGCAGCTTCTGGTTCAGGTAAGCGGCCATTTCCGATCGCGGGGGAAGGGTCTGTACCTTCACGAAGGGAGAAGGTGGCTCAGCATGTTCCACTGGAAATTAAGGAAAAGATTTGGGCGAATAAGTATGTTAATATTTTTTCTTTGCTTACCGACCATTACGAGATGGAGCATGTTAAGAGCCAAAAGGAGCTCATGCATCCGAGTGTTTGGCGCGCAAAAATGGCCGCCTTTAAGGTTGACGAAAACATTGGTACTTGGGGCAGAGCGTGGGGCATTTTTACCTCCATCATGGGGGAGCGCAGGCCCGAGTTGCTGACCGAGTTGCCTATTTATCAATCGCGTATCATGGAGTATTCCGTAGCATATGAAGGCAATCAGTGGTTCTGCTATGACAATATTTTTAGAAAAGCTAAGGAACACGACCCAGTTCTGACTTGGGATTGTTACGACTCCGTGTCATGGCAAAAAATGGAGAGTACTGGAATGTTAAAAGTGCCATTGTCAGGGAGTAGCGGGGGTGAATCTTCCCGCCAATACTCTGGGACACCCTTTCGGACGGGTGCAGGTAGCGAGTACCACTCGAAGCCGAGTGGCAACGCAGGTAAAAGGGGGATCTGTTGGAATTTTAACAGAGGTAAATGTACGAGGCCCCAGGGGTCATGCAAGTTCAGACATGAATGTGGGGGGTGTGGGCAGCCATCCCATCCTGAGTCCATGTGCAGAGCCAAAACGGGTGATAACGGTGGTAAGGGAAGCGCCAAACAGGTCTGAAATAGTCCGAGGGGCGACTTTACCTACTCCGATTGATACCATGGCAATGATTCCTTGGCTCAGTGAATACCCGGATCATGCTTCCGCTGGGGTGTTGCGGAACGGGTTTTCATATGGTTTCCGCATCCCAGTGGGGGATTTTCAGGGTGTAGCTAACTGTACGAATCAACTATCGGTCTTACAGCATTCGGCTGTGGTACAGGCAAAGATTGGGAAGGAGGTGACTCGAGGTCGTGTCGCCGGTCCATTTGACTTGCCACCGGTTGATAATTTTGTTTGTTCCCCTCTAGGGGTGGTCCCCAAGAAGGACCCGGGTGAGTTTCGGCTGATACATAACTTGTCAGCCCCACGTGGTCTTTCCGTGAATGATGCAATAGACCCGGAAGTGTGTTCGGTGCGGTACGCATCTTTCGATGAGGCCGTCGCCATGTTGAATCGCCTGGGGCACGGGGCGCTGATGGCAAAATCGGATATCGAGTCAGCGTTCCGGTTGCTCCCGGTACACCCAGACGATCAGCGTCTCCTTGGTTTTAGGTTTCAGGGTCGCTATTACATGGACAGATGTATGCCAATGGGATGTTCTATATCTTGTGCCTATTTTGAAATGTTCAGTTGTTTTTTGCAATGGGTCTTCACAAAGAAGACGGGTTTTCAACATGTTATGCATTATCTCGATGACTTTTTGTTCTTGGGGGCAGCCGGGGATCCAGAATGTGGACAGGCTTTAAATGAATTTTGTGTCTTGATGAACCAATTTGGTGTGCCATTGGCGCCAGGTAAGACTGTGGGTCCCTCGACTTCCCTCGAGTTTCTGGGGATCGAGCTCGACTCGGTAGAGGGTTGTTTTCGACTACCAAAAGAAAAGGTTTTAAAATTCAGGGCATCCCTTGAAACATGTATCAGTGAGACTAAAGTAAAACTGCATCAATTACAACAAGTGGTGGGCCAGTTGAATTTTGCCCTGAGAGTAATGCCGATGGCCCGCCCCTTTTCCCGCTCGATTGCACAAGCCATGGTCGGCCTCAAGGAGGGTCATCACCGCACGAGGCTCTCGGCAGAGGTTCGCCAGGACATGCGCATTTGGTTGGCATTTCTGGCGGATTTCAATGGTCGAATTGTCTGGATAAAACCGGCGGTGTCCTCTGAGGAGCTGGGGCTGTGGACAGATTCGGCGGGGAGTATAGGTTTTGGCGCCATATTCGGCACACAATGGACGGCTCAAAAATGGCCGTCATGGTGGCATGAGTGCGGATTGACGAGGAACATTGCTTTTCTCGAACTTTTCCCTATTTTGGTGGCCCTGAAAACTTGGCCTGAGGGGTTCCGGGATCAGTCTGTGGTGTTTTGGTCTGACAACATGACCGTGGTGGAGAGTATCAATAGTCAGGCAGCACGTTGCAAATGGATGCTGAGACTGCTTAAAGAAATTGTGTTATTGTGCATGCAGTTGAATGTGCTCTTTAGGGCAAGACATGTCCCGGGGGTATTGAACCAAGCGGCTGATGCGCTTTCTCGTTTCCGTATGCAGGCCTTTTGGGGTTTTCTGCCCGCAGCGGACCCGGTGGCAGCACCCTTTCCCGAAGCTCTCTGGTCTCTCGGTGCCCCGAACTACAAAACCTCGTGGGAGAGAGTTTAGCGCCCAGGACAAGGAAGGCATACGAAGGGGCGTTCCGTTCCTATTGGTCCTTTTTGGGTTCTGCTAGGGGGGAGCTTTGGGGCCAGGAGGAGCTTGTCGTTAAATTTTTGCTGTCTTTACATCAGGCAGGCAAATCAGTAGCTACGGCCCAGAGGCATCGGGCCGCCATTTCCTTTATGGCGAGGGCTCATGGGATCCAGGACCCGACAGCGTCTTTCGTAGTCCAGAAAGCGCTACGGGGGTGGCAACGCCTTGAGGGTCGCAAAGCAGATGAGAGGCGCCCGATAGGTCTGGATAGGTTGGCCCTGTTATTATCCGTACTCCCTGCAACGTGTTCATCACAGTATGAGACAGTGTTATTCCGAGCCGCTTTTGCGCTAGCATTCCATGGGGCTATGCGGGTAAGCGAACTAGTGGCGAGGAACAAGCGGGATACGATGGGGGGACTGTGCCGAGAGCACGTTCAGGTCAAGGGGGAGACAATGACTGTCTTGTTTGTCAGGTCCAAAACCGATCAGGGTGCGTTTGGGGACTGCATAATCATACAGAGGATTCCCGGGTCCCCCATGTGCCCTGTGGTTTGCGTAGAGGAATATTTAGCGCAGAGAGTGGCATCATGGGGGGGGACCTTTTTGAGACACGCTGACACCACCCCACTGACAAGGTTTCAGTTCCAGCGGGTGCTTGCGATGTCGATTTCGGCCGCAGGCTTGAACCCCGGCGAGTTTGGGACCCATTCCTTTCGGATAGGGGCTGCTACAGAGGCTACAGCCAAGGGTCTGAGTGTAGAAGAAGTAAAACGTGTGGGGCGTTGGTCCTCGAACTGTTATAAAAGGTATGTACGGTTGCACATGTTATGAAGCTGTAATGATGTACTCACGCTTCTTGTTTTGTTTGGTTTTCAGTTGCGCAAGCCTACGAGGCGGGGCGGACTGTGCAGTCGACCCGACACCTGGGGACCAGCGGTCAGACATCACGGGCTGTGAAAAAGGAGGTGTGGGTCGTGGGCCACTCATACGTGAGGCGTGCCGCGGACGTATTCAAAGCAGGTGACATGATTCACGTGGCTGGGGAATACGGGTACAGTGTGTCCTTCTACGGAAAGGGCGGGCTCTGTATTGACCAGTTTCAATCCTTTTTCGAGGGTTTGTTAGGGCGGACAAGGTCACCGCCGTCTATAATCATAGTCCATCTTGGGGGCAACGATTTGGTGGCCACTGGTAGACGACTTCTTCTTGAGGCAATGCTTTCTACAGTAAGTTGGTTGGCAAGAAGAGTTCCAGGGTGCACAATTGCATGGTCCCACATGATCCCACGAAAAGTGTGGCGGGGGGCTATTTCTGTTTCTGCTCTGAATCATTCAGTAAGGAAAATAAATAACAAAGTGAGTAGATTGTTTCGTTCAAGTACACTGCATTCTGTTTCGCATGGTTGTATCAAAGGGGACAGTATGTATTTGGGGGACGGTGTTCATTTGTCCCGGGTGGGGAATGAGTTACTCATAGGAGACCTCATAGCTTGGTTAAAGAGTTTATAACATGACCTTTAGGCAGGAGTTGTTGTGGGGGGTCCGGATAGCCGGTCAACTATCTGGCCTGTGGTGGTAAGGTCATGATCGGTGAGCAGTAATTGGAAGATCCCTATGGGGGGGCGTCACCCATTACGGATGGGAGCGCTCGGGGGAGGTGGCCATTGGCCCCTCAACGGGGAGGCGGTCCCGTCTAAGGATAGGCCGCCGGAAGGAAAGGAAAGGTGGTCAAGGCCCCTTCCTGGATAGGAGGGGCTACGGGCCCTCCTGGGGAATTTCCCGGGGCCAGGACATCTGCGACGGCAGATGGGTAAGTTGTGTGGGGTTCTGGAGGGGGTTTACGCTACCTCTTAGACACCTCACACGAGTCCTCGGACGACCGTTAAATGGCGTCGAGTTCATTGGGGCCCCCGTCAAGTCCAAGGGAAATTGGTAGATGCACTTGAGGTACGCCTCTGTGCGGTTGGTCCTCTCACAAGTGAGGGTTGTATTTCTGGTTTAGGGATCTGACACCGGTTACGACCTTGCCGTTGGCCCTTAACATTAGGATGTACAATTTCAAGTCAAATGTTTTGTAGGATGTTAGATCGGCTAGGAGAATCTTTGTATTAGAGATCTGTTAAGGTTAGCCAAACATCGTAATGTGGAAATGAAATTGTACATAATATGAAACTGTTATTTTAATGTTTTGATTTTGTTTCATATTTTAATAAATACGGCCGGGAGGGTCACTCCCTCCCGCCTTCCAAAAGTTCAGAACCGTTTCCGGTTTCCCATCCTTGGGGATTGTGTTGAGAGGGGGTGGCGGGTATCTCAGCCATATGGAAAGGGGCGACCATTCGGTCCCCCCGAACGTATGGTGGAGTACCACGATCCCCCCGGGAAGCCATCTTGGGCGGGAGGCGAGTCTCGGCTGGTATGCCCGAAGCGGCGTAGCCGGGGCGCGCCTTTTCCCGCCCTGGAGTGGGTTGTCCCAGACACTGACGCACTCGGCCACGCCCTCGGAGGCGGGCGGGGGCGGGTTGATGCCCGCCCTGAAGACGGATAAAAGAAGCAACAAGCCAAGAAAGCATCCTCTTGTTCCTGTGCTCTGAAGCTGCACCTCCCCGCTGCACGTGAGCTCGAGACGGAACGAAGAGCCAATTTTGACCCACCCACCAGCCCCTGAGGACAGCTAGTTGTCTTGAAATGAAGTTTTGATGTGGCAACTCTATTTTCTTACAGGTTGTGACGATTGTCGTGATAATTTTTGAGTATGCAATAAAGATGGTCACTTTCAGTATGTTTTGCAAATAAAGTATTTTGCAGTAGTGTTGATCAGTAATCATGCTTTTAATAGGCTATAATTGTTTTGTAATTTAGTAATTTAGGTAGATTTGTCGTATTTATTGTCGGGCGGTAAGGTCATGATCGGTGAGCAGTAATTGGAAGATCCCTATGGGGGGGCGTCACCCATTACGGATGGGAGCGCTCGGGGGAGGTGGCCATTGGCCCCTCAACGGGGAGGCGGTCCCGTCTAAGGATAGGCCGCCGGAAGGAAAGGAAAGGTGGTCAAGCCCCTTCCTGGATAGGAGGGGCTACGGGCCCTCCTGGGGAATTTCCCGGGGCCAGGACATCTGCGACGGCAGATGGGTAAGTTGTGTGGGGTTCGGGAGGGGGTTTACGCTACCTCTTAGACACCTCACACGAGTCCTCGGACGACCGTTAAATGGCGTCGAGTTCATTGGGGCCCCCGTCAAGTCCAAGGGAAATTGGTAGATGCACTTGAGGTACGCCTCTGTGCGGTTGGTCCTCTCACAAGTGAGGGTTGTATTTCTGGTTTAGGGATCTGACACCGGTTACGACCTTGCCGTTGGCCCTTAACGTTAGGATGTACAATTTCAAGTCAAATGTTTTGTAGGATGTTAGATCGGCTAGGAGAATCTTTGTATTAGAGATCTGTTAAGGTTAGCCAAACATCGTAATGTGGAAATGAAATTGTACATAATATGAAACTGTTATTTTAATGTTTTGATTTTGTTTCATATTTTAATAAATACGGCCGGGAGGGTCACTCCCTCCCGCCTTCCAAAAGTTCAGAACCGTTTCCGGTTTCCCATCCTTGGGGATTGTGTTGAGACGGGGTGGCGGGTATCTCAGCCATATCAAAATTGATTCATAAGTATTTAAATCCATCAATTCAGAAGGAATATCTATCAACTGAAGATTATTATGAGCAGCTCTAGCAGGCATTCTATTTTCATTTAATTTTTTCAAACAATAATTACAAATACGCTGATCAAAACTCAAATCAAAAGAATTCTCCACCAACAAATAACTTACAAAATCCTTCCATTCACTATTATTTTCCAATTCACATTTTGCATATAAATCAACTAACCTAGTCTGAATCTTATAATGAGTCCGTCGACAACACACACAAGTTAAATTAGGCCTTTAACTTGATTTCACCTTAAACTTGGTAATTTCCTCATCAAATTTTTCTGTACTTGAAATCTGTACATTGTCTTCCACATTACCATCCATTACTATATCCATTTCTACACTGTCCTCTTTGTTCCCAAAATAACAAAACTCAATTTCTTCACAAATAGTCTTCACATCTACTTCAGATCCATACAAAAGAGCACTGTTTAACTGTTTAAGCTTAGGTGCTGGACTTTTTGCATAATACAACCTTCTCACTAATCTCCTCACCTTATTATGATGCACTGCTAACATCCTAAAATGATGAAAAACACTCTGACATACTTTTCTAGAAAGACAAGCCAGTGAATGCCCATGCAAACCTGTGTTTTCTCTCACTCTGCAAGGATCTAACTCTTGCAAGATCTTAATTTTTTGTTTTAGACTTTTCTTACTATATGTACGTAAGAAATTTCGAAGCAAATCGATTGAATCCTGTCGCACACTACAAATACTACTGCACTTCCATGTGTACACTGGACCCTTAGTACGTCTCCCTAAAACTTCATCACCTAACACCTCTTCTGCATCTTTAGACATAAGTTTCTCTTTTTCCATCACACAACCATCTTTCACCTCATGTGCTCGACCACTGGTGTCAACTGCATGCACCAAATCATTTTCCTGAAAGTAACTCTCCTCATCAAAAAATGGCTCAGAACTTGAACTATGCATCCATTCTCCAGAAAATACTTCACAAAAATTAGTCCGATTAATAATTCTTTTCCATCTACTGTTTGATTTGAAAACATTAATTGCCTTATTAAGTATCCTAATTCTATTGATTACTAAAATAAATAATTTTTTCTTAACATCAAAAGCCTGATCAACAATCTTCTCTACACTTTTCTTTTTCTTGTAAAAAGCAGCTCTCTGTTTACCTTTCTTTTCATTTTTTAGCAAATTTAAAACTACCCTATTGCGAAACATTCGTCTACGAATGTCCCTAAATTGATTTAACCTTCTATTGCTATTCATACTCTTCTCTCCTGCTCCAATAGAGACATTTCTTGAGGGCCTCTCCTTCCTTTTTAGATTTGATCTCTGCTTCTGGATCTTCACATTACCGTTAACATTTCTTTTTGATCTACATACGTTGCGAAGAAAAGACTTAATTGTCTTACCAGGAGCTTTTCTGGTGTTTTTTGAAGTACTTGTTGTAGAGGATTCCTTTAATTCCTTTGCTGATATTGTTCTTTTACGTATGGTATTTTTTTTACTCCTTTGCCTTGACGGCATTTTTGCTTGCTTTTAAAATGTTGATTTCAATCTGTGGTTCTGAAAAAAATAACACATTAAAGACCACTATTAGCAAACAACAAAGTAATGACAAAAAGCAAACAATATAAACACTAATTTGCAACATATTAAAGTTTATACCACAGCAACTCAGGGCCTTATTTATGAAGGCCTTGCGCCACCAGTGCGTCCCATGTTAAAAAAAAGACGCACCGGTGCCACAAGGCAATCATAAATAAGGGCCAAATGTAAATACCATTGATTTGCCCCCAAAATCGTTTTTTGAATAACATTTTAGAAACACAGCGAAGATCCTATTTACAAGCACTCAATTTCACTACTGAACCCTCACTATTTCACAAAATACAAATCCTCTATCTTGCAAATGTTGATATCAAGCATTATCAAAAAGCAAGACACAAACCAACAACAAAAAAACTCAGGGCCTTATTTATGAAGGCCTTGCGCCACCAGTGCGTAACTTATTTCCCATGTTTAAAGTGATGCACCGGCAGCACAAGGCAATCATAAATGAGGGCCAAATGAAAATACCAATGATTTGCCCCCAAAATCGTTTTTTGAATAACATTTTAGAAACACTGCGCAGAACCTATGTACAACCACTCAATATCACTTTTGAAACCTCACTGTTTCCCAAAATACAAATCCTCTATCTTGCAAATGTTCATAGCAAGCATTATCAAAAAGCAAAAACCAAACCAACAGCAAACAAACTCAGGGCCTTATTTATGAAGGCCTTGCGCCACCAGAGCGTCACTTATTTCCCATGTTTAAAGTGATGCACCGGTAGCACAAGGCAATCATATATAAGGGCCAAATGAAAATACCATTGATTTGCCCCCAAAATCGTTTTTGGAATAACATTTTAGAAACACAGCGAAGATCCTATGTACAAGCACTTAATTTCACTACTGAACCCTCACTATTTCACAAAATACGAATCCTCTATCTTGCAAATGTTGATATAAAGCATTATCAAAAAGCAAGACACAAACCAACAACAAAAAACTCAGGGCCTTATTTATGAAGGCCTTGCGCCACAAGTGCTTCACTTTCTTCCCATGTTAAAAGTGACGTACCGGCACCACAAGGCAATCATAAATAAGGGCCAAATGTAAATACCATTGATTTGCCCCCAAAATCGTTTTTTAAATAAAATTTAGGAAACACTGCGCAGAACCTATGTACAAGCACTCAATATCACTTATGAAACCTCACTGTTTCCCAAAATACAAATCCTCTATCTTGCAAATGTTCATATCAAGCATTATCAAAAAGCAAAAAACAAACCAACAGCAAACAAACTCAGGGCCTTATTTATGAAGGCCTTGCGCCACCAGAGCGTCACTTTTTTCCCATGTTTAAAGTGATGCACCGGCAGCACAAGGCAATCATAAATAAGGGCCAAATGAAAATACCATTGATTTGCCCCAAAATCGTTTTTTGAATAACATTTTAGAAACACAGCGAAGATCCTATGTACAAGCACTCAATTTCACTACTGAACCCTCACTATTTCACAAAATACGAATCCTCTATCGTGCAAATGTTGATATCAAGCATTATCAAAAAGCAAGACACAAACCAACAACAAAAAAAGTCAGGGCCTTATTTATGAAGGCCTTGCGCCACCAGTGCGTCACTTTCTTCCCATGTTAAAAGTGACATACCGGCGCCACAAGACAATCATAAATAAGAGCAAAATGTAAATACCATTGATTTGCCCCCCAAATCGTTTTTTGAATATCATTTAAGAAACACAGCGCAGAACCTATGTACATGCACTCAATTTCACTTTTGAAACCTCACTGTTTCCCAAAGTACAAATCCTCTATCTTGCAAATGTTCATGGCAAGCATTATCAAAAAGCAAGACACAAACCAACAGCAAAGAAACTCAGGGCCTTATTTATGAAGGCCTTGCGCCACCAGAGCGTCACTTTTTTCACATGTTTAAAGTGATGCACCGGCAGCACAAGGCAATCATAAATGAAGCCCAAATGTAAATACCATTGATTTGCCACCAAAATCGTTTTTTGAATAACATTTTAGAAACACAGCGAAGATCCTATGTACAAGCAATCAATTTCACTACTGAACCCTCACTGTTTCACAAAATACGAATCCCCTATCTTGCAAATGTTGATATCAAGCATTATCAAAAAGCAAGACACAAACCAACAGCAAAGAAACTCAAGGCCTTATTAATGAAGGCCTTGCGCCACCAGTGTGTCACTTTCTTCCCATGTTAAAAGTGACATACCTGCGCCACAAGACAATCATAAATAAGAGCCAAATGTAAATACCAATGATTTGCCCCAAAAATCGTTTTTTGAATAACATTTAAAAAACACAGCGCAGAACCTATGTACAAGCACTCAATTTCACTTTTAAAACCTCACTGTTTCCCAAAATACAAATCCTCTTTCTTGCAAATGTTCATAGCAAGCATTATCAAAAAGCAAGACACATACCAACAGCAAAGAAACTCAGGGCCTTATTTATAAAGTCCTTGCGCCACCAGAGCGTCACTTTTTTCCCATCTTTAAAGTAATGCACCGGCAGCACAAGGCAATCATAAATAAGGGCCAAATGAAAATTCCATTGATTTGCCCCAAAAATCGTTTTTTGAATAACATTTTAGAAACACAACACAGGACCTATGTACAAGCATTCAATTTCACTACTGAAACCTCACTGTTTCACAAAATACAAATCCCCTATCTTGCAAATGTTCATAGCAAGCATTTCCAAAAAACATGCCACAAACCAATAAAAAAGAATCTCAATTTGCTTCCAAATCTGAGGTAATGCAAGTGACATCATTCTAAAAGGTTCAAATATATTTAGTTAATGAGGCAAACACTATGAATTACTTCTCAAAAATATAAAAGCCATTCTTTTACCCCAAAACCATTTTTTAAATAACTTTTTACAAACACAGCACAAGTCATATGTACAAGCAATCAATTTCACTACTGAAACTTCACTATCTGCTTCCAAATATTCTACATAGAGCAAACAAGTCTCTATCTAAATTAAATGAATCATTACTTACCTTTACAAATGCTTTGGGAGATTGAGAACAGTGTCAGACACACACACCAATTTTTCTTTAGCAGAGCAAAAGGTGTGCACTCAATACACTGAAACCAAGACTGGCATAGAAAATCTCTAATTCTACACACATATGCCTTATTTCAACCAATCAAAAGTCTTCCCTCACTATTTTCAAACCAACACCCTTCCCCCTCTCAGACCTTTCTATCTGTTACCATAGCAACTCCCTCCTAACTGAACGCTCAGGTTCAAAAGTTTATTCTACAATGTTGCAAATTAAGTCAGCAAGGATGTTTGACCTCTCAATACACCAGCTTATCCGGGGCATTATTGCTTTTAGTGACTTTTTCTTAACCATTCAAATTGCTTCTTACACACAACACAACCATGCACCCTAACTTTCAGTTTTCAACTATCTGAATCCACCAATCATTGCTTGTGATTCAACAGCAGGGAAACTCCACAATTATTTTTTTGTAAACTTCTACTGTTCCAACTGCCATTTCATTCCCACACTTCATCTGACTGCACCAGAACCATCTCTCATCATGTATTCTGTATGGATTATTGGACATAGCTACATCCACTGGGCTCAAAGGTATGCAGCAAGCAGAAATTATCACAACCTTGATTTATCAAATGTGGAAATCAAGGGGATTGGCCAGAGAGGATTGAGATGTCACCAATTGATACCATTGGTGAAAACGTTTTTGCATCTGCCAAACCCTGACCTCTTAATAGTGCACTGTGGTGGAAATGACTTGGGCACTATGACTGGGGTTGGTCTGGAAATGCTTTTAAAGGACACCTTTGATCAATTGATGACACTTTTTCCACAAACTGCCTTGGTATATTCCAATATATGCCAAAGACAGAAATGGAACTGGTCCAACCAATTTTGTCCACAATTTGAGAAAGCACGGAAACATGTGAATAAATCTGTTTCTGCTTACATGAGAGACTATGGAATGGGTTCAATATACAACAATAACTTGCGTTACAACATGCAAGACATCTACAGAGGAGATGGTGTGCACTTCTCAGATGAGGGGAATAGAATATTCCTCCTGAATTTAAGACTGTGCATTGGAACCTACTTGTAGGTACTTAAATCAGCCACAGAACCCAAAAGCTCTTTTCAGAGCTACCCTACCTCTGATCACTCATAATGATTTTCTTTTTTAAACTTTTTTCACTATTTTTCACCAAAGTACGCTCCCCGGTGTGCGTACCGGGCGCTCCCCCCACGAAAAATGTAAAAATGTTTTTTTTGGGGGGGGACATAAATGGGCCTTCTAAACCCCCCTCAGAAAACCTAGAGGGTCAGGAAGTGTCTACCGTGCCCCCTTTTACTCATTCCCAACGTTGTTTGTCCTCCATCTTGTGTCTCAATTCTACCAAAACACAAAATGGAGGACTCCCGTAACGCTGCCGGTGCGCGTACCGGGGCGCGCACCGGTAAGCGCTCCCAAAAAAAAGGTGGGAAAGTAATTTACAGAAAAACCACTGGAGACACTTACACCAAATAAAGAATACGCCCTACTACATAGCAGTCCCTACCATTTACCCAAATTTGGTGGTATTCCATTGAGCCATTTGGGCTGTAGCCCTGTCTAAATATCCTGAGGTAAATTACATGACAAAAACACATATGAAACTGTTTGAATTTTCAACCAATTAAAATGTTACTTACATTTTGTACTTTTATGTACTGACATTTGATTGGTTAAGTACATGAATATATATGAAAAATGAGAGGGAAACACAGCCATTTTCACTAATACTACCTGAGGTACATTTGGAAAAAATTTTGACAGAAAACTTCAACTAATTTGAAAAAGGTAAGTTGTTAATTTGAAAGGAGAACTATGTTATGCACTTTAAGTTAATTTGGGAAAACGTTTTCAGATAGTTATATACTGTCCCTCTGTAAGAGTTAGACATTGAGATAGGCTTGTCTAACATAATTATGGATTGAGTTAGGTTTCTCTGGTATAATTATGAATTTACTTAGGCTTCATCACAGGCACTTTTTAATAGTTCTACTTCCTGCCTGAAACCATACACTGCCCAATGATAACTTTACTGTTAAAAACTCACAAGTACCTGTCTGAACTTAAACCCAACAGTGCCCTATCTCTACTGATATATTTATTTTTTTATGCAATTTACAGCAAGAAAATGGAAGGACAACAAAATGAAATTAATATTTCATTTGAAATTCATATGGAAAACAATCCTAAAGAAGACATTAATGAATTAGACTTTTTGGATCACTCTCTGGACCAAGACTTAGTTAATTGTGTAGAAGAAATTGAATCATGGAATCCAAATGAAGACATACCAGATGAATTAATGTTGGAAATTCTTTTAGATTTTGAAAAAACACAGCAATACATTTTTATTTCAAAATTAAAAATTGTTTGAGACATTATTCTTTGTTATATGTAAATTATGAAATAGTACCAAAATAGATATAATATAAAGTGAGACTTAAAATATACTGTGCAACTTTTTTGTGTTACATAGTAAGTTTGCTTATAGTTACTTCCTTTCTCCCACTATATTATCGCCAATGTGTATTTAACATCTCTTTATCATCTCCTGCCTCCATATTGTTTCTGCTTTCCTGACAGACTATGGTATGAATTCCATATACCACAATAACTTCTGTAACAACATGCAAGATATCTACAAAGGAGACGGTGTATATTACATTTTAGACTCTGCATTGGTACCTACATGTTGGTACTTAAATAAAATTAAAAAAACAACAAAAAGAACAATTAATAAACATACAATTTTTGAAAAGTCTGTCATTCTTTTTTCCCCATAGTACGCTCCCCGGTCCGCTCCCCGGTGCGCGTACCGGTGCGCGTACCGGGCTCTCCCCCCGCAAAAATCGAAAAAAAAAAGTAATTTTTTTTGCCCCACGGGCCCTTTTAAAGCCCCGACATCAAACCTAGAGGGTCAGTGAGGGTCTACTCTGCCTCCTTATGGTCAATTCCCCCTTTGTTTTTGCCACCTCTTGTGTCTCGATCCTACCGAGACACAAGATGGCGGCCTCTCCGGACTGTTTGGAATGTTTACAGACACCCGAGAGCCAATCAGCTTTCCGCGCGCGCCCGGTGCGCGCCCCGGTGCGCGTACCGGGGCGCTGCCATAGATATATATTTTTTTTTAACCTAAATTACTCAAAATCAACTGAAGCACATATCTTGAGACATAGCAAAGGCACATCGGGCTACCAGTCCCTACAATTTTGCCAAGTTTGGTGGAAATCCATTCAGCCGTTCGGGCTAAAAGTGAGGTCGACCGCCCTATGGAAATTAACATGGGGAAAACACGTTTTGGGACCCCCCTTTTATCTCCGCCCCCGCTTGACAAATCCCCCCCAAACTTTCAGGGAAGGACTGGGGCGCCGCGAGGCCATTTTGAGGAAATTTTCAGGCAGATTTGTCAACCGGCGCCAAAGGTATTCCAAATAGAATTTTGAGATTTAACATTGAAAAAAATCCTAACTATAACTACCTACTGGCGACCGCCAGTAGGTAATATATATATATATATTTATATATATTTATATATATATTTACATATGTTCAGTGAAAATATAGCTCGTGCCCTAAGGTAACTATTACTCACAACCCTGTATGACTTATACGTATGTGATGGAAAGGGAGGGCTGCCAGGAGTATTAGATGTATGTTAATAATATCCAACATCGGTATGTCATAACCTGAATTAGATGTGGTATGTTTCACCATTAGGTTACATTCCTGAAGAGGAAATTCTGTCCCTCCAATAAGACGTTTTGCTCATGTGACGGTACGAGTAAACAAAGCACACAGCACTTTATCCTGTTTTACAAGTTTTACAGTGAATTGTGATGCCAATATCTGAATCCCTTTTTTATTGCACATAATATAAGAAATTATAAAGCGGTACTGACTAATCTGTTTTCATTAAGTTATCATATTGTGTGTTTAATGTTGCCCTTTTTTATTGTGAAAGCTATTTTTTTAAGGAAATGCATTGCGTTAGATACTGTATAGGGCATATGATTGTTTACTTAATATATGTGATGAAATATTGAGCTGATATCATGGGAGGGCTTATTGATGTATTTTATTATGGATGATAACTTTTATTGTACTTTTATGGCACTTTTCTATTTGCCAAATACAGTTTTGAAGAAAGGACAAGAAATGCCTACTTTAGATTTCATAAAGGTAAATATATTTTCTTGCTGCTTCTCATTTTTCTTTGATAATAATTTCCATTTTATGGGTGATCCTAATTTTTCTCTTTCTGCTCCCACTTCGTTCAGCCATGTTGAAATTCACTTGTCTATCCTTTATTAGGATAGTTGATTAGGGATTAGGTATTAAGGAGCCGATTCCGATTCCGGACGGAAAACGTTTCGTCCGACTCAGACCGGGAATTTAGACCCACCGACATCATATGGTACCGTACGACAAGTGTAGTACGATGC
This sequence comes from Lissotriton vulgaris, assembly GCF_964263255.1. Lineage (NCBI taxonomy): Eukaryota > Metazoa > Chordata > Amphibia > Caudata > Salamandridae > Lissotriton > Lissotriton vulgaris. The sequence continues at coordinate 1,785,487,536 of NC_141689.1, forward strand.
AAAGTCAGAGATTTACAACCGAGCCGTACGGAGGTAAGCCATACGACCAAACCGTACGGAAACAAGCGATCCGGCCGGAAAAATGACTGGACTCACACTGACCACACATACCTGTGGGGAAACAAGACCAACACGTACACTCGAAGTCCGACACATGCAGTATGATGTAATACATGTGAAATGCAACTGACTCGCACTGAGCACAAACCGTACAACCGTCACGCACAGAAAACGGGGAGCAGAAGCAATGGAGTCCTCCACAACCGAAATGTACCCCACACATGAAAAGCATCAGAAAGGCAGCGTTAACGACTCGGAGAAGCCCACATGAGCCAACAGCAGCGTCCGTGTCAGTCACTAAAACGTCACCTTCATGACAACAAAACCCAAATGAAAAAAACACAAAAAAGAACCAAACAAGCAATCACAAAGTCATGAAATACAAAAAAAAGTCTGGAACAAGGACACACCCACAACTCCACCTATATAAAGGCCACAAATTCCCTACCATGACCCACTGCAATTCCCACAGACTGGCCAACACAGAACAGCAGACACCAACCACAGATACACCCACAACTCATCAATCACACAAGCCTCACACCATTTGAACCTCTCTACAAGCACTCACAAACACACACAAAAACTCATACAAACTCACCCTCACTTGCACACACACACATCAATCACCACCACCACCCATCACCATGCTCAAAGTTCACAGACAGTGAGTTGGAAGTGCTAGTGGATGAAATCATCAGAGTAGATTCAAAAGAAATTTTGTATCCCTGTTGTGTGAGAAGCGGATTTCATTCGCTAAGTTTATCATTAAATGGGAATAATCTAGCTTCAGTGAGGTACTAACTATCTATACCCATGTAAATTAGAGACCTAAGGCAAAGTGGACCACTACGCCAATGAAATAGATTTAAGTAAATATACCAAGAAAACAAAAATTATAAAAAGGATCCGACAATTTATTTATACCTCCCAACTGGGTTACAATCTAAAACATAATCAATAGCAAAAAAAGGATAAAAGGTTTAAAACAACCACCAACGGTGGAAATGCAATCAAATTTTCAAGCAGTCAAAGTAAAACAGTTGACGCGGCGTTTCTGTGCTTTTTGGTTCTTGACACCTTCTTCAGGACATTAAAAACATTTGACTCCGTATCTACAAATTGAAAAAATGTTTTCAGTATTTTATACAATATTTTCTCAGTCACACCCACTTGCCTTACAAATACATATTTATGATTTAAATCCTCGCCTATTCTCGCATATACTAATAACCTTTTGTTTAGTACTTCTGAAGCTTTAAACAGTTCAATTATGAGTGACTAACTTACAAATTGAGATTTGGTGTATTATCTCAGTGGCATAATGCTTCAACATACAAATTACTGGTGCCCTTTCAGTTAGGGACAAAAATTAGTCTCATACCTGTGATTTTGAAACAAGCTTTTTGGAGCGTTTCCAATGGCTTCCAATTTGTTACGATTTTCTCAGGAGTTTCATATTTCCCTTAGTCTATATAAATATAATGGATACAGGAGAGCTCGGAATTTAGGTTTATCTATTCTCCCATTTATCTACAACTACAATGGATAGTGTGAAATTACCTCTGAACACAGAGCTAGAATCTTCTGTGTGCACGGAGGGGCCACCGTCAGTTGTGGAGGGAATGTAGTTTTCAGAGATCCTTAGACCTAGGTGTATAAAGGTCATATTTATCTACAATGTCCTTTGGTAATATTGGGAGAGCTATACATACCGTTAATGATATAACCACTAAAGTCACACAATGTACTGACCTTGATATATGTGGAGAGGTTCTTTTTTATGCTCTATTCCTCATTGGCATCATATCAATTTTGATGATTCTTAAGATCCTCTCTTCATTGATGGAAGAAGAAGTCTGTGAAACAATATAGTGGCCTTAGGTGGGAGGCTGAACAATAGTGCAAGTACATAAATACTTGATATGGGGAAAGGCTGTTCTATTTACTTAAACGAAGTGGTATCAATTCATAAAAAAGAACAGCCGGTCCAGTATGCTGTTTGTAACTTAAGTTTAGAAGGAACGTGTATGGGACAATTACTGCCTTAATATTTATTATATATCTGGTTTGTACATTAAAGAGTTAAACAAATTCAGCGAAGTTTATGGCATTAATAAAGCCAAGTCTCGCAAAGTTATAAACGAACAAGCGGGGGTTCTAGCTCGCATCTATCCATTTATTCTATATCCGGTTTGTACATTAAAAAGTTAAACATATTCAGCGAAGTTCATGGCATTAATAAAGCCAAGTCTTGCAAAGTTATAAAGGAACAAGCGGGGGTTCTAGCTCGCATCTATCTATCACCTTCGCGGGTATTGCTCACCTTGTGAAAAAATTGCGGCCTCCCAGCTCCTCCGTGCTCGCGTCTTCATGGGGATTCGAAGAGTAGTTTGAGCAGATTTTGGCTCTTGTTTATATACTGGTGCTTCCCCTTATTACCCGGAAATAGTACCCTATGGGTTTGTAAACGCGGATTTTGGAAAAACTTACTACTCTTTAAGTTATTATTGAGACTCGTCTTCGTTGTTTAGTATGTTTAATACAGCCTATATATCTTTTTAGGTCTGTTTAGAGACTCAAACAACGGGCACTGACCCGGAAGTAGATCCCAATCTCATGGATTCGGCGAATATAATTATCTATACTTTATAGCCTTTAAGTGAAAGGGTGACAGTATATCAGAGTCAGAGTCAAAAATACTTTATTCGATTATTTTAAAATCATAAAAGTATACTACACGTGCAGTTATACAGAAATACACATACATACACAGATCAGCAATACAATTCAATTATAAGCAATTGTTAAAAAACGGTTAAGATCAATTGGGTATAAAAAAGTCAATAGCAGTTAAAACATTAAAAATAATTCATGTACCCTAAAACCATCATATTAGAATTTTAAGTAGTTTCATTTACCATGTTACTTCATCCTGAAGGCTTGATCACAAGAGGGAGAAATAAATGAACATCTCTTGACAGAATAAAATTAAGTCTAAACTTGGGCTATTCCAGAATACATTCCGTCGTTGGAGTACTCAACAATCTATGCCGTTTAGCACGCATCGATGCTACCAAGAAATTAGCAAACCCAAACATCACAATAGGGGTCTCCATAAGTTGTAAAAACAACAATGCGGGTTTCACTTGCTTAAATCCCTTGTCCCTCAGGAGTGGTATGATATATTTTTCCTACCCTCAGCATAAAAGGGACAAAAAAAGACAAAGTGTATCAGGTCTTGATCAGTGAAAGCATCACATTTACAAGGAGCATTATCCCTAGGCGTATTCCATTTCGGGTATTCACCCAATAAAAGATGCATCTGATTAAAACGGAATTTTGTCAATAGCCATCGATGATATGGCTTGTTCACTATAATCAAATAAGGCTGAGTAGTCATAGTTGATATTACTGAATAGTGTGCCCTTACTGTAGTTTTCTCGATTTCCTGGGCTTCACGATGGATATTTCTATAATTCATAAATTGAACTTTTATCCATGTGACATCATCTTTACACAGGCTTTCGGGGCTAGAATATAGTTCTGGGCGGCCCAAATGTGTAGCTACGGTTTTAATATGTTTCAACCACTTTATGTCTTTGGCTCTATCTCTCCCCAAACAATCGCTGATAATTTTACGATTTACAGTCAGACTAGGATTCAGCCATAGTTTCACCCAAAGAAGTAGTGGGGCCATATTAAGTGCATCCTCGATATAACCTAACCCTAGTTCCGTGTGAACAGCAAAGGAGGGGGTAGACTGTGGTAAACCCAATAGAGAACGCATGGATTTGTTCTCTTCTTTCTGTATTGGGGTAAGATCCTTATAGCCCCAAATCCCAGCCCCATATCTTGCTAGGGCCAAAGTTTTGGCTCTATACAAAGTAAGTATGGTTTCTGTAGGTTTCCCTCCCAGCCTTTTAGCGAAACTCAATATGGCTGCAAACGACCTGCGCACAGCCATTGCTTTATTTGCAATCTGGGGGGTCCAGGTGCCCATATCATCGAAGATTACACCTAGGTATGTAAATATTTTAACTTTGGACAGTATCACACCGTTACATCGCAAGGTTTTCGTGGTTTTCTTTCCTTTCCCCAGTGACATAACGTGTGACTTTTCCATATTTACTACCAGGTCTAGTTTCTGCATAAAAGTCCCAAATGAGTCAAGGTGACAGTATATGAATTCCCATATTCCACTTGGGTTAAGATATACATCATATCGGCTATCTATATCGCTTATATTTGACGCGGTATGTTTACGTCGGCCATTTTGGAATGGGCACTATTGTTGTTTACATCGGCCATTTTGGAATGGGCACTGTAGTTCAAAACGATCATCCAATATAATTGAACAAATATAACTGCTCATAAACAATTTGTAGTTCCATCAGTTATTATACATTTCAATATGATCTTGCTACCAATCTTGTTCATTTAGATTGTTAATATGAATGATCAACATGCTTATTTAGTGATAAAGATATACACATCGCCAACAAGACCACTCTGCAGTCTATCTATAGGTACTTATTACGTTGTGTTTAGTAATGAACATTAATATGCATTGATATCAATTCGCTAATGAAAAATACTAAATGGTATACACTCAAAGTGTGAGCCTCATTTAACACCATATCGACCTAGGCATTGCTATACATTTGAACCAGTTTTATCTTTTAAGCTGTTTGATATAGTTATACAAGGCAAATGCAAAAGATAAAAGTTAACACAAACTGTAATAATTGAAAAAAGCTTGGCATCATATCGTCTACTCATAAATATCTTTCTCAGTGCACATTCCCTGATGTTAATAATCAACATTCGCATGCAGGAATAACATGGCATCATATGGCATCATATGGTCTACTAAAAGATGTCTCTCCGAATGCACATTTCATAATATTTATAATCAACATTAGTATGCAGAAACTATTGGTTCGTTAGTTAGATGTTTTTAATCTTTTTGGTCTACATCCTTTTGTATTTACAGACTCGTGAGTGCATGCAGAAGGAGGTCTATGTACACTCCTACATTCATGGAGCCTTTGTATTTGGGCAAAGCTTTGTCAAAAGGATAGGATATAGATTAAAGAGTGGTTGCTTGTACTGATATTATCTTTATAAGATTAATCTCTCCCACTCCTCTCTGTTGTTTAGCCCTGTGCAGAAAATATTAAAAAGAGACATATAAAATTGTTCTCTTTTCTTGCGTTTGTTGCGAGACTTGTCTTTATTAATGCCATGAACTTCGCTGAATATGTTTAACTTTTTAATGTACAAACCGGATATAGAATAAATAGATAGATGCGAGCTAGAACCCCCGCTTGTTCGTTTATAACTTTGCGAGACTTGGCTTTATTAATGCCATAAACTTCGCTGAATTTGTTTAACTCTTTAATGTACAAACCGGATATATAATAAATATTAAAGCAGTAATTGTCCCATACACGTTCCTTCTAAACTTAAGTTACAAACAGCATACTGGACCGGTTGTTCTTTTTTATGAATTGATACCACTCCGTTTAAGTAAATAGAACAGCCTTTCCCCATATCAAGTATTTATGTACTTGCACTATTATTGTTCAGCCTCCCACCTAAGGCCACTATATTGTTTCACAGACTTCTTCTTCCATTAATGAAGAGAAGATCTTAAGAATCATCAAAATTGATATGATGCCAATGAGGAATAGAGCATAAAAAAGAACCTCTCCACATATATCAAGGTCAGTACATTGTGTGACTTTAGTGGTTATATCATTAACGGTATGTATAGCTCTCCCAATATTACCAAAGGACATTGTAGATAAATATGACCTTTATACACCTAGGTCTAAGGATCTCTGAAAACTACATTCCCTCCACAACTGACGGTGGCCCCTTCGTGCACACAGAAGATTCTAGCTCTGTGTTCAGAGGTAATTTCACACTATCCATTGTAGTTGTAGATAAATGGGAGAATAGATAAACCTAAATTCTGAGCTCTCCTGTATCCGTTATATTTATATAGACTAAGGGAAATATGAAACTCCTGAGAAAATCGTAACAAATTGGAAGCCATTGGAAACGCTCCAAAAAGCTTGTTTCAAAATCACAGGTATGAGACTAATTTTTGTCCCTAACTGAAAGGGCACCAGTAATTTGTATGTTGAAGCATTATGCCACTGAGATAATACACCAAATCTCAATTTGTAAGTTAGTCACTCATAATTGAACTGTTTAAAGCTTCAGAAGTACTAAACAAAAGGTTATTAGTATATGCGAGAATAGGCGAGGATTTAAATCATAAATATGTATTTGTAAGGCAAGTGGGTGTGACTGAAAAAATATTGTATAAAATACTGAAAACATTTTTTCAATTTGTAGATACGGAGTCAAATGTTTTTAATGTCCTGAAGAAGGTGTCAAGAACCAAAAAGCACCGAAACGCCACGTCGACTGTTTTACTTTGACTGCTTGAAAATTTGATTGCATTTCCACCGTTGGTGGTTGTTTTAAACCTTTTATCCTTTTTTTGCTATTGATTATGTTTTAGATTGTAACCCAGTTGGGAGGTATAAATAAATTGTCGGATCCTTTTTATAATTTTTGTTTTCTTGGTATATTTACTTAAATCTATTTCATTGGTGTAGTGGTCCACTTTGCCTTAGGTCTCTAATTTACATGGGTATAGATAGTTAGTACCTCACTGAAGCTAGATTATTCCCATTTAATGATAAACTTAGCGAATGAAATCCGCTTCTCACACAACAGGGATACAAAATTTCTTTTGAATGTGATTACCCCCTCCCTGTAATACATTTCAGGGGTACCTCCTTGTGTTAATAATTAATCTGTACAGCTTGTAAGCTGGGAGGCATTTTTTCTTGCCTAAACGAATCCGTTTCTCAGGGTATAATCCCTCATAGTGTTCCAAATCTCCACAAATGGACACTTTAAAAACGAAAGGATTCTCAGAAGAAGAATTTAATAAAATCGTAAATGGTACATCTAAAAATTATACTTCCATTACGCACACGAACAATGATGAGGAGAAATGGCGTGAATTGTGGAACAACAAAAAGAAATTAGTTCGTACAGAACTACACACAGATTTTTTGATTGATTACCTGAAGAAAGGCATAATCCCCAATGGCCTTCAGGTGAAAAATGAACCAGGGGTGTTCATACGCCACACAGGTTTCATAGAAAACTGGACCCTGATTGCCAACAGATGCAGCAGGGACTGGATGTTGCTGATAATTGAAACGGCTAATTCCATACTGATCATAGAAAGAAAAGAGATAACAGAATTAGAAGCAAAATTAGACACTTCTATACTAGAAGATGCTAAGAGAAAATTAGAGGATATTCAAAAGGACGTTTCTGGGTATAGGGATTACTTATTTGGTAAAAAAACCAATAAATTTAACAAAGATATCTCTAATTATAACACCGAGATAGTCTATCCTTACACCCAAAAAGATTTTTTTGACCGTCCAAGGGAAAACTTCCCCTCTAGAAATCAGTGGCAACAACCGTGGAGAACATACCCCAAAAAACAAGTGACTTTTTGAGACTCATCATATACAAGTACAGACTCTGAACAAGATAAAACTACAGATAAAAATAGAACAGGAGAATCTACCTCTACTCCAAATAGAGAGTCTTTACCTTTTTTAGGCCAACGAGGTCGAGGGAACCACCAAAACCACCACAATTGCCCGAGGGGCAAAGGGAGAGGGAAATTTTTCCCTCAACCTCAACAACAGAGGAGATATCATACAAGGAGTCAAACACAGTGGGACTAAATCAAAAAGCATCAATAATAAATCTCTCTGATGTTACTCTAACCAAGACAGAAAAAGAGGTCCTTGAGAAAGGCTTAGGTTTTGCTATCAGTACCCGAGTTAATAAATACAACTTAGAAAGGGACCTCCAAGGCTTTTTTAGAAAGATTAGACTGCAAGATTTCTTTAGAGATAAACCTGCAAAAGATGGCCACATCAATAAATCAGGTTTAAAACCCAGATCGACCTGGACACCCAATATTGGGATGGTCAACAAACAAGTAGATCTTTTTGAAAGAGTAGTGGAAAGTAACATTTCAGAACTCCTGACGCACCCACTAATAGGCATAAACAATCTAAGTCTAGATGAAAGAGCTGCGCTAAAAAACCTCGAGAACAATGATCACCTAACTATCAAGCCCGGAGATAAGGGAGGGAGTATTATTGTAATGAATACTGAAGACTATGATAAAAGAATAATGACTCTTCTGAATAATACTGAACATTACTGTTCTTCCAACAGATCAGAATGGAATGCTTTGATTCAGAAAGTTAATACACTCCTTGATTTTGCCAAAGAAGATGAGGTAATCTGTTTAGATGAATATAAATTCCTGAAGAACGAGGCACCAATCATTCCTGCCCTTTACGGGCTCCCCAAAGTCCATAAAAGCATAATTGACCCACCAATGAGACCGATTGTGTCATCCATCGATTCAATCACAGAACCCTTGAGTAAGTATATAGATAAATTTCTTCAACCCATAGTAGCCAAGCAGAAGGCATACGTAAAGGATACAACATTCATGATCGAAAAAATTGAAGGTTTACCATACGATTGGAACACACAATGGCTGGTAACTTTGGATATAGAGGCCCTCTATACAAACATCCCTCAGGATGACACCATCATGATGTTAGAGGGCCTCCTCAAAAATGAGACAAATGACTTAAATCAACATGCAATGTTTATCTTGGAGTGTGCAGAAATTATTTTAAAAAACAATATTTTTTTATTTAAAAACAATTTTTTCAAGCAAATAAAAGGGACCAGCATGGGGGCCACCTGTGCCCCAAGTCTGGCCTGTTTATATGTAGCAGCCTTCGAGGAAAAACATATTTTAAACAACATAGCTCCATTTAGTGAAAATATCACTTGTTGGTCGAGATATATCGACGATATTTTCTTTATATGGACCGGCACCCAGGACCTACTTAACAAATTCATTGATTGGCTAAATCTGGGCGATAAAAATCTAAAATTTACGTCCAATTTCAACAAAGATGGAATAGAATTTTTGGACATTAAGATCAGAGCAGAAAATGGTGTACTTGGTGTTGATCTTTACACCAAACCTACAGATCGTAACACTTTGTTACACTACAAGAGCAATCACCCCAGCAGCCAAAAGAATAACATTCCGTTTGGACAATACTTACGCATCAGACGGAATTGTACTAATATAAAAGATTTTAACAAACATGCTGATGTCTTGTCCGCCAAACTCAGAAATAGGGGATATCCCAAAAACATAATCAAACGGGCGTATAAACGCGCAAAATATTATAATAGAGAGGCACTCTTCGATAAAAATAAGGATAAAGATCATATTACCATCGGAAATGACAACACCAAAGATAGATTAATCTTTGTAACCAACTACAGTGCAGCCAGTAATAAAATCAAAAAGATCATAAACCGTAACTGGTCACTACTAAACGAAAGACCTGGAGAGAGTATTCCAAAACCGATGTTTAGTTTCCATAGGAATAGAACCATCAAAAACTGTTTGGTACACACCTTTAGAGACAATACACGTATCACCCAAAAAACCATTAATAACACTCCCCTACCAGTTGGTAACTTTACTTGCAACATGTGCTCTAATTGCATATCGCTGATCAAAGGCAATGCAATAACGTATAACGGAGTAGAAAACAAGTTGAGAAACTTTGTAAATTGCAGAACGAAAAACTTGATCTACATGATTAAGTGCCCGTGCAACAAAGCTTACATTGGTGAAACAGCTAGAGAAATAAAAACGAGAATAACAGAACACAAATCAGCAATCAGAACGAAAAAGAGATGTGCTCCACTAGTAGAACATTGGTTGACACATAACCACAAAATAGATGACTTAAAATGGTGCGTTGTTGAAGCAATATCACACAATAGCAGAGGTGGAAACGTGGACAACAAACGCAAGAAAAGAGAACAATTTTATATGTCTCTTTTTATTACTTTCCGCACAGGGCTAAACAACAGAGAGGAGTGGGAGAGATTAATCTTATAAAGATAATATCAGTACAAGCAACCACTCTTTAATCTATATCCTATCCTTTTGACAAAGCTTTGCCCAAATACAAAGGCTCCATGAATGTAGGAGTGTACATAGACCTCCTTCTGCATGCACTCACGAGTCTGTAAATACAAAAGGATGTAGATCAAAAAGATGAAAAACATCTAACTAACGAACCAATAGTTTCTGCATACTAATGTTGATTATAAATATTATGAAATGTGCATTCGGAGAGACATCTTTTAGTAGCCCATATGATGCCATATGATGCCATGTTATTCCTGCATGCGAATGTTGATTATTAACATCAGGGAATGTGCACTGAGAAAGATATTTATGAGTAGACGATATGATGCCAAGCTTTTTTCAATTATTACAGTTTGTTTTAACTTTTATCTTTTGCATTTGCCTTGTATAACTATATCAAACAGCTTAAAAGATAAAACTGGTTCAAATGTATAGCAATGCCTAGGTCGATATGGTGTTAAATGAGGCACACACTTTGAGTGTATACCATTTAGTATTTTTCATTAGCGAATTGATATCAATGCATATTAATGTTCATTACTAAACACAACGTAATAAGTACCTATAGATAGACTGCAGAGTGGTCTTGTTGGCGATGTGTATATCTTTATCACTAAATAAGCATGTTGATCATTCATATTAACAATCTAAATGAACAAGATTGGTAGCAAGATCATATTGAAATGTATAATAACTGATGGAACTACAAATTGTTTATGAGCAGTTATATTTGTTCAATTATATTGGATGATCGTTTTGAACTACAGTGCCCATTCCAAAATGGCCAATGTAAACAACAATAGTGCCCATTCCAAAATGGCCGACGTAAACATACCGCGTCAAATATAAGCGATATAGATAGCCGATATGATGTATATCCTAACCCAAGTGGAATATGGGAATTCATATACTGTCACCCTTTCACTTAAAGGCTATAAAGTATAGATATTTATATTCACCGAATCCATGAGATTGGGATCTACTTCCGGGTCAGTGCCCGTTGTTTGAGTCTCTAAACAGACCTAAAAAGATATATAGGCTGTATTAAACATACTAAACAACGAAGACGAGTCTCAATAATAACTTAAAGAGTAGTAAGTTTTTCCAAAATCCGCGTTTACAAACCCATAGGGTACTATTTCCGGGTAATAAGGGGAAGCGCCAGTATATAAACGAGAGCCAAAATCTGCTCAGACTACTCTTCGAATCCCCATGAAGACGCGAGCACGGAGGAGCAGGGAGGCCGCAATTTTTTCACAGGGTGAGCAATACCCGCGAAGGTGATAGATAGATGCGAGCTAGAACCCCCGCTTGTTCCTTTATAACTTTGCGAGACTTGGCTTTATTAATGCCATGAACTTCGCTGAATATGTTTAACTTTTTAATGTACAAACCGGATATAGAATAAATAGATAGATGCGAGCTAGAACCCCCGCTTGTTCGTTTATAACTTTGCAAGACTTGGCTTTATTAATGCCATAAACTTCGCTGAATTTGTTTAACTCTTTAATGTACAAACCGGATATATAATAAATATTAAAGCAGTAATTGTCCCATACACGTTCCTTCTAAACTTAAGTTACAAACAGCATACTGGACCGGTTGTTCTTTTTTATGAATTGATACCACTCTGTTTAAGTAAATAGAACAGCCTTTCCCCATATCAAGTATTTATGTACTTGCACTATTGTTCAGCCTCCCACCTAAGGCCACTATATTGTTTCACAGACTTCTTCTTCCATCAATGAAGAGAGGATCTTAAGAATCATCAAAATTGATATGATGCCAATGAGGAATAGAGCATAAAAAAGAACCTCTCCACATATATCAAGGTCAGTACATTGTGTGACTTTAGTGGTTATATCATTAACGGTATGTATAGCTCTCCCAATATTACCAAAGGCCATTGTAGATAAATATGACCTTTATACACCTAGGTCTAAGGATCTCTGAAAACTACATTCCCTCCACAACTGATGGTGGCCCCTCCGTGCACACAGAAGATTCTAGCTCTGTGTTCAGAGGTAATTTCACCCTATCCATTGTAGTTGTAGATAAATGGGAGAATAGATAAACCTAAATTCTGAGCTCTCCTGTATCCGTTATATTTATATAGACTAAGGGAAATATGAAACTCCTGAGAAAATCGTAACAAATTGGAAGCCATTGGAAACGCTCCAAAAAGCTTGTTTCAAAATCACAGGTATGAGACTAATTTTTGTCCCTAACTGAAAGGGCACCAGTAATTTGTATGTTGAATTATTATGCTACTGAGATAATACACCAAATCTCAATTTGTAAGTTAGTCACTCATAATTGAACTGTTTAAAGCTTCAGAAGTACTAAACAAAAGGTTATTAGTATATGCGAGAATACGCGAGGATTTAAATCATAAATATGTATTTGTAAGGCAAGTGGGTGTGACTGAGAAAATATTGTATAAAATACTGAAAACATTTTTTCAATTTGTAGATACGGAGTGAAATGTTTTTAATGTCCTGAAGAAGGTGTCAAGAACCAAAAAGCACCGAAACGCCGCGTCAACTGTTTTACTTTGACTGCTTGAAAATTTGATTGCATTTCCACGGTTGGTGGTTGTTTTAAACCTTTTATCCTTTTTTTGCTATTGATTATGTTTTAGATTGTAACCCAGTTGGGAGGTATAAATAAATTGTCGGATCCTTTTTATAATTTTTGTTTTCTTGGTATATTTACTTAAATCTATTTCATTGGTGTAGTGGTCCACTTTGCCTTAGGTCTCTAATTTACATGGGTATAGATAGTTAGTACCTCACTGAAGCTAGATTATTCCCATTTAATGATAAACTTAGCGAATGAAATCCGCTTCTCACACAACAGGGATACAAAATTTCTTTTGAATGTGATTACCCCCTCCCTGTAATACATTTCAGGGGTACCTCCTTGTATTAATAATCATCAGAGTAGATCCACAGTTGTTTGGTACATTGGTACAACAGACCCCCATGTCTCAGAAAACCAAGATATGGGAGAGGATCGTCGACAAGGTGAATGCACAAGCACCAATGTTGCGCACAAAAGGCGACATCCAGAACAGGTGGTATGATGTGCGTAGGAGGGTCAAGAATCTCATTCACAAGGACCACAAGTTGGCTAATTGCACTGTCAGTGGCCCTCCTAAAACGAGCATACTTCTGGTCCTGGGAGGAGAAGGTGCAGGCTATCCTACCACCAGAGAGCATACATGGACTATCAGACATCCCGGAGACCGGTGAGTACACAACCTATATACTCAATATTGTTTGCCAATACACACACATCACTGGCAAGGGGACAGTCAAACCATGCACCGTTACCAAACCCACACTAACCACAAGAGAATCATCCCTAGATGTGTATGCCAGTCACACAAACACAATAGCTGCCATCACATAGTGATATATATCTGTGCCAGGACATGTACAAACGTAACTACAAATAGAGCAAGGCAGTGGCACTAATCCAACTAACAAACACTGTCAGGCAATTTGCCAACACCAAAATACCACCCCACATGGAAGCTGACTGCCAGGAAGGAAATGTGGGAATGCTGGGGAAGTGAGTGTAGCCAAAAACATGATGGGAGTGGTAGTCACAGAAAATGCACCCCCACTCAATTGGCCCATCATTAACACTCAGAACCATGCTCACTTTACAGGGAGTAGAAAAGAACTCACAAGATGGCTGACACTGGGGACTGCTGTGGGGAGAAGCAGCCCCTGCTGGGAGTTGTGTTCAAACAGCAGGGCACCACTGCCTGACATCATGAAAGACAACTTGCCCTGGAAGCATGTTTCATGATGGGGTATCTGGCTGAGTGGAAAGCTGGACGGGCAGCTCTGACCATACTTCTGAACAGGTTCTGTCAGACACACCCCTTAACGCAAACTCCACGAAACTCACCTAGGATAATGCATTGCCTCACATTCCATTGTAATAGCCCACAAAGATCGGCCACACTGGCTTCTGCTGTGTGAAGCACATGGAAATTGTTGTGACTTGTATCCAAGCATACACCAGGACACTACTGTCAGCCATCTTGTCTGCACAGGCACACTCACTCACAGGTAAGCAGAGTCAACAGGAAGGAAGGCCAGACATGCTGGGAAGGGTGTGTAGCCAAGAGTATGATGTGAGTTGCAGTCATAGCCCTATATCTCCCACCCACATGGCCCAGCAAGCTCACACTCAACCATGCTCACCTCACATGGAGTGGAAATGGACTGACAAGATGTCTCACACTGGGCTCTGTTGTGGAGAGCACAAGGCCCTGCTGGGAACTGTGCACCAACAAACAACAGGACAACACTGTCAGCCATCTTGTCAGTACAGGTACACTCCCTCAAAGGGAAGCAGAGTCAAAAGGAGGGAAGTATGGGAATGCTGGGAAAGGGGGTTTAGCCAAGAGCATGATGGGAGTCGCAGTCACAGCTCAATATCCCCCACCCACATGGGCCAGCAAGCTCACCCTGAACCATTCACCCCTCACAGGGAGAGGAAAGTCACATACAAGATCACTCACACTGGGCTCTGCTGTGGGGAGCACATGGCCATTTTTGTGACTTGTATTCAAACATACACCAGGACACCACTGTCAGCCATCTTGTCTGCACAGGCATATTCACTCACAGGGAAGCAGAGTCACCAGGAAGGAAGGCCAGGCATGCTGGAAAGGGTGTGTAGCCAAGAGCATGATGAGAGTTGCAGTCACAGCTCAATATCCCCCACCCACATGGCCCAGAAAGCTCACACTCAACCATGCTCACCTCACAGGGAGTGGAAATGGACTGACAAGATGTCTCACGCTGGGCTCTGTTGTGGGGAACACAAGGCCCTGCTGGGAACTGTGCACCAACAAACCACAGGACAACACTGTCAGCTATCTTGTCAGTAGAGGTACACTCCCTCACAGGGAAGCAGAGTCAAAAGGAGGGAAGTATGGGCATGCTGGGAAGGGGGGTGTGGCCAAGAGCATGATGGGAGTAGCAGTCACAGCTCAATATCCTCCACCCACATGGGCCAGCAAGCTCACCCTGAACCATGCACACCTCACAGGGAGTGAAAAGCCACTTACAAGATGTCTCACACTGGGCTCTGCTGTGAGGAACATAAGGCCCTGTAGGGAACTGGGTACAAATAAACTACAGGACACCACTGACTGATATCTTGAGAGTCAACATACACACTGCAAGGGTTGCATGCTTCATGGTGGGAGAACTGGCTTGGAGGGAGAAGGAGGTTAGGATTTTGGACAAAACCAACAAAACTGTCTATTCCCACAACGTCTCAGATAAACACACATCACACACATGGGACCAGTCACTCCCAAACATAATGGGCTGGTAAGATGGCTGACCCATGGCCATTAGTAAAGATGTGCCTGAAAATCGCCCACATGAACTGGCCAACCCAAACACGTACACACTCACAGCCATTGTAACTGTATTGCAGAAAACAGTCTGGGGATTCAGTGTCCCGGGGGCCTCCTGGCCTGGCTGTTAAGGTGTGTCATGCACATGACAACTGTGGAGAATCTGACAGACTACATAGCACAAAACACACTGGAACTCACAGACATCATTAGCAGGGGACACCTAACAGTGAATGGAATGGACACACCAATATAGCTGACACTGTAGCATGGTGTTGTTCACACATGGTCTGTACTGAGCTGAATTTCACCCCTACATCGTTCTGCGACGTATGCATACTGCATTCAACACATCACTCACTGTCATAGAAACTGTAGACACAAGGACTAACCTGGACTGCATTGGAGGAGAAATGCTCCTCACAGCAGCAAAATACTACACACCACGGCCCACACTTCCATGCACATGGAAAAGGCAAAGATCCTCTGTGCCCAATCCAAATCCCCATGGGGAACAGTGACAGGATTAATCAGGCTTGCACATACTAAACTCAGCAATCACATCATTAGCTACAGCAACATCACCCCCATTTTAAATGAGACGTGAACTAGCATGCAGACAACAACACAGATCTGCAAAAGAGATCTCCGGCATACTGGACTCTGACCATGTTGTACACACACCGATGGGATGCACAAAGACTTGCTAACACTGACAACACACATGCCCAATCAAGAAATACATCTGAAGTGGAATTGCACGTATGTCACCGTTAATGGACAAACATTGACAGGGAAGACACACCTGTGGAAGGCACGTGATGGCCCCTTAGTAGCAATGGCCATGTACAGTCAATCAATACATGATCTGGGCATGCACACACCTCCACATGCAAATTAAAAAGCTCCAGGTTGGCAGGATAATGTGCTATACCTACATCAACCTCTGTCTGTGGACAATGCAATGCACAGGCATGCACCCTGATGTACAGTCACAACTGTCATGTGTATGAACCATGGATGCCTGTAGATACATTACATACATTGTGTGTCTCTTCCCAAAAAAGCTGATGCTGAGGACATATCAACGAGCTCTCTGGTGTGGAACAGTCTCTGTCCTCTTCGGATGACGAAGGACCTGGCACCTCCGGTGTGAGTCGTCATGCAGCACCAGCAGTACCATCATCTGCACCCCCTACACCCACCCCTCCAAGATCTGGCAACAGACACACCACCCCTGATGACATGGACAGACCACAGACACAGGATTCCACTAGCACAAGGACCCAGCCCACCCGGGAAGCAACCAACACGAACAACCAGACCGACTCCCAGGGGGGCCCAGGGTCATCTGTGTGTGCCACCGCAGGTCCGGCCATTGTGGCTAGGGGTGGTAGGCAGAGGTCATGCCTTGCAGAGGGGTCTGGACTGCACAATGACCCCCAACTGGTACGCATCATAGATGCATTCCAGGTTACCAACCAGACCGACTCCCAGGGGGGCCCAGGGTCATCTGTGCGTGCCACCCCAGATTAGCACCAACATGTCCACACCGCCCTGTATGCCTACAACATCTGGTGCCGCAACATCTGCAACTGCCACAGGGAGGGAGGAATACTCTGGCGGAGAGCCCTCTGCACCGCAGGAGACTGCACTCAAGGGTCCCCACAGGAAGAAGAGGGGTCGTCCAAAGAAGGGCAAGTGAGACAAAGATGGCCATGCACATCTCCCAGGAACCCAACACCTGTTCTGGAACTTTTACTTTGAGTGCAAACTGTTCACCTTGTCGAATGCTACTCAACTCTCCCACATGGCATGGAGACTTTCAGTTGGTCTGATGCCTACAACATCTGGTGCCGCAACATCTGCAACTGCCACAGGGAGGGAGGATGACTCTGGTGGAGAGTCCTCTGCACCGCAGCAGACTGCACTTAAGGGTCCCCACAGGAAGAAGAGGGGTCGTCCAAAGAAGGGCAAGTGAGACAAAGATGGCCATGCACATCCCCCAGGAACCCAACACCTGTTCTGGAACTTTTACTTTGTGTGCAAACTGTTCACCTTGTCGAATGCTACTCAACTCTCCCATATGGCATGGAGACTTTCAGTTGGTCTGATGTATCAGATGACTGTGGACTTTACTCTGGACATTTTATCTACCAACACTTCCTACTCATCTGTGAACTTTGGATTCCAAACCATTGTACAGCACCCACCATCCCATGCACTTTACTCACACATGCATGCCAATAAACTCACAAATACACAATACTTGCCTCTATCATGATTCCAACATGGTTTGTGTCAGTTAGAAGAGGAACTGCTAACTGACACTGTGCATGCTAACTGCTACAGCAATGTAAACACTGTCATGTGGGTAAGGATGATGTGACCCATATGAGGAAGATACACCACTAGGGTACCACTAGGTCAACACATACACACCATGCCCATCTGACCCATCTCCTACACTGATGTCACCAGGAAATACAGTTGTACGCACACACACCACACCTATGCAGAGTCAGTAGTAACTAGTCCACAGGTGCAGTAAGAAAATGCCAGCCAGATGTGTGAAGTAAAACAACGCACATCCCAAAGTGTAGCACCACTTCATTACACATTAGAAACATGTAGACTCCATAACAGATGCAGGGCAGAACCACGTGGCAGTGGCCACACAGTTACCAAGTCATGAAGATATGAAGTGAAGGGGTGTGGGGCACATCAGTTGTAGTGAAACGACTACTTCCACCCTGGGATTGAATCTGTGTGTCGGGGTCAGAGTTGGACAAACCACAGCCAAATTACCCTGTGAAGGACATACATGAGACACAGTCAATAGCAGAGAAGTCCAAGATAGAACTGCAATACACATGCCCAAAACCGGTCACAAGATATACACACAAAACCAAGAAAGCTTGTCAACACTGTTGGTGAGTACAGGCAACCAGTAAGGCCACATCACTGCATGCATCCAGTAAAGTAGCACATAGCCACAGTAAGACAGCAACAGAGCACCACCAACACATATCAGGCATACTCAAGACAGTGACATAACATCCCTGTACACCTACATTCAGCTGAAGAAGTTGTTGATGAGCTGTGTGCGGACATCACCCTCCTCATCATCATCACTGGCATCGTGGCCCAGGCCAGGATCCTCCACAGGTGGCGGATGTTCATCATCGTCATCCCGGAGGAGAAGCAATTTCTTCCGCACTGCCAGGTTGTGTAGCATGCAGCAGACTATGATGATTTTGCACACCTTTGCTGGGCCATATGCTCCTCCTGTTTTGTCCAGGCATCGGAAGCGGCTTTTCAGGAGTCCAAATGTCCGCTCGATCACTCTTCTGGTCCGACCATGTGCCTCATTGTTGCGCATCTCGGCTGGTGTCACAGGGTTCCTGAGTGGTGTCAGCAACCACAGCATGTTGGGATATCTGGAATCACCTACAGACAGATAATTGCACATTACATGAGTTGAGAGAGAGAACGGAATACACCATAGCCCAACACAAACAATGGTAAATGTCCGTACACACCGACAAGCCAGGCACGTTGGTTCTGCATCTGTGCCATCAGCCTCGGGATGCGACTACTCCTCATGATGAAGGCATTGTGTGCAGACCTGGGGAAATGTACACACACATTTGAAATGGTCATATCCAACAGACATACCACCAGAGCATTGA
The DNA here is from genome assembly GCF_964263255.1 of Lissotriton vulgaris. Taxonomy (NCBI): domain Eukaryota; kingdom Metazoa; phylum Chordata; class Amphibia; order Caudata; family Salamandridae; genus Lissotriton; species Lissotriton vulgaris. The sequence continues at coordinate 1,785,506,776 of NC_141689.1, forward strand.
TTGAATGGAAATGTTTCCTGTTCCTGTATGTCTGCTCATGTGCCTGTGGGGGTACCAAAGATACATGTGTCCCATCAATGGAGCCAATGACATGCTGTATCCTCCCCAGGGCATAGATGGCCCTCTTGATGTCTGTAAGTTGCCGTGGTCTAGGGAAATAGATGTAGTCATTCAAGTAAAGCAACATTGCCTCCAACAAATCTCGTAACACACGGCTTAACATGGTCTGTGACATCCCACCAGCAGACGCCACAATGTGTTGAAAGGTACCGGTGGCAAAGAAGTGTACAGCTGCCATCACCTTCACCTTGGGGGGTCAGCGCTGTAGGGTATGTCCGGCCAGGTTGCAAATGTTGGTCCAACCGCCCCACGAAATCCTCAATCAGCGGCCTGGTGAAGCAGTACCATCAGATGCAGTCATGTTCCACCATGGTTGCAAGGTCAGGGAACGGTCTATGGACAGCTGGTGTCCTGCAGCACATAGTTAAGCAAAGAAAAATTGTCAGTCCCCACACCTCTGTGGCATTCACCATACTCAACATCACATGCAACGTCATGACGATACACAAGTACTTGGTGTGTTTGCCATTGTGTATGAACATATATGTCACCAACATGCCCATTATCTAACATCTAAGTTCAACATGTGTACACACGTTCAATGTTGTGCCATGGCAAATCATTAGGCTGTGTCTCTTAACCTATGTACTGCAGTCTCAGACCAAACATATACGACATTGACAAGTGAGGTCAGATGTGTCCCAGGCATCATAGCTCTTCAGAAGGTAGATTCCCAGGGACCCTGGATTGATACATGGACACTTGCATGACATGGGATCATGGAAATGCCAATAAACAACAATGACTCCCACAGGTAGTGGCCCCTGTTGTCTCTGCAGGACATACGTGGATAAATGTGAGACACACACACAAACACCATCAATGTTGATAGACACACTACATGGATGTGAAGACTGTCTCCCATTGGGTACATGGAATCAGAGACATCTGAAACACAACCTGCACACAGACTGTATGTACATCCCAATTGCAGCAATGGGTCACTCTGTGATGTACATGCCATCCCACCTATTACTCGTGGGGTATGTGACATGACATACACATATGCACACAGGAGATGTGACCCTGCCACATGCTTTGAACTGACCAGGTGTACATCACAGTGGTCATGTGCACAACACACAAAGGATTCTGTCCCCACGAACACGTGCACAACACGTGGTTGCCTCCAAGTGCCACCCAGCATACCACATGTTGACCCCCACACACACACTCGCAGGTAATGCAGTCTTATCTGACTTAGGATATAGTGTGGCACAGGTGGAGGTGTCTTGGTTGTGCACACAAATCCATGCCAGGTAATTGTGGCTGGCATCCATTTACCAGTGCCAAATATGCTGACCGATGCGTGTGACTTGTACAGCCACGTGCCGTACAGCAATGGACCGAGCCGTGCACATGCATTGCCTATTGAAGAGTATGGAGACGGGAGCGTGTTGCATTTCAAACAGCGTGCCGTACAAGAATGGATAGAGACGTGCGCACGCATTCCCTATTGAAGAGTATGGAGACGGGTGCATGTTGTTTTCAAGATACGTGCCGTACAGCAATGGACCGAGCCGTGCGCACGCATTGCCTATTGAAGAGTATGGAGACGGGTGCGTGTTGTTTTCAACATACGCGCCGTACAGCAATGGACTGAGCCATGCGCAAGCATTGCCTATTGACTGTCATGGAAATGGACGTGTATTTTGAACTAATGCGAATCTAATCATGTGCATCAAATACAGTTGGCTCAATACAACGATGTTGCAAACTCAATGGTGTAATGAATGTTAACATTTGAATGATGCGGAAGGCGTGTACGAGTTGTGCATTTGAAGGGATTGGGCAAAATCATAAGATGCAAACATGTCTGAATGCAAAGGACAGAGCCTGCCTCTGCAGCACAGATACAACGCTGTCTGGTCCACTGGGAGCTCACTTGTCTGCACTACATGCTACAGATCGACAGCGCTCTGCTACCACTGCTGCTGTCTCTGCATCCTCTGGCTACTGCAATGGCACGTACTCTGGAAAGGGCCCCAGCCTTCACAGAGAAGGAGAACCAGGCCCTGCTGGATGAGGACCTTCACCAGTACAGCATGCTGTATGGGAAACCAGGGGATCAGGTGAGTGTGCAGTCCACTGCCTTCCTAATTGTGCATGTTGTCTGACTACCAGTACTAGCAGTGTGTACACCAGTAGATAGCATGCTCACTGAGTATTTTCCACCCCCAAAGTGTATAGTTACATGCACTGAACAGGTACAGTGCAGTCAGAGTGCATCTTTTTCTTTCCAGGCAATGTTTCCATGTTGTAACTTCTGGACAACTGTTCATAGCTATAGTTGCACTACCTGTGTCCATCAGTTGGCTCAATGCAACAATGTTGCAAACTCAATGGTGTAATGAATGTTAACATTTGAATGATGCGGAAGGCGTGTACGAGTCGTGCATTTGAAGGGATTGGGCAAAATCATAAGATACAAACGTGTCGGACCTAGCACTTTGAATGCATGGGACAGAGCCGGCCTCTGCAGCACAGATACAAGGCTGTCTGGTCCACTGGGAGCTCACTTGCCTGCACTACATGCTACAGATCGACAACTCTCTGCTACCACTGCTGCTGTCTCTGCATCCTCTGGCTACTGCAATGGGAAGTACTCTGAAAAGGGCCCCAGCCTTCACAGAGAAGGAGAACCAGGCCCTGCTGGATGAGGTCCTTCACCAGTACAGCAAGCTGTATGGGAAACCAGGGGAGCAGGTGAGTGTGCAGTTGGAGGTAGTCCTCCTGAGCAACTTTTTTGAATTTGAAGGAGCCCTCTACAAACAAATCAAAGGCACGAGTATGGGGGCTTCTTGTGCCCCAAGTGTGGCTAACACATATATGGGGGAATGGGAGAGAAAAAATATCTATAACATCGATGCCCCTTTTTTTGAAAACGTCTCTGTATGGCGACGTTTTATTGATGATATTTTTTTTATCTGGCACGGCGATACAACACAACTTGAAGAATATATCCTATGGCTCAATGCGAGCGATAAAAACCTAAAGTTTACATCTAACTATAGTCGCAACAAAGTTGAATACTTGGACATTACGATTGAAGGAAAGGAAGAAAAATTACAAGTAAGTCTCTTTCGTAAACCTACTGCCAAAAATACTATCCTCCAGTTTGGTAGTTTTCATCCCCACTGTCAGAAAGATTCAATTCCATTCGGGGAATTTCTTCGAATTCGCCGTAATTGCACCACTCTCACTGACTATGTTACCCACAGTGCAATCTTGAGAGACCGGATAATTGAAAGGGGATACCCACACCGTTTGGTTTCGACAAGCTTTTCAAAGAGCCAAATATTACGATAGAGATGCATTGCTCAATCGAAATAGACAGAAGTCCCAAGACAAGTTAACTTGCGTGATAAATCACTCCACATTAAATTACAAAATAAAAAATGTGATAAACAAGAATTGGAGAATTCTTGAAGTGGAGAATGAGACTTCCTTGGCTAAGCCCTTGGTGGCTTATAGACATAATAGGAATCTCAGAGACCGATTGGTCCACACACGCAACAAACCACGGCCAAGCGAGACCCAGACAACACTGACAGGGTTGGACACTATGCGAGGGAATCATAGATGTGGAAATTGTCACGCCTGTGATTCCGCCTTAGTAAGTGATAACATATAGCACAACAACATAAATATAACTCTAAAATCATTTACAAATTGCAGAAGCAAAAATGTAATTTATTACATTGTTTGCCCATGTGGTCTCGCCTACGTAGGGGAAACAGGTCGTGAGTTCAGACTTAGGTTCAGTGAACACAAATCAGCTGTAAGGACTAATAAGATGACAGCACCTTTAACCCAACATTGTGTTGATCTTAATCATAAGGAATCTGAACTCAAGTGGTGTATCCTGGAAAAAGTACAACACAAAAATGGCGAATTAATGGAAAGAACAAGGAAAAAGCGTGAATGTTACTGGATCTTTAATCCGGACAGTGTAAGATTAGGCCTGAACGAGAATATTTCCTGGTATGTAACAGAATGACCAACTTGCTTGCTCTATGTATGCCACATTCCAGGAATAGTCTCTTTATCTCTCTGAATCTAGAATATACCACAGTCCAGGAATAGTCTCTTTATTTCTCTGAATCTAGAATATTAACGCCCCAGCACTGCAAGGCTTTGGTGACTCACTCAAATTTTGCAGCTACTTTTTATCTGAACATTGAGTATTGATATGTTCAGGTATGGTCAGCAAATAGTCTATCTGTAATAATTTCACATGACTCTCGTTTTATCACTTGTGAACATCGATATGACTGGTAAAAAATAATATATATATATATTTTTTTTTTGAAAGGAGATGCTCCCACTTATATAAGTAAGCCTTTTATGACTGATTTTTAAGGCCAATAACAAAAGTAGAATAAATACCCCAATGAGTAGAAATTGCTTACCATCTAAATAGGGTGCCCTATTAGCATATCAATAAAAGGTAACATGAATACATATTTGGCGTGTGAACCTCATTTTCATATATAGGTTCACAATATCGACATAACGCAAAAGAGGTGCGACTTTATATATTATTAATACCAACTATATAAGTGACATAACTACAGAGGTTCCGTCGACAAAAACAACTTTTCTGTCATTTTGGTAACCTCATCACCCCTTAGAAATGGCGCCCGTTTCGCGATCAATCTAGTATAAAGTAGGTATCCTATATGAATCCTTCTTACATTTAGTAATGGCGCCCGACTAACATATGATGAGTTGGATATATATTCTCCATATTAAATAAAGGAGTGATAACTACAAAAGTTAATCTGACAAAGGAATCGGACTGAGAACCTGTCATTCATTTATTGACCTTTTAACATTTAGACATGGCGCCCGAGTTTTATGCGATCTGTCGACAAGCAAACACCCAGTATAATTTAGTCCACCACTTACAAATGGCGCCCGACGAGCACGCCTTAATCAGGCAGTGCAAACAAACATTTGGCGCGAACCGCCCTATTTAAATGCAGGCTTATTCGCTGGCTTCTTAGAGCGTACAGGATTACGGAGCAAGGTTTTTTGACGGTGGCATCTTTCAAGAGAAAAGGTAAGTGGACACTCGATAGGTCACCTCAGTAGGAATGCGAAAGTGAATACCATCTGTGGCGACACATGCCAAATGCTTAGAGAGTACCGGGAAATACTGTTTTTTAACAGGCTTACAGTCATGTTTCTATACGCACTCGCTAGCACTTTTAAATCTAGAAAACGGAGCCTGAGATATATCATTGAACAATGGCCGGTAACGCTAATAGTAGAAACAGCTCTGAGAATGCTGTTTGGGCAAGAGATGCAATATCGGATCGGGCAAGTCCGGCAAAAGGGTGACAGTATATTGAGTTTCACACCGATATTTTTTCTTAAATGTGCCAAACATCGTAGTATAATCATTTAAACGTGTTTTGGCAAACTTGTACATTAATTGCATGTACGTTGGTATCATTCTTTTTTGGCAGAAGAATTGCAAATCATATAGAGATTCAGCTAAATAAGTGTTGAATCAGAAAAGTGACCCAAAGTTGGTTAACGGACAACATATGAACTGTTACCCTTACACATAAGGTTAGTTTTTTACTTATCAAAATGGTTTTTAATAACAATATAAAGTCACCATGGGACTAAGTTCAATTCATATCCCTTTCAGAAACCGACAAGTATCGAAACTACCTACAAAAGTGTTGAGATATAGAAGTGACCCTAAGCTCATCATTGGATAACTTATGAATTGATGCTTTGTTATACAAGGTCAGTTCTCCATCTATCAGTTTGGTTTACAATCAACTACACATGTATATGAAGGGGCTAAGCTATTTTCATACTACTTTCAGAAATCGATCTGTATCAAAATGACCCAGTGAAGAGAAGAATTGAAGTTTACTACATTTTGAAGGAACTATATCGATTGTCAATGGAGGGTAAGTCGCCTTTCCATAAATAAACTGTGGCGTTCATTAAAATCAGATAGTTGCAAGGTTAGAAAAAAATATATATTATCTTCACAGGATTGCCTGTCCGAAATTAGACTGATAATCGAAAATAGGAATCTGTGAATACATTCTATCAGGGTAAGAACACATTTGACTCGATTCTACTCTGAGATTGATATAGAATGTCCCTGCACTTTCTTTGAAATAAAAAACATCAGCAGGAATAAATGACTAGGGGCCAGATGTAGGTAATTTTTATTTTCCGACCTTTTAAATACCGAGTCATACCGACTCGGTATTTCAGAGGTCGGAAAATAAAAATACCGAGATGTAGGTAATTGCAGATGTGCAATTACCGAATCGGAAACAGTCGGTATTTTCCGATGCGGTAAATACCGACCAGTTGATGCCCATGCATTCCTATGGGCTTTGAAGCCCATAGGAATGAACGGGCATTTACCGGTCGGTATTTACCACATCGGTAAATACCGATAGCCACAAGGGAGCAGGGGGTGTCACTTTGACACCCTCTGGCACCCCCAAAAGAGGCTCGGGTGCCATGTGGCAGGCATACCTGCCCTAAGGGCAGGTCTGCCTGTCATATGGCATAGGTGTGCATGCACACATGTGCATGCACACCTGAAACGGTATTTTACCATCAAGTATTATTTGATGGTAAAATACCGATTTTGTACTGCTTGTGGGACTCAGAAGAGTCCCACCTACATACCAATTTTCCGGTATCCATAATGTTACCGACTCGGTATTTTACATACTCGGTAAATTTACCTATCGGTAAATTTACCGAGTCTGTAAATTACAGGGACCTACATGTCAAATTGCTTTTACCGGGTGGTAACGGCCGAATTCGGCCGTTACCACCCGGTAAAAGCCTACCTACATCTGGCCCTATATGAGGTTAATTCATGTGAGACCTTTATTGGTTCTTCTTTTTACCAGTTTTCAATCCTTACAGTCATAAGATCTAATAGACTTATTAACCATTATTTTGTCTCTTTTTCTGTCTTTCTCCATATTCTCTGACTTCAATCGCCAAATGTTAGCTTCATTTTCCTGGGAAATGATAGAGGCCTTAGTGCTGACTTGCATCTGATATGGAGTAACCACAAAAGACATGAAATGTTAATTTAAAATTGTAATGAACTATGTTCTGTGAGTCCTACACAAGGTGTTTAAAGACAACAACAAAAGTTTATGAATTTTTTAACACTTGATAATTCATGTTTAGATAATACCTCAGATACATGATATGTTATTTATTATTAGAGATACTCATACAGAATTTATAACTTATTGGAAAGAGCGTCTGTTCTGCTAAAGGTCCTGAGGAAGGTGGTCCCATCCCACCGAAACGCGTCGACCTTGCGTAATAGATCACATAACAACTTGTAACCCCTCAGCCACAGATTTAAGAATGAATGTTTAGTGTATGAGAGTGTATGTATGAGAGACTTGTGAGAGTGTATTTGGATTTTTTTCTCTGTATGGTATCTGTATCTTTTTACTTACTGATGATTTATATGTCCTTTTTGATAAAATAATTGTTATGAAATTAAGAAATACTGTGAAAAATATAATCTCTTTAAAAAAAGAAATACAACTAAAAAATATGATAAAATGTAATGTTGTCACCTTGTATTAAAAGCTTTTTGATGAAAATATGAGAATTGTCTAGTACAAAATAATCTAGGTCATGAGGGAATCTTACTCTATGTGAGTGTGCAGTCCACTGCCTTCCTAATTGTGCATGTTGTCTGACTACCAGTACTAGCAGTGTGTACACCAATGGATAGTATGCTCACTGAGTAGTTTCCACCCCCAAAGTGTGTAGTTACATGCACTGAAAAGGTACAGTGCAGTCACAGTGCATCTTTTTCTTTCCAGGCAATGTTTCCATGTTGTAACTTCTGGACAACTGTTCATAGTTATAGTTGCACTACCTGTGTCCATCATAGGCCTCTGTGTTAGAGATCTGTATATCAAATTGTGTAATGCACCAATATGTTGCATGTGTACTTATGGCCTTTTTACTTTGTTATCCTCACAGGTTGATGCCCACCAGAAGCAGGAAATCTGGTTGAAAATCGCCCAGGCAGTCAGATCTGTGGGGGTCTACAAGCGTGAGATCCTCAACTGCCAGAAGAGGTGGCAGGACCTTCGTGGCTAGACCCGGAGGATCGCAAGGGTCCAGCTGAAGCTGTCGCCTCCTCGCAGGAGGGACGGATACAGACCCTGACCCACCATATGCTCTGGATTCTGGCAGTGGACTTCCCTGACCTGGATGGGCAGCTTAAGACCAGACAGCAGCAAGGAGGGGGTAAGGGCTAGCCTTTTCAGGGAACTATGTCTCACATGCTCTTTGCACTCCTTTAGCCTGTTTACACTTCCACAGTACGTGTGTCTTGTAGTCCAGGACTCATATCCCTCACTTGTGTCATGCCCCATCCTCATCTCATACACAGGTGTGGCCCAAACAGTCTGTGACTCAGGACACTTGGGTACTGCGTCCTTTTAGTTACCTGAGGTTAAAGTTGGGGCCAGCATCCATTATAGAAAGTTTGTCATTGGCTCAATGGGTGGTACAATTGCTCACACAATGCCTGTGATCTGACATGTACTCTGTGTGTGCCATTAACATGTGTTCTTAATGCTGCTCTGACTCAAAAACATGATGCAAGTGAGACCAATGTTGGAGCCTCTGATGTATGTACATCATGTGTGTTGCTCATGCATAGACAACTGCCTAGTGTTCAGGATAATACCATGTTGCACATGCACCAGGACAGGAATGCCTACTACAGCCATCGAATGCTCTGTGTTCTCCCACTCCCATGTGTCAGCTCACATATTGGGAATTGTGAAAAGTGCCTCTGTGTCATTGTGGTGTGGCCTCCCAAAGTGGGCTCCTTGAGGGTTTTAACTGTTTGGGATGGGCAGCCATCTGGGATGGGACTATAGGATCTGCACATTGGTTCATACATTGGTGTGTCACCCCTTGACTGTGCACATTGGTGTATGCAACATTACGGATGCACTCTGATTTAGTTAAGTCTCATCAGACTGTGAAGTGCCCATGTGTAGGGATTCTTGTTTTCAGTCACTGTAAAGTCTCATTTCTTTCATGTGTGATCATCTGAGTCCTTATGATGTGGGTGGCAGAGGGTGAACATGTGCACTTGTCATCTACAGACTTTGCATTCCCCAAAGACCTTTCATTGTTCCAAAGTGCAGACAACTGTTGTGTGGATGCACTGCCCCTGTGACAGGAGATAGTGAAGACTGACTCACCAGACAGGCCTGTGCCATGGCATTCAACTTGCAAACATGTGATCCGGCAGTAGTGTCAACTGTCCTGCATGAACCCAATTGTCGCATTGACTACCAGGACATGAGAATATCATTGTGTCTGGTGATGGAAGCATATCCTGCATAACGACATAGACTCTGCCAATCCCTTTTTCTAACCCATGTACTAATTTATTGGCAGGGGATGGCATGAATGTGGAGTGACACATTTCAATGTGTTTAATTGGATGTCCAACAACTGCCTATGTGATGCATATGTGCATAAATGATTGGTGGCATCCAACATGCGCCAGATAGATGTCTCCATGGATAGGAGTTAAAAGAGGGAAGTATTTGACTGACCAGACTGTCAAGTGTCTTGTTCAGATAGGTTTTTGCACCATTGCCAGATGATGTGAAGACTTGCTCTGAGATGTGCTCTACTTACTGTGGTGGTCAGGGCAATACAGTTGGCTGATGGGGATCTGTTTCACCTGATTATTTACAGATAGATCTAAAGCCACAGGGGGAGACAGCACCACGGACCAGGAGGAGCAGCAGAGCCAGACTGGGCCATCTGCTGATGATTCAGAGGAGCCCAGTGGCACGGAGGGAGAGGGGAGCCACTACAATTAGACCTCTGCCCCATCCACCTCAGCTGAGGAACACAGCTCATCGGATGACTAGTCTCTTGTGGAGGCGGGTGCCAGCAGTCAGCAGACACCATCAAGCAAACCTGTCCCCGCCACCACCACCACCACCATCACCACCCTCCCATCTGCTCAAATCCCAGAGGTCCATGGAGGGTCCCATGTCAGGGACCATGTCTCCTTTGTGCCTGGCACCGCACCCCCTGCCTCTATCCCCCCTGCTGCCCTGAGTGTGGAGTCTGTGGACTTGCTTAAGGAGATCCATGTAGGGCAGACATCTATGCTGATTGTCCTCCATGCACACACCAGTCTGTTGACACAACAGGTGTCGTTCATGGAGGGCATCTCTTCTAGCATGTCTGCACGACAGAGGGCCAACCAGTCCATGGACTCCTCACTGACGGCAGCAGTGTCTCTCCTCCAATAGTCCCTCACCCCTCCTACCTCTGCCACATCCTCAATCCCTACTACCCTACCTGTCACAAGCACACCCACACTGGCACAAACACATACCGTCATAGACACAGGCACCACTCAGACACCCAAGCCACAATCAAAACGTACATGCAAGCACAGTGAGGGGACTGATACCTCACTCAAAAGGGGCCGAAACACCCACAGGCATCCACAAGCACTCCGCAGTCCTCAGATACCTCTCTTCGCCGCCAACCCATCAGATAAGACTCACAAGGGGAAGAGACAGTCAGCAAACATAGAGAGGACTGCCCCTCACACCCAGACCCCCTCCACCAAGCACAGGCAGACTGAGGCCCCCACTCCCATGTCTACCTGGAGCAGGAGAAGCAAGACACCACCACGTAGCTCTACCACACTGTCTCTGTCCTCCAGCCCCCAGCCCACCACTCCACAGGTTCCCCCGCCACACCCTGCCCCAGGTTCCCACACAAGCACATTCCGCATTCCCAAAATTATCTGTCCCTCCCCCCTGGCACATGCACATCCACACCCACCCCAGACGCTCAGCCTGTGTGTGCCACTGGAGACCGTGTCCCCCATCTGTCCTGCCCAGCTTCTCTGCACCCCCTTTCACTCCAGTGGAGATAGGCACTGCAGTGGAGGCCACAACAACCCCGTCTGACCAGCCCACTGCAGTGGGGCCAGCACCCACCACATCTGAGTCATGCCCTACAGTAATGCCGGCGTCGACCACTCCTGACTCATGCCCTGCAGTGGGTACTGGTCCCACTGTATCAGACACCTCCACTGCAGTTGCCAGTAAGCCCCCTGCTCCCACCACCCCTCCCCTGCCTCATTCTGCAATCCCCTGATCCTGTCCCTGTGGTGCCTGGCCTGCCCAAATGTGTGCCCCTCCAAGGGGAGATGTCCCCTGGTTGTAGCAGTGCAGGCAATCAATGGGTGAAAACTTGTCCCATGTCCCCCTGTTTGGACTTTGCTAATGGACTGGCCATTGGCATTTGGGTTTTCAGGACTGCACGTTTGTCTTCCTGAATTGCTCCATAAAGCTTATTTATTTCATCTGGTGGTTTTCATTTTGATATACATGATGTGGATGATGAGTATCACGTACTTGCAGTTGTAATAGTGTTTTGCAGAGGAAGGAACTGAAATGTTGATGTGATGTACTCCATGTGTTCTGTGGGATTTGTGTCCTATTCTGTTTGGTATCCATGTCATCCTGTGTAACAATCTGAGGGGGTTCCAATACATGTGTGCTGAGTATGTGCAAGTGACATAAGATCCACTCCCGTACACAGGCTGATGTGACCAGAGCCTTCATTGTGGTGTTATTGTTGGCTCACTGACAACGTGTTATGCTGACATGACCAAGCCCTGCAGCGACAACGTTTGGCACAGTTGACAATCCACAGGAGTGTAGTCACCTCATGGGAGTGTGCTATTCTGTGGCATTGCCTGAGCCCATGTTGTGTGTTGTGTTAGCACGTGTGTGTGTGTGTGTGTGTGTGTTCACTTTCATTTTCCTACACAGCCTGTGTTCCTTTCAGATGTCCCAGTTTGTGGTGCTTGATGAGTTATCCATTGTTAATTCAACATCTCCACCCTGGGTTGTCTTGGATGTGGGTGCATAGCAAACTGCTGGTCATCAGGGTGTCATCACTCAGTGTTTTTGTTGAGACGTCCTGGGATGTGGGCAAATGCACGTGGGACACATTCAGGAGTCTCCAAGTCCCTTTTCCCGTACCGCCATCATATTGTTGTGGCAATGTGTTATCTTTCAATCATTGTGACATGTATCTGTGTGTGTGACTGCTCTCACTCCTCTGGTCCAGTGATGCAATGTTGTAAGGTGTCAGCATGTGTTCATCATGGGTCTCCTTGTGTTCTTGATTGGTGTGGAACTGTGTCTGGGATTTCAGGAATTCTGGTACATTTCAGGTAATGGTCATGTACCACAAACTGTGCATTGTGTCAGACATTCACAAAGGTTGTCTTGCCAAAGTCATCGAGAAGACCGTCAACAAGCAGCTGGCCGCCTTCCTCGAGACGAACGGATCCCTCGACCCCTCGCAGTCTGGCTTCCGAGCCAACCACAGCACCGAGACCGCCCTCATCGCCGCCACCGACGACATCCGAGCCCTGATGGACAACGGAGAAACAGCGGCCCTCATCCTCCTAGACCTCTCCGCGGCCTTCGACACTGTCTGCCACCGCACCCTAGTGCAACGCCTTAGCAACGTCGGAATCCAGGAGAAGGCACTGGAATGGATCGTCTCCTTCCTCGACGGAAGAACACAGAGAGTCCGCCTACCGCCGTACAAGTCAAAGGCCACCGAAGTCATCTGCGGCGTCCCTCAAGGATCCTCGCTGAGCCCTACCCTCTTCAACGTCTACATGAGCCCCCTCGCGACCATCGCACGCCAACACAACCTCAACATAATCTCCTACGCCGACGACACCCAGCTGATCCTCTCCCTGACCAACGACCCCGCCGCCGCCAGAGCCAACCTGCACGAAGGGATGAAGGAGGTAGCCGAGTGGATGACGGCCAGCCGCCTGAAACTGAACTCAGACAAGACGGAGGTCCTCATCCTGGGCTCCACGCCCACCGCCTGGGACGACTCCTGGTGGCCCCCCGCCCTGGGCACCGCACCCAAACCGACGAACCACGCACGCAACCTGGGCTTCATCCTGGACTCCTCCCTCTCCATGACCAGACAAGTCAACGCCGTCTCCTCGGCGTGCTTCAACATCCTGCGCATGCTACGGAAGATCTTCTGGTGGATCCCCACGGAGACCAGGAAGACCGTCACCCAGGCCCTCGTCACCAGCCGACTGGACTACGGCAACGCCCTCTACGCCGGAACCACCGCCAAGCTCCAGAAGAGACTTCAGCGGATCCAGAACGCCTCAGCCAGACTCATCCTCGACATCCCACGAAACAGCCACATCTCCGGACACCTGAGAGACCTGCACTGGCTCCCCGTCAACAAAAGAATCACCTTCTGTCTCCTCACCCACGCACACAAAGCCCTGCACGATCAAGGCCCAAGCTACCTCAACAACCGAATCAACTTCCACGCTCCCAAATGCCACCTCCGTTCAGCCAGCCTCGCCCTCGCCGCCGTCCCACGCATCCGCAGAGCGACAACAGGAGGAAGGTCCTTCTCCTACCTGGCCGCCAAGACCTGGAACTCCCTCCCGACCGACCTGCGCCTGACCCAAGACCACCTCTCCTTCAGGAAGAAGCTCAAGACCTGGCTGTTCGAGCAGTAACGGTACCCCCCCCCCCCCCCCAAGCGCCTTGAGACCCTACGGGTAAGTAGTGCGCTCTATAAATGCCTTGACTGATTGATTGATTGAGCACGTGAGATGAATGATGTGTAAGTTGGATACCCCCCCACCCGAAGGTTGACATGCATGAATGTGCAATGTCGCCAGTCCATGTGTGCTTCCCAGATGCACATTGGTGCACATCTAGGTGTGTAGTGTTTGGAGTGTAAAAGTGTGAGTTGTGTGGTAGGTAGGCCACAGAATCCACATTTTCAAGAACTGAGTTTGCGGGCACAGCTTTGAATTTATTACTGAGAATGTTAAAACTGCTAAGTAATATACGGGCTATTGATTTTTCCAATCAGTACGAACCAGGACACAAACAGACCACAAATAAGGATAGGTACTTTTTAAGACAAAGCTTTTTATTGAGTTTTCTGCTAAGAGATCCGAGGCAATATTTTCTTTCAGCATATCCTCAATAGCGTGAAATGATTTGAATGGAAAATCCTTAAAACTGAATATTATAAACCTGTTCATTATAAGTAATGTAATAGCACAAAGTACATATGTTTATTTTTACCACAGCAATTGCCGCAATTTCCAGGTTCACTAAAACCAAGGAAAACATGTTCTATACAAGACTTCAGGTGCAAAAGTTACTAATTTGACAGTCCCTAGCATGGATCAATTTAGAGATGCAAGGTGATGATTGCTTTCAATGAAGAATATAGATTTTCCTTGAACATATTGTGTAGTCATGTCTGCTTATGAATGTGTGGACATGTTTGCAGTACATCTTGGAAAAAATGTACAGAAAAGACTACGCTGCTAGAATTATTTTATTTACTAGACAAAAATGTTTTAACACTGTTCGATGCTTGTTAATTACAGTGTTAGATCACTCAAAAAGAGATGTGCTTTTTACCTTTTTTATGTTACCTAGGGTTATTTTACCACTTTGAATAGATAAGGTTGGTTGTATGTTAGACTATCATAGGCAGAAATATTGTCTAACATAAATATGTAGTAAATATCCTTTACAAGTGTATAGTCCCAATGAGCGTCGCCTTTCTATCATTAAATTGAACAAGGCAAAATGTTTCGAAATTATGTTTTGAACACAATATTTATGTCAGATTATATTCTGGCTACGATATTCTAGTATTGCACCAGAATGTGGGTGCCTATCGTGATTGATTGATTGTCCTGGTGACAATAAGGTGTCACAGCAGCCCTATAAATGGCAGATTATAAAATTTTCCAGATATCCACATATGCTATATCTACATACAATCTATATACAGTGTGACTGGTGCATAAAGGTAACTTTCACTGTTGAGTAACTTTACTAATTTTGGCCATTCACAAAGGGACTGATTCAAAATGGTAAGTTACACTTTTGAGAACGTTTTTTACTTTTAGGCTATTATGAAAAATGGGTTTTTGGTTAAATAGGTTCAATGGGAGGTGATACCTGTTCAAGCAACAGCCACAATTCCCGTCAGGTGAACCACAAAAAGCCACTAACTTAACCTGTGCTCAACCCTCTGATAGTTTGGGACAAAAGCAGTGAGAATTAACTTAAAGACAATGTGTAAAGCATTTCTGCAGCACTCAAACAGCAATAAAGTGATGACACAGCCTAAACAAATCACACACCAATTTTGAAAAATGGAGTAAATTGTATTACATTATTTGACTCCAAAACTACAAAAATCCAATTAGTAGATTCGGAGTTAAGATTTTTTAAAGTTTAAAGTAAAATCTAGCACCTACATGGTCAAAGAGCCAACTGCGGACATCTAGTTGTGTGAGACTAGGTCAAAGTCAAAATATATGTCCGACCGTGATGGAGTGCAGTTTGGATACAAGAAGTGGATTGGGCCAGGTTGGTGCTTTCCTTCAGACTTAGGAGAAATGTTGAAGAAAATGTTCTGAGAAGGTAAAGATCAGTGGGGCAAGGCTGCAGGCAGTGTTTGGGGAGCTGATGAATGAAGTCACAGTGACGTTTCTATGTGAAGACTGATTCTCTTTTTGAAAGTTGAAAATCTCCAGTGGGATGAGACAGGATGCTATAGCCAATGAGAGTTCTAGTAGACCTTTGGCAAAGGACTGCTGAACAGGATTTTCTGCCGCAGAGAAGAACATACGGGGGCTGCCACAAAGTTAGCCCTAACGGCGATGCATTTTTGGTGGATAGACACGCAGGCTAGTCCAGGTTTTCCGTTGGTTCTCAGAAAAATTTTCAGTAAATATTTGTTTAAGGCCTAAGTTTTGGATTTGGCTATCTGGGCATCTTTCCTATCACCACCAACAAGGGTACAGGATGGGAGGGTCACCACTTGGGCAATTGGTACGGGCTCAAGATGGTTGGAGTCTTTTATTTCCCTGAGCCCTTGATCAGTAGGTCAGCAAGCAAGTCATTGGTGTCACTCTGGTAGTCCTGGGTTCAAGTGCTTAAGCAGGGCTAAAGCAGCAGTGCAGTCCTTTGAGGGTTACAGGCAGGCTCCAGGCAGCAATGAGTCCTTCCAGGTGCAGTAAAGCTATATCGTGGAGTGCACAGCTGGCCATTTCAGCAGTCAATACTCTGACAGCCCATTCTTAGGTCCAGAAAGTGAACTGAAGAGTGGGTCTGGGGGTTCTATTTTATACCTGTGCCTTCTTTGAAGTAGGAGGTTTCTACAAAAGTACCATTGGAGTGCTAGACATTTCCTGACTCCCTTGCCATGGCTCCAAACTGGCTGTGGGGACAATGCAGTGACGACAAGCCATTTGTGTGAAGGCAGAGGACAGCCTATTCAGTTGCAAGTGGCACTGGGCCAAGCTCTGCTCCTAGCATCCTGCCAGTCGATTGCCTATTCACGGACACCTAATCCTTCTATTTGGTGAATGTCTTGGAGGAATTTGCAAAGTAAAATTGCTATCTACACCCAAACATGTGACCAAATACAGGCTGCAGGCAAGGGCGGGAAAATACTAACTCTTTTAAGTGCCATTTTCAAAATTGTAATACAAAATTCAAATTTACCATTAAAGAGGATTTTCAACTACAATTCCATAGATACCAAAAATGAAATGCTTACCTGTTCTCAACCAAATGCTAACACTTGTTAAATGTAGTAAGTTAATCCAATGTTATCCGATGGGACAGGTTGGCCTCACATTAGTGAAACTTAATTTAAGAGTTTTCCACTACCACAGCATGTAATATTTAAAAGTACAACAATTTAATTACAATGCACCCTGGTCTGAGGCCTTCTTAGGGTCTACGTTCAGAGTGACTTGTATGTATTAAGAGGGAAGTTTAAGGCTTGACAAGGGAGTTATATGCCAAGTCAACTTAGCAGTTTAAAACTGCATCGGGCTGCATTGATAGGCCTAGGACATGATTTAAGGAGCTACTTGAGTGGATGGCACATACATGTGACGCAGGCCCACTGGTAGAATTCAATTTACAGTCTCTGGGTCTGTGGTATAACACACTACAAGACACTTATAAGTAAATTAAATGTGTAAATCAGATGCAAGCCAATTTTACCATGTTTAGGAGATTGAGCACAATCACGTTAGCACTGGTTAGCAATGGTAAAGTGCACAGAATCTTAATGCCAACAAAAATTAATTGCAGCAAAAGTGGAGGAAAGACCACCCAAAGGCTCACATGTCTAGCACTAAATCCACAAAATCCAAGTGTGAGTTATTACTATAAAGAGCTCAGGCCTACTGAAGTATACATAAGCTGGCAACCATTAGGCATCCATTAATAAAATGAGGAATATGTACAGAATTACAGTTGGGAAACCAATATACAACATCTCTCAATAAAGCCTAACCAGAATCATCACAGTAAAATACGACTTCCAGAGTTTGTCAGGGTGGGCGACTAACACAAAACCTTAACATAACCCATTTGCCCACTTTGGTAACCTTTGAGATTACATGTAACCAAATACATTTTTATGGCATGTAACATAATGCGGGTACAATCCACTGTTACAGGCCTATGGAATTTCCATATGCTTTACACATTAAGCATGCCAGGCCTATTGCCTTTATAATGCCTTTTCATAATAAACAAGCCAGAACCATAATAGTGGGAATAACATTTCACCCCATACAGGCCTATAACTGTTATCATTGTCTTGCCTCCTTAACCAAATCAGGCCTTCTGTACTGACCGTTAGCTTTTCCACAGGTCAGCATTCGGACACACAGTCATACATTTGCAAATGTGTACAAAATTACTGTTGACAAAGCAAAATATTATCACTCTTAAAAGGGCTTAGCAAGCATTATCTCAGTACAAATCTTCTATGCACACAGTTTGTCAGAGAGGATCTCTAACACCAAAATACTTGCCCACTAAAGTGAGATTCCGTTTTACAAAGGCTATCTGCAGGCTTTCAATCAGAATAAAAAACAATCCACCCAGAAAAGCCTGTTGACCTTAACATATGAGTTTCAGAATCAATATGCTAGGTATTCTGGCTTTATCACACGTTTTCGTAATAAACAACCAAGCATATTGGGTCATATGTATGAAAGCTTTTTGCATTTGCAAATGGCTCAATTGTGTAAAATCTGTTTGCGAATGCAAAAAAGCCTTTCATGATGAATGAAAGACTATTTAGTCCCAAAATAGTGATTACCTAAAATTGCAGTTACAAATAGGGAATCGCAAATTGTGATTTCCCTTTGCACATGTATGAAGCATTTTCCAAATGTAAATTGTGAATTCAGGAAAATGCAATTACAATTGACTTCACGTGCAAACTTTAAAAAAAAAGCACAAAACTGCATTTTTCAAAGTGCCATGTAGCGCACACATTCTCCTAGGGCATGTGTGTGCTTTACATGTGCACATTTATTTTATTAGGGGAGCCTTAGGCTCCCAGCCCTTGGCTTTGCATTACCTAATTAGCTAATGCAAAACAATTTGCACCTATCGGGCTTTTGGCCCATAGGAACTAATAAAGGAAAATTACCTAATAGGCATTCTCGGTTTACCAAATCGCTATTAGGTAATATTAGGGAATTGCTAAATCTTTGACGATTTCTTACATAGAGAGCATTTTGCGACTACTAAATAGCGTTTAGCAACCATCTTTCAAACAGCCATAAAATTACAAATGTATACAAAATTGCAATACACAAAGCAAAATAATAACGCTCCTAACAGATGCCTAACAAGGATTATCATGGTGCATATCTTCTATCCCCACAGTTTGTTCGGGTGGATCACCAACAACAACAACGCACTTGCCTATTAATTCTGTATAAAAATACCTGCCTACAGGCGTTAGTACTGCATAATAACAATCCACCCTTAAAAACCTATTGCTTTTAGCACATGCTTTCCACAATAAGTAGGTAAGGCCATTCACTTTGTCTTAACATTTCATAGTAAAAAGATAAAACCTATGACATTTGTCATCACTTATTCCGCAAAACCAATGAAGCCTATTCAATTAGGCATAGACTGGAAACCTAAATGCATATAGTTATAAAATTACAAATATGTATCTAAATAGAGCTTGCAAAACAATATACAACCCCTCTCAACATGGCTTACCAAGAATCATCACAGTGAAAACCCCCAGGGTTTGTCAGAGTGGGTGGCTAACGCTAAAACCCTTGCCTGATATGGAGTAACAAAGTACCTGTCTAGAGCCTGAAACACAATGTGACAGCAACCAATTATTAAAGCTTACTGGGCTTTGCCATATGCTTTTCACAGTTAATAAGATAGTAGACCAACAGCCTTTGTAATAATGTTTCGTAATAGGCAGACCAGGCCTATGGCATCAAACATTAACTTTCCAGTGCACCAAACAGGCATATAACTTGTCACCACAACCAATTTAGGTCCAGTTATGAGCACAGGATTTTTCACAAGGCAGTGTCAGACACACAGTCATAAAATTAGGAAAGTGAAAATAAATCACAGCTGGCTAAGATAATAATATCTTTCCTAAGGTGACCTAATGAGTATTCTCACATACCAAACCTTCTATAGCCATGATTTGTGACACTTGGTGACCAACACCAAAAGCAATGCCTACTAAAGTAATCAGTGAGAATCCATGTAACAGAATATTTTCATAGTATTTATCAATGTTTCAATGTAAAACTGCAACTGTGAGCAACACTTAACTATAGGATGGTAATTGGCAGGTGGGTATGCGTGTTTTAAAAGAAAATAGGTTCTTTAGGGATAACTTCATTACAATGAATAAAATATATTAAATTAGAAATATGCTGTAAGCGAGAGAGATGCTTCTTCTAATAGACTTTGAGAAGCATTTATGTATTTATTTATTTATTCATCCATTTGTAGAGGGCATGGTTACACCACCGGTGTGTCCTCGCGCTTAGACAGAGCCTCTGAAATGGATGCGGCTGCATTTTCATGTTGTACCGAGTTTTACAAACTATCCGAGAGTTACCTTTATTCAGTTTTAGCGAACAGCCAGGTCTTTAACTGTTTACAGAATCTACTCTCACATGGCTCTATTCTTAGAGCCATCGGCAGGGTGTTCCACGTTTTTGCTACGAGATACCTGAATGAGCGTGCCCCCATACTTTCTCTAAGTATTCTTGGTACAGTCACGAGTGCCTTCCCCATAGATCTCATAGATCTCAGCCTACGTCCTGTATTGGGTTGTTAACCGTAGAAGGTACTGTGGGCCGTTCTTTAATAGAATGCGGTGGCAATGGCACATTGACTTGAACATGACCCTTTTTTCTACTGACAGCCAGTGCAGTACTGTCAGGGCTTTCTTCATGTTAGCTCTTCTCGGAAGTTTAAGTACCAATTGAGCCGCCGCATTCTGCACCCTCTGTAGTTTGGATAATTATTTTTTTGTAGCGCCAAGATATAGTACATTTCCGTAATCCAATTGAGAGGTTTTTACCGCATGTACTGTGGTTTTCCTGGCATTAGGTGGTAAGAGATCTAAGACTTTCCTCAGTTCTTTCATGGCCCCCTAGAATTTCCCGCTATCTTCTGAATCTGACTATCAAATGTAAACTCAGAATCAAACCAGACTCTGGGGTTTTTCACGTCAGTTTTAAGGGGTAGGTAGTTGTCCTAGTGATTCAGGCCACCACACGGACGACCATATGGATGGCGCCTCGCGTACAACAATTACCTCCGTTTTACTCCCGTTTAACTTGAGGCAATGGTTCGACATCCAGTCTGCCACCTCTTCTAAACATTTGGAAAAACGAGTTGCTGCCTGGTCCTTATCTTGAGATAGCATCAAAATTAGCTGCGTGTCGTCTGCATAGGAAACAATTGACACCCTATGTTTCTCCACTTTTCAGCCAGTGGTCCCACATAAAGATTGAATAGAGTGGGACTCAAAATTGATCCCTATGGAACGCCCTGAGGCAGGGGAATACTCTCAGATAAATGTGACTGTTGCGTGACTTGAAAGCTCCGTGCAGAGAGAAACGATGTCATCCAACTCAGAGCACTTTGCCTAATGCCACAAGTCTCTAAGCTATGGAAGAGCAGCTTGTGGGATACGGTGTGCAACGCCGCACTGTGATCCAACAAGATCAGTGCGGCCGTTTGTCCTTCGTCTGCATATTTTCTCAGTGTTTCTGTGGCTAAGAGTAGCACTGACTCAATCGAGTGGGCCATTCTAAAACCTGATTGAGAGGGACAGGATAAAAATCAGCCAAGAAATGTGCAAAGGCTGATGATCGTTGCTAGTTTTCATTTACTTATGTCAACCTATTTCACATTTCAAACAATACAATGCTGTACTATTTAAATTTTAAAACACTTTAGTTTAGTTACCTTGGCAAATTGATTTTTATTTCGTATGCACTTGTGAATCGGCCTTGCAATTATTATTCCAACTTCCTCACCCAACCGTCTCGTTCTTCGAAACATCCCTTTGGCAACATTGAGGTATGCCAGTGGGGTGGTAGGAGTTGCCCCAAATTTGAACTCCATCACCCAAATCCGAAGGCATGCTCTTCTTCTGGCGCCCAGGCACTTTCGGTTACTGTTTCAGACTGATGCTCCATATGTGTCATATTCCCTGGTCCTCTCACATTATGGGAGCACTGGAAGTGCTAACTTAAGATAGGTCACTGCCACAGGTTTAGGCTGACAAATGTCCTAAATAGTTGAAGAGCTGGATGAGAGACATTTTACCATCTTGATATTAAGTGATTATGTATAACTTGAAATTGAAAGGAATATTCTGATGGCTGGAAATGTAGCAGAATGCTTTGCTATATAGAAAGTAAACAACAACTGAAACATACATGACGCAACCCAGCATAACAGTTGACACAGAACGCAACCCAGCAACAGAATGAAAGAATGCAGCACAGAAACATAACAGGGTAAGCACAACATCCACACAGCAACATTTGCATAAACATTCCTGTTACACATTATCACCTCCAATATTTTTTTAACATATGGTGGCAAAAGGTGTTTGCACCAAACACAGATTTACTAACCAATATAGACACGTCACAGAGCCAGTCAAAAATGTTTTATGATTCGGCCTCAACTCATCAGCGCTGATGTGGATACTAGGATGGGTCAACTTGAAATTCCTTTATCACTTTAATGATTCTTTCGAACTTTGTATTATTTTAACCTGATACAATGTTTGGGCAGTTAGGGATAGGTTCTCATGTCAGGTTGTTTCAATGAACACTGTAAGTCAATGTCATACGCCTTCTATCCTTTTATTCTTCCGAAATCTGATAGGCGCATAGGCCAAGAAAGATTTCAGCCTTATTCACAAGAATTCCGCTCAGTAAATATAAAGTAACATGTCAAGTCAAGTCAAGTCAAAAATTTATATAGCGCACTACATACCCAGAGGGTCTCAAGGCGCTTGAGGAGGGGGGGGGGGTTTACTTATCAAATATCCAGGTTTTAAGCTGTTTTCTGAAGGCTAGGTGGTTATGGGTAAGGCGGAGGTGGATGGGAAGGGAATTCCAGGTTTTGGCCGCTAAGTAGGAGAAGGATCTTCCCCCCATGGTGGCTTTGTGGATGCGCGGCGAGGGCTTGGTTGGACGAACGCAGTTGGCGTGTGGGAGTGTAGAAGGAAAGGTGTGTGTTGAGGCAGTCAGGTCCAAGTTCGTAGAGGGCTTTGTGTGCGAGGATGAGGAGACGGAACATTATCCTTTTGTTGACGGGGTGCCAGTGAAGGTCTTTCAGGTGATCGGAAATGTGGTCTGTGCGGGGGATGTCTAGTATGAGTCTGGCTGAGGCGTTTTGAATGCGTTGGAGTTTTTTCAGCAGTTTTGCGGTGGTGCCGGCGTAAAGGGTGTTTCCGTAGTCCAGATGGCTTGTAACCAGTGCGTGGGTGACCGTTTTTCTTGTTTTGGTGGGGATCCAGCAAAATGTTTTTTTGAGCATGCGTAGGATGTTGAAGCATGATGATGAGACGGCGTTGACTTGTCTGGTCATTGAAAGAGAGGAGTCCAGGATGATGCCCAGGTTCTGTGCGTGGTCCGTCGGTATGGGAGCATTTCCTAGGGCCGTTGGCCACCAAGAGTCGTCCCAGGCGGAAGGGGATGCACCTAAGATGAGGACTTCCGTTTTGTCCGAGTTCAGTTTCAGACAGCTGTGCTTCATCCACTCGGCTACTTCTTTCATCCCTTCATGTAGGTTGGTTTTGGCGGTGATTGGGTCTTTGGTGAGTGAGAGGATCAGCTGAGTGTCATCAGCGTAGGAGATAATGTTGAGGTTGTGTTGACGTGCGATGGTTGCAAGGGGGCTTATGTAGACATTGAAGAGGGTAGGGCTGAGAGAAGATCCTTGAGGAACGCCGCAGATGACTTCGGTGGCCTCTGACTTAAAAGGGGGGAGGCGGACTCTCTGAGTTTTTCCAGCGAGGAACGAGATGATCCAGTCCAATGCTTTTCCTTGAATTCCGATGTTGCTGAGGCGTTGTATTAGGGTGCTATGACAGACTGTGTCGAAGACTGCGGAGAGGTCGAGGAGTATGAGGGCGACTGTGTCTCCGTTGTCCAGTAGTGTTTGAATGTCGTCTGTTGCTGTGATGAGGGCGGTCTCGGTGCTGTGTTTGGCTCGGAAGCCAGACTGTGAGGAGTCGAGTAATTTGTTGGTTTCGAGGAAGGCGGCGAGCTGATTGTTGACGGCTTTCTCAATGACTTTGGCAGGAAATGGGAGGAGCAAGATTGGTCGGTAATTTTTGAGTTCGGTGGGGTCAGCTGTGGGTTTCTTCAGGAGGGCGCTGAGCTCGGCGTGTTTCCAATTTTCTGGGAATGTGCCGGAGTTGAGGGAGCAGTTGATGCGTCTCGGAGATGGGGTGCGATAATGGAGTCTTCTTTGTTGAAGATGTGATGGGGGCATGGGTCTGTAGGGGATCCTGAGTGGATGGAGTTCATTAGGCGAATGGTGTCTTCTGTGGTGATTGGGTTCCAGTTGAGAAGGTTATTCGGAGGAGGTACAGGTTCGGAGATGAGAGGGGTTGACTGGTTTACGGGTTGGTTGTCAAAGCTGTTATGAATGTCGGCGATTTTGTCATGGAAGAATGAGGCGAGGGAGTCGCAGAGGACTTGAGAGGGGGTGATGTCGTTGTAGCTGGCGGTGGGGTTGGTGAATTCTTTGATGATGTTGAAAAGTTCCTTGCTGTTGTGGGCGTTGTTGTCTAGTCGGTCTTTGAGTGCTGATTTCTTGGCTGTCCGGATTAGTTGGTGGTGTTTGCGGGTGGCGTTTTTGAAGGCGACTTGGGTGATAGTGTTTGGGGTTTTTTCCAAGTTTTTTCAAGGGAGCGGCAGAGTTTCTTCGATTTCTTAAGGTCATCAATAAACCATGGGGCGTTCTTGCTTCCTTGCTTGATTTGATGTTGTTTCAAGGGTGCTAGTTTGTCGGCGGTTTGGGTTAACCATTGTGTGAGGTTGATGGTTAGGGTTCGTCGAATAGGCAGGGAGTTTTTGAAGAAGTGATGTGGAGATCTGGTTGATTGTGATTTTGTTCCAATTTCTTCGCAGAGTTGGTTGAGGGTGGTTGTGGATAGTGGTCTTATTGTAAATGAAGTGGATGCAACTGTGGTCCGTCCAGTGGAGGGCTGTGGTGTGAGTGAAGGAGATATGCTTGCTGGAGGTGAAGATAGGGTCGAGTGTGTATCCTGCGTAGTGGGTGGGGGTGTTAACAAGTTGTTTGAGTCTGAGATTGGCGAGATTGTCCAGGAGGGTGGTAGTGTTCCTGTCGTTGTTCTTTTCCAGATGGAAATTGAGGTCTCCCAGTAGAATGTATTCTTCTGAGGGGAGGGTGTGTGGGGTGATGAAGTCAGTGATGTCTTCGCCGAATTGTGTACGGGATCCTGGGGGTCTGTAGAGGAGGGTGCCTCTGAGTGTGGTTTTGGGGTCGGTGTGGATCTGGAAGTGGAGGTGTTCGGCGATAGCGAGGTTGTCTTCTGAGCTGGTTGAGACGCGGATGGTGTTCTTATGGACGATGGCGATGCCTCCTCCTGTTTGCTTGGTGCGGTCCTTACGGATGATCTTGTAGCCGTCCGGGATGGCTATGGCGATGTCTGGAGCTGATAAAGCATTCATCCAGGTTTCTGTTAGGAAGGCGACGTCCGGGGAAATGGTGTCGAGTAGGTTCCAAAGGTCGATGGCGTGTTTGTGAGCCGAGCGGGTGTTGAGGAGGATGCATTTAAGGTGGTTGGTGTCGGATCTCTATTTGGTGTTTGTGGATTTGGTGTGGGTCTTGATGGAGTGGAACTTGCAGGAGAGGCAAATGAAGGGTCCATGGGTGTGTCCCGGTGCGGCTTAGGCACAGTTAGGGAGTCAGCTGGGGTTGAGTGCTAGGCTCATTCCTGGGAGCAGGAACTTAGCAGTGTCGCCAGGACTCCATCCCACCAGACACTGCTGTTTTGTGCCCCGGAGAGTGTGAGCTTTCTCTGGCTGCACTCTCCTGGGCAGAAAAGACAACTTTGTTCCTGTCCGGAATATCACCTAGTGGGGGTCGCCATAAGTTACTTAGAGTTGATATAGCAGTGGAAGAGGGGACTGACTCGTTGTTGAGGCACAACACTTCTCTTGGTGAAAGTGTGACTACAAAGGAGGCGTTCAGCCAGACACAGACTAAGATGACTCAAGTGACCTCCAATCTGACGTTTTACTGTGAAGAAAAATTCGACTTTCTCGCTTGGTATGAATGCATAGCATAGCTAGAAAGTCTGAATAACCTGACAAAGACCTTTCACTGTCCTTGGCACACCTAGATGTTGAAACATGTTGGTAACCAAAGGATTCTATACCATCAGATGAATCATTGTATCTCATCCATTGACGATTTGTTAATCAATACCAGGGGTAAGCAATAATAAAGGAAATACTTTGGGTATACCCCTGAGTATTTTTTTATTCTTATGATATGATCCGAGCCATTGTATTTGTCCTGTAAAAATATTTATGAGAACACCTGGGTGCAAGAATGAGGCTGCGGGGGTGTAATTGTTCCTACCCCAGTGTGAAAAGTCACCGATGATGAACCACGCCATGATAAGTTGTGGGTGAAAAAACCTCTCAAATATCTTTTTATGACCAGTTACCATGGCTTTCCTTCAGTGATTAGACTGAGGGAACTATCGGCCAAATGCATCAATCTAGGATTTTGCATTTCCTAAATAGCGAAAATTAAGGAATCGCTATTTAGGAATTGCAAAATCCTATGCATCAAGAAATCCTAAAGTTTTTTAGGATTTCTTAAATTTCGGAATTTGCGATTCCTTAATTGCGAATCGCAATTAAGGAATGGCATTACATTGATTCCTATGGGCCCTAGAAGCCCATAGGAATCAATGCCGTTTTGCATTTCTTTTTTTAGGAAATCGCAATTTGTTGATGCATTGCAAGGGTGCAGAGGGGGGTCCAAAGGACCCCCCCCTGCACCCCTGAAATGTATTTTAAAGTGCATGTTTCACACACACATGTCCTAAGGACATGTGTGTCTGTAACATGACACTTTTCAAAATGCATTTTTGTGCTTTTTGAAACAATTTCGCAAATTAACACGAGGGTCAACCTTGTGTTAATTTGCACTTCCTATTTCAAATTTTGCATTTTTTTTAAAAAAATGATGCATTGCATTTAAGGAATCGCACAAATGCGATTCCTTAAATGCATTCGCATTTTTAGGAAATGCAAAAAAAACAGAATTTTGAAAAAATGTTTCATGCATCCCAAAAACGTATTTAGGAAGCGCAAACGGCCGAATTTACCGATTTGCACCGTTTGCACTTCCTAAATAGGTTGATGCATGTGCCCTTATGGTTTTGTGAACTTAAGTATCTGTGGTGAGAACAGTTATAGTTAGGTTTTCTGTTTCATGGAAGGAGAATTTTTATGTTTGTTAAGAACTTTGGATTAGTATGACGAATCTTAACAAAACTTTCACCCAAAATGTTGATCCACCGCAGTTCCTTCCTGTAAACTTTCAGGCTGATCTGATAAGTGGGGGCTGAGAGAAAAGAGGTTCCAAGAATGTAAAATCCCCATGCTTTTTCAATAGACTTCTTTAAGAAGACAGGCTATAGCAAAAACTGCTGAACGGAATTACTCCAAATTCGCCAGGAAGCTAGACCTTGGTCAGCAGTTTGTGCTTTTTGTGATTTGGTGAAATTCAATTCAGTAGCTTTAGTGATATTAGGGTTAAAAATGAACTGTATATTTTGGCATGGTGGCTCGTGAGAGCACAAGATAATAAATGGAGCCCTGTGATTGGTCGACAGGCCAGTATTTCCCGTGAACCTTCAAGCTCTTGTGGGAGCAAAAGGCTCCCACGAGAGCAAGAGCTCTGATTGGCTGACTGTTGGAAATTTAGAAATGAATTTGTTGCCATTACTGTTTACTGTGAAAAATTGGATGTGTTGTGAAAATTATGTAAAAAAAGATATAAGGGGGCAGCAGAAAGGTATTTTGTCCTCTTAGGTTTAGAGAGGAGGTTTCTAAGGGATAACTACAGTGAAGAAAATACATGTATGTTTTTTTAAACTATTTTGACGACTTAGCTTGACTCCCATGGAAACATGAAAAGAAAAAATAGTAGGAATACATTTTGTGGTCCTTCGTTTTGAGAGGAAGTGTGTAAGAGATAAGTACTGTGGTGAGTAGAAGGGGGTGCGCCACGGGTGCGTGCCAGTCCCCCTTCTATTTACATTGTATATTAATAGTCCTGGGGAAACCTTAGTTAAGGAATGTGTGGATCTGCCACGTGTCGGGACTAGGTTCATTGGGGCTTTATTGTGTGCTGACGATGCAGTGCTTTTGTCCAGCACCCCCCTCGGCCTTCAAAAACTGGTATCGAGCTTTGTCTCCTATCGGACAAATTTGCATCTCTCTGTTAACCGCATCGCTGCGGCGGCTTTTCCCGCTGTGTGCGGCAATTTTCAAAAAGCTGCGTTACATGACGAGCTCAGCTCGTCATCAGCATACGAGCGCCGTAGCTGATGACGAGCTGAGACCGTCATCAGCAGCAAAGAGGTTAATATAAAAAAAACATATACCATGTGATGTTGTAAACCTAGTGTTAAGAGCAGAGATGTTTTTATTGACATTTGCAAACTTGACTCTATGGACTATTTCTCTTATCTAGGGATCGTTTTTGAGCGTAGGGCACATTGGTCTAAAGCTATCGATACTAGACGGCTCTTATTTTGTAAAGCCATAGGTGCTCTATTAAATTTTGCTAAAAAACTGGGAGGGCGCAAGTCCAAGAACTGATTGCAATTTAAAAAACTAAATGTATACGCATTGCTATGTATTGGGCTGGTCTCTGGGCTTATGAAAGCATTGTGCCACTACAATTGGAGGAAAACAGGTTTCTGAGATACTTGTTAGCGGCACCCAAATGTACAGCTACGTATATTAGTCACAGTGAGCTGGGCTTGTCTTATTTGACCGACCTTGTGAAAATGGTACCTATTTTGCTATGGTACAAAGTATGGACCTGTACCTCCTCAGGCCTAAATAGGGACGTGATAAATGACTGTTGTTCTCTTCATGGTGCTGCCCGGATTCCATGGATTACATACATAAACGTTTTCTAACAACTATTGGGCACCCTGAGTTTTTTTTAATAAACCAGAGACTCTGTCAACAGTTTCCAGGAAAGAGTTGAGATCTATCTGCAGGGAATATCTGGCGGATAGTAGGCTCACAGGTAACATCGTTAAACCTACATTAAGATCCCACCAGTTATGGCTGAGTATGTCTGGGCTACAATTTAAAACATAAAGATGGATCTTATGATAGGATGTTGCTTTTATACCTACGCCTTCATCTTGTGCACATATGGGTTACCTTTCCTAATAAAAATGACTGGTCACGTCACCTTTGTGTATGCCCTAGCGACCATATCTTGGCTCAGTCGACTATTCATGTTGTATTGTTCTGAAAGTATTACAACGTAATTAGGAAAAAAGTGGATCCTTCCAATTTCAAGACAGTTTGACCTCAGACAATGTTTCCCTGCTTTTATTAAATTACAACTGTTGGCAGATAGATCAGAGACTGTGCAAATTGCTAATTTTTTTTAATTGATGGTCAAAACTAGGAAAACAATGGATGGTTTTTAAATAGTTTGTATTTAATTAATATTAATTTTTTGCTGTTATTTATGTGCTTTTATGGTTAATTGATTATATACCGAATAAAGGGTATTCTGATCTGATCTGAGTAGAAGGTTTAATGTTACGATCTCGCAAGCCTCATGTGGGATAGTGAAAATTAGAAATGAGTAGTTGATCTTTGAATACACGCTGGCATGCATACTAAGCATGGGCGAATTTTGCGAATCTGTCGTTCGCGAATTTTGCGAATTTGCGAACTCGCAATCCGCAAAATCCGCGAATTCTCGCGAATTTGCGGATTTTTTTTTGTGTTCGCAAGGATTTCTGCCAGTTCGCAAGGATTTCTGCCAGTGCGCGAGGGTTTTGTACCAGTTCGCAATTGAGAACTTACATGTCGGCTCGCAACGGTCACGATTATGTTGTTTCTACGTCTGGTTCATCATCACAGGTTCCCAGAACCCTCTGTTTCACCCCTTCCACCCTCTGTTTTACCCATGCTATCCTCTGGTGCATCAATTCCACCCTCTGGTTCATCATCACTGTAGATTATGGGGGGGGAAAGCAAGCACACCTGCCTGCTTCAACTGACATGAATTAATTTGGGGTTGATTTATTAATGTGTCACTGTTTTAAAATTCCAGTCTGGCACCTGCTTCCTTATCTGTAATTTGCTTTCTGTTGCAGTGCAATTTCTTTTTCCAGGACTTTTGTGGCCTACTTGTAGCTATTCTATGAGCCTGCTGTGAGGGTCAGAGCAGGGTCATATAATTGTTGCAACTAGCAACTGAACTCTGGAGGGGCCCTTGTCAGGAAGCACTACAGGGAATGGTTACTAATGATGAGTTTGAACTTTTGAACCTGCTGAATGCTTTTTTTGTGTTCGCACGGATTTCTGCCAGTTCGCAAGGATTTCTGCCAGTTCGCAAGGGTTTTGTACCAGTTTGCAATTGCGAATTTACATGTCGGCTCGCAACGGTCACGATTATGTTGTTTCTACGTCTGGTTCATCATCACAGGTTCCCAGAACCCTCTGTTTCACCCCTGCCACCCTCTGTTTTACCCATGCCATCCTCTGGTGCATCAATGCCACCCTCTGGTTCATCATCACTGTAGATTATGGGGGGGAAAAGCAAGCACACCTGCCTGCTTCAACTGACATGAATTAATTTGGGGTTGATTTATTAATGTGTCACTGTTTTAAAATTCCAGTCTGGCACCTGCTTCCTTATCTGTAATTTGCTTTCTGTTGCAGCGCAATTTTTTTTTCCAGGACCTTTGTGGCCTACTTGTAGCTATTCTATGAGCTTGCTGTGAGGGTCAGAGCAGGGTCATATAATTGTTGCAACTAGCAACTGAACTCTGGAGGGGCCCTTGTCAGGAAGCATTACAGGGAATGGTTACTAATGATGAGTTTGAACTTTTGAACCTGCTGAATGCTTTTTTTGTGTTCGCAAGGATTTCTGCCAGTTCGCAAGGATTTCTGTCAGTTTGCGAGGGTTTTGTACCAGTTCGCAATTGCGAACTTACATGTCGGCTCGCAATGGTCACGATTATGTTGTTTCTACGTCTGGTTCATCATCACAGGTTCCCAGAACCCTCTGTTTCACCCCTGCCACCCTCTGTTTTACCCATGCCATCCTCTGCTGCATCAATGCCACCCTCTGGTTCATCATCACTGTAGATTATGGGGGGGAAAAGCAAGCACACCTGCCTGCTTCAACTGACATGAATTAATTTGGGGTTGATTTATTAATGTGTCACTGTTTTAAAATTCCAGTCTGGCACCTGCTTCCTTATCTGTAATTTGCTTTCTGTTGCAGTACAATTTTTTTTCCAGGACCTTTGTGGCCTACTTGTAGCTATTCTATGAGCCTGCTGTGAGGGTCAGAGCAGGGTCATATAATTGTTGCAACTAGCAACTGAACTCTGGAGGGGCCCTTGTCAGGAAGCACTACAGGGAATGGTTACTAATGATGAGTTTGAACTTTTGACCCTGCTGAATGCTTTTTTTGTGTTCGCAAGGATTTCTGCCAGTTCGCAAGGATTTCTGCCAGTTCGCGAGGGTTTTGTACCAGTTTGCAATTGCGAACTTACATGTCGGCTCGCAACGGTCACGATTATGTTGTTTCTACGTCTGGTTCATCATCACAGGTTCCCAGAACCCTCTGTTTCACCCCTGCCACCCTCTGTTTTACCCATGCTATCCTCTGCTGCATCAATGCCACCCTCTGGTTCATCATCACTGTAGATTATGGGGGGGAAAAGCAAGCACACCTGCCTGCTTCAACTGACATGAATTACTTTGGGGTTAATTTATTAATGTGTCACTGTTTTAAAATTCCAGTCCGGCACCTGCTTCCTTATCTGTAATTTGCTTTCTGTTGCAGTGCAATTTTTTTTTCCAAGACCTTTGTGGCCTACTTGTAGCTATTCTATGAGCCTGCTGTGAGGGTCAGAGCAGGGTCATATAATTGTTGCAACTAGCAACTGAACTCTGGAGGGGCCCTTGTCAGGAAGCACTACAGGGAATGGTTACTAATGATGAGTTTGAACTTTTGAACCTGCTGAATGCTTTTTTTGTGTTCGCAAGGATTTCTGCCAGTTCGCAAGGATTTCTGCCAGTTCGCGAGGGTTTTGTACCAGTTCGCAATTGCGAACTTACATGTCGGCTCGCAACGGTCACGATTATGTTGTTTCTAGGTCTGGTTCATCATCACAGGTTCCCAGAACCCTCTGTTTTACCCCTGCCACCCTCTGTTTTACCCATGCCATCCTCTGCTGCATCAATGCCACCCTCTGGTTCATCATCGCTGTAGATTATGGGGGGGAAAAGCAAGCATACCTGCCTGCTTCAACTGACATGAATTAATTTGGGGTTGATTTATTAATGTGTCACTGTTTTAAAATTCCAGTCTGGCACCTGCTTCCTTATCTGTAATTTGCTTTCTGTTGCAGTGCAATTTTTTTTTCCAGGACCTTTGTGGCCTACTTGTAGCTATTCTATGAGCCTGCTGTGAGGGTCAGAGCAGGGTCATATAATTGTTGCAACTAGCAACTGAATTCTGAAGGGGCCCTTGTCAGGAAGCACTACAGGGAATGGTTACTAATGATGAGTTTGAACTTTTGAACCTGCTGAATGCTTTTTTTGTGTTCGCAAGGATTTCTGCCAGTTCGCAAGGATTTCTGCCAGTTCGCGAGGGTTTTGTACCAGTTCGCAATTGCGAACTTACATATCGGCTCGCAACGGTCACGATTATGTTGTTTCTACGTCTGGTTCATCATCACAGGTTCCCAGAACCCTCTGTTTCACCCCTGCCACCCTCTGTTTTACCCATGCCATCCTCTGCTGCATCAATGCCACCCTCTGGTTCATCATCACTGTAGATTATGGGGGGGGAAAAGCAAGCACACCTGCCTGCTTCAACTGACATGAATTAATTTGGGGTTAATTTATTAATGTGTCACTGTTTTAAAATTCCAGTCTGGCACCTGCTTCCTTATCTGTAATTTGCTTTCTGTTGCAGTGCAATTTTTTTTCCAGGACCTTTGTGGCCTACTTGTAGCTATTCTATGAGCCTGCTGTGAGGGTCAGAGCAGGGTCATATAATTGTTGCAACTAGCAACTGAACTCTGGAGGGGCCCTTGTCAGGAAGCACTACAGGGAATGGTTACTAATGATGAGTTTGAACTTTTGAACCTGCTGAATGCTTTTTTTGTGTTCGCAAGGATTTCTGCCAGTTCGCAAGGATTTCTGCCAGTTCGCGAGGGTTTTGTACCAGTTCGCAATTGCGAACTTACATGTCGGCTCGCAACGGTCACGATTATGTTGTTTCTACGTCTGGTTCATCATCACAGGTTCCCAGAACCCTCTGTTTCACCCCTGCCACCCTCTGTTTTACCCATGCCATCCTCTGCTGCATCAATGCCACCCTCTGGTTCATCATCACTGTAGATTATGGGGGGGAAAAGCAAGCACACCTGCCTGCTTCAACTGACATGAATTAATTTAGGGTTGATTTATTAATGTGTCACTGTTTTAAAATTCCAGTCTGGCACCTGCTTCCTTATCTGTAATTTGCTTTCTGTTGCAGTGCAATTTTTTTTTCCAGGACCTTTGTGGCCTACTTGTAGCTATTCTATGAGCCTGCTGTGAGGGACAGAGCAGGGTCATATAATTGTTGCAACTAGCAACTGAACTCTGGAGGGGCCCTTGTCAGAAAGCACTACTGGGAATGGTTACTAATGATGAGTTTGAACTTTTGAACCTGCTGAATGCTTTTTTTGTGTTGGCAAGGATTTCTGCCAGTTCGCAAGGATTTCTGCCAGTTCGCGAGGGTTTTGTACCAGTTCGCAATTGCGAACTTACATATCGGCTCGCAACGGTCACGATTATGTTGTTTCTACGTCTGGTTCATCATCACAGGTTCCCAGAACCCTCTGTTTCACCCCTGCCACCCTCTGTTTTACCCATGCCATCCTCTGCTGCATCAATGCCACCCTCTGGTTCATCATCACTGTAGATTATGGGGGGGGAAGCAAGCACACCTGCCTGCTTCAACTGACATGAATTAATTTGGGGTTAATTTATTAATGTGTCACTGTTTTAAAATTCCAGTCTGGCACCTGCTTCCTTATCTGTAATTTGCTTTCTGTTGCAGTGCAATTTTTTTTCCAGGCCCTTTGTGGCCTACTTGTAGCTATTCTATGAGCCTGCTGTGAGGGTCAGAGCAGGGTCATATAATTGTTGCAACTAGCAACTGAACTCTGGAGGGGCCCTTGTCAGGAAGCACTACAGGGAATGGTTACTAATGATGAGTTTGAACTTTTGAACCTGCTGAATGCTTTTTTTGTGTTCGCAAGGATTTCTGCCAGTTCGCAAGGATTTCTGCCAGTTCGCGAGGGTTTTGTACCAGTTCGCAATTGCGAACTTACATGTCGGCTCGCAACGGTCACGATTATGTTGTTTCTACGTCTGGTTCATCATCACAGGTTCCCAGAACCCTCTGTTTCACCCCTGCCACCCTCTGTTTTACCCATGCCATCCTCTGCTGCATCAATGCCACCCTCTGGTTCATCATCACTGTAGATTATGGGGGGGAAAAGCAAGCACACCTGCCTGCTTCAACTGACATGAATTAATTTGGGGTTGATTTATTAATGTGTCACTGTTTTAAAATTCCAGTCTGGCACCTGCTTCCTTATCTGTAATTTGCTTTCTGTTGCAGTGCAATTTTTTTTTCCAGGACCTTTGTGGCCTACTTGTAGCTATTCTATGAGCCTGCTGTGAGGGTCAGAGCAGGGTCATATAATTGTTGCAACTAGCAACTGAATTCTGAAGGGGCCCTTGTCAGGAAGCACTACAGGGAATGGTTACTAATGATGAGTTTGAACTTTTGAACCTGCTGAATGCTTTTTTTGTGTTCGCAAGGATTTCTGCCAGTTCGCAAGGATTTCTGCCAGTTCGCGAGGGTTTTGTACCAGTTCGCAATTGCGAACTTACATATCGGCTCGCAACGGTCACGATTATGTTGTTTCTACGTCTGGTTCATCATCACAGGTTCCCAGAACCCTCTGTTTCACCCCTGCCACCCTCTGTTTTACCCATGCCATCCTCTGCTGCATCAATGCCACCCTCTGGTTCATCATCACTGTAGATTATGGGGGGGGAAAAGCAAGCACACCTGCCTGCTTCAACTGACATGAATTAATTTGGGGTTAATTTATTAATGTGTCACTGTTTTAAAATTCCAGTCTGGCACCTGCTTCCTTATCTGTAATTTGCTTTCTGTTGCAGTGCAATTTTTTTTCCAGGACCTTTGTGGCCTACTTGTAGCTATTCTATGAGCCTGCTGTGAGGGTCAGAGCAGGGTCATATAATTGTTGCAACTAGCAACTGAACTCTGGAGGGGCCCTTGTCAGGAAGCACTACAGGGAATGGTTACTAATGATGAGTTTGAACTTTTGAACCTGCTGAATGCTTTTTTTGTGTTCGCAAGGATTTCTGCCAGTTCGCAAGGATTTCTGCCAGTTCGCGAGGGTTTTGTACCAGTTCGCAATTGCGAACTTACATGTCGGCTCGCAACGGTCACGATTATGTTGTTTCTACGTCTGGTTCATCATCACAGGTTCCCAGAACCCTCTGTTTCACCCCTGCCACCCTCTGTTTTACCCATGCCATCCTCTGCTGCATCAATGCCACCCTCTGGTTCATCATCACTGTAGATTATGGGGGGGAAAAGCAAGCACACCTGCCTGCTTCAACTGACATGAATTAATTTAGGGTTGATTTATTAATGTGTCACTGTTTTAAAATTCCAGTCTGGCACCTGCTTCCTTATCTGTAATTTGCTTTCTGTTGCAGTGCAATTTTTTTTTCCAGGACCTTTGTGGCCTACTTGTAGCTATTCTATGAGCCTGCTGTGAGGGACAGAGCAGGGTCATATAATTGTTGCAACTAGCAACTGAACTCTGGAGGGGCCCTTGTCAGAAAGCACTACTGGGAATGGTTACTAATGATGAGTTTGAACTTTTGAACCTGCTGAATGCTTTTTTTGTGTTGGCAAGGATTTCTGCCAGTTCGCAAGGATTTCTGCCAGTTCGCGAGGGTTTTGTACCAGTTCGCAATTGCGAACTTACATATCGGCTCGCAACGGTCACGATTATGTTGTTTCTACGTCTGGTTCATCATCACAGGTTCCCAGAACCCTCTGTTTCACCCCTGCCACCCTCTGTTTTACCCATGCCATCCTCTGCTGCATCAATGCCACCCTCTGGTTCATCATCACTGTAGATTATGGGGGGGGAAAGCAAGCACACCTGCCTGCTTCAACTGACATGAATTAATTTGGGGTTAATTTATTAATGTGTCACTGTTTTAAAATTCCAGTCTGGCACCTGCTTCCTTATCTGTAATTTGCTTTCTGTTGCAGTGCAATTTTTTTTCCAGGACCTTTGTGGCCTACTTGTAGCTATTCTATGAGCCTGCTGTGAGGGTCAGAGCAGGGTCATATAATTGTTGCAACTAGCAACTGAACTCTGGAGGGGCCCTTGTCAGGAAGCACTACAGGGAATGGTTACTAATGATGAGTTTGAACTTTTGAACCTGCTGAATGCTTTTTTTGTGTTCGCAAGGATTTCTGCCAGTTCGCAAGGATTTCTGCCAGTTCGCGAGGGTTTTGTACCAGTTCGCAATTGCGAACTTACATGTCGGCTCGCAACGGTCACGATTATGTTGTTTCTACGTCTGGTTCATCATCACAGGTTCCCAGAACCCTCTGTTTCACCCCTGCCACCCTCTGTTTTACCCATGCCATCCTCTGCTGCATCAATGCCACCCTCTGGTTCATCATCACTGTAGATTATGGGGGGGAAAAGCAAGCACACCTGCCTGCTTCAACTGACATGAATTAATTTAGGGTTGATTTATTAATGTGTCACTGTTTTAAAATTCCAGTCTGGCACCTGCTTCCTTATCTGTAATTTGCTTTCTGTTGCAGTGCAATTTTTTTTTCCAGGACCTTTGTGGCCTACTTGTAGCTATTCTATGAGCCTGCTGTGAGGGACAGAGCAGGGTCATATAATTGTTGCAACTAGCAACTGAACTCTGGAGGGGCCCTTGTCAGAAAGCACTACTGGGAATGGTTACTAATGATGAGTTTGAACTTTTGAACCTGCTGAATGCTTTTTTTGTGTTCGCAAGGATTTCTGCCAGTTCGCAAGGATTTCTGCCAGTTCGCGAGGGTTTTGTACCAGTTCGCAATTGCGAACTTACACCGCACGCAGCAAAAAATCCGCTGCGTGCGAATTTGCGGATTTTGCGGGAAATTCGCGGATCTCGCGGATTGCGAATTTACCGAAAATCCGCGAGGGTAACGGATTTTCCGCCCATGCTTAATGCATACTGGTTACTCTACGAAGGAGTCTTACTGAAGATGGTGTTTATCAGAGTCAACTATTTACACCCATTGGTTTGGGAAAAGTTGTGAGTAGAGTTGAGGCTATTCCCACACACACACATGTCATCTGTGCAAGAGGTCTGACAGGAGAGGTCTGGCACTCCCTATACACCACACTATGCACACCTGTCATCTAAGAGAGAGATCTGAAAGGAGAGGCCAGTCCCTCCACACACCCTACTAAGCACACCCATCATACAAAGGAGAGGTCTGAAAGGAGACGCCAGTCCATCTACACATCCTACTGAGCTCACCTGTCATCTGAGAGAGAGGTCTGAAAGGAGAGGTCTATCCACACAGTCTACTACGCACACCCATCATTCTGAGAGAATGGTCTGAAATGAGAGGCAGCCCATCCACACACCCTACTACATACTACATACACCCGTCATCTGAAACAGAGGTCTGAAAGAAGAGGGCAGTCCCTCTCTACACACTACTACACACACCTATCATCTGAGAACAGGTCTTCAAGGAGAAGCCAGTCTCTTCCCACCACCTATGAGACACACCGCTCATCGCAGAGATTAGTCTGAGCAGAGAGGCGAGTCAACCACACACCCTACTATGAACACTCATCATCTGAGAAAAGGTCTCAAAGAAGAGGGCAGTCCGTACACACACCCTACTATGTACACCCATTATTTGAGAGAGACCAGTTATGTTACAAAGCCATTCCGTTTCTAAATAATGTTTGCACACAGGATATATTCTTCAGTTATTCATCTATACATAGACTCAAAAATATTTAGTTTACTGAAAAGACCAAAGGTTAAAGTAACGTTATAGCTTGATGTGATAAAGTGATCTATTTTCATTTTTTTTTTAAACTTACAAACTTCACTGAAAAAAACAAAGAATAAACTAACATTATAGTTAGGTGAATTTGAACTTGGCTACCCATAAAGTGTATGGCAACGGGTCAATGATACGAATAACATCAGCAACTACAGAAGTATAATGCAAAAAGCATAGATACCAGCCCTAGCTATAACTTTCGCCCTTGTAATGCATTGCTTATGACCTCACATTTGACATCAATCATGACATGTTCTATGACATCATTTGTGACATTCTGATGACATCTAAAATGACATCCTTGATGACACCACTGATGACATCAGCCAAGCTTCTTTTCTACAGATAGCTCTTTACATGGGTAAACTATTAAAGCTATAAAAGTGCAAAAAAGATCAGAATAATATGAAATATCGTTCCTGCTATCATACATATAACCCACTTGGGTAAAGCAAGCTTGTGTTATTTGTATCATTGACCATATACCATACACTTTAAGGGTAGGCAAGTTCATTTTGACTATGAACCACAGATGAAATGGTAACCTATCCTGCACTCGGTGTTCAATTTGCATACAGCTGTACAGGAAAAACCAAGGTAATGTTCTCACTGACAAATTCATCTAACTGTAATGTTACTTTAAACTTTGTTTTTTTCAGTATCTGCGTGCTTGCATACTTGCTCATTACGTGTACTGCGCATTCCATTCTGTTCAGTTTCTATGTGCCAATTTTCTGTTGCTCATTAACTGGTTTTGGTTTATATGCAGTGGTGTTATGTAGTCCATATATTACCCATACAGGATCTGCACGTTGGATAACATACACTATAGGATTGGTGCAGACTAACACTGAGCACCCCCACCAAGTATGTTAGTCTGTTTGCTTTAGCTAGCTCACAGTGTCACTAGAATCTCCTCTTATCGGGGAGAGAATAGTTTCTGGCAACCTTAGAACAATGACAACCCTGATACCCCAGGATCATGGGAACAATGTACTACTTTTCGCTTAGTCACTCGTGCTCACTTATTCGGTCTAAGAGAGTTAAGCAGAAGAACTAGTTGGGCGTGTTACAATAAGATTTTATTGCACAGTTGTTCTTCTAGTGTAAAAGAGATGTGCTGCAAAAACCATTACACAGTAGCACATATATATGATCAGCAGTACAGTGAATATAAAAGGATAGTACTGTTCTACCATTTTGCAATAGTCATGAAAACATACAACGATATAAAATGCATGATAAAAGAAAGCACGTACTACTACAATGTCTGTCTAGATGTACCTAAGTGTACCTAGCATGTGAGTAGGCGTGAAGCCAAGAATCCCTCCAGGTTTGGTCTAACCCCATTATCTGAAGCAAGAGAGAGTGTGGGACCCGTCCTCGTCTCGAGTTGAACACCCCGCATGGATGTGTTTGACCACTGTCAGCTGGAGCATCTGCATGCAGGAGCCTCAGCGTCTCTGGTCAGCGTGTCGGCCAGGAAGTCTCAGTTCCCTCTAGCTAACACTTGTAAGATGTGCTATATTTATACACTGAAGTATCTGGTGTTCCTTTTTCCCTTGTTACTTGTATTTAACCATTGTTGGATTTGAGGATGACGTATGAGATGAACCTTGTACGTAGATATTATGCAGGTGGTGTGTAGCCCCTGCCTGGTTTCCAAGAACCCTTATGAATATTCATTCATATTGTGTGATTCTATTGATGAAGTTATAGAACACTATTGTTCAGGAAAAACCCTGCTTCTGAGCCCAGGCCTAGAACTAGGTAAAGGCTCAATCCTAAAAGGCTTGTTACTGTGTAGTGTAGCGGAGGTAATGTAGGTGAAGGTGTATGATATTACCCAGGCCTACATTAGGTTACCTATATGAAACATAACAGTGGGAATCCGAATAGGAAAGTTGTCTTTCGGTCCCTTGACCAGGTTTGCTGATGCCCCACAGCTCCTTCAGCTCGTGAGTCTGCCTGCCTGCCTCCCATTTGTATTATCCGATGGCTCCCACAACTGCCACAACTGCAACAACTCAGCTGGTGGCAGCAGTTGGAGTTGTTTTGGCCCTTCTTCCATAATTTACCATACTCAGGTTTCTGTCTCTTGGTGATGTTTGTGCTGGTTTGGGCTGAGTTGACCCTGCTCCCCCACATTCGCTGCTACATCCTGCTGATGGTGGCAAAGGCCCCCAGTGTGTATGTTGTGTTCATGGAGGTTGTGGTGGTGGTGAAACTTTTGTCAGTTGGAGTGTTGGGAGGCTGGATTAAGACACGATACAAGGTTTGTCCTGCATGAAGGTGACCCTGATAAGTCACAGGGGACAGGGTTAGAGATGTACAATGGTTGA
Source organism: Lissotriton vulgaris (assembly GCF_964263255.1). Classification (NCBI taxonomy): domain Eukaryota; kingdom Metazoa; phylum Chordata; class Amphibia; order Caudata; family Salamandridae; genus Lissotriton; species Lissotriton vulgaris. Next base: position 1,785,547,190 of record NC_141689.1, read on the forward strand.
ATGTGAGTATGCTTATCTAATTGTTTGTACAATTCTTGGTTTCATTCCTTTTTTTCTATTTTTTTCCTCTGGGTTGTACCTTGTGCCTTGAAATCGCACAGAAAAGTGAATCAGAAAGTCTGTCCCTCTGCAGGACCTACGAGCATTGTTTGTTTCTAAGACCCTTTTCTGGGAATAAGGTTAATTTGACATTATGAATACTCATTCTCAACCTCAATCTCTAAATGTCCATCTAGTCTTGAAGTATTTAAGATGAGGGGCTTAGGGATTGAAAGTAGGAATGGTATATTGTGAAGGGATAGGTTCTCCTCATTGTAATACAGTTGATATGCCAATACCATAACATCCTGTCATGCAAATTTGAATAAACCATTGTTCTTGAAGAAAAATCAATCCTTTCCCAGGAAATCAATCCAGAATAAACTTAATTATTGTTGTCAACTTGTTTGGCTAAAGCTAGGTTAATTTAATGCCCCCATTTTAGAGCCAAGTGTCAATAGCAAAAGATCAGGAACCATGAACAAGAAATGGTTTGCGGTGGCTGCCCAGATAAACCCTATTCCCTCTACTATTTCTTTGTCTGGATCCACTCCTGATACACTTTCAAATAGTATCAACGAATCTGATTCCATATAAGATAGAGAAGTAACCTCAGTCATAAATGTTGCCTCGACTCCCACTAAACAAGACTCATTTGTTGACCTGGTTTTTACTGAGGAGTTGGACTTTATCAGTCAAAGCCCTCCTGACAATATAAGGGAATGAACAAGAACAAAGATAGAAGTTAAAGACTCGGAAGGTTTTTCAGGAGTTCTCTTCAGATGAACAACATCTTCGGGATACCCCCCTGTTTATACTGTGTTAGTAATTATAAGTGGTATTAGCAGTACTTTAACCAAGATTTCTGATGCAATTTGTACTCAATTACAATCATTACAGAATAAAAATATTATATAAAATAACATTTTAAAACATATTGAACTGACGCACAACATCATCTAATGTTTTAACTCCCCTTGTGATGAAGTTTCTGGATGTCCTAGGAGTTGAGGATTTTATTGATTTCCTACAACTATTAACGCAAAAAACAGCATCTTGCTTACGCAAAAATTATTTGCAGAATCAGAAGGAGCCTCTGTTGCAGGGTAAGTACAAGACTTTACCCTCTTTTGTTTTTCCTTCTGGAAATAATAGTAATGGGCTCAGGACTTCAAATACTTTGGTACAGAGTCTATTGAGTCAAACAAAATGTTTGGGGGACTCTTGCCAGTTTCAGCTATAGCAGTTGCTGATGAAAGGGTTAGCCCTAGAGGAATTACGAGCTGTCAAAAATCTGAATCAACCTTGAGTACCAAGTCATCATCTACTTCAGTAGATGAGCCAACTTCTATTGATCAATCTGTAGGATTTTAGCCATAAATGAGTAAAATAAAATTAAAATACTGAGAAAGATAAATAAAAAAGTTACATTTAATAATAATAATTACGTTGTTGAAAGAGAGGTGAAACCTAAACGTTTTCCTATTTTTGAAGAACATTACATTCACAAGTTATCTGTTAGCACTTCGTTTTAATTGGCCTAATGCAGTCAACACCAAACTAACTCAAATTCTGTATTCAGAGGATATTGCAATCTGTAACTCTTTAGTTAATATGAGAAGTCATAAAATTATGCATTCTGTATTACCAGTTATTAGTACAACCAATTTTACTTTACACAAAAAAATTAAGCTCAATTCGAAGGTCCGCTGGAAGGATAATTCGAGTGATCAACCATCTACCTGTGTTCCTTCTGCTAGTAATTCATCTCAAGAGGTGGAAACTTCCAATTAAAAATGGTTCATCATCAGAAGGCTAGGGTAATTTCTAATACCCCAACTACCACAAGTTGCCATAAAATGATGGAAATAACACTAGTGGTTATTAGCCCATCAAACCCGGTGTAAATCAAAGATCCTTACCCCATTTCTAATGTCATTTTGAAGGATAACCCATCAGATTTATCATCTATTTGTGCACTAAATATGAAATCCACAATCACATCAAATTCCCACTCTGGGATTAATGATTTGGCAATTCATCCACTTTCGAGCCTGATTGAGAAGCCGCCAGTTGTTTCTTAACAACATTCATAAGAAATATTTTCAGAAGGTATTTCTGCTATTTGGAATCCTTTGGCAGCATTAGTGCAAAATGATAAATGATCCACCTGGGACAGTCTATAAAGTGATACTAACATTCATTTTGCACCGAGCTAGTAAATCTAGTTCCTATTTTGAATGCCTCGCAATCCACTGGCCACATAAATAACACCCAGATAGCTAATTTACTTTCATAGGGTTCTTCTTTAAATACAGCATTACCTCAGAATGTTTGCCTGTTAACTGCAATATAGTTTTACCCTTTGTACAAATTGATTTCTGCCTGCAGTATCAATGCCAGGGCAGACATGATACTCTATATATGCAAAATATTTTAACTCTATTGAGAACATTTACTACTTTTTCCAATCTGAAATCAGGGGATCAATTGTTGGTAAAGTTCATAGTTTATACAGATATTGGGAAAGAGTTTACTCATACAACTCGGTGTTCGGTTCTATTGGTAAATCTAATATGTGCCATAGGTGGTTCACTTGCTTAGTGGAGCATTATCACACATAAAATAAAAGAGCAAACATATTGACAATATTGCAGAAGCTACAAAACAGATATAAATACCTAGGAGATACATCTTCTGTTTAAAAAAAAATTGTTAAGGGTTGGAAATGTTTTTTATGACTAGATTTAAAATTCTTAGAATTATGGGCTCTAATTGATCAATGGCAATCAGAAACATTCTATTAGAAGATAATGATAATTTGAAACCTAGGAGAGTCACAGATCAGCTGGATCGGGAGTCAGGTGATTTGGGTAAAAGATCTTGGAGCATTCCTAATTAAGTTAACAGTCTTTTTACCACATATTTAATATCTGTTCTTGTAATTTTGTTGCCATAAATTGTCATTTAAAATTAAGTGGTGTGGATCTTCTAACTTTTTATTCTGACATCCATATTGTCTGGCTCCAGGAGTTTTGAAGAAGAGAGTCCTGCTTTATCTACATTTTTGAGGTGTTTGAATTAAATGCAGTGAAGAATAAAATGGGCAAACCTAGTGGAGTATTACTTAGCCAAAATAATTTTAATTTAAAGCTAAGACATTCAGTTTTGTTATTTACATGTCCTTATGTGCTGTGCTGATTGAGTTCTTAGATCAATCAAGGCTTTTGATTATTCATATATATTTTCCTCCTTCTTTAATAACAGATCATTCTATTCTCAAGATGTTAAGTAAGCAATTATTATTACCATTGGTCATTTTAATGCAAACGTTTTGCACAAAAGCACTTTAACAACTGAAGAGGATTCTGAAGACAAATATTTTGGTACTCGAATTTTAAAGTATTTAAACAGAAATCTATTGACAAATATATTAGATCCTTTTGTGATGATGTGGTTTCCAAATGTTAAGTGGGATTTATTCTGCAGATCAACTAGCAAATCATACTTATTATCATCCTCACCATCAACAAACTTTATTAGGATTACACAAATCCTAAAATGTTTACAGCACAGGTAGTTTTTCCTTTAAAAAACATGGACAAGCAATGCCATCAAAAAGGTAAAAGATAAGAAAAAATCAATAGAACATTTATACAAATTCAAAATAGAAGGGCCCCAAGAACAGTTGAAAAGTGTAACATGCAAAAGCAGCCAAATGTATAATAGAAGTTAAAGTGCTTAGTGCTCATGTTTACACAGCCATTGGTAAACAGTTTAATAAAATTCAAGTCAAGCAGCACTTTTTAAGCTAAGGTGTCTCCCATACAAATTTTCCTATGTCTAGTCCAAAGGGAATGCCAAAATCCAGCAAGAACAAATACAGTGTATTGGTGAATGTCAGTGCACAAGAATCTAGGCACATCTAAGTAATGCCCCCGTCCCGCTAGAAAACATAGCAGGACAATCCATTTTTTTCTCAGGGACTGGTAGCTCGGGTAAAAAAAGTGGAAATGGACTACAGATTCGGGACTTACTTGACATGCAGGGCACAGATCAACCAAATCATTACAGCTGGATAATTTTGAGCAAAACAGTTTAGTGGGAAGCAATGTTCCCTCTAAGTGTAACGTCTCTGTGCACTGCAGCCAAGGCTATGTGCGCCAAGAAACTGACATGCATGCATACGTTACCCTAATTTCCACTTTAAGCCAAACAGGAATGTACTCACATGTTTCTTTATTAGCATTTGTTATGCTAAACAGGTTTATAACCCCACATTATCTGTTAGTCCTTCTGTGATGCAGCTTTTCCCTGGCATTCATGCTGCACGAGAGGTAGAGCTATGCAAGACTGGAAATTAATAAGGAGAGTTGAGCCAGATACAATCCTTTAGAATATCCCACATGAAATGATACAGCAGTGGCATGCAAAAAATATAACAAAGACTCTTTCAAATAGAGATTATTTTAATAACAGCTGAATTTGAATGTATTCATAGTACAATAAATGACAGCACAGCAAAATGAGGATGACAACCTTTGACACACAGGAATTGGGTAGCAGACTGCCACAACCCTAAAACCTGACGCATAATTGCACTGAATATGCAGCATCAGATTCTAACCCCAAGAGCCATTCTTCAACATCCCATTAGGTTCCACATACCATAACATTGGGATTTTTCTGTTTGTTACTACATCAGGCATGACACAACTATGGGATATAAGACTGACACAAGCCAGACCTATTGGCTTTGCCAATGCGTTTTAGGTGTATCAAACAAATGAGTAACAATGATTTCGTTAAGGTAATGTGAAATGGAAATATCTTCTCTTAACACATATCCTTTTTGTCCCCACAGCTTTCTGAAATCTTCAATATGCATATCTCTCATGTCATCTCTTTCTTCTTGTGCACCCTTTTTTCACTCTCTTCTGAACATACTTCATTTCGCCTCCTCTACTTCAATACCTCCATCACACATCCACTCACCTGATGCAAGTGCTATGTGTTGTTTCTCTTTGGTGATGTCTCAGTTGGAAAGTTGTGTAAGTCTTCCATCCAATTTTCACATTTTTACAATTAACATATATATATGTATGACCATCACTCTCTGTGGTTTGTAAATGAGCCAGAATTGGAGGTGCATGTAGTCTTGACAGCTTTATGACTCAGTTCAGTTCAAAGACTTTATTCGGTTATAAAACAAAGATAACCATAAAAGTACATAAAACACATTTTTAGCACTGTTAACACAAGATAAATACAGATAAAACATAGGCTCATTATCTTTAAAACATTATCGATTTTCTTATATTAAAAACATTTCTAAGAAATACAGAGACAGATGCTACAGTATATATATCTTCAAGTTTTCGAATTGCTAGAAAGGCGGGGCGGCATTGTCTAAGATTCATATACTTTAAAACTGGCTTGATCCACCTTTCTCTTGGCACAGTATAAAATGTACAAAAAAATAAAATATGGATATCCGACTGAGAGGAAATATCATCACAGGGGCATTTACTTATGCCGGCTGACCAGTCATTGTTATGAGGAAAACTCAGAGTTCTGAATAGGATCCCAAATCTAAAACGTACCAGCAGAAACCTTTCATGTTCCGTCAACCGCAGGGTTAAGTATGGTTGAATAGCCTGCGAGATTAGGGTCAGTTGATGGGACATCACTGTTTTTTAGACAGCTCAGTTTGGTCCCTTAAAGCCACAAGAAACTCAATACAGAACCTTTTCAGTTCCTTTCTTGGGATCTTCGCCAAAGACTCAGGGTCATCAAAGAATTCGGGATGCTTAATAAGGCCACAAAAACTATTAATATATTTCAGCCATTTCATTCGAAGGACACCTTCCAATTTTAGGGCTTCCCCCAGTATAAGACGATTCAAGTGGCACTCGTTAGTAGTCCAGACCCTGTGCCACAGAAGAACTGGCTGGATCCTAATAATGTCCTCTATTTATAACATGCCAAGTTCAGCATGGCAGTTGTGGGTCGAAGTACTCTCAGGTGTGGTTAGGAGATATCTTAAGAAACTGTTCTCCGTCAGCTGTAAGCTAGTGACATTTGATATACCCCAAATTGCCGCACCATAGGTTGCTACTGTCACACAACTAGATTTGTAGATGCACAAACGTTCCTTGACTGGTTTCTTGCCCATTTTTTTACTAAAAAGTTTGAGGGCCATTATAGACTTAACTGCAGTATTCCACTGGCCTGTACAATCGAACAAAATGCCTAGGTAGGGAAAAGTAGAGATATGGTCTAATGGGTTAGAATCAAAAAACATAGTTTTCCTCCTCTGTTTTAGTTTAGGGCCACAGTTCATAGCAAAAGTTTTTGTGCAATTCCCCTTCAGGACCAAACTGGTCATGAAGGTGGCGAAGGAATTGATCATAGATTGCATAGCTACAGGGGTCCTTGCCATCAACACTGCATCATCGGCATATATTAGTGCTGGTATACGACGTTGCGATGCCGTTGGCATGTCTACACAGTCTCTCAGCAAGGTGTCCACTAGCTGGTTAATGTAGAATAACCCCTTCGATGCGGCCGCTTTTTTTCCCGTGTGCGGCCGCCGGCCGAACACGGGCGGGCCATGACGAACCCCAGCCGTCATCAGCACACGAGCACCGTAGTGCATGACGACTGGGGTTCGTCACCAGCATGGAAGGGGTTAAGAATAAAAACGGGGCAAGGACACAACCTTGTCTTACACCCCTTGCAATGTCAAACATACTAGTACACTCCCAATGTAAGCCGTATCTAATTGTAGCCCTAGCCCCATTATACAGCTCCCTTAAAAAACAGATGATGTTATCCTCTACTCCCAGTCTCATCAAAATTGTCCATAACTTACTGTGATTAACACAGTCAAAGGCGGAAGTCAAGTCCACAAAAGTTAAAAACAGCCTCCCGCCCATTGCCTTAGTGTACTTTTTTAGCAAAATAAATAAATTAAGACCCTGATCCAATGTCCCAACAACTTCTCTAAAACCATACTGCAAGTCACTGATGATATTATGCTCATCTGCCCAGGACTGCAGCCTATCTAGAATAACCCTTCCCACAATTTTCACTGTAGAGTAGAGCAAGGATATGGGGCGATAGCACTTACAACTCGCCATATTGCCCTTTTTAAAAATAGGTACTATAATTGATTTGTAGCAAGTATTAGGGAGACCCTCCGTACAAGCTGCATTAAGATACCTTGTTGATAATGGTGCCCATAATGTTACGTTGTTTTTAAAAACGTCTACAGGTACACCATCTGGTCCCGGAGCCTTACCCCCCTGGCTCGAGCTAATGCCCTTCGTCACCTCTTCCAAAGAAAAGGAGAGGTTCAGACCTTTAGTAATTGTGGGTACTTTTGGTATGTCCAGCTTAATTGGTTCCCCCACGGGATCTACGGGATTGTAAAGGGACTCAAAATGACTCACCCAGTCATCCTCGGAGATAGCACTCTCAGCCCGAGCCTTTGAGTCATCCTTAAAGAATGGTGCATTGACTGCCCTTCAGAGGCTTCTACTAAATCCTCCCATGCGTCCTTCTTTATTTTAGCCCTCCTGTTCTTAATGGCAAATTTATAAGATTTCTGGAGCTCCCTGATCAATATTGTGTCTTTATTATGCCCCTTCAGTGCCTGTTTCAGTTTGGAGTGTGCTTTAGAGCACTCTTGATCAAACCATCTCTTCTTTTTACTATTACTATGTTTTCCCTGGCTGATTCACAAACTTTCTTTTATACATTTTATGATTGATGAGAAGTTGTTAAGTACTTCAATGTCCTTAGATGTCATATCCAGGCAGATGTTAAAACATGTATCGCAGGCCTTAATCAGATTGCAAAGTAACTCAGCGGGTACAATTTTGGACCACTTTAAAGCGTATCCGTTCTGCCTCGAGACAATAATATCTCTTACTTGCAGCCTTGAAGTATTATCAACCATGACATTGGATTCCGCAATTTGCACCCTAATAGGAAAGTGGTCGCTTAGGGATATATCTAAAACACTATAGTTATCTACACTGCCACTAAAACACGTGGAGGTCAAAACATAGTCGATAACAGACGAAAACCCTCTGCCACAAAAAGTTGCAGAGAACGAGACCTCTGGTTGGCATAATTTGTTGGCAAAACTTAGGTCGTTCATAAATATAATCTCGTTCAAGGCATCGCCCTTTACATTATGTACAAAGTGTGTCAAGGTGGTCTCCCTGTCCAGGGTTAAGCCACAGTTTGCTTTCCCAGATCCATTGCAGATTGTGCAGTTGAAATCACCCCCCATATGACCGTAAACTCCTTCCTATCATTACAGATTATAGTGTTGATTTCAGAGTTTAACGTTTTAAACACCGTCACTAGTTCAACAGGGGGAACATTGTTGTATAGATTTATAATCAAAATGCAAGAACTATTACTCAAATGCAGGCCAACTATATGATAAAAACAAGTATTTTTAAACACTTCAATACTTTTACATTTAAAACAATTAGAAACATATGTGCAGAGCCCTCCCTTGGCTCTGCCATGTAAAGAGCCTATGGCCGGGGTAAAAACTGTTTTGAAACCATTCAAATGGTGCGCATCTTTTTCCCACGTTTCTTGCAAACATATAATGTCTTGTCCTTCTACAATTTTTAACCAAAGGGGATTATCCAATTTAGCCCTTAATCCCGCTATGTTCCAAAAAATGATAGCCCATTTATCATTAGTCCTACCATGTGTGGCACGTATTGAATTGGTGGGTTGTGCGAGATATTTATCAATTGTTCCATTACTCACATTATTTTTCATCATTTGTACAGCTTCCACCCTGTCTATGTGTGTTTGTTCTATACTAGGCATAGTCCATCCCTCCCTATCTTGTAATTCCGCTTTTTCTGTGCATGGCATTACTATGTTGGGGTCAGCATTTCCTACAGAGATATCAGATGACTGATCCCTTACTGGTCAATCAACCCCATCCAAGCCTGACAGGGAGTCAAACCTGTTATAAGGTGGGACATTAAATAAATTGCCCATCTGTCGGTGGTCGTAGAAATTATGCGACATGAAACCTCCCTGCATAGTGGGTGCTCTAGGGGCGTTAAATCGACTTCTGGTGTATGGGTACTTTCCTTCATATCGTGTAGTCTGCGGCCTCTGTATGCCAATAGCATAGAATGGGACTGGCGGGTAAAAATAGCTTAAATCCAGGGAGGAGATTCCGCCGGGATTATCATAATTTGGGAACCCACTAATATATTGCGCAACTCTTGGGTCTCGAAAATTTACGATGATACAATCACCACTAATATCTTTAACATTGGGGCCCAACCAGTTCACCCTTCGAACATTGATGATCTCCCCACACAAATCAGGTCTAAGGGGTCCATTTCTCCCTAACCAGTACATGACCTTATTTTTCAGTTCGTGAGGAGTCTCATCCCTGATGTTGGTCCACTCCGGTACCCCTGTCAGCACAATCACATCGGAATAAGATTCCGGTGGAAGATCAACTCTCATCCTATCACCTTTGCCTCTGGGTTCAACGGTTTTATCTGTTGCAGGTGCTGTGTTATCTGTTGTTTTAGTAGTGCTTATGGCAATGCTTGCAGTTTTAGTTACTGTACCAACCTTTCCATCCTGCACGGGGCAGTTAGCTGTAATATTTCCACCATCTTGATTCAGGGAATTATTCCTATATTGCCCCAGTTTTAAGTTAACGGATGGCTTTTGTGTATTATTAGATGCTACAAGTGGGTTCTTCACTATAGATTTTATACCCCCCAATTTATTCAGTGTAGCCGAATTTTTCCGGATAATTTTCTCCAATGTATCTAACTGTTTATGACTCACTGACAGGCACTGTGAGAAACAGGCACTGCATTCTGCCTTAACTACAAAGCTCTCAAAACATGTCCCATCATAAACTACGCAATTAAGCACACATGGCTGCAACTCAGTTCACAGTATGCACTGTCATATAGTGCATAATACATTGCAAATAGACACCGTTTGTAAAACCTCATCCTCTCAGGTAATGAACGATGAAATAATACATGAAGCATCCATGCATCTCAGCATAATTTGTGTAAAATGGGCTGGTAATGGAGTGACGGTTGATGTAAGAATGTGTGTGATGTGCATTTCCAAAACATGGATTTATTGTTGTATGCACTGTGCAGTGATTATTATTACTTCTACTTTTATAAAGGCAGACTGTTTGTAAATTAAACAAATGGAAAGCTTTATTTCAAGTTGAAGGGAAGTCTGCATGATCCAAGAAGAGGCAGGCACAGGTTTCACACCTGCTCAGACAGTGATGCTGCAGGTACACGTAATAATGTTATTGTTATTTGTGTGAGGCCCTGAGCAAATCCACTTTCCTGTCAAAGACTACAGTCCTCCATCTTTGCCAGCAGTGGCACCGAGCTAAGGTTTATGCATATTTTGGAAAGACCAGGTAGCCAGAAGCATAGAAATGATGCCATGGGCTCTGGAGAAAGCAAGGGAAATGGCCCTTCTGAATCTTGTTGGGATAGGAAAATACTGAACTTTACATGGTTTAATGGTCCCTGGTGCCACTGCACCTGCCGCACCAATGGTAGCTACTCCCCTGGTACTGACATCAGTGCATGTCCACTACACGGAAACAGTGAGCTGGTGCCTCTAAAAGAAAATGCTGCAATTAGTGTTATGCAGATGTGTAGCTTCCATGGGTGCAGCAGGTGCAATGACACCGAGGCACAGGGCCCCACTGAATGCTGATTATTGCTGTATTTCACAGTTCAAACACCCATTTAGTAGCTGATTTGTAAAAAGTAAAACTAGAAAACCTGGGATTGATCCCGGCTTTCTCACATAACCAAATTGTGTGGCCTTAGGCAAATAGTTTATTTAAGAAAAATGCATGGTTGAAATAGGTGAGTTCAGCATAAGAGGCATACGAATATATTGTTTGTTTTTTGGGGGCAGAATTTTATATAGTGCAAACTCAACCCAAAGATATCAGTGCTTTACATGAGCTACTGTTGCGTTACAGACTGACACAGACACAGGGAAATTAAGTGATTCCCCCAGATTCACAGGCTGTTGAGCGTCACTGGAGAGACTCGAACCCGGTTCCACAAATTCGAGGTCGACCACCCTAGCTGTTTGGCCATTTCCACTAGACCCTAATGTTGTTACTCTCTATACAAGAATATGGGCCACATATAAGGTGCACATGACAACTTCTTTCCTCGGCTCACTAATGGCATTGCGACAGGCGAAGGGAAAGGCTGGTTCTATTTTTAAAAAACTCACTTTTAATCAGTGTTGTGCACTTATATACTAATGTGACATATTAATGCCAAAGCTTCAGCGTGTTAAAGAAAGGCGCATATTTTATTTTAAAGAGGCTTTATTTTATTTTCGGTGATGTTTGCTGCATGATGAATGGCAAGCATTTCAGGGCTCAGGTCGTAAGAGGCCTGTGCACTGATATACTAAGAACTGTCAGGCTGATCTTTATCCACAAACATGAGCTGTCCCGTCATAAACACCAACAATGCACAGAGCACATTATTACCAGGCCTTCCAAAAATACAGATTGATGCAGAGAGGCCACTGGCGCCTTTAAACCCATGTAGCCACTGTCAATTTCAACAAAACTTACGAAAGAAGTGGCATGTGCGCAGCTTGAGACCAGCCCTAAATGTACTTCAGAGTCATTCTTAACACCCCATCAACCCCCTGCCTCCTCCCATCTTCCTCACACTGAAACGATCCCTGACCCACAACAATCCTCAAAGTTTCTTTCAGCCCAGGGCCAGTCCCAGTCAATCGATTACAGCCAGCCCTGCTTTTGAGTTGCGCCCCTCTGCAGCCCTCCCCCGCCCCCAGCCCCGCCCCTACTGCTATTCCACAGTGAACTCCTCCTCCACACTGACACGCAAGTGACCGATTTACAATGCACCCCATGTTATTTAAAGCGTGAGTTCTGAAGCGTGCGCGCGCTTTACAATTCAGATTGCGCGCTCCGGGAAGTTAGAGTGCGCGTGCACTTGCGCGCAGGTTAGAGGGAACACTGACTGGGAAGAGAACTTCTTTACCCGATCTCTCACAACAAGAAGTCTCCGGACTTCCTATTGCTCATTGTACAGTGAGGCTTAATTTAACATTTCCTGTAATGTCTTTTAAGATCATGTATTATTCACAAGTATTGGTAACTACATTTCATGTGAACCTGCGACTACACACACGTCCTCTTCTATAATTCATTTTATTATTTTCATCAGTATAGTATATCATTACGTTTTTATTGTACCTTCTTGCATGTGTGCATTAAGAAATAATTGCTTATACGAAGTATTGTTTTATGATTATATTAATATTTCTAAATAAACAGATTGAAGTTTAAAGACATTTTTTTAAAGAACCCAAGAATACGCTTTACAAGTAGACAGCTTGGCCATCGCACCTCTTTGTGGGTTTTGAACCATGAGCAGTTATGCAAACTGAACTGCCTCCCCTGCAGTGTAACCACCCGCTAAAAAGTGTGTAAAAAAGAATCCAGCAAATGAAGTGATTGTATTAACAAATTGAACGTTGAAATAAGACACTTAAAACTTCTACTGTCCCAATACACGTTTCATTTCTATTCCAAATAATGTGTAAAACTTCTAAAAGCTTAACAAGAAACTAATTTTGCTAAAGAATTCGCATTGAAAACTAGCACAGAGTGCACACAAAAAAAAGTGTCTGTACAAATAAAAATTCCCATCACATTATCCACCACCCCCTTAAAACCCCCACAGACGTTTCAAACAAGTAACTCGCGATGGCTGCCAGCTTCTGCTTTTAAAGGCACAAAGAAACCACAATCCTTCAGTGCAGGAAGTGATGACATTGAAGGCCCAGCCAATAGAAGCCCCGAGAAAGAATTCAAACTGGGCCCTTCAGAGTGACTCACCTGGCAGTAATTATGCAAATGAGGCAGGTACATAGGCGGAGGCTCCCAGCGCTCGGGTTTGATACCTCAGTAAGTATCACAGCGCCAAGAAGCCCTGCATGGAGCTCCCTGCAGGGAGTCCACCTCAGCGCCCAGAGGTAGTAAGTAGCGCCTCTGAGGGGGTCATCAGGGCAGGAGTCGGGGGGCCATGGGGGTTGGCTGCGCCCCCCACTCAAAGTTTGACCAGGGGAGTCCCTCGCTCGCGGCCACCGTTCATCTCCCTCCAGGTCCGGCGTCAGTGTGGGGGGGGGCTGGGGATGTCTCCATGCCTGGGGGGGCCGGGGCGGGGATGTCTCCATAGGGGGTGCACGCACGGAGGAAGATCAAAAGCAAACTAGCGCCACGAATTGAACATTAAAGACAGAAAGTAATAAACAAAAAAAACGGGATTCAGTTAAACAATTAATAAAAAAGCAACTTGCATTTAAAATGCAGTAAATGATGCCCGTGTCTTCGTGTCCGGGAGGGGGGTGGAGGCTGAATTGTAAGAGGGATTCCAGCTCGGCGCAGGCTGTCACTGCACGTGTCAGCAGCGAGTGTTGAACCCGTGAGTGGCCGTCATTTTAGCCCGTTGTCCGTGACAATAGCTTTAACGGACGTCATTTGTCCGTCATTCTGCTGATTCTGGGTGACAGCCAATGTTTTCGTGGCGTTCACGCTCCAAGGGTAGCCCAGGAGGTTGTGTGGAAAAACCTAGGATTAACTTGAAATATTTCAGCCAATCCTAATTCGCCCCTTAGTGGCGCGCATGCTGGTGCTTTCTAAAGGCTTCACAGTAAATTCCGAGTCCATGCCTGGTTCAGGCGCTCACAGGTTCAAGGTCGAAGGGAAGAGCTCTTTGTTGTTGAGGCGGTCAGTCCTCCGGTATCGGTCCTTGTCTAGGTGGATTGAGACCCTCGTCCTGATGTTTCCGAGCGCCTCGAGTCCTGCGCAGTTGCAATAGTTGAATGTACCTCTCTGGTCCCAATGTTGCCGGGCGGTGTGTGGCATTTGCGGGTGAGGAAGTACTAATGGGTTCAGTCACAAGCGCCTGGTGATCAGCTCAGTGGATTGGCTCATTCCCTCACGGGCCTCATTTACATAACCATGATAGGCAATAGAAAGGTACTGGGACCCCAAGACCCATCGTTTTAAATGGTTTATATTCATGTGTCATTACAGCTGCTACATAAAATACATCATGCAAAATAACTACCCTATGGATTTTACATTCCGAGATATTCTACTTGGATGTAGCTTTCAAATATGTGGCAATATGAAATGTATATAAAATACTGGATGTATGAAACGCATAAATAGCTCTAACACTCTTTATGCGCCTGAAGGCCTTTGAATAATCAAGTATTTATGAGTGTGGTTACTTCAACGTC